>NC_138979.1:110615929-111215929 GCF_964341445.2 Mesoplodon mirus | reverse complement strand
TGCAGAATTTGCTGTTTTCCTGAGTTCCTCACTGATGCTCTTTCTGATCTCTTTCTACTCCATTCTGTTCTGATATTATTGCTAAATTCATCTTCCTTAAGTTTAGTTGTGAACATATTACTTTCCTGATCAAAACCCATCAATGGGTTTTTTTTCTATGAAGTAAGCATGAATTTCCCACCAACCTGGATTCAAATTTTTTTTACAACGTGACATCACTTTATCTTATTTCGCAGTCTTGTATAATGCTCTTCCTCTTGGAATTCCCCCCCCTTTTTTTCTGTGGTATGCGGGCCTCTCACTGTTGCAGCTTCTCCCGTTGCGGAGCACACGTTCCGGACATGCAGGCTCAGCGGCCCAGCTGCTCCACGGCACATGGGATCCTCCCGGACTGGGGCACGAACCCATGTCCCCTGCATCGTCAGGCGGACTCTCAACCACTGCGCCACCAGGGAAGCCCTGGAATTCCCTTTTCTTAATCTCTACCTGTTGAAATCTTACCCTTTAGTGAGGGGCAATTTCAAATGCTTTTCCTGAAGGATTTCCTGATCCTACAGATATCATGTACTCTCTCCTTTCTTTAACGTTTTCTGATTTTTTGCTTGATGTCTATTGAATGGGTCTCTTTCTGCTTTGTACTGTAGTAATTTAGTTATTACTTCTGTACTCCTACTCCTGCAGTGTTTAGATTCTTTGGAGAAAAAATCCTTCAGAGGGAGAAGAGCTAGAAAGCTACTGCAGACCTATGTTTGTGTTTATATCTTCTATCTGAAGAACAGTAACACTGCACTCTATCCTAGGGTGGGTGGGAGGAAGACAGGCTGGCACTCATGTGTCCAAAATCACACGTAAGAGGCAGAATTCAAAGCTACCTAGGCCTGGATGAGCAATGGGAGGGAGCAGTAACTGGTACCCAGAAGAAGTAACTGTAGCTGGAGGAGGGCTCCCCAAGAGGAGCTGTGGTCTTCATTAGTAGAGGACACACCTATGGCAAAACCATAGCCGAGGAGGGAGGGGGCCAGGGAGTAAATATCCTGACCCTTTTCCCATTCTACCTTCTGATCTGCTGCTAGTGTTTTCCAGTGGCTAAACCCAGTAGAAGCCAGATTGCAGGGGAGCTTGTTGATCTTGACTGAGTCCAAAAAAGTCAGTATCCTAGTGCTTAGCGATGTGCAGAAGGGTAGAGTGTGAATCTGAATGGACAGATGGACAACTTCCCGTTAAATAATGGAAGTTATAGGGCTTCCCTCGTGGCGCAGTGGTTGAGAGTCTGCCTGCCGATGCAGGGGACACGGGTTCGTGCCCCGGTCTGGGAAGATCCCACATGCCACGGAGCGGCTGGGCCCGTGAGCCATGGCTGCTGAGCCTGCACGTCCAGAGCCTGTGCTCCACAACGGTAGAGGCCACAGCAGTGAGAGGCCTGCGTACCACAAAAAAAAAAAAAAAAAAAAAAAAAAGGAAGTTATAGATAATCTATCTTAGCAGTATGGGGCTCAGATGGAGTCACAGGGCATGGCCGTGCCAATGACTGAGCAAAAAAAGCTTTTCATTGGCCTTTTAGGTCCAGAATCAATTAGGAAATCTGTAGTAAGCAGATAGAATGACTGAAGCTAATTCTTGGATCTTAATTTAGGCATTGGTGAAATATGTTATGAGTATTGAATAGCATCTGCTAAAGGCAATAATTTCCTATTATGGTGAGGCACAACAGATCTTTCCATTTGGGATAGAGCAAAATCATGTGCTTGCTTATTGGAAAAAGAGTCGGAGAAGAAATCACCCCAGCAGTGTTGTCTTGGAGAGAATGTCTGTCTGGAGTTTGCAAGAGGAAATGAAAGACCTGAAGACTTCCCAGGAAGCAAAGTGCTTTGACACTGAGCACAACCAGAGAAGGTCACTTGGTAGAGCAAATTAAGATGTATAATTTAGTATGTGGCACCTGCAGAGCTGCTGCATTTTAGTCAAAGCAGAGTGAGGCAGTGCTGCTTGAAATAGTCCTGTGAACTCAGCATAGAATTATATTTAACCCCACTCCATAGTGCTTTCCTTGTTATTTTGCTTTTTTTTTTTCCTCCTAAGACTTACAATTCTTTTTCCTCTGGTTTCTTAGATGGAAAATATGTGCAATGATTCAGCACTGTACCGCCCTCTGACTTGCTAGTGGGTTGTCACAGAGAAGTGTTTGCCCTTCTCTGAAGCCTTCTTTTGATGTGGAGCACACTGGAGTGCTGAGGTTGAAGTTCATTGCTCAGGGCAGACTTCTTCAAAGAGGAGGAGTTTTATAGTTCCTTGGCCATCTAGTAGGTATCAATAAGTAGTATTTTGAATTAGTGGATTGGAAACTTAGAGATTAAATTTCTCATGTCACAAAGGAGCTGAAATTTGAAGGACGAAAGTACATGAGGTGTGTTTATCCAGATACAGATACTGGCGGGGATGCTAGACTGATGGCTGAATTCTGACAATCTGTCTTTGGTTGAGAGAGGGAGATTTGGGAAGAACCATGGATAGTTATTGCATGCTCCAGAGGCAGTGCTATAATTATTCATTGATGATAGTGGAGGATGTACACAATGAGTTATTTTGATAAAAATAATTTCAAACTGTGGAAGAGAATGGGGAAGTAAGTTTGAAAATGTTTGTATTTCTTTGCAGTAATCTGTCTTAAATTTGTTGGTCAAATGATTAAAACCCATCCCGGGACCAGAAAACATGAAATTATCTTTTCTTTTCCATAAGTTTCCTATAAGATGCACTGTGGTTGCCAAATTCGAGCCAGTTGGATTGTCTTTGTGTCACTTGTGTATCAAAACCTGTATTCTTGTGCATTCAAAGGAGAAACTTGTTCTTTTCAACCGACACTACCTTAAAATTAAACTACAATTCTCAATTCCTACCTTCCACTGCAGATAATGTTTTTGCTTGAAATTTTTTGTTAAATGATAAAGCCCAGTGAAAGAGATACTAGGAGTACCTTCTTTATTTGTTTATATGATCATTGGAAACTCAGAAATTATGAACACATGGCATGAACATTTGCATCTGGATTTGGACCCCCAGAATCTGGTAGAATAGTATTTCATCTTGGAAGCAGAGAAACCTCTGTGACATTTAAAAAAAATTTTCAGGATTCTAAGAATGGGGACTTATTTTTGCCAAGTATCCTGCCACAAACCACATGGCCGATGTTGATATCTATGACCCCAAAGTCACACTTTTCATCTTTTATACCCTATGGTTTGATCCCTAGTTGACATGGTCTTCATCATGGTATGATACCATGGTTGTGACTTTCACTATTTTTTCAGTATTTCTCTGACAAAGAAAATGTAGCAAAGAAAATCATAGAAGGAAAATGTAACAGGTCTTTAAGAAGGGTTGATGGATAAAGCTGAAGCTAAGACTTTAAGGATATAACTGGGTATGTGACTCCTGTTACTCTCAGGGGAGGGAGGAAGAAAGGCCTGATAGTATTATGGAAGACCTATTTTTTAATCTAACATGAACTGCTGAACCATGGCCTCAGTTTGACTACACTGAAAGATTTTAGATCTAGGGTTTACAGACTTATAATAAAAACATAATAAGAAATTAAACTATTTAACCTTAATTTATTTTGATACAAAACATGGGGAATTATCTTACTACCTTTTTCTTTTTCAGTTTCTTTTGAAGTCTCTCTTTCCTCCATTTATTCCTTGAATATCTGTACTATATCCTTGAATATCCAGTACTATACTCTGTAACCTTTGATTTCCTCAGGCTGCATACTCTTCTTGAGTAACTTCACCCAACTCAGTGACTTTAACTCTGTATTGTTTGCATTCTGATAATCTGTCTTTTAATGTTGTGTTTAGACCATCCTCATTTAATGTAATTGTTGACATGTTTAGATTTAGGTTTACCAATTTTTTCCATTTGTTTTTACTTTTGTTTGTTGCCTTTTTTGTTCCTCTCTTTCATTTCCTTTTTCTCATTTTTAGTTATTTAATATTATTCTGTTTTAATATACCAGTTGTATTTTTGATTATATCTTTGTATATTTTTCAAAATGTTTTCTCTAGGGATTACAATATACATGCTGAACTCTTTACAGTGTACTTAGAATTAAAATACTCTTTTACTTCATACCATGGAGGTTCTGTTAACCACTCTCTTATGTTGTAGTTGTCTTGTATATTATATGTACATACATTGCAACCCCACTGAACGATATCATATTTTTTTGCTTTCAACTGTCAAACATCTTTTAAAGAACTCAAGAGAAAAACAATATTATATTTACACAGATGTTTACCATTTCTATTATTCTTTCTTCATTCTTGATGTTACAAGTTTCTTTCTGGTAACATTTTTCTTCTGTCTGAAGAGCTTCCTTTAGCAATTCTTTTAGAACAGGTCTGTCGGCAACTTATTCTCTTACTTCTCCTTCATCTTTATTTCATCTTCATTCTTGAAGAATTTTTCCCTGGGTATAAAATTCTGGGTTGACAGGTCTTTTTTTCCTCAGCACTTTAAAAATGTTCCACTTCCTTTTGGCCCTGATGGTTTCTGATGAGAAATCTGCAGTCACTTAAGTCATTTCTCTATAAGCAATGCATCATTTTTCTCTGGCTGTTTCAAGATTTTTTTTCTTTGTCTTTAGGTTCCAGCAGTTTGAATGTCGGGTCTGGGGATAAACTGATTTGGGTATATTCTGCTTGGGGCTCACTGAGCTTCTTAAATCTGTAGGTTTATGTGTTTCACCAATATTTTTTCAAATATATTTTCTGTCCTAGGCTCTTTCTCTTCTCCTTCTAGGACTCTGGTGAGATAAATGGTGGTCATTTTTTTTGTAGCATGGGTCCTTGAGGCTCTGATTATTCACTTTTTCAGTCTTCTCTGTCCCTGTTGTTCAGATTGGGTAATTTCTATTGATCTATCTTCAGGTTTACTGACTCTTTCCTCTACATCTCCATTCTGCTATTGAGCCTACCTAATAAGTTTTTTCATTTCATTACTGTATTTTTAAGTTCTAAAATTTCCATTTGATTCTCTTTTATATCTTCAGTTTCTTTGCTGAGAATTTCTCTCTTTCCACTCATTTCAAGAGTGTTAACTCTTACTTGCTGGAGCACTTCTGTTACAGCTGCTCTAAGTCTTCATCAGATAATTCTCATTTTCCCTTTTTTCCAGGCAGCCAACTTGGTTTAGTTCAGGCTGAAAGTTCCGATGAGCCTTCTGTTTGCTGTGGTTTTAATATCAGTTCCATTTTCAAAGCTTTTGCTGGGTTCTTTGGAGCTGTCGCATTCATGTGCCACCCAGTTGCCACTGTAGGAGGTCTATCTCTTAGTCCTAAGGTCCATCTGTTAGTTTTTTTCAAAGTCTTTTGAATGCTGCTTAGGATCAGGTCCACACATACACAGCTTGGGAGTGAATTCAGGAGTTTATAAACAACTGATTGGGTCACTTACTAAGCTTTGCATATTTTGGGGCTCTCTGGGGCTCTTCAGTCCTCTAGCCATAAATCTGAGACTTTATTTATCCACCTCTGCTTCAAACTTCCTGCAACTGTGCCGACATCTGGGGCTAAGGAGGGGCAGAACAAAGAGAGGAAAAAAGGAACAGGGTTTGCCCCACTGTATTGGGACTACAGTTCCTCTGATCAAAGAGGAACATTCTCATCTCTTAGAGTTTTAGTTGCCAACAGGCTCCTACTTCTGCTGTCACTGGCAGGAGATGTCTTTTCTACTTCTGATTCTGAACTAGAAGGTTTCCCCTAGAACTTTCTCTGTTTGTGCTGATACTCACTTCCATCTTTCAGGATGATTTGAGTCCAGGCTAGGGGACTACTGGAGAGAAAATGGGCAAACTTAACTGCTTTACTGTTGGGTGACACTTCAAAGTTTGGTCCTCTTTTCCAATTGGCTTGCTACAATTTACTTTTCAGAGTACTCAAATAACTGCTCCATGCATTCTGTACAGGTGTTTAAGCTGTATTCAGTGATTGAGACAGGATGGAGTGTGTTTACTTTATCTTACTTAGAACTGGAACTCCTTATATATTATATGGTTACTCCTAAATCTGTAACTCTAGTCTATGTCTCCTTCCTAAGCCCTACCATGTTGCATCTAGCAGTTTCATGCACATGTGCTTGAATGTTAAAATTCAAAATTTCCAAAACTGAATTAATCATCTTCCCCCAAAGCCATCTTGCATTTCTTACCTTTGGGAATGGCACCATATTTCTACCCAATCATCTATCTAAAATCATGGAAATAAACTCTTTTCTACTACACATATCCAATTAATCACTAGGTTCTATCAATTCTATCTTCTTTTTTTTTTTTTTTTTTTTTTTTTTTGCGGTACGCAGGCCTCCCACTGCCGCAGCCTCTCCTGCCGTGGAGCACAGGCTCCGGACACGCAGGCTCAGCGGCCACGGCCCACGGGCCCAGCCGCTCCGCGGCATGTGGGATCTTCCCGGACCGGGGCACGAACCCGAGTACCCTGCATCGGCAGGCGGACTCCCAACCACTGTGCCACCAGGGAAGCCCTCAATTCTATCTTCTTAAATTGATTTTCTCTTCTCCATCCACATTACCAATGCCCTGGTTCTGACTATTAACAATTCTTTCTGAAATACTGAAAGGGTCTTTTAGTGACCTATAACCTAGTCTTATCCCCTATTGGTCTAGTCTCTACATTGCTTCTGGAGTGATCTTTCTATAATACAAATCGAAATAAACAGCATGCCTTGCCTAGGATTCTTCATTGATTCCCCATGGCTCCTGGGATGTTCAAGCTCCTTAGCCTGTGTTCAGTACAGTCTCTTACCATACTTCTGGTCCCCGGTGCCCTGACCAGAGAAAATTTAGTCCTAAGAGCATGGAGCAAACCCCTGTTTCTTTTTTTTTTCTCTCTCTCACTTCTGCCCCTCCCTGGTCCCAGACATGGCACCAGAAAGAGCATTTTGTATTAAAGTTTATGTGTGGAAGACGCAATACAGTGAAGTGGTTTTTTCTTAATAGTAGTTTCATGCCTTGAATTGTGGCTTTATTGCTGTAAAATCCAATCTCATAATTTCCTAAACTTTGGCTTTAGTTTCCCAACCATGACTAACATACCTAATACTAACCATGACGTTTTCTCCATGTATATAATCAAGACTTATAAAGACAAGGAGAAAAAAGTAGTTAACCCTATAGCAGAGCACTATATGTCTATAATCTTCACAAAAGGTATAGCCTTCATATGAGTCTCCTTCTCTTTATTTTCTGTATTAGAATTTTCATTGAGTTCTGCTTGACAGGTACAGATGTAATGAATTTCTGGTTCCCTGACCCTAGATTATGTTGTTTAAGGGACAGCCTTAGAGAAAAGCATTTTGTCTGATCAGAGGTGCCGAAACTAACCAATGAGTGGTAAAAATAGCAAGATGTGAGACATATTTGAAGAAACAGTGTAACACCAAGCTAGCAAAATAAAAGAACTATTCAGATTTCTTGGAAAACTAGTTCATCAGTAGAAGGCAGTAGATGAGGAGCCACTTTACGTACAAAGCCATGAAATGAGACAGACCTGGGTTTTTATCCTTGCTTCTTCTGAGCCATATGACCTTAGACCAGATCCTTGATGTTTCTGAATTTAGATCTCTTCATCGTAAAAGGGAGATGTGTTTATTAAATGAGATAACAAAATAAAAGTGTGCACATGTATATGTTCAATACATTAAAAATTCCCTCTCTTAGGGAATAAGTTTTTTTTTTTTTTTTTTTTTTTTTTGCGGTATGCAGGCCTCTCACTGTTGTGGCCTCTCCCGCTGTGGAGCACAGGCTCCGGACGCACAGGCCCAGCGGCCATGGCTCAGGGGCCCAGCCGCTCCACGGAACGTGGGATCCTCCCAGACCGGGGCACGAACCCGCGTCCCCTGCATTGGCAGGCGGACTCCCAACCACTGCGCCACCAGGGAAGCCCGGGAATAAGCTTTTAGAATAAGCAATCATGTTTTCAGCTGAAATCATGGCATCAACTTCGTGCTGCTACTTTGGACAGATTATAAAAAACGTTAACTCTTCCCCTTCTCCCACATCATGCACTTCTCCTAATCCAGGGAAATTGAGAAGATAAGAAAAACTACAGGAGAATGATGCTTGAAGGCAAAACTAGGCCTCTCCCGTCTTTCTGCAACTTAAAATAGCACTTCTACAGCTTCACTTCAGCTTTTTTGACAATCCCTAAATTGAACTGGTGATGCTTGGCTTCATGAACAGTGGATATTGGCAGCTGTGCAATTGCTTTTATAACTGGTTGTTATAAAACCACCCCCAATAAAAAACCACCTCCAAAGTGAGTTCTTGGATATATTCAGAGAGTTTGTACCAATAAGTATTAGGTATCTATATACATGTGTGTCTTTAGGAAAGGCAAGGAATGAGCGTTTTAGAAAAGTTTTAGGGATAGGCTAGTTGAATGAGAACAATCCCACAGAAAATTATGAAAGAGGCAAGGCCTCTGCTGGCCTCCCATCTCCTCTGTGCTCCCTCTCTTCATGCCCTTCTAACCCTTTCTGTGAGTACCCTGAGCCCTCCTGGAACTTCTGGGTTGACCGGATTTTTGCATGTTTTTCTTTTTACCTTCTATTACTTTTATCTTCATCTGTCTTTGTTAAGAAGTTTCTATTAAAAAGCTTCCTCTGGGCTTCCCTGGTGGCGCAGTGGTTGAGAGTCCGCTTACCGATGCAGGGGACACGGGTGCGTGCCCCGGTCCAGGAAGATCCCACGTGCCGTGGAGCGGCTGGGCCCGTGAGCCATGGTTGCTGAGCCTGCGCGTCCGGAGCCTGTGCTCCGCAACGGGAGAGGCCACAGCAGTGAGAGGCCCGCGTACCGCAAAAAAAAAAAAAAAAAAGCTTCCTCCTTTCTCTCTTCCTTCACTCAAAATGTTCTTTTATGTAGCTTTTTACTATTTAGACCCATTTAGGAAAGACCTGAGATATCACTAGAGAAATCAATGGTTAATAAATGGTTATTGTGTTACCCTTCCTAGGGAATTTTCTTTTAAGCTTGGAAATATTGAAGACTGGGCAATGCCTTCATTTAAGAAATGAAGTATCATAATATAGCATTCTAAGCTCATGATTGTGTGGAGGGATGTTAGCCACAGAGACACCCCTGGGATACTTCACATCATACGAGGGAGTGGACACCTTCACTGCCCATGTGACACTTCAGCCACTTTGATGGTGAAGACATTGGAAATCCATACAGGACCAGCAGTGGCTTACAGCTTTTTCCTTTTTCTCTGCCATTCCATTTGGCTTCAGATAGGCAAGAAGTAGGAAAACAAACAAAAAACTTGATTAAGGCTTCTGGGTTACTTCTTTAAATTTCAGAATTAAAAATTTTCACTTTTCACTCTTTTGGCAAAATATATGAATTGTGTCCAGAAGAGACTCAAAATTTGTGACCTAATATCTTACCCCCTCCCCCACTGCTTTAAGTTAAATAGATAATTAATCTCAAATCTTAGAAGGTACTTCTTGGAGAGTAATGTTTTCTAAGGATCTCAAAGTCCCCTTTCCTCAGGATTTCTGGGAGGTATGTTAGCTCTGTTTTATAGAAGAACCTAAACTGAAGCCTTGAGAAGTCAAGAGACCCTGCTTAGGGTATACATCAAGTTCCCATGTGGGGAGAAGGGACTTTTGTCTTGGGGCTAAAATTAGAGCACTCTCCCATTCTCAGCTGTATCAAAGCTTTGCTAGTCAAGGGTGAGCTGGGAGTGGGGAGGAGGTTGCAATCAGCCTCCTGGCTAATGCCTTGAGTTGCTTGAGGTCAGCCAGAGAGGAAGGATAAGTCCAGGTATGCTTTGATTTATGTTGCTGTGTGATTCATGCACTCCGTCAGACTAGCTGCTTTCTTCCCCTGTTCCTCTAACAGGCCGTCTCGTTGCTGGAGATGACTGTCAGATGCTTTCCCTGCATAGCCACCATCACATGGCCCACCACCGGAGCCTGGGAAGCCTGACCACAGACCAGCATCTCTGAGGCATGAATAATTAGGTAGGCATAATGGAAGGCACTCACTGCACCCTCCAATTGCGTAAGCCCATTACCGAACTCTGCTACATCAGCTTCTATCTTCCGAGGGGGGAAGTCAGAGGATTTTCATACAAGGGCACTATAACTCTAGACAGATCCAGTAAAGGGTTTCATAACTGCTACCACGTCAGGGAGGGGTCCGACATCAACAGCCTCAGCCGGCAGCCGAACGAACATCCAGGCGACATATTTTTCAAGCCAACTCCCACGAAAGACATTCTAACTGAGCTGTACAAACTCACGGCCGAGAGGGAGAGACTGCTGGCCAATCTGCTGAGCTCAGACCACATCCTGGGCATTACGATGGGGAACCAGGAGGGGAAGCTGCCGGAGCTCTCTGTGAGCCTGGCCTCCGAGGACGACTGTTTCCAGAGTGCTGGCCACTGGCTGGGGGAGCCCGCCGTGGGCTGTCTCAATAAGAGGAGCTCCCACGGGAACAAAAAGGCCCGGAGGTTTGGTGGAAGGAGAGAGAGCTTTGAGGGGCTCTCTCAAAACTCCCTGCAGAAGAGGACAAGACGAAAGGGGCATGGGGGCCAGGGATTGCCTCCTCTGATGGGGAAGGACCAGATCTGTTCCAGCAATGCCCTTCCTCTTTCCCAGACAAGGCCTCATCTTTGGCTCCTAGAGGAGAGAGGCAGCTTGCTTCCGAATGGAGCACTTACCTCTTCCCTACAGAGGAGAGGGAGCTTCACCCCAGAGACCCCCAGGACACTGGATGCTGACTCTGCCTTGGGAAGCTCCAAGAAGGCTTCTGAGGTTGCGGGGCATGGAAGAGGCGGGCTGCCCCCTGAATGCAGTTCCACAGAGCCAGGAGATGATGGTGCTGCGGGGCCAAAGAGGGGACCTCGCAGGCTGGCGCACCTGCAAACAGGTTCGACTGAAAGTCACAAGGAGCCCGAGAAACATCCAGAGGCAGAGGGGGGCCGGACAGAGAAGGCTGCTGAACGGACTTGCAGGAAGAAGCCTATTTCCAAAGTGGTGGCCAAAGTCCAGGATCTGTCTGCTCAGGTGCAACGAGTAGTTAAAACGCATCCTGAGGGTGAGGAAAGGGTTGCCGTTTGCCCAGCAGCCCAAGCTGAGTTCATACCCAGCGCAGACTTGCTCACCCTCCCGGAAGCTGAGGCTGGGGCTTGGGGTGCCCGCTGCTGGGGCAAGGAGCAGAGAGGGGACAGGTCATGGCAGCCATCAGCTGAGGAGTGTCCCCTAGCCAGCATCGAGGGGGCTGTGAACAAGGTCCTCCTGAAGGTGATAGAGAGCGAGAAATTAGATGAAGCCATCGAGGGGAAACGGCTGGGATTTCCCTTTGGGACGACAGCCACCCATACCCTCCCAGAAACCGGCAGCAAGAGGGGAGCTGGGGTGCTTCTGAGTGGCCACAAAACCTTGTTTCTGGATCTGCCCCACGGTGTGGACCCTGGAGGTGATGAGAAGAGGCCACCGCCCCCAGCACTGGCAGCTCTCGGCACGGTACTTAATAATTCATCCTTTCCGTCCAGCACGCACAAATGGATGTCACCTGTTCCCTTGCCTCTCTCTCTAAGGCTCCCCAGCCCTCAGCAGCATCACAGGATCCTCCGGCCCCCTTCACTGCCTGCTGAGAGGGAAGCCGCGCTTGATGACTCTCTTGGTAGAAAGAGCCGTGCTTTCTCTGGGTCACCCTCTGCTGACACCTTGGAGCCACCACTCTCTGCAAAGGTCACGGAGACCAAAGGAGCCAACGCGACCTCCCTCAGAGTGGGCCAACCTCGGTTGGTGCCTGGGGAACCTTTGGAAAAGAGCTTGGGGCCTGGGAGGACCGCAGCTCAGCCCCAGCACCGGTCACCTCCAGGTTAGTCCCCGTTTAAAATGCTTTACATGTGTTCCTGGGCGACCCCAAACTGTCAGTCTGCTCGTGCTATTCAGACACTGGCTAATTAACGATGAATCAAAATTCCTCGGCCTGGTAGTTAATTTACCTTGTAACAGGACAGCTGGGAGTCGTATACAAGAGTGTGGAGATGGTGAGGATGGTGTTGACTTATGGGGTCAGGGCTGTATTTGCTTCCAGAAGCAATACTTTGTAAATGTCTTTTTAAATTTTTTGTTTTGGAATGCTCTAAAGCTGCCTCCATGGTTGCTTAATACAGGACTCTCAAAGGAAACAGGACTGGGCAGAGAGAAGTAGTAACTTGTCACTGCCTTTGATGCTAAGTGGCCCCTTGACCTAAATTCTGCTGTTCATGCTGCTGGGGCGGCTTGGATTTGTTGGGATCCTGTAAGCAGAAGAGCAGAAGCATGCTGTGTCTTTGCTCATCTGTTTGTTGTTAGAGGTTTTGGGTTTTTGTGGGGGTTTTTTTTCTTTTTTTTTTTAGTAATCACTTTTATAAGCACCCTTATTTTATGACAAAAACTTTTTTTTTAATACTAGAAGAGGGATGAATTCCTTCTAACTTGAAGAAACTTGGTTCAGATTTTCTTTCTTTAACAGTTTTTTATTTCCCAAACAAACACGAAGTAATGTTTATTCTGAAGTTATGTTTTATGTATGGGTTTCTACTGTTACTGGTATAACATCATGTCTTATGCAAAAGGTACTAAAGAGCCAGTTTGGCTCGTATGTTTCATGTGATTTAAAATTTTATATGAAAATAATTTTGGTGGTTCTATAAGTAGGATCAATAAGACTAAAAAAGACGGTGTATAAAAGTGCCACTCCTGTATTCACTACATTTTCCAGGCCAGCGCGGCCAGATGTTTAGGGTCATGTATGCCATTGTGTAGATAATAGGTTCTTTTTCAGTGGTCCTTTCACAGCATATGGTCAATGCTTTGTCTAGGCTCGTAATACGATATATAGTCTCTTAAAGTTTAGAGAAAACATCATGTGCAATTTTTAAGATAAAAATATCTGTCTGGGAAAGAGGAAAGCTTCTGTTTATTTTGAACTCTTGCCATTTTATAAATTTCTCTATATCATTGATCCAGGGTGTGTTTCTTTTAAAAATGTGGTAAATGCTCTTCATTTTGTGTTTGTAAGTATTGCTCTTAGTTTGATGAGACTTGCTACTTCCTAATATAACCAAACTGCTTCATCAGGAAAGTCATAGAATTGTAGATTTTATATCATGTGTCATAGAATCCTAGTGATGAAAATCCTTTCTCCCTGTGAATGCTGAATCAGCCTTCAAAATACTTCGAAAGGAAGCTCTCTGCAACGATTAGACAGAGACTTCTGGAGAGATGGGCATGCAAGAGCTGCCTCAATTCCGAAAGCTCTTTTTAGAAGTCACACTAAATCCTACGACTTGGTGTGCCGCTCCTCCAGAAACTGTGCATTAAATAATACATTGAGCTTCAGTAAATCTTTTCTCCCCACCCCCACCGCCCCGATTTAGAATTATCTTTTTATTTTATTGTCCTTTTTCTATTAAAAAAAAACCCCAAAAACAATATTATAAAAGCTCCATCGTATCTGGCTCAAGGTAGGCACACAGAGGACATTCGGTTTCTCTGATGACTGACCTTAAGCTCACTGAGGGGCATGTTCAACAGATGGCCACCCTTTTCCCATGACCTCTCCACACCACTGTGGAGAACCGTTCCCTTTACTTTGGCCCCAGCCTTCCATTGGGATCTTTGTAGCATTTTAAGAGCCAGTCATTAGAATCACATGGATTCCTTGATAGGGAGACTGCCTGTGCTTCTAACGTTACAAAAGAAGGCATTGGAAAGGGGGAAATAGGAGCAGGAGAAGCCTTTTTTTCTGTCATGGATAAGTTCTCTTTTGCTGGGACCTTCCTTCAGGAATGTTCAAACATTATCTCTTATCATCATCCCTCTTTGAAAAGCATGAAGGGAGGGAGTTCTCCAGATAGTATCTTTGATCTGTATCTTGTGTTCCTATCTCCTGCTTTTCCTTTAATCCCCCTTCTCTGTGGCCACGAGTCCTCATCATATTCTGGATCCTTCAGTGACTTCCTGCAGCTGATGGGTCCACACAGGGAGAATTTTGCTACTTCCAGCTGCCTTTGTCTTTCACTTCATTTCTCCTCCCTCCACATCCCGCACCCCCAGACGAAGGGTGGATCATTCATTTACCATCACCCAACAGTAGCCCTTTATCTGAGTCCAATTCCCACCTTTCTCCCACGTTAGCTATTAACCAGGTTGAGTTTACGGTCTATGAACATTTATTTCCTGTGGAAATAACGTCTAGGTATTTTATTGAAGTGATGGTGATTAAGATTATTGAAAGCACTCATTAACTGCCCAAGTAAGAGATTAAGTCTGGCAAAAGTAATCAGATCCATTTCCAGTTGGAAGACTCTTTAGCGTTATGGGCAAGTAGTAATTCCCAGCAAAGAGTAAAATCCGCTTCTCCTGCTCACAGGACCAAGCAGTGAAAGCCAACACTACCATCCACACAGGAAACAGCATGAAGGCTATTGGTCTACCTCCTGTTGGCTTTGTAATTTTCCTAACTCTTCTTTCCAAGGTCTATGCACAGGAATTTCTTGTCTGGTGGTGATGTGATCAAACAGAGAATATGCTAACAATGAATGGTGGCCAGATTTGTCTTCTCATGGCCCTCCTCTCCCCAGTTCCCCATCCCCACCCTGACCACCACCTTGGTTTTATGGAAACAGCTGTAGAATGTTCCCAAGCCTTTGTGGAATGTGATATTTTCTCAAGCCTGAAGGACTCTAGCGCTAACCTGAATAGCAGTGTCCTTGGGTCTGGGATTCCCTTCTGTTTTTCTGGCCTTCTTTTACCTTTGATCTGAAATAGACCCCCTTTTTTTTTTTTTGCAGTACGCGGGCCTCTCACTGTTGTGGCCTCTCCCGTTGCGGAGCACAGGCTCCAGACGCTCAGGCTCAGCGGTCATGGCTCACGGGCCCAGCTGCTCCGTGGCGTGTGGGATCTTCCCGGACTGGGGCACGAACCTGTGTCCCCTACATCGGCAGGTGGACTCTCAACCACTGCGCCACCAGGGAAGCCCTGAAATAGACCTTTTTAATGCCAAAAGAATCACATGTAACTGGGCTCACCATACTCAGGAAGATCCCCAGTGCTTCAGTGTGCTCCTCAGCAATCTCATGATCTTTCCCCTTTGAAGTCACTGAGGTGGTGATGGAGGCATGTGCCCCAGGCATAGTTCCTCTTGATATTGTGAATCATGTTATCAGTGCTTGTGCCCATCAAAAGATGTAGTTAATGTCAACTGATTAAGGGTTGAAAGGCATATTTGTAACAGATTTTATTATATCTAATGCTGCTGTCAAAGCTTTGATTTGTCTTTGGGCATGTATTATGGGGAGTAGATAGAAATTCTCCCTATATTAATACTGAGGTTTGATACAATCCCCCCCAAATTTTAAAGAAGCTCCACAACTTTAATGGCTATACCCAGCCATTTAAGATTACTACAGAAAGTATATAGTGCGTAGACAATTATCTGTAATTCATGTTAAGAAAGAAAGATTAAAAATTGAATATACCGGGCTTCCCTGGTGGCGCAGTGGTTGAGAGTCCGCCTGCCGACGCAGGGGACACGGGTTCGTGCCCCAATCCGGGAAGATCCCACATGCTGCGGAGCGGCTGGTCCCGTGAGCCATGGCCGCTGAGCCTGGGCGTCCGGAGCCTGTGCTCCGCAACGGGAGAGGCCACAACGGTGAGAGGCCCGTGTACCGCAAAAAAAAAGAAAAAAAAATTGCATATACCATAGTATATCCATATAAAACATATATAGGACTTAAATTGACAGGAAATACATTGCTACACACTTTTGAGAAAGTAAGGGGATTGTCATTGAAACTGTATGTAACTTTGACCTAGCAACCTTATTTTAGGAATTTAGGTCACATAAATAGATGCACTAGTAAAAATATATGCATAAGGTTGTTTACTGCAGCATTGTGTATAGTGGTCAAAGCAGCTGGAAAAAAAAATGGAGTGTCAATCAGTAGAGAAATGGCTACATAAATTAGAGTATATTTAGTCTCCGTAATATTATGAGGCTATTTAAAGTGTGGAACTGGATCTCTATCTAGCAAGTTGCAAAATAATGTAGAATATGCTCTGTTTTTGTAAAGACAAGTTCCACCCCTCTCTATATATGAGTATATATGTTTGGTATGGGTTTGAAAGTTTGAATGTCATGGAGGCAGGTGTAAGGAAAGACAGGCCAGGCTGTTCACATTCTTTATCTAGGGCAAGACAGGGTGAAAGTGGGGAATAAGGTGAAGGGGAAGGATCCAAAAAAAACAACAAAAACCCCCAATACAAACAAACAAAAAAACAAAAGCACTCGGGAAGAGCATTAACTTCTTTTCTTTACATATTTTTACATTGTTTCACTGGTTGTGGTAAATGTGTCACTTTTATGATTTTTAAAGAGTTAACTACATTTTAAAGAAAAAAATAAATACCCCACCTAGAGGGGTTGTGTGTGTGTATGGGTGTTGGGGGGTGTAGGATTATAGCTGAACCACAGTTATCTGTGTCTTTCCCATGTCCTTTAATGAAGCAAGAAGCTCAGTATTGAGACTAGAGCATTATTACAAAGGGGTATGTACGTTGCTAGAGAGCTATAAAAGCAGCACCCAAGAAGGACAAGTCAGGGAAGCAGGATTATATAAGGAGGGAGCAGTATCCAGAGACCAAGAGAAGAAGGCAGTTAAGAAAGGCTTCTGACCCTCCTACACTGTTGGTAGGAATGTAAATTGGTATAGCCACTATGGAAAACAGTATGGAGATTCCTCAAAAAACTAAAACTAGAGTTGCCATATGATCCAGCAATCCCACTCCTGGGCATATATCTAGACAAAACTATAATTTGAAAAGATACATGCACCCCTATGTTCATAGCAGCACTATTTACAATAGTCAAGACGTGGCTAGCACCCTAAATGTCCATCGACAGATAGATGGATAAAAAAACTGTGGTACATATATACAATGGAATATTACTCAGCCACAAAAAAGAATGAAATAATGCCATTTGCAGCAACATAGATGGACCTAGAGATTATCATATGAAATGAAGTAAATCAGAAAGAGAAAGACAAATACCATATGATATCACTTATGTTTGGAATCTAAAATATGACACAAATGAACTTATCTACAAAGCAGAAACAGACTCAGAGATGTAGACAACAGACTTGTGGTTGCCAAGGGGGAGGTGGGGTGGGAGAGGGATGGACTGAGAGTTTGGAATTAGCCGATGCAAACTATTATATAGAGAATGGATAAACAACAAGATCCTACTGTATAGCACAGGGGACTATGTTCAATATCTTGTAATAAACCATAATGGAAAAGAACATATATATATATGTATATGAAAAAGAATGTATACATATGTATAACTGAATCACTTGGCTGTACAGCAGAGATTAACACAATGTTGTTAAAATAAATAAAAGAAATTAAAAGAAAAGAAAGGCTCCTGGGTTAGACAGTGTCCTGACAGGGAACAAACACCCAGGCCTGAAGGAGCAAGGGAAGCAGGGGTCAGTGGAACCCAAACAGGGGAGCTTAAAGGAGAGGACCACAGGGCAGGAACGGTGGCTTGTGGTAGAGGCCCTTATCAGAGAGGAAGCTGTGGGAATAAATACCCTGGCTTCACTCTCCTTTGGTCTTCTGCCTGGAAACTTTCTCGAACTGAACCAGCCAAAAGGCAGAGTAAAAGGGAGTGGGTAGACATCTCCAAGCTCAGCCTTCCAGGGCCCAGGGAAGGATGGAGAAGGGTCAGAGTAGATTTGGAGGTATAAGATGATGCAGATATGCTGAGCCACGAAGAACAAGAAATGTAGGAAGAGTGGGATTTTAAAAGAGCGACAGGGTAAAAAAGAATGTGTATGTGTGGTGTGTTTTGATACTGAACAGTGGTTATCTTGACAATAAATGATTATTGCAGTGTTTCATTTCTTTGTCGTATGACCGTTCTACCTCTAAATTTAATTTGGTTGACTGTCTCTTTTATTGCTATAAGTACAAACTTGAGGAAGTAAAAGAAATAATTGGGAGATCTTGTGATACAGTTTTCAGCCTGTGGATTCAGAAAAAATTATCTAGTTTTTAAAAACAAAGCTCTTATATTTAACAGTGATTGATAGCACATTGTACTCGATTGCTTTTTGTGAAAAGCACAAAAAGAATTTTAAAATATCTTCCACAATTATCTCAAATTAAGAATAACTAATTAGCATATGAAGTATGAAATAGATTTTCTACTAATGAACAATTTGTATTTTGAGGTCAGTTTCCATATAAATAAATGGTGAGTGTTTCTCTCATTCACATTTTGTTTTTTAAAAGGGAATATGTTTCAAAGGCCAGGACCATGACCACGATCTGATGTTTTAAAACTCCAAGCCAGTTCTACATATGTGAATTTTTTCCCAAATTAATGTCCAATTGTGCTTTGAGGATAGCACCTTCTTGGAAATGGTTTTTACTTGTTTCTTTTCTATTCTTGGAGTCAGAGCACAAGATTTAAAGCATGGGTGGCAGTCTATGGCCCTAGGCCATATCCGTCAATCTAAAGTAATTCCAAAGACATAGAAACGGCAGAGTTAACACTGTGATTAAAAGTTGTAGCTACTGAAAAATCTTAAAAGAGAAAAACATTTTATAAATAAGTATTAAATTTTGAAGAAAAATTTATGGCATACTTTATTTATTTACATAACTCAACCATTCTGGCTCATAGCATCATTGGTTGGGGTATTAAAAAAAGACTCAAACTTTTAGTTGTAATTGGATTAGAAGCATTTTATCAAATTGATAGAGCAAAGTACTGAATATTGAGATTGTGTGTTTTATTTCATTCCTCCTGGGCTTTCCTGGAAGAGGGTGCATTTTGAAAACCGTAAACTCCACCCTGGGGCCACTCTCTCCCTCTTGCTGGCTTTTACAGTATCAGGTAAATGACTGTTACTGCTTATCTTACTTCATCCTCTTTCTGATCACTTACAAGAAAGTAGCTTCTGTTAGATACTTCTTAAATGGGCATAAAGCCATATTTAATACATTTTCGTGGCCTCTGGGCTGTGATATTAGGCCATACCATCCACCTAGAGTTCCTCTGTGCACCCTGGCATCTCAGCCTCTTGCCATAGCGAGTTCTGGAGTTCCTTCCCTCTCACAGAAGGACCTAGCAGGTTTTCCCAGTCATGGATTGTTCTACTACATTGAACCAGATGCTTTCTATCTGGCCCAGAGCCTTACAGGACAGAACTTGAACTAGAATTGGGATTCGGATATGTATAGGATGTAGAGGGACTTGTGGGGACCTTGAAGGCTATTGAACCTTAGGGAGGAACAGTGGACAGTGGAAGGAGAAGTATCACGAGAGCAAGCATGGGCCAAAAGTCTGTGCACAGACATTCTCTCGTCCTCCTAAGAAGGCCCTTACCCTCTAAGGAGAAGGGGCTTTAGCATGAAGGGAAGGAAGAACTTTGTCATCAGAAGCCCAACAGTTTTGCAGTGTGGAAGAGCTGTTCAAGGGTAACAGAAATATTCTTATTTTACTGAAGTACAGTTGATTCACAATGTCGTATTAATTTCTGCTGTACAGCAAAGTGATTCAGTTATATATATATATATATATATATATATATATATATATACACATTCTTTTTCATATTCTTTTTCATTATGGTTTATCACTGGATATTGAATACAGTAGGACCTTGTTGTTTATCCATTCTATATACAATACATTGCATCTGCTAATCCCAGACTCCCAATCCATCCCTCCCCCAGTCCACCTTGGCAACCACAAGTCTGCTCTCTATGTCTTTGAGTCTGAGGAGAAGCAGAAACTTTCTTGCTAGCCAGAAGCAGAGCACAGCCCCAGCCTCTGTGGTCCCAAGTCATTAGCAACCCAGTGGCCACAGAGTGACAGAGGCACAGAGCAGAAGGGTAGCCAGGGCAGCAGGCTCCCAAGCATGGAAACCTTGAGGGACCCCTGGAGGCATAATTGGGGAGGAAGAGCCTGAGAAAAGACTGGACTTCATGCCAAGCAAGTGAGGGTGGGCTTCAGACATTGAGGTTCAGATTTTCGTGCAGCGTGTGACACAGTTTTACTCACTCTGAGGCAGTATGTTGGATCATCCAGGTTTCACGTATTTTTCCTAAAATATTCTGATATGGGTTTTTTGTTTGTTTGAAACCTAGTTTAAAGTTTTAAGGTTGAGTTTTGCATTTGGAGGGAGAACCCCAAAATAATCCTGTGGCTGATGAAAGCTGTTGGTTTCCAGTTTAGCCCAGAGAAATTGCGGAGAGAATAAACACCACGTGAGGCTTGAGCCTCAGCACGGTCTCCCCAGGATTCAGACAGGTTTGGGCATATCCGGTTAATTAGATGGTTAGACCTGTCATGAGTCTTTTGCTCGAGTGCCCAGAGGATGGTCACCAGGCAGAGCCCCTCCAGAGGAAAGCAGGATTTGGGGCACAGGAGAGGTTACCAGACCTTTGGGGTCAGAGTGGGAGGGAGGACACTGAAAATAGCATAAGTTTGTCTTCCTGATTTTCTGCTGACTCGTGTCTGGATGGTAGGAAGAGAGGAGAGCAGTAGGAAAGCAGTGTGAAAATTTAAAGAATAATTTGACTAAAATGTCCTTAAGGTAGTGAAGGCGGGGTCTGCATAGTAGAGTGTAACAAACTTGTGGGTGAAGGGGTCCTGCTCCAGGTGCTGCTGGGGCAGGATGCGACAGGGCACATGGTGGAGGGAACCGGATTTGACCTCATCCCAGAGAGGAGAGGGGAGGTGGGGAAGGTAGGCAGTAGTGCCTAAGCAACGCACCTGGTACCTTAGCTGCAGCAACCCGGTGACAATTCTAGCAGCGTCCAGAGACACTTTCAGCAGCCAGATAAGTGAGGACAGCAGTGTTGATGAGGGATGAGGAGGATTGGATCCATGCGTTCACGTGCTTCCTGGAATGATCTGGAGAAATTGGTGTGTAGGGGGAGGGAAGCCCCCAAATTGGTAGAGCCAGAGAAATTCTGATTTTGCACCATGTTATTACTCCCCTGACTGCATTTGCTAGGAGTATCAAATTCACAGGGTTGTTTTGAGTATAAAATGAAACAATGTCAACGAAGATGCTTCCTAACATATTAGAAAATGTTAGCTTTATTATAATTACAGATCATTATTGGCTCATTGGGTCAGAAAGGATTCTTTTTTTAATATTTATTTATTTATTTTTGGCTGCATCAGGTCTTAGTTGCAGCGCGTGGGCTTAGTTGCCCCGCGGCATGTGGGATCTTAGTTCCCCGACGAGGGATTGAACCTGCATCCCCTGCATTGGCAGGCGGATTCTTAACCACTGGACTACCAGGGAAGTCCCCAGAAAGGATTTTAATAATCTACTCCTTTTGGTGTTTTTCAGTGATGAAATCATGCTACAAATAATAGGCCACAACTGGTTATTGTGAATTTCTTGATTTGCTCTCAAAGCTTCTACATTTGCTTCTGTTAATTCACTTGCTATTTTTGAAGTGACATTGAGATATAATTGACATACAGCACTGTATAAGTTTAAGTTGTGCAGCATAATGATTTGATTCACATAAATCATGAAATTATCACAGTGAGTTTAGTGAACATCTATGCAATGTTAAAGAAATAGAAAAAAGAATTTTTTTCCTGTGACGAGAGCTCAGGGTTTATTCTCTTAACAATTTTCATATATAACATACAGCAGTGTTAATTATATTTATCGTTTCATACATAATATCCCTAGTACTTATTTATCTTATAACGGGAAGTTTTGACTTTTTGACTGCCTTTATCCAATTCCTCCATGCCCCTTACTCTGAGTTTGTTTATTTTTGAAGTATAATTGACCTACAACACTATGTTGTTTCCTGTTACACAGCATAGCAATTCAGTATATCTATACACTTCAAACTGATCAGCATGAGTTACGATCTGTCACCATGCAAAGATGTTACATACTTATTAACTATATTCCCCACACTGTACACTTCATACCCCTGGACTCATTATTTTGTATCTCTAATCTCCCTCACCTATTTATTTCCTCCCACATCCCCCTCCCCTTGGTAGCCACTTGTTTGTTCTCTGTATCTATAACTCTGTTTCTATTTTGTTTTGTTTGTTGGATTCCTTTCTCTTTTTTGTGTGTCTATTACAGATTTTTGGTGTGTGGTTATCATGAGGTTTATATATAACTATCTGTTGATCTATGTTATCTATCTATCTACCTATATGATGCATTTTTACTTCCTGCATTTTTACTTCCCTCACAGCATGTTTACGGTTTCTGACAATATATTTTACATCTAATTGTTTTGTGTATCCCTTAACTACTTATTGTGGATATACACGATTTTATTACTTTTGTCTTTTGACCTTCCTACTAGCTTTGTAGGTGGCTGATTTACTACGTTTACTGTATATTTGCCTTTACCAGTGAGATTTTTCCTTTGATTTTTTTCATGTTTCTAGTTGTGGCCTTTTCTTTTTCACTTGGAGTAATTGCTTTAACACTTTTTGTGAAGCTGGTTTGGTGATGCTGAACTCTTTTAGCTTTTGCTTATCTGTAAAGCTTTTGCTTTCTTCATCAAATCTGAATGAAAGCCTTGCCAGATTATTCTTCATTGTAGGTTTTCCATTTTCATCACTTTAAATGTATTGTACCACTCCCTTCTGGCCTGCAGTTTCTGCTGAAAAGTCAGCTGATAGTCTTATGGGAGTTCCCTTGTTGCTTTTCCCTTGCTGCTTTTAATATTCTCTCTTTATCTTTGATTTTTGCCATTTTAATTAGAATATGTCTTGGTGTGGTCCTTTTTGGGTTGATCCTGCTTGGGACTCTCTGTGCTTCCTGTGCTTGGATGTCTGCTTTCTTTCCCACGTTAGGGAAATTTTCAGTTACTATGTCTTCAGATATGTTCTCTACCCCTTTCTGTCTTCTCCCTCTGGGAACCCTATAATATGGCGTTAGTACACTTGATGTTATCCCAGAGGTCTCTTAAGCTGTCCTCATTTCTTTTTATTCTTTTTTCTGTTTAGCTTCAGTGATTTCCACTACTCTGTCTTCCAGCTGACTGATCCATTCCTTTGTATCATCTAATTTACTGTTGATTCCTCCTAGTGTATTTTTCATTTCATTGTATTCTTTGTCTCTGTTCAGTTCTTCTTTGTATTTCCTAATTCTTTGTTGAAAACTTCTAACTTCTGGCTCTGTACATTCAGTCTTCTCCTGAGAGTTCTTTGAACATCTTTACAATCACTGTCTTCAACTCTTTATCAGGTAGATTGCCTATCTCCACGTCACTTAGTTCTTCTGAGGTTTTATCTTGCTCCTTTATTTGGAACATATTCCTCTGTCGCCTCATTTTGCCTGATTTGCTATTTTTACTTCTATGTATTTGGTAGGTTGATTATGTTTCCTGACCTTGGAGAAGTGATCTTTTGTAGATGTCCTATGGGGCCCAGCAGCACACTCCCCTCTGGTCTCTAGAGCTATAAGATCCAGGGGTGCCCGCTATGTGGGCTATGCGGGTCCTTCTGATGTGGTGGACTGACTACTGTGGGTCATCTGGTAGGCCTCTCTGGCCTCCTGGTTTGGTTGGTTGCCAGGCCCTGCCTTGTATGGAGGCTGCTGGTGGTGGCAGGGCTGGGTCATGAGGCAGCTAACTGCTGAGCCCTGGGGGGGTCCCAGGGCTAGTGCTGGCCCATTGGTGGGCAGAATCAGGTTCTGGGGTAGGTGGCTGTGGGGCTGGTGTTCCTGGATCTACTGTCAGCCTGCTGATGTATGGGGCCAGGGTGTGTGTGTGTGGAGCTGGGGGAGGTTCCAGAGTTAGTGCCTGCTCACTGATGGGTGGAATCGGGTTCTCTGGTCTCTGCAACAGGGACCCTGAGGGTCCCAAGGCTTGCACTGGCCTGCTGGTGGGTGGGACCAGAGTCCAGAGGATCCCAGGGCTGGTGCCAGCACACTGGTGTGTGGGGTCAGGTCCTGGGTCCTCTGGTGGACAGGGCTGGATCCAGGGGTTTCTGTGGGCTCAGAGAGTCTTAAGATAATAGGCCTGCTGGTAGGTGGGGCTCTGTCTCTCCCTGGCTAGTTGCTTGGCCTGAGATGCCCCAGTGTTGGTGCCAACAGGCTGGTGGGCAGGGTCAGGTCTCAGAGCTAACAAGCTAGAGGAGGGAGGACTCCACAGTGGCACTTGTCAGCACCAGTGTCCACATGGTAGAACAAGCTCCCCCAAATGGCTGCCACCAGTGTCTGTGTCCTCAGGGTAAGCTCCAGGTGCCTTCTGCCTCTCCAGGAGACTCAAAGATCAGCAGGTGGGTCTGACCCAGGCTCCTTTCAAATTACTGCTTCTTCCCTGGGTCCCAGAGCATGTGGATTTTGTGTGTGCCCTTTAAGAGTGAAGTCTCTATTTCTTACAGCCCTTTGTCTCTCCCCAAAGCAAGCCCCACTGGCCTTCAAACCAAATATTCTAGGGGTTCATCTTCCTGGTGCAGGACTCTCAGGATGGGGAGCCCAATGTGGGGCTCAGACTCCTCACTCCTTGGAGAGAACCTCTGCAGTTGTAATTATCCTCCCATTTGTGTGTCACCCACCTGGGGGTACAGGTCTTAACTATACCAAATCTTCACGCCTCCTGCCCATCTCATTGTGGTTCCTTCTTTTTATCTTTAGTTGTAGGCTTCTGGCCTTTCTCATCAACAGTTGCTCTGTAAATAAATAGTTATAAGTTTGGTGTGCCCATGGGAGGAGGTGAGCTCAGGGTCTTCCAACTCTGCCATCTTGGCCACTCCTCCAGTCTCTTATTGTTTTATGTAGGTTAATTTTGGATTTTTCACCTAATTTGTAAAAAAGTTGAAGATGGTGATCATACATGATATGTCTGATGCACTCTCCAGAATATAGCTTAAAACTAGTCCACTCAATAGCTTTTGAATCATGGGAGTTTTTTTTAATTAAAGTAATTAAAAAGAAATTGGAATTGCATTTCCAATACTAATGTCATTCCAATATGAAACTGTAAATTAAAGAATGATATAGTGGGCTTCCCTGGTGGCACAGTGGTGAAGAGTCCGCCTGCCAGTGCAGGGGTCATAGGTTCAGGCCCTGGTCCGGGGAGATCCCACATGCCACGGAGCAACTAAGCCCATGTGTGACAACTACTAAGCCTGCACTCTAGAGCCCATGGGCCACAACTACTGAACCTGTGTGCCACAGCTACTGAAGCCCACTTGCCTAGAGCCCATGCTCCACAACAAGAGAAGCCACCGCAATGAGAAACCCATGCACCTCAGTGAAGAGTAGCCCCCGTTCACCTCAACTAGAGAAGGCCCGCGCATAGCAACAAAGACCCCAACACAGCCAAAGAATAAATAAATAAAACAAAAATCTTAAAAAAAAAGACTTATCAGAATTGGTGAATTAAAAAAAAAAGAATGATATAGCAAAATAAAAGAAAAATAAAGGTCCCCTTTCTTTCTACAAATTATTTCTGAACCACCTGAAGTCATAGCTTCTCTCTACAAAGCTTTGTCAATTTCTCTCCTGATTACTATATCATATTTTTGTCAAGACGATGGGTCTTGAACCTCGATTATTTGCATCTTATTATGTTAGTACATATTTTCCATATTCTTTCATTTCAAAGAAAGAATATTCTTTCATTGTTCTGCCTGTCAATCTTGAGTTCCCATCAAGATTTTTCCTGCCTTATATTCTGGTTGGAAGATTTGCAGCTCCTTAAGTAGCATGCCACCAGGTAGTCAATATGTATTGGTTTAGGTAGATTTTTATGGTTGTTGACTTTAATTAAAAACAGCCTTCAATGTACAAATGACAAGGCAGTGACTGTTAGTGACAAATTGCCCTAAGACGAGTTAGACAGAATGGTGGGAAATTCCTTAAGCTGGTGTGCCACATCATACAGCAGAGTGGAGTGGGTTTGTCCCTGCCATTCTCTTGGTGTCTCATCTGCATTTGGAACCTGTTTCTGCTGATGACAGAACATGTCAGAATTAAAATAGACGTTTCCTTATTTTTATTTTTAAAAAAGGCCTCTCAGATCCAGGAATGGTGTCACATTCATCATTATGTCCCTGGAATCAGGTTTAGTAAATGACATATGGCATGTATTCAGTGAATGTTTTTATCGAATGAGTGAATAAATGGATGGATGAAAGATGAGAAAACTTGGTCTGCAAACTGGTAACAGGGGCAATTTTTTCCCAAGTTAAACAGAATGAAACTGGTTTCGTGCCCTATTTTGTGATTACTATCATGTTTTGGGTAGAAAATTTTTATTTATTTAAGGTTACTTTATTTTTTAAAAAAGTAACCTTAAAACTATTAATCTCTGCATAGGTTTAGGAATCTGAATGTACCCAGAGGATGGGAATGATATTAAATGAAACCTGGGTCCTCAAAGCCAAGTGTTTTTGTGAACAAGTAGACTGTTCTTTTCATTGAAATAACTTTACAACATTATCAATTTTACCAGAACAGACCTTTTTTTTTTTTTTAACCTTAAATGAGGCTTAACTTTTCTCAAAGCCAGTCACTCAGGGGTGGTCAAGTGATCAAATTTGAAATGGAAGCCAGAGGCAGCTTACTGTTTCATGTGTTTTGCTGGTCACAGATTAACCATGTTTCATGGTGCATGATCAAAGACCAGCACACTTGCACCAAGATACACTTTATGACCCAACACACTGGTGAACTAGAAGGCTGGGCAGGTAACATTTAACTCTTCTAGGCTGTGATTCAGGGGGTCCGAAAAGGCTCACCTGCTGGGTGCCTGATGCCCACCATTGAAGTTTGCCTTCAAGCTTCAAATAGTGAAAGCATTGTTGTTGGAATAGTTGTGTATAATACACATATAAATTGAGGCCAGGTGATTGATTTCCAAAATCTGTGCACAAAACTCAAGTCATATTAATTTACCCATAAAGCTCCTGTTATTACCTAGCAGAGCAGGACCCTTAAAGAATGAGTTATGGAACAGGGTTCCAAGAGTGGATGCAGAAGTCAAGGCCAGGAAAGGAACGGGCAGGCCTAGGTAATGGCATGAGAATTTGAGGCCCTGAACCAGTGGGCAGTGTGATAACACCAGGGACCTTAATTACATCAGCAAATTCCTTTGCCTTTGCCATATAACTTAACTGAGTCATAGACATGATGATATGCCGTCATATTCATAGGTTCTGCCCTCATTCAAGGAGAGGGGATTATTCTGGGCGCGTTCCTCCAGGAGATGGGAATCAAGGAGACTATTGTAGAATTCTGCCTACCACCGTATCCTTCCATTATCTAGGAGTTTCCATTCACTTTCTGGTCTTGTCTTCTGCTTCCACTATCAGAATCCTGTCCCTATAACTTTCCCTAATGGAACCTAATCCATAATAGACTGTTTTCATTTCCAGATCATAATAATCATAGTATATTGCTTAAGAGTGTGTGTGCTAAAGTTCAACATTTTAGTGTTAAATCCCAGTTTTGTTACCTACTAGAAGATTGGCAATGGCCTCAATTACCTCATTTATAGAGGGAGTGATAATAGTATCCACATAGTAGATATGGGTTGTTAAGAATTAAGTGAAATAGGGCTTCCCTGGTGGCGCAGTGGTTGGGCGTCCGCCTGCCGATGCAGGGGAGACGGGTTTGTGCCCCGGTCTGGGAGGATCCCGCATGCTGCGGAGTGGCTGGGCCCGTGAGCCATGGCCGCTGGGCCTGCGCGTCCGGAGCCTGTGCTCCGCAGTGGGAGAGGCCACAGCAGTGAGAGGCCCGCATACCGAAAAAAAAAAAAAAAAAAAAAAAAAAAAAAAAAAAAAAAGAATTAAGTGAAATAAAACATTTAAAGGGCTTGTCAGAGTGTCTAGCGTATAATTCTCCAAAAATGTTTAGATATCATTTTTAGTATATCCTGTCTCAATGGTTTTATTCGTATATTATTTCTATATATGGGATACCCTGATAAGTTCCCATGCATCCTTCAAAATTCATCCTAACCTTGGTTATGCAAAATGTCAATGTTTGCATAATACTGGGAAACTGAATGAATAGTATAGGGAACTCTATTTTTTAACTTTTCTATAAGTCGAAAATTATTGGAAACTAAAAAGTTTTTTAAAAGTCCTAAATGTTATCTCCATTATAAAGCCTTCTGATTCCTCTCATTGTAGAATGAATACTTTCATTCTACTCTCATAGAACTTTACACATGATGTTTATCACATTATATCGTATTATTCGTTTACGTGTCTTTCTAGAATATAAACTCCACGGACGCAAAGACTAAGCTTTATTCATCTTTGTATCTCTAATATATGGCATCACATCTGGTATCACTTACAGCACGTATTACATAAATGCTGGCTCAATAACTAATTCTTGAATGAATTTTTGTTTATTGTACACAAGAAATTCACCAATGGCAAAATTAGGTGTGACAATAGGAACTTACGGGAGAGTCAGTGTGGTGTAGAAACAGTGGTTATCAAAGTGTGGTCCTTGAGCAAGCAACATTATTAGCCACAACTGGAAACTTGTTAAAATGCTGTTTCTTGGGCCCCATCCCCCAGACCTGCTGAATCAGAAATTCCGAGGTTGGAGGCCAAGCTGTCTGTGCTTAACCACTTTAGTGAAGACCAAGATTAAAAACATAAATTGTTATACTGATGTTTAGCTACATTAGATAAATTCAGAATCTTTTAGGTGTAAATACTTATTAGAGGGAAATGATATAAATGAGTTATCCTTGAGAAATAATTGAATTCCCACTTAGCCATTTCTATGATGATTTTGAATAATTATTATAGAATGTATCAGATATAGGGATCTATAAACATGGAAAAGTTTCTTAATTTTTTTATTAGCGTTCTTCCAACCAATTCTTGCACATTGATTTCATACAGGAAGATAGAATGCTATCCTTGAATATTTCCCTGTCTGACATTTGTTGCTGTGATTACAACTTTTTTTCTGTTAATCATAATATGAACCATTCTTGCCTCGATACAGATGTCTTCAAATAACTCTTGATGCCTGCCAAGTGCCAGCTCCTGTCATGTGGTCTAAGATGCTACTTCTCCAAATTGTATTTCAGCATCCATTAGGCTTTCAGTATATAGCTTTTGTTACCAGTTTTATGTTATCAGCAAATATTGGTGGAGTTACAGGATTTCATCTACTAAGTAATTA
Organism: Mesoplodon mirus; assembly: GCF_964341445.2. Classification (NCBI taxonomy): domain Eukaryota; kingdom Metazoa; phylum Chordata; class Mammalia; order Artiodactyla; family Ziphiidae; genus Mesoplodon; species Mesoplodon mirus. The sequence goes on along the minus strand of NC_138979.1, from coordinate 111,186,672 downwards.
AGATATTACAATCACATATCTTTATTCTAAAGAGCTTTATTCTAAAGAGCAGTGCTACTATTTTGTTGCCATCTTTCTAATTCCTTTAAGAACAAATATCTTAGAAAATCATATGATAATGTATGACTAATCTCACAAAGAGCCTGAATCAGGAAATCATTTGCCTCTTTGCTGCAGAAGCTGTTAAATCTTAGCCTCTGTGTTACTGGAGGAAAATCACTTCCTTCTGTCCTTTGGGCAGTAGTTTTGTTTTAGAGATTTGGAGGCTGCCCTTTCAGAACCCACCTGCCTTTAGATACCTTTTTTCCTTCTCAGGCTAAATAGACCATCATTCACACAACTGTTCAGTTGAGCTGGGTGGGGGAAGAAGACCCTGCCTTGAAATCAGGAAACCCAAGTTCAAATCCTGCCTCTGTCAATTACTAGCAATGTGACTGTAAGATACCACCTCATCAAGTCTCATACTTAACGATGGACTAATAATATCACTCTTTCAGAGTTGCTGTGAGAATTAAATGAGAAAGCATACATCAGAGTGCTTTACAAATATAAGGAATTCCTTTTATGATTGCAGATAGCAGCCTTGAAAAGAGAAATCACTTTTCAGTTATTCTTAGCGATCCTAATAGTCTCTATGCCAAAGAGGCCCAAAGTTAAATGGACATTCTCTGCAGATGACATCCTGAGAAGTTGCATTTATTTCCTCATCCCCCAGGGACACAATTTACTGTCATCTCTTCCAGGTGGGGAACCAGTAACAGGTCATAACTTTCTCAGCTTTGTATTTCAAGGCAAATAGGTTTGGCAGTGGTGAGAACGTGATCAGCTGAAAACAGAGCTAAGAATCAAACAGCTCTGTGATGGTCTTGGTGCTCATGGCAACAAGGGGTATATTCCAAAATACTGTGGACTCAAAACTAGACAAATTTGGTTGGATGTGCAGTTGAAGGAGAAAACAGAGTCAAGGATCACCGGCATGTTCCTGCCCCAAGTGATTGGGAAGACAACTCTCTATTGAAACATGCTGGGTCTGCGACCAGTCATAGAGTGCTGATGAATGGACCTGTGTCAAAATATAGAAGGGAATCACTGGCACTGGCATGTCACAGACTCATCACCGCCCCCTGTCCTGTCCAGATCTTTTCTCTTCAATGTCTTGCTGGCATTCTTAATCAACTTTGGAGAAAAACTGAGGTGGAGAGAGGTGTTCGGTGACAGAGCAAGGCATGCTAAATTCTTCCTAAGCTAAATGGAACAAGATTCAAGTCAAGAGGATACTGGAAACATCCTGCATTTAGTTTAAAATATCCACTTACAAGTAAAGGACTTAGGAGAATTCAGTTTCAGCCTTAGCTGACAACATATTGATTTTGAGCCAGTTGGGTAAGGGGGCTGTTTAAAATAAAAAGCCAGGCTACATTAGCGATAGATATTCATATCAAGGGAGAAAATGTGCTACTGTACTCTATATAGTCTGACAAATCTGGAGGTTTTGGTGTAATTAGAGGTACGCATTTGAAGGGGGCTGTTGACACATTGGATTACATGCAGGCGACCAGGATGGAGACGTATCTGCAAATTTTTTCATAGGAAAAAGAATCCAAAAGAATAGTGAGACAGTAAAATTGGAAAGAGGCCGTGTAGTGAATGCTGTATGTGACACCCAGATCCCCCTGTCAAGATCAAAGCCCTAGTTCCCTCAGCTACCTAGCTGTCTTGCTGGCTGGTGGCTGAGAGCTGAGTCCCTCCCCAGGCCATGCCCTCTGCCTTAGGGAGCTGCCTCACCAGAGATTCCACCCACTTCTCAGGGGCAGCCCTATCCAATGACCAGTCTGTGTGTGAGGGATCCAAAGCCCAATCCTTAACTTGGGCAGGAAGCATCTCTGAAGAGCCATCCCAGCTTCAGTGCTCCATGTGTGATCAGCCTAGGCATCTGTTGTGACTGCATCTCCTTCTGCCCAGCCCTGCATCCCTCACTCTCTAATAGGTGTGTGCCTAAGGGCACCCTCTGCCAAACCTTCTGCATGGAAATCTCCTCTCAGTTCATTACCCCGGGATTCCTGCCTGCAACAGCTGATGTTACAAAGACTGCGAAAGGATAAATTATTCAATAAACGATGCTGGGCCAATTGGTTAGCCATATGGAAAGAAAAAAATAAACCTCCATGCACAAAATCTATTTCAGGTGGATCTAGAACTGAGATGTGAAAAGCAAAACTTGATAGCTTTTAGTAGAAAATATGCAAGGATTAGGAAAGGGTTGCTTAAAAGCACAAACCATAAGGAAGATTATTGGTCAATTTGTCTGTATTAAAATAATCTGAAATTTAAAATCATTTGACTATGACAAATGATACCAATTTTAAAGAGTGATAAGGAAAGCTGGGAGAAGATATTTGCAGCACTTATGGCTAACAAAGAAACTAGATAAAGAATTCATATAAATTAGTAAATAAAAGGCAAACTACCCAGGAGAAGAAAATAGTCAATTCACTTAAGAAAAAATCTGAATGATGAGTGAGTTTATGAATGAGTGAAAATATGCTTAGCCTCAGAAGCAATTAGGAAAATGACAATGAAAGTAAGATCCTATTTCAGACACGTCCGATTGGAAAAAACTATTTTAAATTTATTTGATACTTTTCCTTCCCTTTTCCTTCCTCCCTTCCTTTCTTTGCTTCTATGCCTTTGCACGTGCTGTTTCCGTGAGAAACTACCTACTCACCCATTAAGACCTAGCACAAATGTCATCTTTTCCAGGAAGCTCTCCTAACCTTCCTAATTAGAATTCAGCATTTCCTCTTATATATTCCATATAGTACTCTGTGCTTCTTTCATTTCAGAACACTTAGCATTGTCATAATTATTTATTTGCATGTGAGTCTCTGGCGCTAACTAGATTATGAGCCCCTGGATGGCAGGAGTCATAGGATGTTTCTCTGCGTGCCTCTGGCATTTATTGTAGTGTCTGGCACTTGACTAGTAAATATGTATTAGACAGACAAATGAACAAGTTCCTTGCCCCAGTGGCTTTTTCTGAAGATCAGACCCCCTCAAAATGAGGGCTGAAAAGTCAAATGCTCTGCAATGGTTGTTTTGCTTTCTTTTTGATGTATCCACTAAAATGCATTCCAGATAAACTCTACTTTTGAAAAGAGTTTTTAATTTCTCATTACCTGCAGTGGAGCATATGGTTAAATGTGGTCCTCACCCTCAATTTAATTAAAGAGGATAGCAGGGCTTCCCTGGTGGCGCAGTGGTTGAGAGTCTGCTTGCCAATTCAGGGGACATGGGTTCGTGCCCCGGTCCGGGAAGGTCCCACGTGCCGCAGAGCGGCTGGGCCTGTGAGCCATGGCCGCTGAGCCTGCGCATCCGGAGACTGTGCTCCACAACAGGAGAGGCCGCAACAGTGAGAGGCCCGCGTACCGAAAAAAAAAAAAAACAGAGGATAGCAGATAAGCTGGTTCTTTTTACCATAGGTAGAAAGTTGCATAGGGACGAACTAAATGTTATTTTCCTTTGTTTCTTATTGCTTTTCTTCCCGGCATATTGCTGCTTTAGTGGTATTATCAGGAATTATTTATTTATTTATTTTAAAAATTAATTAATTAATTAATTTTTGGCTGTGTCGGGTCTTTGTTGCTGCGTGCGGGCTTTCTCTAGCTGCGGAGAGTGGGAGCTACTCTTCGTTGCGGTGCATAGGCCTCTCATTGCAGTGGCTTCTCTTGTTGCGGAGCATGGGCTCTAGGGCACACAGGCTTCAGTAGTTGTGGCACGTGGGCTCAGTAGTTGTGGCTCGTGGGCTCTAGAGTGCAGGCTCAGTAGTTGTGGCACATGGGCTTAGTTGCTCCGCAGCATGTGGGATCTTCCCGGACCAGGGCTCAAACCCGTGTCTCCTGCATTAGCAGGTGGATTCTTGACCACTGTGCCACCAGGGAAGCCCCAGGATTTATTTTTAATCCTGAAAAAATGAAAGAAGTATACTTTGCCTAGAGAGATAAAATATGTTGACATATTTTAAAAAATAAATTATCTCCCTCAGGAAATCTAAGTCTTTGGAATCATATGACCTCAAGGCATTTGAAAATTTTCTTCTTTCATTTTTAAAAACCAGGAGCAGTTCTACAAACTCCACAAGAGAGTATATGACTTAGTTGGTATTTGTCACCTCTAAACAGTGATTATAAAATATTAAAGTTGGGAAGGATCCTTTGGCCTAGTGCCTTCACGGTACAGGTAAGGGAAGTGAGGTTCCATCTGGAGAGTTGTAACTGTTTAGTGATAGAATAGTCCAGATCTTCTAACTTCGATTTTGGTTCTTTTCTTCTCTCCCTATATTGTCCCCACCACCAATTTGAAGGTAACAAGAAACTTATTTGGATTTTCAGGGCATTTCTGTTACAATCCCTACTTAGGTATTTACTTTGGAGCCCTTGAAATTTCCCCAATAAGCAATTGCCTGGTGGCCTTTGTTCCATCAATAATTAACTTTCATTAGCACCTAGACTCAAAGGGATAAAGCAACTTAATTCCAGAGCACTATAATTATTTAGGCTTATGGTCAATATGGAGTAAGAGGTAAAAGTTTGAAAAATAAATTAAAAATTTACTTGCTAATTAAGTAACATAATAAAGAATTTGTTACATGTGATAATCTTATATGATAATTGAAATATAATTAGTAGTATTCCAGGAGTTCCATTTGCTCATTGGTAAAAATGAATAACATAGAACAAATCTCTGAGGACAGTAAATCTTTGAGGATCTTTTACCTCTAAATATTTTGATTCCCTGAGAATTCACCCAGACTTTGCTTGTCTTGCAAAGTTAACTGATGCTTGAAGTATTGCTTAACAAAGGTTTTCTTCATTTTTTTTTTTGAAAAGTGATCTATGACTAAAATGCTGTCTTGTCTTTCTGAAAGGTTCCTAGGAATTTCATTCATTAATCTGCATATATGTGTTCTCTCTCCTTCACGTACTTGGTAAGACTATGATTTATAGAAACTAAATAAATTATAGTTGTTCAAACCATGTGATACTTGATTGAATGGATGCACAGTTTGAAGGAGGCATCGTGGAAGAACATGGGTAGTCCCATCTATGCTTGAGCCTGAACTCTGCTGCTATGGTCCAATGCAAGTTATACAACCTCTCTTAGTCTCAGTTTTCTCTGCTCTGCATTGCGAATAATAACAAAATGTACCTCATAGGGTTCTTATGAAGAATAAATAAGGTGCCAGGCACAGTCAGGCACACTGTAAGCCACCATGTCACTGGGGTATGCCAAAAGAAACTGTGACAGCTAATAAAATTTTTCTTTTTGGTGCTGACATCTACGTTTCCTATTGATCTAATTGAAGCTTTAAGTACCTTGCTGTCACTGTCCTGAAGTATGTGCTTTAAAAAACTTACTTTTTGATTGTATATTCAAAACAGTTGGTCATAATTTGATGTGCCAGTGAAGATAGGAGAGTATGTTTCTCATTTCCACAACAAATTCTTCTGCCTTTTTTTCCCCAGTACTCTTCTTTATAGAAACAGCATAGCAAAATGGGCAGATTCTCTAGAAGCTGGAATCAGGAGACTATGAATCTCTTTAGTACAGGCTCTGTCTTTTTCATGTTTGCATTCCCAGTACCCAACCAGCATGAATAAATCCAGTAGTGAATAAATTTGGTAGTGAGCAAGCATTTTATAGAGCATATGGGAGGGTGAAAACCTCCTTCCAAATTATGGTAAAGATTTGGTACTTAACAGGAACTTTAATCAATTTCAAAAGGAGAAACTGATCATTTTCTGCCCATATTTATAATGTTTCTCGTACAAAGGAGCAACTAAAACCAGTAAAGGCTGGCATGGGACCACAGCAAGGGATGATCACAGTACCTGAACAATGGATAAAGTAGACTCTTCACTAGCTTTGACCTTAACTGAGACTGTTCTCATAGACACACTGGCAATGGGTTTTCAATTAGTTTTTTATAAAGAGGATTTAGAACTTTCCATCAAAACCCACTGTATCATTTATCATTTATAATGTGTTGCATGTATTTATGCAACTGAATTGTATATAGTTCTTCATTGTCAATTAATTATTTTATTGTCACTATGAATTCATAGCTTAAAGAATAGTCCCTGCCCTGGGCAATGTTATAACAGATTAAGAGACCTTACCTAATTATTGTAAATAATATTTTGATGCCTAGGACAAGTGAAACCAGCATAAACGGTAGCTCTTACAGAATGCTGCTTTAATAAGGATTATTTCCAGCCAAGTGTATTGTGCGTTACATCAATACCAAAGTTTTTTGTTTTTTTTTTTGCGGTACGCTGGCCTCTCACTGTTGTGGCCTCTCCTATTGCCTAGCACAGGCTCTGGACGTGCAGGCTCCGGACGCGCAGGCTCAGCGGCCATGGCTCACGGGCCCAGCCGCTCTGCGGCATGTGGGATCTCCCCGGACCGGGGCACGAACCCGTGTCCCCTGCATCGGCAGGCGGACTCTCAACCACTGCGCCACCAGGGAAGCCCCAAAGTTTTTTTTTTAATGAATATAAGAATATTAAAAAAATGCTGATAGCAAAATATTTTTTTTCTCCAGCAGTACTGTTTACTGGTTCAACAAATATGACCTTGCCTTACTGAAGCATTTCATTCCTGCCCATGAAAATTCTTATTTAAAATGAAGTTTTTGATCAATGCCCCACTACTGGTCAGAGTTGATTATTATAACTTAAAGTTATTTTTTTAAATGACTGCAAAACTTCCTCCAGTGTACACAGTTTATTGTATCTCTATTTACATTGACTGATGCGTCCTCTCACCTTTCTTATTCCTCCATTTAAACAGGAGAAGGAAGAGATGAGAAGAATCTATTCTTCAATAATCAATTGACTGCCAGAACCCAGTTCTTCTTTACTCCCTTCCCTAGGCATAGAATTCTAGAAAATCCAACAATAAGGTTCATAAAATAGAGTGAATGAGACATGAGGAATTAACATTAATTACAGCATCCCCAGCTGTGCTAGGCTAATTACACAGAATTTCATTTAACCCTTAGGAGTCTGTGCTTTTCCCACTGTCTCACACCTGTGTGTGAAAAGCAATGGGATTGGTGAAGATACAGCTCCAGGACAGTATAGTATGTCTTCTGTGTATTTATCCTTTGAATTTTTAAAAAATTGCTCAATTAGGTAAGTGTTCTTTCATGACTGAGAAGGTCATTTTGTCAATATAAACCATTTTGATAAAAGTCTAATCTGCCTAAATGCCTTAGAATGCTATACATGCTTGTTAGATGTTAGGAACTGGAATTTATTCTCAAGAAGAATTCTACTTGCTGGCTCATTCTTGTCAGTTTTATCCATCAGATCCCATTTCATCCCCCAACAGCCTGTTTTGTTTTTTCCTCTGCTCACCGGTATGCCACCTGTTGGTTTGAGAGGCAGTCTTCTCCTGTTTGGTGTGTGCCAGAGGACACTTCTGGTGGCACCTGAGTAGCTTAGAGGTGGGTTTCAAGACAGTAGTAGCTACAAATAGCATCCTTGGTTGTTTAGAAACTAAATGATTTTCCTCATCAGATTGCAGGTGTTTCATGGAATAAATGTTAACTTAGGTAGGGTTTTATTATCCTTGGATTGAATGTTTAAACTGACCAGTGTGATCAAGAACTGGGTCCCAGGTGTGTGGCTTACTGAGGAATCTGAGAAATTATTTCTTTCTTTTGGAAAAAAGAGGGATCCATAAAGTTTCAAGGGAGGAAGATCTGCTTTAGCATAAAGAGCATTATGAATTATTTTAAAGTGGTTTAAAAATAGTTAAGGTGAGATTTTTAAAATGTATGTTCCAAACATATAGAAATGGATGTTTCAGATCTGAGTTTAAGATTTAAACCTTGATTTTACCACACACAGCCCTGTCTGTGGGGCTATGGAGTGTTCTTGCCAAAGAGCTGAATCTATAGGTAATCAGACATTCAGGGCTACCTTCCAGTTCACAGGACATATGGAAACTAGAGGGATAAATGAAGCAACACCATGAGCAAGCAAACAGCTAAGTCCATATGTAGGTGGGACTGTACTGGGTTCTTTCTTTTTTTTTTATTGAGATATAATTGACCTAGAAAATTGTGTACGTTTAAGGTGTACATTATGTTGATTTGATACATTTATATACTACAGTATGATTACCAGCACCGTATTAGCTAACACCTCTATCACATCATATAATTATTGTTTCTTTTTTGTGGGGAGAACAATTAAGATCTAGTCTCTTAGCAACTTTGATAAGTTTATAAGGCAGTAAACAAAAGAGACAGGTTAAGAAGGGGAGGGGAGACTGATTGGTCTGCAAATATATATAAGAAACTTAAGAGACATAGCAACCAAATGTAATGTATGGACTTTGAAAAATGATTGAAATAAGCCATCTGTAAAAAGACGTTTCTGAGGCAAGAAGGAAAACTGAATATAGATAGATATTTGATAATACTGAGGTGTACTGCTAAACCTGTTAGGTATGATAATGTCATTGTGAGTATATAAGACAGTGGTTCTCATGGCGTGGCTTCGGACTAGCGTCACCAGCATCACCCAGGAATACGTTAGGAATGAAAATCCTCAGCCCCACCCACAACCGACTAAATAAGAAACTCTGGGGGGTGGGGACCAGCAAAACTATGAGAATCACTGGTGTAAGAAAATATACATTTTTTTTGCGGTACATGGGCCTCTCACTGTTGTAGCCTCTCCTGTTGCGGAGCACAGGCTCCGGACGCGCAGGCTCAGCGGCCGTGGCTCACGGGACCAGCCGCTCCGCGGCATGTGAGATCTTCCCGGATTGGGGCACGAACCCGTGTCCCCTGCATCGGCAGGCGGACTCCCAACCACTGCGCCACCAGGGAAGCCCAACCCTGCTCTTCTTGATGCTCTGAGCGTTCAGGTGAGTGGTCAGGCTCTCAGCAGCATTTCTCGAGTCTGGAGTGCGCTCTGACGGTGAGCTCTCTCTTCCTGCCCCCCGCCCCCGCTCCGTCCCTTTTTCTCTGGCTTCCATCCATTTGCCACCTCAGAGGACTGCGACATTCTCCGGGATGACTGAAGCCCAAGCACCTCACCCTCCAACAGAGTAGAGTAGGGTGTGACATTCCCTGAAGAAGATCTCTGGGGACTTGCGATGAGAGGTGCCTTTCAGGTTAGGTGAGAGATGGCAAAGGCCCCCAGCAGAGTTTGGGACCTGCGCTCCTGGCGTTGCCCCTGAGCCCGTTCTCTTGCCTCCCTCACTGCTATGCCCATGACCTCCTCATACAGGGAGGGACATAGACATAGCGGGGTAAATTCTGAGTGGTTTCGGGAGCCCTAATTCGTAGATCTCATACTTCAAGAACTCTTGTTGATTAGAATCATCAAAGCCGTGTATCCAGTTTGACAGACAGCAATGGTATCCTCACTGCTAGGAGGAGTCATGCTGGTAAACCATGAAAATGCAGAATTTCCAGGCTAATTCAAACTCTGTGTGTCCACATGGAGGGGCGAGACAAGAGGAAGGCAGTATGGCCCTGGGCAAGGCTTTGGTGGCGGGGGGGGGCACACATGTTCGTCTTGAGGAGAGGATGGCAAAGGAGGAAGTGATGGGGATATAGGAGCATAATGTGTGCATAGGCTGCACGTTGCATTGGCAAGAGTGAAGAAGAATGAAACAGGAGGCAGCTCGTGGGGGGAAAGAGCAACAGCTGCAGAGTCCAGCCGCCAGCAGGCGGTGATGCATCCTCTATCTCCTCCTTTTTAGATTGATTGCCTGATAGAAACCTAATTCTGCAGTGCGGGTGATCAATGATAGTGTTCCCACCGCCGGAGCCATTCCTGGAGGCCTTTTCTGAGTGTTGGCACTTGCTTATTTTCTCTTCTCATGTTCCTTCATTCCTTTCGTTTTCCTCTAGTGATCTTGGCCCTTCCTGGGCCGTAGCAAAGAGAACATGGACACTGGCTAAAAACAACAGTGACTGCAACAACGGCTGTTTGTTGAACACTTATGCATCAGCCACTGAATTGGATACTTGATAAATATTACACTTAATTAAAACCACAGTCTCTGCAATAGCTGTTATCCGCATTTTACAGATGAGGGACAGAAAGTCAGGGAAGGGAAGCCAATTGCAGAGGCACCCAGCCAGGAAGTGGCAGAGCCCAGACTCAAGCCCAGGTCTGACCAGCTGCAAATGTCGTCCCTGATCGCCCTCCCTCATCCCTGGCCCTTCTGTCATTGGTGGCAGGGAAGGGACTGAAACAGTGGAATCAGAGCAGTAGGGTAACCTGTCGAGTGGGCCCCGTGGTGGGGGCCCTTTAAGAGGCTGCAGTACCTGGGGCTCCCCTAGTTTCCCTAAGACCCGTGATCCCATAGAGAAGCCATTCCTCAGTATAAAGAAACGTGCGAGCATCTCACATGGTACCTGGGAAGGAAATACATTGTCCACTTTCGGTAGGAACATTATTGAGTGAACTATGACCAAAAACCAGAAGCCTCCCTGGGAAGAAATGTGGACGCCAGGACATGTCCTTGGTAATATCAGTAAACACTGGCTCATGAATGGAGGACTTTTCTGACCAGCGTCATGCTCCTTGGGAACGACATTAGTTCAGAATCACCTAGGTTTCTTTTTTCTTCTTTGAAATATAGAGCTACCCCTCTCATTCAAAATGGGCAGAGGGAAAGAAGGTAGAATTCCAGAATGCTTCTGAAACTCCTACCCTGCCTGTCTCTGCCTCTCAACCAGGAGGGGCAAACGTGCGGGAGCGGCTTAGGTGCAGGGTGGTGGCGACAGTGAAGGGTCTCGCTGCAGCAGGGTACGGGCAAGGCGAGGGTGGTGTCAGCTAAAGAAAACCGTGGACAGGAATCACCAACTGAAGTCACGTCTGCGGGTACATGTGATTGCTTACACAGAATATCCACATGCGTTATCGTCAGAGCCTCGTAAAAGTCCCCATGAGATGGGTGGGTATATTTCTACCTATTTTTTATATCATTTACTTATTTTTTTTTTTTTTCTTTTTGCGGTATGCGGGCCTCTCACTGCTGTGGCCTCCCCCATTGCGGAGCACAGGCTCCGGACGCGCAGGCCCAGCGGCCATGGCTCACGGGCCCAGCCGCTCCGCGGCATATGGGATCCTCCCAGACCGGGGCACGAACCCGTATCCCCTGCATCGGCAGGCGGACTCTCAACCACTGCGCCACCAGGGAGGCCCTCATTTACTTATTTAATTGTCTGTTTCCTAGCTTCTTCCAGGAAGGATTTAAGGGACTCCCATTCAGTATAGCAGATAAACTGCATTCAACATAGGTGCTAAGAATTAGAGAGAAAGCATTCTTTTGATAGGGTTGTATTGACCTTCCCCAATTTTGGATGCAAAACACTGTGGAGCCCTTAACATGACCCTTGCTCTGTTTTCAGAAGGAAATAACCATAAATTGTTCGTCAAGGAAATCACTTGCTTAGACGTGGCCTTCCTGAACTATCACGGTATGCAATTAGGTAGCAGCAGTTTAAGAACTATTCCCAGAGACTGAGAAGTGGGCACTTACCTTCCATTCCTATTTGAAATTGTGCAAGACTGGTGTTGAATCACCTGTGGCCATGGACCCATCTTCCCTGAACTGTAACAGTGAACACAGCTCTGTCACTGTGATTATTTGTATTTATATCTGTGAGGCACACAAAACTCATTTCTTCACTTAATAATATCGATTGAATACCTATGATGGATTCATCACCATTCTAGGTAGAGTGGACACAGCGATAGACAAAACAGACCAAAAATAAAGGCTGATCCCTGTCCTCATAGAGCTCACATCCAACCTAGAGAGATGAGGACCAAAATATAAAGTTATCAGTAGGTTCTATACTATATTCGCAGGGCATATGTGTGAAGGGCAAAAACAAGGCAGTTCAGGAATAGGTGGTGCCTAAGTCTGTTCCGTGGTTTTATGGTCCATAGAAGAGGAACTTAGTATTGGTATGTAATGCACAATAATAATTCTATCCGGTTTTAAGTAATATATTTTAGAATATTGCATCACCCTGGGAAGATAAACTAGCCGATTGCAATGGCATTCCACAGAGAGTCACTTCTTACGGCAGGCCTTGCCAGCTAAGTTTTTCGGTTTCTGAGCTTCACCCACCACTGCCAAGAGGCCTCCTTGTTCCTCAGGGGATTGCATTCTCATATTTCAGAAGGACAGTGCATACTTGTGTCAGGTGTGAAAGGAATCTTTCCTACTTGATGCCAGCGAGAAGCAGCACCAGGGAAGGCCGACGGACAGAGCACACATTCTCCTCTCTAACTGGGTTATTCTGTGCTCTGCTTATCTTCTCGTGAGATCTTCCCATTGGTGTTCGGTTTGTACCACTATTTAAAATCAATATTCTGATTTTCAAGGACACAGCCCTACAAGAGAGGACTTAAGGGTAGGGACTGCAATTCTGAAGATTCTCGAAACTTGTCACTGGCCTTTTAAAATAAAAATTATGTTGAAAAACTTCTGGGATAAGGTCCTCAAACAGTTGTCTCTTTAACATCTAAAGTGCTTATTGGGCTTGGTGTGTGCAGGTCAACCAGCACATCCTTTGGATTTTAATACTTAAAATTCCTTGGAGGATCAAATAGAGGAGGGGAGGTGCATCAGAAGATAATTTGAAGGGAGAAACTCAGTAAACAAGGTATTTCAAATGCATAGGCTGTCTTTATTTTAGTGCAGAACATTGTGACTCAAATGTATTTACTTTCTAAGTTTTTTTAAGAAAAGACAGGATAGCTGAATGTCGGAGGGGTTAAACAGTTCTTCCAGGGTCATAGTTTTCTTTTTTCCTTTCAGTGCCCTTCCACTTGACCTTGTGGCTGACAATCCAACCGTTGGTCACGAAGCTCTCCCCATCCACTGCTGTTTCCCCTAATGTCTGCAGTGGATCCTGAAAGCCTGGATAAGAGGAGCCAGGTATAAAGTGGGATGCTGGTGCAGCTAGAGAACTTGTTTTGAAACTGCCTTTGCATGGCAAGAGCACTCTTTTTATTTAGATTATTGATTGCATAATCTAAATAAAAATCTAGTTTGGGGTGAGGTGGGCTGGAACTGTTAGCTCAGTGCCACCCTTTCCCACTGCTTCCAGAGCCATACGTAGGCCACCCAACATTGGCAACAAACATTGCCATTGTTTGGTTTCAACTCTTCTTTTAAACTTCGTGTCAATTCCTACAACCCCATTTAAAATGAGTAGAATTAGTGATCTAGTTTAGTAATTTATTAGGTCTACTTATTAACTCACAGAAAGCAGTGGCTTCCTGGCTATTTTGTAGCATGGCTTACATAAGCTTTGTGGTTTGATGGTAGTGCCTTGGACTAATGTCTGTACCTTTTGGGTGGTAGTACTGAGACCACAACCCAAACTGGCTTCAGTGTAAATCCCAGTTGTAAGTCCAGAGGTAGGGTGGGCTCTAGGGCTAATTGGTTTTGCGGCACAATAATGTCTTCAGGGCGCCTGTTTTCTGTCTGCCCCTTCAGTCATTGGCCGGCTACATCCTCAGATTAATAAGATGGCTGCAGCAGTTTGAGGAGTTGTACCCAGATCCAGCAGTGTCCAGAGAAAGAAAATTATTTTGGCTAGGTTGGAAGGAAGCACATCTGCTTGAGCTCTTATGAACTCTTAAGCAAGTAGTTTGATGTATTTATTCTTAGTTATACTTACTATAAAACAAGTAGGAAGGTTAATGGCTCCCTACTTTGCCCAAAGATGTATAAACATGCCCCTGTGGCTTCAGGATCCTTTGAAGACAGCATCGGTGCCCACAGTTATCATTACTCATAATTGTAGAAACTTAGGGATTGAGAAGCTATAATCTTCTTCCCAAGATCATCTAGCTTCATCCCTTTGCAGAAGACAGAGTTCCAGAGAGATGAAGTGACTCTCCTAAGGTCAAGTAGCTAGTTGCTTCCAGAGCCAGGATTGGGATGGGGTCTCCAGCATTCCAGTTAATGTGCTTTCCTTTCCTTTTCCTTTTTGCCCTCTTTCATCTGCTCATGTACAGTCATAGACCTCATGGGTTCATATTGTGAGAAGCTCCCTTAGAGGCTCATCTCTTCTTACTCTTTCACTTCACACATGAGGACAGGGAGGCCCAGAGACTTTTATGTGTCTTGCCCAGAATCACAGAGGTCATCGGTGCTAGAACTGGGACTAGAGACCATGTCCTCTGACTCCCAGCCCAGGGCTCTTTCAACCAACACCTTGCTTCCTCATCGATGGCTGCACCTTGGAGAGTGTTTTAACTCAGAACCTAGAGACCCACCCCCCCCATGAACTCAGTCATATAGTCCTCTCTTCTTGTGAGTCAAGCTATTGAAGAACACAGAGTAATGATGGCGCTTACCATGAAAGACAGAGCTAGAGCTTCTGCCTCCAATTCCTTCTGTGAATCTGTTGATTTATGGCATGTCTTTCTCTTGTACAAAGTGAGGACAGTGAATTAGATGTTCCTGTTGGGGAATTCTGTGGTCCCTTCCCAGCCATGTACATGTCTTTGTGTTTTGTCCAGTAGAGGGGGGTGTGTGCTCACAGACCAACAGCCCCCTGGACTCCTCCAGGTTGGGTTATTGTGAAGACACCTCTAGGGTGTCGTGAAAGAGATGCAGATCTGGGCAAGACACCACGTGGGAGGAGAGGAAGACAGTGGTGGAGAAGTTCAGGTGGCTGTGCTGCTTGGAATTAGCTAAGGAATTTAAAGGTTGCCCTAGAAAATAGATTGCCAGGGCCCCAGAAATTCTTTTTAGGTTAAGGCCACACCAAGAAGAATGATAGACTGAAAAGCTGCAAGTTTGGATGTTCCTGTTGCCATGTTATCCTCTACTCTTAAGTGTGATGAGTACCCTGGGTGTATTTGTATGCATATCATGCCAGTCCTGGTGTATGCTTCCTTTTACAAATGACACAATGAGGCTGCCTTAGGAAGAGATAGAAAGACCCGCTGATTCTTTCCTCTTTACTTGAGATGGTAGACTGCTGTGGATCAAGGTAGATAGAGTCTCAAGAAAAAAATGAAATACCCACTTCTCCTAAACAGAGTATGGAAGAGCAGAAAGAAAAAGATGTTATAGTCTTAGCTCGAGAAGCTGAAGGTATAGAACAATTTTGGAGAAATGCCGTTTTATTGAAAGTATTCAGCTGCTCCACATTTTGGACTATCAGAGTTGAGACAAACATTTACAGCCAGGAAGGAAGGAGATGGGGAGAGGAAGAAAAGGAAGGAGGGGCAAGTTTGGGAGTTAGAGAGGTAGTGGGGTGGGGGGGGAGAAAAGAAGAAAAAGAAAATTCTAGACTTCTTTCTTCTGACCCAGCTGTGGAAAATATGATTTCAGGTCCTTGCCTACCTGGTCTGAACGACTGCCCTGGGGGGCAGAAGTCATCTCAGGTACTTCCGAGGACCTGCGTGTCCTTACCTTCAACCTTTGTTTCTTGCGGAGAGGGTCTAGGCAGGTGTGGGAAAATCTTGATAACATGCTGCATGTGATCGGATCAGTATCTTTCTCCCAGGATCTGAAAGAGCTTTTCTCACATCTATTTAAATAACACTTAGTGTCAAAGTAGAGGTGTTTCTGTCACTTGAGGCTGGATCACTGCCAGGGGGCTTTTACCTAGTAAGTGTTGACTGCATTTTTCCCACTTTTCCATGTTCTGACCTGCCACCCTCGTGGATTTCCTGTTAGCCTGGCCTCCTGGCCACTCAGGCAGTGGCTTTGAGGAGGTGGCCTACAATGACTTACCAGCTGCCTGTATAAAGCTCACATTGGTCGTGTGTCTATGAAGGATATTTTCTGAGGTAGGCACTTGGCATTGGGCATTCCATTCACAATCTATGAGAAATCATCTCGAATATATGTGATCCCTGCCCCATAGGAGCCTACCTAACATGGTCTGGGCCACGCTGACACAGAACGAACAAATATTTATATTGATGACCAGTTATGATTAGAGGTTTTTCAAAACCTATTTTCATCTTCAACTGACATTGACTTGTTCAAAAGAGCACCTTATAAGTCAATAAAAATAATAACCATCCTCATCCTCATTTTACTATAGCTCTTTATAGTTTGCAGTGCACTCTCCCAGACATCTGATTTGATCCTCCCACCTGCCCTATGATGGTCATCGCAATTATTGTTTGCTTTAAAGAAGAAGAAATTGAGGCCCAGAATTTAAGTAACTTATACTTGAGAAATACAGCTAGTAAGAGGTGGAACTAAAACTCAGATCTAGGTTTTCTTAGTACAAGTATAATTTTTTAAACTGATAACAGCTTATTGATGTATGATAAAGCTAATGCAGGTAGTTTGGTTCTAAAAACTAGAAGAACTACAGTATGGTTGAAAGAATCAGATAATTTCCCAAGCCTTCTAGAAAAATAACATTTCTTTTCTCTCATTAAAAATATGTGTGTGTGGGGGGCTTCCCTGGTGGCGCAGTGGTTGAGAGTCCGCCTGCCGATGCAGGCGACACGGGTTCGTGCCCCGGTCTGGGAAGATCCCACATGCTGCGGAGCGGCTGGGCCCGTGAGCCATGGCCGCTGAGCCTGCGCGTCCGGAGCCTGTGCTTCGCAACGGGAGAGGCCACAACGGTGAGAGGCCCGCGTACAGCAAAAAAAAAAAAAAAAAAAAAAAAAAAATGTGTGTGTGTGTGTGTGTATATATATATATATTATATATATAATTATAGTAATTATATTTATAATTCTAGAGAACTTTGGAAACATAGAAATTATTTTAAAAGCTAATACATAGAAACTGTTCAATTCTATAAGCCTGAAATAGCCACTTAATATTTTGAACTTTTAAAACTGCATATCTATATTAACAAAAATTATAATGACTTTATATTATATCACAGCATTTTCCCATGCCATTAAATATTCTTAAAATCAATTTTAATGTTCACATATATTCCACTGAATAAATTCAGCATAATTTTTTAAACTATTCTATTCTTACATTCTTAGGTTGTGTCAACCTTTGTTATCAGAGACTAGTGCAGCACACAACTTTTCATCTAAAATTTTGTTTACATTTCTAAATGCTTTCATGAAACCAATTCCTAGACCTAAGCATTTAAAAAAGTATATATATATTTAGTTTTTGAAGTAGAAACAAAATGCTAGCAGAGCAGTAGCTGACTGGCATAAGAGGAATGTTTTCTGAATTTGGGGGAATTGGAATAAGAAGAGAAAGCTATTTGGTCAATGGAAATTGGAGGCTCTTCCAGGTGTAAGGGAGAAATCTTTTTAGATCTCAGCATAGACATCACCTTCTTTAAAGTTTTGCCAGACATCCTCTCCCATATACATACCATATATCAGATGACACGAGCTTCTCACGTGCTCCCCAGCACTCAACACCTGCCCGTTTGTAGCACTTACCGTGCGTGTTCATTCTAATTGCCTGCTTGCTTCTGAGAAGCCCCTACAAGACTGCAAGCTCTTGAGAATGGGGACCCTGTCTTACTTACTGTAACATTCTTGCACTCAGCACAGTGTGTGGCACATCATAGGAACTTGTATTAGTCTGCTTCAGCTGCCATAACAAAATGCCACAGGCTGTGTGGCTTAAACAACAGACAGTTATTTTCTCACAGTTCTGGAGTCTGGAAGCCAAGATCAAGGTGCTGGCAGGGAGGGTATTCAGGCCTCTCTCCATGGTTTGCAGGTGACTGCCATCTTTACATGGTCGTCCCTCTGTGCCCCTGGTGTGTCCTAATCTCTTCTTATAAGAACACCAATCAGATTGCATTAGGGCCCACCCTAATGGCCTCATTTAAACTTAATCACCTCTTAAAGGTCCCATCTCTCTTTTTTTTTTTTTTTCACTCTTTGGCTGTACTGCGCAGCATGTGGGATCTTAGTTCCCCAACCAGGGATCCAACCTGCACCCCCTGCAGTGGAAGCGTGGAGTCTTAACCACTGGGCTGCCAGGGAAGTCCCTAAAGGTCCCATCTCTAAATACAATCCCATTCTGAGGGTACTGGGGGCGGGGGTCAGGGCTTCAACATATGAATTTAGAGGAACATAATTCAGTCCATTACATTACTCCATACATATGTTTTATTGTGAAATACTTGACATGTTTGTAGATGAATAAGAAGATAACATTTATATTCTGGCATCCCACCTTCTGGGTGCTAGTCAAGTCCTTTCTGACCAGACATAGGAACGGAGGCAGTCTGGTATCTTACAGGAGGTGCCAGACTTGGGGTCAGAGCCCCAGGTCCACATCCTGGCTCTGCCAGTTCCCAGCTGTGTGACTTTAACCACCCCCAGCGTCAGTCCCCTCATCTGGAAAATTGGGATAATAACACCTGGTGCAGTACCGTTGTGAGACTAGATGAGATCATGCACGTGGGTGTGTCTTGAATAATACGTGCCATGAAGTAGACATCGGAAAATGCTCGTTCGACCTGTCAATGGAAAGGTATGTTAGAAATAAGAAGTATTTCAATTTAGCTGTGAGGGAGGGCACAGATACTGACAAAACTCTGGAAGTTACTGAGTTTTAAACAGGGTTTCGGTGATCTCACCGTGGTTATTCATACACACTGCTATTCCAGCCTCAGATTTATTTCAGCTCAGTTAAGATGAGTGGTTGACTAATATTTTTTCATTTGAAAAAAAAATGACATTATTTATGTGTAAAGCAATTATTTATAACCAACAGCTTCCAGATTTCACTAAGTAATTTCAATTCTTGCTCCAAAATTCTAGTAGCTGATCACACTGTGGCGTTGCCTAATTGCTGTTTGCACTGAGAGTTGTGTTACTCGAGCTTTAAAATATGTCCTTACATAAAATACCATGATGCCTCCATGTAATGACCATGATAGCTTCAGTGAGATGTTTTATAAATGGACCTTGAAATGTCGTAGGAATATAAATTCTCCGTTTAGGAGGTAGAAAGAGCATTTTCACTGATGCACAAACGGCAGACTATGAGAGCACGGATAGAGGCTGGTGAATCTTTAGGAACCTTCAAATGTCGTAGGAATATAAATTCTCCGTTTAGGAGGTAGAAAGAGCATTTTCACTGATGCACAAACGGCAGACTATGAGAGCACGGACAGAGGCTGGTGAATCTTTAGGACCCTTCAAGAACCAGTGGCCCAGAGTCAGAGCTGGTCTTATCTGAGCAACAGTCATGAACCAAATTTTCACTTGATCTGCATCTCATCACCCGTGTCTGAGGATGTGAGAAACGATGGTCTTTGGTTGTTCACTAATCTGCCTTTTACTCTCTTTTTCCAGGGCACGTTGTTTGCTTTCTTCGTTGCTCCATCCTACTTCAGTTATGCTCCTCTCCTGGTCCCATCACCGTGCCCTCCTTTTCCTCCTTCCTCCTGCCTCATTCCTGGATTCTGTTCCAATAAGCCTGCAGCCTCCATCTGTCCTCATTGACCTTTCTTCTGTCTCCTGACCTGCCCCCGTGTCTGGACATTCTGCCATGATCTCTCCTCTCTCATTCTCTCTCTCTCTCTCTCTCTCTCTCTCTCTCTCTCTCTCCCTCTCCTGTCCTGTTGCTGCCTCTTCCCCTTCTCCCTCCAAATCCTCCTGTAGAATGAGCAGAGGTGTGAGGTCCCTCAGTGGCACATTCTTTTTTTATTTTTTTAGCGGTACGCGGGCCTCTCACTGTTGTGGCCTCTCCCGTTGCGGAGCACAGGCTCCGGACGCGCAGGCTCAGCGGCCATGGCTCACAAGCCCAGCCGCTCCGCGGCATGTGGGATCCTCCCAGACTGGGGCACGAACCCGTGTCCCCTGCCTCGGCAGGCGGACTCTCAACCACTGCGCCACCAGGGAAGCCCAGCAGCACATTCTTATTAACCTTCAGGGAGACCTGGGAGAGGGTCTTGGATTTGTGGCACCTACTTCTCCACAGAGGCTGCTAGTGGACATAGCAGCAGCATCCTTGTAAGCATCACTACAATAAAACCTTCCTGAAATCATCTCCTGGGCTTGGCAGAGCCTAGACCTGAGGAGGAAGCTTCATAGCCCCAATAAGGAGCTTGATCAAGTGAATGAGAAGGGAGCTTTGGTTGGAACGGAGCTGGGTTTGACTTGAAAACATTTTTCCTTCAACTTTTATCCTGGTCGAGTAGCTTTAGGACGCTTGCAGATTTGACTTCTGTTTTAAAAGGTTCACGAGTACTTAAAAAATCTTTATTCCATTTATAGAGACAGTTACACTGGATTTCATTTAGTAAGCAATCTGATTTATTTTTATTGTTTTGTTGACAGATCTGCATTCACTTATTAATTCAACTTATTAGTTGTTCTGGTCCATCCTTTGAGACTGTGGTTAAGTGGAGGACAGAATCGAGTTGTTAGAGGGTCTTAGGGTCCGGGTTGGACCCAGATGAGCATTAACCATGGCATTACTGAAAACAGTGGATATCTGTGGTTGGGTAAAGATGATCCAGCCAACAATCTGATTTATTTTGAGACCATAGTCCCAAGGGAAAGCAGGTCCAGCCTGACCTCCTGTCTGTTTGAGGGAACATAATATGTGAAATCTCCTCCTTGCTCCTTGCTGACAGCACTCCATCTTGTTTACCTCTCCCCACCCAGCTCCTAACCTCCATGTATCTTTTTGCAACATGCATCTTGCGATTTTCTCAAACTCCCACGTGTAACCGTGCAGGTAACCTCTCTGCAGAATCACCCAGCCACAGTTTTTCTTTGTCAGAAAAACCACTTTGCCTTTAATCAAGATGAAGCATCTATCCCACTCTGTGGTTACACAGCCACTTATTTATGGGTATCAGTTTTCCTTCCCAAAGTTCCGGAGCCAGAGGACTCTCCAGGAAGGCGGATCCAGGAGAGTTCAGGTTTCACGGCCCTGCAAATGGTTTTGCCATTTGTCTTCCTTCCTTTCCCTGGTTTTTGCTCCAACCTGGCCTGTAGCCTACGTGGCTCCTCTCTTGCCCTCTCTTCCTGTCTGCTGAACTGTCTCCCCTCCGGCGTGCTGCCAGGGTCTGCGGCTCTCTTCCCTTTCTCTCTCTGACCTGCCGCAGAACGAGCAGAAGCGTAAGAACCCTCAGCCAAATCCATGGGCCTTTTTAATGAGTTTTGGAGGTTGATATATAATAACATTGAATGTAAGTAGTATACATACTCAGCAAATAATAAGAGTAGATGTAGGGTTGGTTTGTCTTGAAAAAATTCTGGACGTTTTAGGCATCGACTCTCCACCATCTGCACCCACCATCCTTTCTAGCTTTTTCTCACACTCGGCTCCCCTGCACAGACTCTGTGCCTCAAGGCGCTCTGTTTCTGAATACTCCGTGCTGCTTCTCAGACCGCCTGCCCATGGTATGTGTCAGCTTCTTCTCCATCCAGCTCTTGCCCATTGGTGAGGCGGAACCTGTCTCCTGTCTCCTTCAAGGTGTTACCTCCTTGATCACTCTGCCTTCTCGTCCTCCTCTGAATCTAGAACTCTTTGTATTTCTCCTTGGTGCTTAATCACACCCAGTGTCTCCAATGAGGACGGATGCTCCTTATGACCAGGGATGAACTTTTAGCCAGCAGCTGTGGCAGCCGCAGCTGCAAAAACATAACATTTACACAGGGCTTTAGCATTTGTAAAGCCCTCTCATCTATGTTATCTCCTCTGCTTTTCAGAATTGCACTGTGATGTTGGTATTATTATGATGATGATTATTATCTCGTATGCAGATCTTCAGAAGCCACTGTCCCAGCTTAGTGATTTATTGCAAAGGAGAGCCTTTAACCATGAATTATTAAAAATAGATGGTTTTTGGGACTTCCCTGGTGGTCCAGTGGTTAAGAATCCATGCTTCCACTGTAGGGGGCACGGGTTTGATCCCTGGTTAGGGAACTAAGATCCTGCATGCCGCATGGTACAGCCAAAAAAAAAAAAAAAAAAAAAAAAAAAAAAAAAAAAAGTGAAAATCAACACTTAAAATATTTAAAAAAAGAAGAAAGAGATGTTTTGTAGCAAGAAATTTTGCATTTTTCAATGGGTTATAAATAACCAGTCAATCACACTTAAGAAGTTAAACATATAGACATTTAATTGTAATGAAGCACTTCCTTGATAAACTCATGTGAAGATAAGAAAGCTTCAGTCACCAAAACTGTGGGAGCTTTTACGAAAATTTCACCTACAAAGTTGGCCATTTAATGAACCATGTTTGTATTTTTTTAACTGTAATTTATTTATTTATTGCATATTTGCCTCTAACATGTAACAGCTTTTAGTACTCAATTTTTTTTCCAGACTGTTTTTTAGAGCAGTTTTAGGTTCACATTAAAATCAAGGGGAAGATACAGAGATTTCTCTTTAATCCCTGCCCTCCCACATGTACAGCCTCTTCCCCACCTGTCAGCATCCCCCGCTGGATGGGGACATTTGCTACAATTGACGAACCTGCACTGACACATCATGATCATCCAGAATCCACAGATTACATTAGTTCACCCTTGGTGGTGTACACGTTGTGGGTTTGGACACATGTATAATGACACCATCATATCCACCATTATAGTATCATACAGAATAATTTCTCTGCTCTAAAAATCCTCTGTGCTTTTTATGATTGTCAATTTGCCTCTAACAGTTAACAGCTTTTCTTTTCAAAAAATTTTTATTTTTATATAATTTTTAAAGGTTACTTTCCATTTACAGTTATACAAAATATTGGCTGTATTCCCCGCGTTGTATTGTTATAATACATCCTTGAGCCTATCTTATACTCAATTAACTCTAATTTAGATATTTAAATTCGAGAAGTATTTGTTTGACCAGCAAACATTACTAATTTGTAAACCTCATTTAATATTTCCTTTGAGTAATCATTTACATGTATTGTCCTAGTGTCTTTGTCTTTGTAATCCAGGAAGAATCTGACTTTCTTCATTTAGAACTAATCTTCAAGATTGGATTGTAAAACAAAATTTCTTTCCTAAATGATAATAGCTAACAATTATTGACAGCTTATTATGTGTCAGATGCTTTCTGTGTATTATTTCTAACCCCTTCAGGAGTGTTTGAGAAAGGTTATTTATTGCCTCTGTTTTATGCATGATAAAAATTGGATTTAGGTTAACTTTCTTAAGCTGAGTACCCACAGCTAGTAAATATTGGATCAGGGATTCAAACTCTGCATTCCACCATATCATATGGCCTCCCTGGATGTAATCTTATTGTATGACGTCATGCTGTCATGCTATTTTAGAGAGATGGGTGACACAGAGAAACTCGATGATCCCTTTAAATTATCTCAGAATTCTATGACAGGGTAGAAGTGGGCTTGAGAAGGCATTTGGTATATTCCAGAGATAAAAGCTCATTGCATCACTTCAGACTTCAAAGAAGGCAGAGCCTCAGTAGATGAGAGTGGCATGTAGGACCTTTAACATTTTCCTTCGTGGCAAGCAAGTCTCTGTTATTTGTTTCTCCTCCCACCCCCCCATCCCCAAAAATCTGAGAAATAAAAATTAAGCCCACTTTTGCCCTTCTCTCCCCATCTAGTACTGAATTGATCTTGTGCAAAGAACATAATGAGGGGGGCAAAAGACTGCTGTTGAGTCTAGTGTCTGATTTATGGATATTACTCCCTCTCCCTCCAAACTTTGTGGGTCAGTTTCTAAAAATGAAAGCAACCGTCTCAGATCTGTCTTCCAGAACACAGATTATCAGACTAGGCAAAACAGATACTATAAGAGTTAAGTAATATTTGTATGTGTCCATGGTGAAGACCACGGGCTTTTCTACTCCAGTGATTCTCAACCCTGGCTACACATTAGGATCACTTGGAAGCTTTAAAGAAATCCCAATGCTCAGTCTCAGGTGGTGTGTCAAAAGGCCACTACAGCTGCCTCCTCCTGCCCAGTGGTAGGGCCATGGAAAGCATTGCTGATGAAGAAGCAGAATGACAGGGGCGGGTGAAATGTGCCGAGGGGCCCCCCTCATTGGTCAAAAGCCATGAATGGCACAGAGAAGCTGTAATAGCAAAGCAAGAAGCTGACTACCTCTGTCTCATGTCTGTACATGAGAACTTTTACAGTGGGCTTCAATATGTTTTCCCACATGGCATCCATTTCCCCTCTGTCTGGTAATAGTACCCACTTTTCCTTTGCAGACCCACCTCTTACTTTCTCACTTTTTCTGGTAAGGATGAGGCTGATCTCCTGGGTCTTGAGGTTTGAGCAACATCTGTAAAGCATTTAGCTCAGTGTCTGGTACGTAGTACATGCTAAATAAATGTTAGTTTCCTTTATTAAGATTGGAGAGCTTGTACTATGCCAATCTTTTACCACCCCTACATATAAGAAATATAAGTGGTTCCCTCTTCTTTTAGATTACGTAGCAAAATCATGGCAGCAATTGAAACCAAGACCCTGATTCTCAGCCCTTTGGAGGAGCATACTTGCTGGACAGGCCAGCAGGAGTCAATTCAGCATTCGTGGATTTCACACAGACGTTAAGGTTTCTCTCTCACACATTGTTTATATTACTAGTGGCCCTTAGATTCGAATATTGCTGGATTATCAAGTGGAACTATTTAGGTGGTATCAGGACTTTTGACCTGGTTTTTTATCTTGTTGTGTTTGATGAACTCAGGATGCCCAGAAGGCATGCATGAAATTTACTGTGGAATAAGCATTTAAAGAGTGAGCCTAATGTGTGTGCATAGTCTAAAGCCCGTATTAATTTTATAAAACCTATTCTGAACTACCTTACCTTCCTACTATTGTATGTACCTTTGGGGGAGAAAATTGTTAATAAATAACTGAATTTAAATTATTTTTTTTCTTCTTGAAGAGCACAGTTATTTGGTTACTTGAACTTAGAGAACACAACAATATTTTAAGAAGCGATGGAAACACATAGAATTGGAATATGACAAGAATAAGACTTCTCAGCTTATCCACTTTTTTGGTGATGAGAGCTAAGGGCTTTCAGAATCTTTTAGGATTCATATGACCAAGAACATTGCATTTCATTCTGTTGGCAAGGCAGTTTTTTTGGTGTTTTTGTTGTTGTTGTTTGTTACTTTGTGTAGTTAGCTATAAAAGTTTCCAGGAATCCTTTCCTGAACTTCCAGAATATTAGTCATTTTTTTGGCCTATTTTCTTTAGTCTATGGCCCTGACTATACTGTCAGCTCCTCGAAAGCAGGGATTGTGTCTTATTCACATTGTTTGCTTGCAATACATAGTAAGTGAACAAATAAATGAATTCATAGGAAAAACGATGGTGATCTAGTTATATTCTAGATTTGTCTTGTTCTAGATTTGTCTTGTTGTGGCTCTAAGTCTATTGCTTTCTTCTCCTTTTTCAGTTTTTAAAATAGAAAAGTAATGCTTGTCAACTATAATGCTTTATTGGGAAGTAAGATAATAGACACAGGATATCCACGTGGAAATATATGTGATACTGGTGTAAACTCCACTAGAAGTGAAGGAATAAAGCACTCCCTTTGGGCTCTCACTTTACAGACAGTCCAAAACATTGAAATGATATCAGTATTGAATTGAATGTGACATTGAATTTCCCATGTGATCTGAGGGAACAGAGGCATGAAGTATTCAGTCTTGTGACCACTCAAACTCAGACTTAGGCATATGATCTAAGTCTTATTCATAAAATATATACTTTTTGCTCCAAGACATAGGACCTACCACTACTCTGTCTATTGGTCAAAAGCCAGGATTTAAATTTCTGTTGAACTAAGTAAGGCCTTGGAGAAATCAGGCTGTGAATCAGAGATGGGTCATTGTAATGGCTCTCCTTCCATCTGTCCTGTGTGGAATGTTTTCCAGTTCACTTTTCTGGGTCATATGGGTAAAGGCAGGGAAGTATCCTGCAGATAAAGCCAAAACCTCTGCCAAGCAGTGATGGGAAGAAAGAGGGGAACTGAGTTTTCCATTCAAGGCTGCAGGCTCACAATTCAATCAGCAACTCAGCGTATAGAGTGACAGGTATATTTTCATAAGCAAGAGTTCTGGATCATATGAAAAGTAGGTAGTAGATCCAAAAGAGATATTTAAAAAACACATGAAGTTAAACACACAAGGATATTTATTGCAGTTTATAAAACAACAAAAACAAAGGAAAAACAAAGGAAATACCCAAATGTCCAGTAAAAGGGGATTGAGTAAAATGAATTATTGTGTATTCTTGTACATATATCCATAAAAATGGATATGTAGCCACTTAAAAGAATGGTGTAAATATACACAAACTGACAAAAGAGTGATGACCGAGGAATATTGGGAAATTGACCACCTAGAGGGGCAGATAGGGAGGGTAGAAGGGAGAAGCAAGAGGGAGGTGATATGGGAACATATGTATATGTATAGCTGATTCACTTTGTTATAACACAGAAACTAACAGCATTCTAAAGCAATTATACTCCAATAAAGATGTTAAAAAATAATAAAAGGAAAAAAAATAAAAGGAAATAGAAAAAAAAAAAGCCAAACAAGCTGTAGAACAATTATGTCTGGTTATCACTACATGTGTATATTCATGTATCCCCACATATAACAATGGTAACCTCTGGGAGTACCAATATGAGATTTTTTTACTTTCACATTGTACAATTCCATACTGTTTGACTGTGTCACAGTGAACATGCACAGGATGGCCAACGTTGAAAACTTCTTTCCCCCAGTGCATGGAAAAAAGTGCACTGGCTAAATAAACATTCTGTATGAGCACCAGTGTGTGGCCTAGTCCATTGATGGGGAAGATGGTGGTGGCCCTTGGAAAGGGTAAGGAGGGGAATAAAGTGAATGGAGTTAGCACACCTGCTATTTTTCACACCTGTGCCAAAATTTGCAAAGATAAAATAAAATTTATTTGCCTTATTTTTATGTTCTGTAAAGCCTTAGAACAAAAGAACAGATTCTGAGAAGTGAAATTGAATTTTCATTTCACCATGAAGCTCTCTGTTAGTCAGTCTGATATGTCCTTGGAAAGCAAAGTCAGAGTTTTGAATCAAACTCTGCCTTCAGCTAGCATTGTGACCTCAAATTGTGTCATTTAATTGGTAATCTCTCAGTTTCCCCACCTGTTAAATTTGATAGTACTAATCCTTACCATCACATTCCTGAGTAGGGTGTTGTGAAGCTTAGTAAAATCATGTTAGCAAAATGCTTTGAGCTCTTTAGATAAAAGATATAAACACAAAGTCTCATTAAGATAATTATACAGCAATTTTTTCATAGTTCAGGTTTACATCCAAGGCTAAATGTAGTGATGAAGGTCATTTTATGGGGGCCGGAAAGGAGATTAGCTTTCAAAATCTGAAAATAAAATCCCTAACACATGCTGAAGACAGATACAGTAGAATCACTAGTTCTTAGAAGAGGAGGACTTTGTTTTGAATCAAAACTTGAAAGTAAAAAAAAAAAAAAATGTGTTGTTTCTATGTTTAACTGGAATCATATTTTGAAAAGCAAAAGGATCACTTCTCCTATCTCCTAAAAGAAGAAAGTAAAATGAAACTCTTCAAGAATATTGCTGGTTTTGTAAAAAAGTTGTATCATTTGTAGGACTGTAAAGTGGTGAGACCTGTCTGGCCCACTGTGTGCAAGGAAGTTTGACTTCTTCATGCTGGGCAGAGTTTCTTCCCGTGGCTCTCTACTAGCTGCTCCTACAATGGAGCAGGGGAAGTACACCCTCTACCTACCTGGTCCTTCTTCTCCAGCTCTCCTGAGAACCCATCATGTTTGCCGAAGGGTCCCCACCCTTTGGCACCATGGGTGCCTGCTACCACTATAACCCAAGACACAGGCAGTCAGTTTCAGTCCCCAAGATTTGGGAGTGCCGACACTGGACGTCAGTAACCCCAGAGGAAGGTAAGCTTGAAAGCAAGAGCCCACGTTTTTGGTTGCAGGTGGGGAAAGAGAGAAATTTATTTAGATGATCAGAATTGAAATTTCTCTTAATAGGTGCTTTTAATTTGCTCATTTTTACGGGCTGAACTATGAAAGAAGAATTTTTGATGAAAGGTCATGGTTTGGCACATGACAAGTTGGTTCAGGTATCTTCCAATTGTAACCTGCAGACCTGCTGATCTCAAATTTTTAAAATCATACCATCTGAATTTTAAATATCTATATAAAATCTGAATATGTTGATTTAATTATGTTGAACAAAACTAAGGATTAGCACCTTTTTTTGTTTATTTTTAAATTTACTTAGTAAAGGAAGGTTTAAAAATAGTCTTCCTCTAGATAGGTTATTTTTATCATAAGGACTTTGGAGTATAAATGTGACAATTTGTATTTTTGAAATATGAAGATTTTATACAGGTTCTTTAAAGATGGGTTGCTGTAATAAAATGCTGTATCAATATCAAGAAAAATTTAATCTGTATTATTTAGCCAAGGTAGATGAAAACACTTTGTATCTAATCCTTAACATGGACATTGTTTAAATAATACCCTTTGCATTTAATATCGAATATAGACATTAAGATGTGAGAGGTTTTGGATTTCTTCATTCTACAAGAACTGTCCCTCTTTCCTATCAAACAAGTTTTGTGGCAATGAGGTAAATACTTCCTAATTTTATATTCAAATTAGAGAAATTACCTAGGAAAGATAAGTTGTGTAAAATAATTTCAGCCTTGAGGGAGATATTGATATTTTTTTGCTCTTCTGTTTCTTTCTATCTGCTGGTGCTTGCTTAGTTGACGTCATAATCCCTGTTTTTCTGGTTTGTTCTAATCTTTTAGATGGACTTCTTAGTTTGCCCTTGAGAATCTCTGTGTTTAGATTGGGGATCACCAATCATTCCAAATGGAGTTGGTACTGAACTATGAGGAAAGTTGTTAATAAAGCAAATGAGAAAATTCTTTAGTTATAATTGCTAGTGTGAACTGATAATTAAAACAGAAAAACTAAAGTTTCCCATACAGGATAAATGAGTCAAATCGTTTAAATTTGCAAGCTCTGTTTTGTGAGCTAAGCATTTCTTAAAGAGATACATACACATGTATTCCCATTTACTCAGAACTCGTATGATTTCATCTTAGGACAAAATCAGAATCAGTTTTAGAAAAAGTCTGTCCAAATTCACAACGTGTTATATCATTTTGATTTAGGACAACAAAGATTTTCTTTTTAGTAACAGGAAGGAGTATTGTTCATTCCCCTTCCCTACGACCATCTCAGCACCAATAACCTAGAATAGATGAAGGATAGGCATTGGAATGCAGGGTAAATCCAAATTTTATTTCTAATTCAAACACTAATTTGCTATATGGCCCTGAGTATGTTTTATAACCATTGTTTGCTTTAGTGGTTCTTCCTTTAAGGACATAAAGTGTGTCCTATCTCATCAAAATGTTGCAAGAATGCTGTGCTGTTTACAGTGTGATGACTGTCTCTAGTAGATGTAGATGAAACACACATCAGAAATTAAGGTTGTTTACTTATTGGAATCACTTGCAAAACATTGATTAATTTCTTTTTCTATGTATCTATACATTTCAGTCTCTGAAGGGGACTTAATAAATTTCCCAAGGTACAAGGAGCAAACACTCAGCTCAATCTGTAGTTGAGATTTTCCAACAGCAATTGTCAAGGGAAAATACTTTGTTTTGGAGAAAAGATGTTCAATAGCATATCCTAGTTAAATAAGAGTACTCCAGGGCTTCCCTGGTGGCGCAGTGGTTGAGAGTCCACCTGCCGATGCAGGGGACGTGGGTTCGTGCCCCGGTCCGGGAAGATCCCACATGCCACGGAGCGGCTGGGCCCGTGAGCCATGGCTGCTGAGCTTGCACGTCCAGAGCCTGTGCTCCGCAACGGGAGAGGCCAGAACAGTGAGAGGCCCGCGTACCGGAAAAAAAAAAAAAAAAAAAAAGTACTCCAAGAATTGAATGCACCTTGTGCTTCTCACAGCCCCTGTATTTCTCAGAATGCCAGTAATCAAAATGCAGCTGTGATTTCCATAACCTCCAGATTATAAACTTCACTAAAGTAGATGGAGGATTCTGCATTGTCTCCTTTATGGCAGGAAATTACAAAAGCTTTTGTTGTTACTGCCAGAATCTGAGGGCGTATAGCTTCCAGCAGTGGCACCTGGGTTTGTTTTCTTTCTCTCTCTTTGGGAATATGGGGTGGGGGCTGGTGAGAGCTGGTGGAGGGTAGTAAGTTCTTTGCCAGCATTCAATAGTTAAAACATTTTTCATGTATTAGCCATCCAGAAACTCTACTAATAAAGACCTGTCCCCTTTGAGTGCTGGAATAGTCCCCAAATTAGATCTTTTATTTTCTCCTTAGACTGTACTTACTCCTCCAGATATAAGTGATATACCTGGATCTGAGACTATCTTTAATTTCAAAACGATGATTTCTCAGTCCCTGTGGTACCATCCATTAGCTCATCTTATAGTTGGGTCATTGACTTGAGTGCCATATTTTGTTGTGGTAGTAAAAGTAATAGTAGTAGGATTGATGGTAATAAAAGTATGAACAACCATTTATTGAGGGCTCTATAAAATACTTTAAATGTTTCATCTTGTTTAATCCTCACAAAACTCTTGGGGAATCTCTGTTATCTCCATTTTGCAGATGAAGGGCCTACCCAAATGGATGGATAGTAACCTTTTTGAGTCCAAGGTCTGTACTTTTCTCATTATTTTATGTGAGAAAAAAATCATACCTGGTATTATTTGTCTTTGCAGCTTATAATCCTATTTAGTCTTCAATATGAATTCTCCATCTATAACTGCTTTATCACAGGCAGTTTTGCTGGGAGAGGTTGGAATGCAGTGCCAAATAATGAGCAGAAATAATTCAATCCTGGGAGACTGAATGCATATCTAGGTTTTTCCAAGTTTTGTCTGTGGGTGAAGCAAAAATTGGTGTGAGCCAAGGATACTTTAGTATAGCTAGAGGGTTTTCCCAACCAGATGTAAAGTAGAAAATTAGTCTATAGGTTGAGCTCCAGTGAGAAAGTTGTTCTAGCTCTCCATTTTTTTCCTCTATAAAATGGGGATTGAAATGACTACTAATAGGGCTAAGGAAGATCATAGCACTAACTAGACACCAGGACCATAGCTAAAATTTGGGATCCCCATTTTTACGGTTAGATCTTTAGTCTTCCTGAATATGCCTTTAACGTGAGACTGTAATCCCCATTCACCCCAAGAAAGCTCTTTAACATACCCCAAAGCCACCTAAGAAGCTTATTGATATTATTATTACAAGCAGTGTGTGAGAAAATTCAGTTGAAATGGGTAACAATGCAGATGGATCTGCTGGTTGAGGGACCCAGGTTAAGGTGGTGGGGATGCCTGTACCCTGAAGCTAGGGTGGATAAAATCACCTGCACACAATGAGCTAAGAGCAACCACAAGTTTGTTTTCTATATCTGTGAGTCTGTTTCTGTTTTGTATGTACATTCATTTGTATTATTTTTTAGATTCCATGCATAAGTGATACCATATAGTATTTGTCTTTTTCTGTCTGACTTGTTTCACTAAGCATAGTATTCTCTAAGTCCATCCACACTTCTGCAAATGGCAATATTTCGTTCTTTTTTATGGCTGAGGAATATTCTCTTGTGTATATAATACATCTTCTTAGTCTAATTGTCTGTTAATGGGCACTTGGGTTGCTTCCACATCTTCGCTATTATAAACAGTGCTGCTGGGCTTCCCTGGTGGTACAGTGGTTAAGAACCCACCTGCTAATGCAGGGGATATGGGTTCAAGCCCTGGTCCGGGAAGATCCTACATGCCGCGGAGCAACTAAGCCCGTGTGCCACAACTACTGAGCCTGCGCTCTAGAGCCTGTGAACTACAACTACTGAGCCTGAGTGCCACAACTACTGAAGCCCATGGTCCTAGAGCCCGAGCTCCACAACAAGAGAAGCCACCACAATGAGAAGCACGCACACCGCAACGAAGAGTAGCCCCTGCTCACCGCAACTAGAGAAAGCCCATGCGCGTCAACAAAGACCCAACACAGCCAAAAATAAAAAAGAGTAAATAAAATAAATTAATTCAAAAAAATAGTGCTGCATATAAACATTGGGGTGCATGTATCTTTTAGAATTAGTGTTTTCATTTTTTCTGGATATATACTCAGAAATGATATTGCTGTATCATCTGGTGGTTCTATTTATAGTTTTTTAAGGAGCCTCCATACACACATGTGGTTACCAAAGGGGTGAAGGAAGGGGGGAGGGACAAATAAGGGGTATGGGATTAACAGATACAAACTGCTATTTATAAAGTAGATAAGCAACAAGGATATATTGTATAGCACAGGGAATTATACCCACTACCTTGTAATAATCTATAATAGAATATATTCTGCAAAAATACTGAGTCACTATGTTGTACACCTGAACAAACAGAATGTTGTAAATCAACCATAGTTCAGTTAAAAAAAGAAAAGAGTAAAGCTGTCATGCAGAAAGGGAACTCCTAATTGGTACCTAAAAGCATGGCCAGAAGCAGCAAAGTGGAAGCTGAGAATAGTTTGGTGATCTAAGAGGCAAGGAAGGGTGAGGAAGAACAACAGATCCGGAGGAAACAGGTAAGCAGTTCCAGACAATTACCTGATACAGGTGCTCAGTGCATTGTGGCTTGTGGGAGAACCATTTTGCAAATAAAAGGCGGAGGTGAGGTGGTGAGGAGGGCTGGCCAAACAAGTTTCTCCCTGATCAACTTATTTTCATGACTTGCAAATGAAATTCAATCTCCTGAGCAAGGCTCTGCACAAGGGCCTTTTCCACCTGGTCCTTGCCTGTCTCTTCCACAAGTGGCAAATCTAGTCATATTGAAACGTGCCATCTACTGAGCACGTATGTTATTTTATGTACACTGTGCCTTCTGCTTTGTTAGGTTAAATCTTATTCATTCCTCAAGTATCAAGTATTATTTCCCCTGAAAAGTAGCCCATCCCTGAGGACTGCCCCTGCCCTCCACAGCCCTTTAGGATCACCTTAATTCCCTTAGTACCCTCCTTATAATGCTTACACATTCCAAGGATTTATTTACTTCTTCATTTTCCCTATGGGATATTGGACTCCTTGAAGGCAAGGACTTGCCTTAGTTATCTTTGTATCACAAGATTCCTTAGGTGCTTAATCAGTATTTTGACTGAATGGGTTATTGTTTCGATGACGGTATACACATTACTTGTGAAATCGATACACTGATCCTACATTGAATTAAAGATGAGTGTGAGTCACTTACCGTCCAAGGTATGTTCAGCCACCAGACCCCTAAACTTTTCAGTGGCTGGTTGAATGGTAGCTGTAGAGACTTGCATCTTTTTAATCAAACACGGATGGCAAATTAAGGGAGAAACAAAAAGGATAATTTGCAGAAGTGAAAGATCTTCTTCCCTTTATCAGCTAAAGTAGGATCATTTTCATTCTTTTAATTGTGGTGCTTTATAGGTATTTGGGATGTGCGTTCAGTGAGGTGATGAGAAATACAGACTTGGTAGTGTAGGTCAGACACTGCAGCAGCCATTACTCTTTATTTACTAGCTGCGCCCAAGAAAGGGAGCATTGTTGGTCATGTGTCAGGGAAGGGAACCCTAAGTGCTTTCATCATGAGACAGGGAGGGACTCACGTTTGCGTGGTGTCCTTGGGGTGCGCACAAGCAGTCGGATGATTCAAAAGGTTCAACCAACAATGACTTGTTCCAGAAAAGGCACAGATGTGACAGAGACAGGTGTCTGGGGATCAAGGACCACACATTACGTGTTCAACTCTTTTCTGAACAGTTCTTGGAAAATATTCAGATTTTCGTGATTTCTGTATATTTATGTTGAGATTCAAATGCTCAGGAAGCAAGAGAGCAGTTATTCCTTCTTACATCATCTCCCTGGTGTCAGGCTCTTACGGTGCTTTACTTAACATCCTGGGCTGCTTGATTCCTTCTCCTCGGACAAGCAGGGACTCACAGTAGTAACACTCCGCAGGCCTGCCCTGGGCAGAGGGTGTGGAGCCTCCTGTCCACACTGGCAGAGCATCGAGCTGAAGGGCAGGCACCAGCAGTGGGGTCCCGCAGGACCTCCAGGTACAGAGTGAAACCAGGTTGACATTCTAAAACAGAACTGCAAGAAGACAAGGAAAGTTGGAAACCAGTTGAGACCATTCACGCAGAGCATTCAGGGAGGAGCTGGACTTGGTCCTCACAGGGCCAAGCCAGGAGCAATTCCTGAGCTCAGGAGCAGGCGGGTGGCTATTTATCTGATTTCTCACACTTGTCAGTCAAAGCGTAATGAGAATCATTAGACAGTAGAAGCAGTTTTCAGTGAGGGTTTTATTATTAAAGAAGCCTCTGCTTTGAAGGAAGGTGGTACCTCAGGGAGATGGTCTGGAAGGAGTCCAGGCTAGAGGGACTGACCTGGTGGTGGGGCTGTAGGCAGTGTCCAGCATGGTGTGGCACAACTGGGTTTGATTGTGGCTTGTGTCATTATCCAAGGGGCTCCTGTCTAGAAGGGGGAGAGGAATAACGGCAGGTGGGCAGTGGTGCTATTTAAGTTGGAGTGGGGCATGGGCTGTGGAGGAAGGTCCGTTAGGGTGATTTTTCTATTTTCTGAAGGAGCCCAGGTGTTGACTGGAGGTGGGAGAGCAGGGCTGTGCTTCATGGAGATGCAAGCTGTCGTTGGAGACAGGAGGCTTCATAAGTGTGTATACTTATGTTCCTAGCCAAGTTGCCGAGAGAAATAAACAGAACACCAACAGAAATTATGCATAGAAAGAAAGACTAGAAGAAAATCCACCGAGAGAGTGTGATAGTCATCTCTGAGTAGGGTGACTGTGACTGCCTGTTTTTCCTTCTACTCATAGATACTTTCTAAATCTTCAATATAAGCAAATTCTGCCTTGATAATGAATAAAACAGTAGATTTTGAAAAGGGTAGTCGGGAGGGATCTTAAATTTGACTGGCTTCACAGTTTTGCTTCATTTTTATTAACTATTAATTGAAAGGATAAGACGCTTGGGTAGTTCTAAACAATAGACGATTCAAAGTTTGTAGTGGACCTAAGTCACAAACCATGGGAATACTCGTTTTGTTCAATTCCTATGTGGAAGTTGATTGAATCCATGTCAAGGAGCCACCTGTCCTTTGGGGCAGATTATATCAGAAAGTAAGTAATCCATTAACAAATGATTGCACAGGATACAGGACAAGCCTTGGGACTGAGGCATGTACACTAGTGAATGTAGGCGTTAGAAACATAGCATATTTAGGGGTACATGTGCCTTGGGGGTGCTAAACATTTTGATTGTACTTTACCCATAAGAATTTTGTTCCCTTGTGCCTTGCACGCTCTGAGGCACTGTGAATACTTATATCTCTGTTGTCAACGTGCTGAAAAAGCAAAGGTTCCATTAGTGTAACTGCCTTCAGCTGATTCCTTGTACAGCCTGCCGTACACCTGCTGAGGGCAGCTGTGATGAGGAAGCTAAACCTTTCTGACAGGGTAAACACAGTCGCAATAGCCTTTGAGGTTGGTGTACCTCTGCTCTGAGTGCCCTTCATTTCCTACCACTTCCTGGCAAACCACGTTCATGGCATCTGTGTGCACACTTGTATTACTTAAGTATTAATTAAGTTTTATGCTATTACTTAACTTTCAGGTGTGAGCTCTAGGAGAACAAAGATGACATCTTAAGCTTCTAGTGATTGAGGAGTGATGACTGTTGCCATGTACTGGAAACAGTCCAGAAAAATACTGGAAAAAAGATACCAGATGTGCAGCTACAATATGTGCCGGCCACTTAATGAACTGGAGTTTTCGTAACCACCTGGTTGCCTCTAATATCACTGGATTGCTTTTTGTGACAGAGTTTAAATTAAACACTGGTGCCTGAAATTCTCCCCAACACATACCCAGTGGTCTTTCATTAGGCGTCTCCAGGGAACCTTTTAATTTTATTGCGTTGCTGCGCTTACCACTGGTTTAATGGAGCAATAACAATTTTGATTTTTTTTAATTGAAAGGATTATATAAGAAAACTACTACAGGAGTGTGGTGGTGGTGGGATGAATTGGGAGAATGGGATTGACATATATACACTAATATATATCAAATAGATAACTAATAACCTGCTGTATAAAAAAAATAAAGTTAAAAAAAAGAAAACTACTACAGTAAACAAAGAGACAATGATAAAAATCTTCCATAATCCAACCACCTCAACTCTTTCCATAGAGATAGGTCTTTTTACATGACCAAGTTTATTGATTTAATATTTTGTATACTTCCATATCTACCTAAAATTATTTTGAACTTTTTATATTTATATACAGTATTATTAATTATAGCTTTATAATTTTAATGGATGATAATATTTTATCATGTAGATAAACCATAATACCAAATCCCTTGTTAGATATTTAAATTGTTTCCAAGTTGAAGCAAATAGAAAATATTGTGGTTAACATCTGTCTTCACATAGCTTTTCAGTTCCATTAAATGCTTTCTTTAATGTAAATTCATAGAAGTATTAGTAAAAAGATATGAATATCTTGTTACTGCCACAGTTCTTTCCCCAGAATTACACTAACATATACTACCAATTCATAGAAAATGGTAACTCACAGTGTCTTTTTTAAAAAACAGCTTTATTGAGAGGTAATAACATGCCATATGATGCCCCTATTTAAATTATACAATTCAACAGTTTTTAGTATATTCACAGAGATGTGCAACTATCACCACAATCAACTTCAGAGCATTTCATTATTCCCCCAAAACCCAATACTCATTACCAGTCACTCTCGCCACAATTCCCTTCAGCCTTAGTTTACCACTAATTTACTTTCTGCCTGTGTAGATTTTCCTGCCTGGAAATGTTACATAAATGAGATCATTCAACATGTGGTCTTTGTAGCTGGCCTCTTTCACTTAGCATAATGTTTCCAAGATTTACCCTTTTGATTGCCAAATAACAGTCATTGTATAAATGTAACACGTTTTGTTTATCTATTCATAAGTAGGGGACGTTTGGGTTGTTTTCTACCTTTTAGCTATTACTAATAATGCTGTTATGAACATTTTGTACATAACAAGTACATTTTGTACATTTTGTACAAGTTTTTGTGTGGACATATGTTTTTATTTCTCTTGGGTATATAAGAGTGGAATTGCTGGGTCATATTGTAATTCTTTATTTCACCTTTTGAGGAAATATCAGGCTGATGCACCATTTTACATTCCCACCAGCAATGTATGAGTATCAATTTTTCCACATCTTTGCCAACACTTGTTATTATCTTTTTTATTATAGCTACCCAAGTGGATGTGAAAATGATATTTCACTGTGGTTTTGGCTTGCATTTCACAGGGCCCATTAACATTTTTTGGTATTTTAAATTACCTGTGTAGTGTTTAAAGCATTTTACAACATATACTAAAAAAAAAAAAAATCAATATAATTTGTAGAGGGCATACACCATGCAGACACCATTGAAAACATACATAAATGAAACAGCTCATAGATTGGGAGGGAAATATCCCATCAGAAATACATAAAACTGAAAGCATTTCCTCTAAGATCAGGAATATGACAAGGGTGCCCACTCTCACCACTATTATTCAACATAGTTTTGGAAGTTTTAGCCATGGCAATCAGAGAAGAGAAAGAAACAAAAGGAAGCCAAAGTAGAAAAGAAATAAAACTGTCACTGTTTGCAGATGACATGATACTATACATAGAAAATCCTAAAGATACCACCAGAAAACTACTAGAGCTAATCAATGAATTTGGTAAAGTAGCAGGATACAAAATAAATGCACAGAAATCTCCTGCATTCCTATACGCTAACAACAAAAAATCAGAAAGAGAAATTAAGGAAACACTCCCATTTACTATTACAACAAAAAGAATAAAATACCTAGGAATAAACCTACCTAAGGAGTCAAAAGACCTGTATGCAGAAAGCTATAAGTCACTGATGAAAGATATCAAAGATGATACAAACAGATGGAGAGATATACCATGTTCTTGGATTGGAAGAATCAACATTGTGGAAATGCCTATACTACCCAAAGCAATCTACAGATTCAATGCAATCCCTATCAAATTATCAATGGCATTTTTCACAGAACTAGAAAAAAATTTTTACACTTTGTATGGAAACACAAAAGACTGGGAATAGCCAAAGCAATCTTGAGAAAGAAAAACAGAGCTGGAGGAATCAGGCTCCCTGACTTCAGACTATATTACAGAGCTACAGTAATCAAGACAGTATGGTACTGGCTCAAAAACAGAAATATAGATCAATGGAACAGGATAGAAAGCACAGAGGTAAACCCATGCACATATGGTCACCTTACTTTTGATAAAGGAGTCAAGAGTATACAATGGAGAAAAGACAGCCTCTTCAATAATTGGTGCTGGGAAAACTGGACAGCTACATGTAAAAGAATGAAGTTAGAACACTCCCTAACACCATACTCAAAAATAAACTCAAAATGGATTAAAGGCCTAAATGTAAGCTGAGACACTATAAAACTCTTAGAGGAAAACGTAGGCAGAACACTCTATAACATGAATCACAGAAAGATCCTTTCTGACCCACCTCCTAGCATAATGGAAACAAAAACAAAAATAAACAAATGGGACCTAATGAAAATTGAAAGCTTTTGCACAGCAATGGAAACCATAAACAAGATGAAAAGACATCCCTCAGAATGGGAGAAAATATTTGAAAACAAAGCAACTGACAAGGGATTAATCTCCAAAATATACAAGCAGCTCACGCAGCTCAATATCAAAAAAATAAACAACCCAATCCAAAAATGGGCAGAAGACCTAGATAGACATTTCTCCAATGAAGAGATACAGATTGCCAACAAACACTTGAAAAGATGCTCACCATCACTAATCATTAGAGAAATGCAAATCAAAACCACAATGAGGTATCACCTCACACCTGTCAGAATGGCCATCATCAAAAAATCTAGAAACAGTAAATGCGGGAGTGGGTATGGAGAAAAGGGAATTGGGAGTGTAAATTGATACAGCCACTATGGAGAACAGTATGGAGATTCCTTAAAAAACTAAAAATAAAACTACCATATGACCCAGCAATCCCACTACTGGGCATATACCCCGAGAAAACCATAATTCAAACAGATACATGTACCCCAATGTTCAGTGCAGCACTATTTACAATAGCCAGGACATGGAAGAAACCTAAGTGTCCATCAACAGATGAACGGATAAAGAAGATGTGGCACATATATACAATGGAATATTACTCAGCCATAAAAAGGAACAAAATTGAGTTACTTGTAGTGAGGTGGATGGACCTAGAGTCTGTCATACAGAGTGAAATAAGTCAGAAAGAGAAAAACAAATACCATATGCTAACACATATATATGGAGTCTAGAAAAATGGTACTGATGGAGCTAGTGGCAGGGCAGGAATAAAGACACAGACATAGAGAATGGACTTGAGGACACAGAGAGGGAGAAGGGTAAGCTGGGACAAAATGAGAGAGTGGCACTGACATATATACACTACCAAATGTAAAATAGATGGCTAGTGGGAAGCAGCTGCAGCTTGGTGCTTTGTGAACACCTAGAGGGAGGGGATGTGGGAATATATGTATACATATAGCTGATTCACTTTGTTCTACAGCAGAAACTAACACAACATTGTAAAGCGATTACACTCCAATAAAGATGTATAAAAAACAAAATAAAAAGCATCTATCTTCCCTGAAAAAAAATACATATAAGGTAAGAAATGTCATGCCATAAGAAATTTAAAACTATCATTTTAATAGCAGTTTATAATTAGATACCACTTATTCACACATATTATCTCATCTACTCTGAATAACTATTATTTTAGGTGCTATACAAAGACAACTTTAAGAAAATATAAAGGAGTTGTTTCTAGAACTTCATTAAGGTTAATAAAAATATACTATATACCAAGGCATTAAAATTATTTTAATGTAGACAATTTTAATTGACTGAAAGTACTGACAGGTTGTCTCTATATTCATTAATGGCAAATAGAAAATGGCTAAATGAGTAGCAGAAGGATTTTGATTGAGATTTAATAAATTTTAAAATAAATGACTTGTTAATCATCAAAATGCCTTATTGATGTGCACTTATAAAAATCTATCCTGAATATAATCAAACATTAAAATGAAAAAGAGATGACAAGAGAAGCGATGTGAAGGGCTTTGGGTACCTGTCCTATAGATGTCATGTGGGGTGTGTGACAGGATAACCCTCCTCAGAAAACAGTGATCTTCCTATTCTGTTAATACAGAACTTTCATTTTTTTAATTATAAAAATATTCTATAATCATTATTGAAAAATATTGAAAGATTTATAAGGATAGAAGAAAACCTTCCATCATCATAACCCATAGAAAAATTACTGTTAAAATTTATATTTCTGTTCAATTTTTCTGTTATACTTAAATAAAATTCCTACACTTGATACATAATATTTTTGGCTTAACATGTTTTGAACCTTTTCCCATATTTTCTAACATTTCATAAATATTGTTTCAATTATTGTGAACTATTCTGTGTAGAGAATTGGGCCATCCATTTACTATCATTTACCTAATTTTGGATGCTTGGCTTGTTTATAATCTTTCAATGTTTTAATAATGTGACAAACATTTTTGCATAGGATGTTTGCATTTTTAAAGAATTTCTTTATAGTGGATTCCTATGAGAATTACAGTGTCAAAAGGATAACTGTTATCTGCATTTTAATATTTATTATCAAATTATTCCTCCAAATTTTGTTCAGTATGCTCCCACCAGCAGAATAACTATGGACTTATTTCACTTATTTATTCAATAAATATTTAACGGAAACTTGCTGTGTCCAGGCACCATGTGAACTGCTGGGGCTGACCTATTGAATACGATAGGCACTATGCTGTTTTTTAAGAGAGGAGTGCCACTTTTACTGCTCTGTTACCAGCATTGCATATTTTCAAAGTTTTATCTTTCTGACTTGATGCGGGAATGTTATATTTTATTGCTCTTTTAACTTGCATTTCTTTCATTACTAGTGATGTTGAACATTTCTCCGTATTCAGTGATCATTTATCATATTTGCCCTTTGCCCATTTATCCATTAAAGTCTTTTAAAAAAGTACATGGAAACTCATGGATTTGCATGTTATCTTTTCACAGGGACCTCACAAATCTTATTTACATGTTAGAGTGATTCGAGACATTTGGTGGTTTTTTTGGTATTTATTTGTTTGTTTGTTTATTTATGGCTGCGTTGGGTCTTCGTTGCTGCACGTGGACTTTCTCTAGTTGCGGCGAGCAGGGGCTACTCTTCATTGCGGTGCGCGGGCTTCTCATTGCGGTGGCTTCTCTTGTTGTGGAGCACGGGCTCTAGGTGTGCGGGCTTCAGTAGTTGTGGCACACGGGATCAGTAGTTGTGGCTCGCGAGCTCTAGAGTGCAGGCTCCATAATTGTGGTGCACGGGATTAGTTGCTCCGCGGTATGTGGGATCTTCCCGGACCAGGGCTGGAACCCATGTCTCCTGCATTAGCAGGCGGATTCTTAACCACTGCGCCACCAAGGAAGCCTGAGTCATTTCTTAATTCAATAAAATGTTTTAGTACTTTTGCTGCTAAACTGAGTACCCATCTTCATCTTGAACAGAGGCTTAAAGCCCTCTTTAGACAGAGTGTTAGTACTCCTTGAATGACCCCTTCTTGACTTTGGAGGTAAGAAATGAGATGTAAATGGTATTAAAGTTACGGTGAGTTTACTAGGTTATTTGGTTTCTTCTTGGGCTAGTTGTGGATCTTAGGACATCTTCAGTATTAGATTGGATAACTCTTTCCCTGTTCTGGGAACTGATTGATCATCTGAAGGATTCATATTGGAAGGCAGAGTGGTAATCAATATTGTAGGCTGAGGTCACTGATGGGGCCGAAGACAATAATGTGTGAAATTTAGGATAAATTACTTTTGGGTTTTTGTCTGGATTTACTAAGACAGGGGAGTTGTTTGGGCAAATGATGCCTCTTTGGGGTCTCTTTGAAGTGACCATCTAATGAATCAAGGAAAGGGCAGTTAAATCCCTCTCCCGTGAGAAGATCAAAAGAGGAATGGGATACAGTTACATGTCATAAGCCAAGGGCTATCAGTTGACCTTTCTTAAACATGGGGAGAGGAGTTTGGATAATTGGGAAGTTTTTGTTGTAGAGTGACCTTTTTTATCCTTTCACTTTTTTTTCCTTTTTCTCCTTATCTTCAGTTTCTTTAGGCCTGTCCCTGCTTAATTATTCAGCATCGTATCTCATAATTTCATCCTTAAATCTATCTTTTCTTGAACAGCTAGGAAAGTAAAATAATCCCATTTTCTTATGAAAAGATCTTTGAATTAATTTCCTTTTCTCTTGTGTGGTATTATCTACTTTCTCTACTTAACAGGAGTTAAAAGATATAGAGATGATTCACACCTACTGATAATTTCAGCGTATCTTTTAGCCTTATGTGTTCCACCCACCCACCCCACCCCCACCCCACCCCCGCCATCAAATCTTTTACCAAAGGTTGGGGTTCATATGTTTCCTGTTTCGTTAAGTTGACGAGGATGCCAATGAGTAAAAACTGCCAAAAAGTGAGCCAACAAAAGAAGAATCAGAGGGCTTAGTCAAAGGATGGGCAAAAACATGGCACATGTACCACTACTCTCCCCCCGCCCCCCACCTTGTCAGGGAAAATAGTGCTAATCAATCACAAGACTCCTACTGAGCCTGAACATGGCCTCAGAATTCTTGCCAATGTTGCATTCTGGCCATTCCCTCCCAGTATCAGGGCATCCAAGCTGAAACCTATTTTATTTTCTTAATGTAAGATATGCAAACATACCTCTGGGGCTTTAAGAGTTAACTATAATTGAGAAGTAATATCTGTAATATACTAGCATTTTTCTTTTCTTTCTCTTAAAAGAGGGACTACCGTAGTGCCATCTGTAGAGAAGAAAATCTGATTTGATAACTGGCATTGCTATAGCCAACTTTGTCTGAGACTTAGTTATATGTTTCAGGTAATGATAAGTGTTATGGATAAAATATTTCAGAGAGAAAATGTTGGCAGAGGGGCAGTGACAAGAAGGCTTCTCTGCTGGAAGGATATGTGAGCAGAAACCTGAATGATGTGAGGAAATCAGTTACATGATGATCTGGGGGACAGAATTCCAGCAGAAGAAACACCAAGTATAAATCTCACCAAGTGAGATTAGCTTACAGAACGACAAGAAGGTTGAGGTGGCAGAATGAATGAAGTGAGTAAGGGAGATGGGGAGAAAGAGGTAGATGGGTCAGGTCAGGTGAGGTCCTTTAAGGCCAGGAGTTTGCCTTTTTTTTTTTTTTTTTTTTAACTTTTATGGGAAGCCATTGGAGGATTTTGATTTGAGGAATTGTGCGACACTTTAAAAGATCCCTT
Organism: Mesoplodon mirus; assembly: GCF_964341445.2. NCBI lineage: Eukaryota > Metazoa > Chordata > Mammalia > Artiodactyla > Ziphiidae > Mesoplodon > Mesoplodon mirus. Next base: position 111,143,180 of record NC_138979.1, on the reverse strand, counting down.
GGATGCTTTGGGATAATATTAGGGCGGCAGGAGTGAAAAAGTGAGACGAGCTGGGAGGTTATTTCAATTGCCCAGATGAGAATAGATAGTGGCTTAGACTGGGTGGTAATGACATACGAAGTGATCAGATGCAGGATACCATTTGGTGTTTCATCAAATAGGTCTTGTTCTTAACAGTGTGGAATGTGAGAGAAAGAGAGGACTCAAGGATGAAGCAGGTTCTTTTGTTGGGGGGGGCACGTGCGGCTTGCAGGATCTTAGTTCCCTGACCAGGGATTGAACCCTGGGCCACAGCAGTGAAGGCACCGAGTCCTAACCACCAGACCAACAGGGAAGTCCCAGGGATGAAACAGGTTCTTAATCTTAGAAACTGAGTGAATATTGATGCCATTTGGTGAAGTGGGAAAGACTGAGGAAGGAGCAAGGTTTGGAGGAGAATCACAAGTTTGGGATCGTATTAGTCATATAGTGAATCGTCAGTGCCTGTGTGAGACAGGAGAGGGAGAGGTCTGGCTGGATACATGAACTTGGGAGCCATTAGAATTCAGGTGGTATTTAAAATTTGGGGGCTGAATGAGATGACCAAGGGAGTGGGTGAAGATGGAGAAGAGGGTGCAGTACAGATCTTTGGGGTGTTGAAACATTGAGAGCTGTGGCTCTCAACTGGGTGACATCTAGCAATATCTGGAGACATTCTTAGTTGTTACAATTGATGGGGGGAGGAGGGTGGGGTGCTACTGGTAACTAGTGGTTAGAGGCCAGAGATGCTACTAAATATCCTACAATGCACAGATCATCATCACATAATGTAGAATGATCTGACCTCAAATGTCGATAGTACTAAGGTAAAGAACCCTGATGTAGAAGTAAGGAGGGCAAGGAGCCAGCAAGAGTGACTAGTGAACTAGGACGAAAATTGGAAGAGTGCTAAGGATGGGATTTCTAGAAAGGAATTTCAAAACTGAAAAAAACATGTGTTCACCTCTGCCTGATGCTACTGAGAAGTTGCATGAGAGGAAGACTGAGAATTGATCACTGGATTCCGTAAGATAGAGGATTTGGGGATGCATCTGTAGGATTCAAGATTCCTTTGAAGGCTAATATAGTCAAATGATGAGATTTATACATTTTCCTAAAATCAAGTACTTGTTAAAGAAAGCTGACTCCCACTTTTTTTTTTTTTTCAGCCACAGAGGCAATACCAAATGAAATTTTTGGTATTTTTATTGTTTAGCCTTTGTGAAGTACTGATTTCAACTAACTGACTCTGGTTAGCTTAATCAAAACAGGAATTTATTTGTAAAATACTATGGTATTTTTATGAAGTTAAGAAAAAAATGATTAATTGAGTGTTGGGCCGGGTGGCAACCATAAATCTCTGCTCATAAGCAAGATTTCATGGACCTTTTCTATCATTTACATGACCTGGATACAATTTGACTCTCAGTCTCTTTTTCCTGTTTTATTTATTTATTTATGCAAAAAAATACATTAGCATTAGCTTGGGTCAGATAGCTATTTTATGACCAGTCCCTTCTTTTTTTTTAATGATACCCTTTTAATTAATCAATTAATTAAAATTTATTTATTTTTGGCTGCATTGGGTCTTCGTTGCTGCGCACAGGCTCTTCTCTAGTTATGGCGAGCAGGGGCTACTCTTCATTGCAGTCCGGGCTTCTCATCGCGGTGGCTTCTCTTGTTGCGGAGCACGGGCTCTAGGCTCACGGGCTCCATAGTTGCGGCTTGCGGGCTCTAATGTACAGGCTCAGTAGCTGCGGTGCATGGGCTTAGTTGCTCTGCGGCATGTGGGATCTTCCCAGACCAGGGCTCGAACCCGTGTCCCCTGCATTGGCAGGCAGACTCTTTACCACTGCGCTGCCAAGGAAACCTGACCCATCTCTTTTGAAAAGTCCAGATCACATTTGCTGCTCAGAGCTCCCCCCACCCTCCCTGCTGCCTTAGGTTCTCAGAGTAGTTCCCAGAAAAGCGAGAACCGTGAAGGGACAGGCCAACATTCTAGAGATGCTACTAGAGATTTTACTCCTTTATCCTACATATCTGTACATCCAAGCAGGTCCTCAATAACTTTGCTCTAATTTTACCATGTATAACCACAACACTTCTTCCTTTACAGGAGATAACACACTTGTACAGTTACTGGATCCAGAAGTGATATCATGGGGACCCTGTTCTTTGAGTTCACAGTCGCTGAATAGTGTTCATTTCTCCTCTTGTCCCATCATGATCCATTTAAATATTTTGCAACTTATAAATCAAATGAATACTTTTATTGCAATTAATATACCCTATATGTTAGTGAGAACCCCCAAACAAGGAGGGGGCAGAAAGAGAAAAAGTTAATAGTATTAATTGAAAGAATAAATAGGAAGAATTCATCAATCTCTAGATATCCCAAGAGTATGTAAGAAAATACAGGTGTAGTTAAGATTCCCTGTTTACCTAATTGCAAGGTTATAAACTACACTGAGTTTTTCCCCATTCATTACCCACTTCAAGTTGTTCTTGCCTTTAGCCAGCATTTCAGTGGGTCTAAATTCCTCTGGGGTCTGAACCTTTATTTCTGAGGGGTCTCAACCTTCACCAGTCCAGCCTAGATAACATTATGAGAGTCTCCTGCTAACCTGGCCTCCAGATTCCTCTCATACCCACAGAATCCCCAACAATCCTATTTCCCTCTGATAGGATAAATCATGCTAGCTATTAATCAAAACCCCTGCCACCCCCCTTTTTTTTGCCTGTTCTTTTCCTGCTGGGAGGAGCTCAAACTAGCCCAGAGGAAATCTGTTTCCAATTCTGAGAGATGACTCCTGCCCCCGACCCCTGCCCAGTGCATTTGGCAATGAAACATCCCGAGCACCCAGACCACTGGTCCTAGGCTCATTTACTCTTAACCCCTCAGTTTCTAGTCCCCTGTACAGGCAGTGAGACAGATAGCATCATTTATTGATCACCAGAATAGAACGTGGACTTCATGTTTTGGAGAACTCCCCAGCTTACAAAGTGCTGGCTCACAGGGCACCTCCACTGTCTCTGAGAATCCTCGGAGAGGGTCAGTCTAACTCTGCTTAACACGGAAGCCATCACAGTGAGATTTCAACACTCTTGTTGTTTTTTCTTTTAGTGGAGCAAATACTAAGATTCAAAATAGCATTGGTTTAAAAATAGAAATTATTTTTTAAATTTCGGCAAAGAAAACGGCCTCAAATCCCTTCAGCAAAGTAACACCTTTATTAATCTACATCAAATTATCCAACTTTCCTTTACTGTTTTCTCCTTTCAGTTAATTCACACTATCCTTGATTCCATGGCAAATTATAGAACTATTTTAGAATACAGTTAGCTGGAAGACATTGCTGCAGGAGTGGTAATGGTAATGGTAATATGCTGCTGCATATTACCAGCTTCCCGAGTAATTGTGTTTTCATTTCCTCTCGTTCTCAGTAGAACCATCTTGGGTACATCTCATGTTTTAATTGTGCTGCATTCTCTAATATATCATTTCCTCTAACCTCATACCAGGGTGGTCGTGGCTCTCCTTAGGAATTTTCTGCCTTGCTGTCATTGATAGACATGACTGTCATTTCAAATAAAGGAAGAGAAAGTAAATTATTTGGTGCATCCCTTCATTAGCAACGAGTCACTGCAGTGCCTCAGGCTAATATTTTAAATGATAAATTGTGAACATTTGTCAAGAAAGTCCACATCTATGTATGTAAATCATATGTAGACCCACAGTAAAAACCTTACACCTGAAATACTGGTCAGCACAATACAATTCAGACTAATCCTCTTTGTTCTTGTGAAGCCATTATTGACAGTCTTGTCCTTATTTATAATTTCTCAGCAATGCTAGACTCAGAGGTTCCTATTCTATTATTTGTTTGGTGGAATCATTCCAGGGAATATTTATCATGAACTTGAGTGTATTGATAAGTTCTTCTGGGCTGAAAAATATCTGATGAACTCAATTCTATTCTTAGTATAGATTTAGCTCACTTTATGGATCAATTGCTTTCCTGAAAGATTTGCCTATGAAGATAATTTCCTTCTAGTAAATTGATGTTTCTACTGACATGCATTTTAAATTGGAGCTGTGTTTTCTGGTAGACAGTAGCCCCAACACATAGTAAAATCATTTGAGATTATAGCAGTCCCCTCATGGGGGAGAAAAAAAGGCAATTTTCAGATAGTGATAAAATGTAAAAACAAGTTATTAAATTGAAGATGATTAGGGTTAATTTTATGTTTGACTAAATGGATTCAAAGTATAAAGGAGAAGAAACCATGATAACTTAGCTGAACAAAACATTCTGAAAAGAGTGTCCTCTAATACTTTATGGCAGGAAAACATGAAATTCTTTTTGGTGGCTTAGGTTTTGTTTGCTTTTTTCTCTTTTTTTTTTCCTTTGGAGATATACTTGCTGAAGGGAGAATGAGAAACAACTGAAATATTTCAAAATGAATCAAATAGAATATGAGAACATATTATTGAACTGTTAATTTGAACTTGAAAGTGAACCCTTTGGAGAAATGAAGTTTCTTTTTGCCTTCTACAGGATCTAATTCAGCACCGAATAAAGAGTAATAACTCTAACAGCAAGGGTGTATATAGTGTTTATGGTATTTAGTTTCCCACTGTTTAAACTATAAATTATACTTTGATGGGCATCTTGTAATATATCTTTATAATAGATCTTGAATAACAAAATGATTATTCTTCTAGGCTAGAGTTACACAAGTCAATTTTTATTGGTTAAAGGGCAAGAACAGGGCTTCCCTGGTGGTGCAGTGGTTGAGAGTCCGCCTGCCGATGCAGGGGACGTGGGTTCATGCCCCGTCCGGGAAGATCCCACATGCCGTGGAGCGGCTGGGCCCGTGAGCTATGGCCGCTGAGCCTACGCGTCCGGAGCCTGTGCTCCACAACGGGAGAGGCCACAACAGTGAGAGGCCCGCATACCGCAAAAAAAAAAAAAAAAAAAAAAGGGTAAGAACATATTTAACATTTTAGAATAGGTGTCAGCAAACTTTCTGTGAAGAGCCAAAGAGTAAATATTTTTGACTTTGTAGGCCATAGGGTCTCTGTGGCTTCTTCCTCCTCCCCCTCTGACTGCCCTTCCCTATTCCCCTCCTGATCCACCCCCCTCGCCGCCTCTTTCTCCTTTTTCTCCTCCTTCAAAAATGGAAAAAATGCAAAAACCATTCTTAGCTCACGGACTGTACAAAAACAGACTGTGTGCTGTATCTGGCTGCTGGGCCAGAGTTGTCAACCCCTGTTTCAGATATATATTGCCAAATAGCTTTTCAAGGATGTATACCAACTTACTGTCTCACCAGGAATCTTTGAGAGTATTTATTTCACAGTAGTTTCCTTGTATTGTTTTAATATTTATATGAGGACATTCATTCTAGATTATTTTTCAAAACGTGCAGTTTTAACATTTATTACTGTTTCTTTGGTTGCGGAAGTTTAATACTCTAGGTCCAGTTCAAAATATTCCACTAAAGACATTCATTTGGTGAGGCACTGAAATCAAATAAATCCATTGCTAATGTGTGAGAACTTAAAATGGTCAGGAAGCACTCTCAGCTTCCTGTCTCATGAACCATGACTAAGTTCCCTAGTGGAAGCCTCCCTCCTCTGGACACTAAGATCTCTGAACCCACCAAGCCCAAGTTTGCAAGGATAGGAAGTAAAAATTATGCAAGTGATTAATTAGGTGTAATAGTGTGAGGGGGCCTCTCTCACTTCTACTTTTGGTCTGCAGACCTGTGTATTCTGGGAGAATGAGCACCAAATTTTTTCTTCTAGTTGAAAGCATATACTGTATCTTGGGGTAATTGCAGAGATTTGTGACACCATCAAAGATTTGAAAGATGCAGGGATGGTGATTCATACCATACTCCCATTTAAATTCTCTTTCGGCTAGTGAGAAAACAGATGGCTTTCAGAGAATGTCTGTATTATTGTAAGCTTAATTACATGGGGATGCAAATTGCAAGCACCGTTTTAGATATGGTATACTTCCTAAGTATATCAGCACAGCCCCGGAGAGCTGATATGCATTTATTGATAAAGAAATGCTTTATTTTCATACCAATCAATTCATCTTCATCTGGAAGGGACGGCAGTATACTTGTCACTGGCTTACTTTAAGGTATGACAGTTTACCTTTTCTCTGTCATAAAATCGAAAGGAGTTTGATCATTTTGATAGCTCTTAAAATATTATACTGGCCTATTACATTGCTGCTATTATGCTAACTGGGTATGGGAAGCGTCAGATAGCAAGTACCCCAAATGCCTTAATAATACAAAAGCATGCTAAAAGGTATGAAATAAACCCCACTCCTGATTCCAATTACTCTATCAGTCAGAGTCCTGGCAGAAAATAGATGGTATATTCAAAAGCGTTTAAACTGAAAATAACTTAATGAAGAGATTATGTCCAGACCAATTAAGAAAACCAGTGTGAGTTTTTGAGGTTCCCAGAAACTAGCAGAAGCAAAAAGTCATTACCAGCCCTAGGCCTGAAGGGGGAAAGGGCAGAGACAGTATTACAGGAAGCTGGCAAGAACTGGAGGTATGGAACAGGGCCAGGTGGCAAAGATATGGTTGCTAAAAAAGAAGCCACCTTTAAAAATCTTGATCCAGCAGATCTGAAGTGACACAACCTCTTTCTTCTTTTGCTGTCCACTTTCTTGCTTTTTATGTGAGATGTTCTCCTCAGCTGTCTCATAGTCATTGGTTGTACATGCTTAAGGTCTGGAGATCAAAAAGCTTTTTGGAAGCTCTGAGTGCCCATGAAAGGATACTGGATTTGAGCTTCACTCTAGGATGATATGGGATAGCTGTTTATCAAGGAACCTCCAATATTACTATCTCCGTGTTCTTTCTCTTAAGCTAGTCATGTTTCTCCTAGAATAATATTCCAGTACCTGCCTAGCCCTAGAAACTAACAGTTTTCTTGAAGCCTAGTGGGGTGAAAAAAGCTAAAACCTTAGCATTTAGCATTTAAGAAGCAGATGGTTATGGAGTTCTCTGTTTTCTATGAGTTAACCATACATCAATTCTGCCTGATATCCCCCAGTCTAGAGAATAAATGTTAAGATGTTGACCAAAGTGGGAGAGGGGCAGTCACTTGTTGGTAAGTAAGGCTATAAATTGCCTTCTGATCACTGCTTTGGCTGCATCCCAAATATTTTCTAATTTCCCTTGTGATTCTTCTTTGATCTATGAAGTTATTTTGAAGTATGGTGTCTAATTTCCAAATACTTGGGATTTTCCAGATAGCTTTCTGTTATTAGTATCTAATTTAATTCCACTGTGGTCAGTGAATATATATTTTGATTCTTTTAAATGTATTGCCTTATTTTATGGCCCAGTATGTGGACTGTTTTGGTAAATTCCATATGCACTTGAAAAGAAAATGTATACTGTAGTTATGGGATGGAGTATCTTATAAATATTAGTTAAGTAAAATCAGTGACAATGTTGTTTAATTCTTCTATATTCCTGTCAATTTCCTGTCAACCTGTCCTGTTAATTACTAAGAGAGGAGTGTTGAAATCTCCAAAGTTAATTGTGAATATATATATATTTCTCAGTTCAGTTCTGATAGTTTTGCTTTATGTATTTTGAAGTTCTGTGGCTAGGTACAAAGAAATTTAGGACTGTTAATATGTTTTTTTGATGAACTGTCTCCTTTATCATTATAAAATTTCTCTCTTTATCCCTGGTAATATATCTTACTTTGAAGTTTATTTTTGTCTGATATTAATATAACTACTCAAGCTTTCTGTGATTAATGTTTGCATGATATAGCTTTTCCCATCCTTCTATTGTTAACCTATTTATAATTTTACATTTAAAATGAGTTTCTTATAGATAGCATATAGTTGAGTCTTGCTTTTTTTATCCAGTTTGATAAACTCTGGCATTAAATTGGAGAGTTTAAGTGATTTATATTTAATGTAACTATCAGTGTGGTTGAGTTTTAGTCTACCTTCCATTTTTTTGGTTCCCTTTTACATATCTTTCTGTCTTCTTTTGGATCAAGTACTTCTAGGATTCCACTTTGCGTCCATGTCCACTGTTGGAGATAACATTTTAAAAAACTGGTTGCTGTAGAGTTCATAATATGTAACTTTAATTTAACACAATCTATTTTAAATATTATTATGCCACTTCATATAAATATATGACTCTTAAAACAGAATATTTCCATTTCTCTCTCTTGGATATTGTGCTGTTGTCAACATTTTATATCTACATATGTTATAAACCCCAGAATATATTATTTTGCTTCAGTTAATTATATCTTTTTTTTTTTTTTTTTCCTGCGGTACGCGGGCCTCTCACTGCTGTGGCCTCTCCCACTGCGGAGCACAGGCTCCGGACGCGCAGGCTCAGCGGCCACGGCTCACAGGCCCAGCTGCTCCGCGGCACGTGGGATCCTCCAGACCGGGGCACGAACCCGTGTCCCCTGCATCGGCAGGTGGACTCTCAACCACTGTGCCACCAGGGAAGCCCCCAGTTAATTATATCTTTAAATAACTTCAATAATGAGAAAAACGTCTTGTGTATTTACTCACATGTTTGTCATTTTTGGTGTTTTCCAAATTTTCTTCTGATTTTTTTCCCCTTTGCCTGAAAAAATGTATTAACACTTCCTGTGGTCTAAGTCAGCTGGAGATAAATTGTCTAGCTTTTAATTTTCTGAAAAAGACTTTATTTTTCTTTCATCTTGGAAGATATTTTCACTAGATATAAAATTCTAGGTTGACTTTTTAAAAATCTCTTATCATTCAGCACTTTTTACCTTTCTTCCCTTTAAAGTTGTCATTTCATTTTCTTAATGCTTGCATGTTTTGACAAGAAGTCTGTAATTATTCTTTTCTTTAGTTTTCTAAACATAATTTTTTTCTTTTTTACAATATTTTTCATCACTCGTTTTTAGCAATTTTACTTATTATGGTTTTCTTTTGTGTTTATCTCCCTTTAGGTTCATAGAGCTTCTTTGATCTAGGGGCTTATAATTTTTATCAAATTTGGAAAGTTTTCAGCCAGTTTTTCTTTAAATATTTTTCTGTCTCTCTTAGACCCCTGCTTCTAATTTTACATATATTAGACTGCTTGACAATGCCCCATAGGCCACTGGGGCCCTATTAATTATTTTCAGTCCAGAAATCACCCCTTAGCTGGAAACCAAGGCAATTTATGAGGCTCACTTCATTTGTTGTACCTCTTTCCAGGATTATAATACTGTGTTGTTCACTATCAAATATCTAAAAATAGTTGTTTCCTATATTTTGTTTAGTTTTCAGTTGTTTATGACAGGAGGTTAATTCCAGGCTCTGTTCAGAACCTAATTCTCCTACTTACAGTTTGACCCTGGGCAAAGTTAATGTCTCTATTTCATTAGTTTTCTCATCTTTAATACTTTACACCTAACTTGCAGGATTATTGTGAAGATTCTTAGTAATGTGTGACATATATAAAGTGTGTGATGCATAGTAAATGTCCCATTTGTAGCATGTTACTTACCCTTAAGAAAATGAATTTGTGGAGAGAGAAAGTGATAATCAGGCCTCAGCTAAGGTTGTTGGGATAAAGTGCCAGGCTCCTCTTCAGTACTAATGCCTGGGGGAAAAAGGGAGATAGAAAAACTCTGTTGCCTATGTTGCTTAAGACACCTTGGCAGAAGGGTTCATTTTAAAAACTTGCGGTTTCTAGGATGCCACTACTTAGCTAGTCTGCTGAAGAACTCATCACTTCAGTTCCAAATCACTAAGTGGTCAAGATAATCGCCAAACCTTTCTGGTTAGAAGGACAGAGGTCACTGATAGACAACTAGACCAGCCCCATTGGCTCTGTGAAGTCAACTGTTGGTCAAACAGCTGGGATGGGGCTAAGGCTCAGGTAGGAACTAACTCTGTAATATAGCAATTTCTCTCAGAATTTAATATTAGAAAAACCTTTGTCAGCCTGTAGGATCAGTGTTTCTTCCTTCTGATAATAGGGGTGAAATAACTAAATGCTCTTTCATTCTTGCTTTATAAGGACACTCAAAGCCATATTTTGTTCTTAATCTCTTAAATGTTTACCCTTAACATTGGCATATGTGCCTTCTTTTTTTCTTTGTATTAGTCTTGTTATGTATATTCATTTTTTGGTGAATTTCTTAAGATCATTTCTTTTTGGAAAGAGATTTTTAAAAAATTGTTTATTATATATTTTATTATTCAAGGCTTAGTATTTTGTACTGCCTTAGCTATTAATATAATTGGTAATTATGTCAAATCTCTTCAAGAGTTGAGTTCCCCATTGGTGCAACTATCCCCATAACTGGAACAATGTGACATAAAAAGAAAAAAAGGCTATTCAAATTTATTTATAATGAATACTATAAGAAATGTTTTCATTCTTGTTCTTCAGTATTTTTTGTTAATAAGCAAGTATATTCCTCATGACCAAACATACCAAAATGTGTTGATAACCTAGGCATTTGAAGTACCAATATCAATTTCTTCAGCATTTACTATCTGTGAATGGACAGAGGTTCTTAATGTCTCAGTGAACATTACAACCTTCCAGATCTGATCCTTTCTTGATCTTTTCTGCACCAAACCTTACTTAGGTGCACCTGCTCCTACCTTGTATCCTTTCTAAGGCAGAGTGACTCAGCAGCATTTGTGCTACTTTAAGTACATGCCCCTGTTTTCAGGTGTTAAAATATCCAGTATAACTATAGTCACAGTTCAGTTTCCTGGCTTGAGTACTATTTGCCTCTCATCTAACATTTGTATTCTTTATAGGAAAAGATCATGGAAAGAGGTTAATGTAATAATCATAAAAATAGATATTGATGTACCTCTTTAAAAAGTGATTTCATTTACAGCTATGCCTATAAATAGTTTCATTCATGCTCTAGGTTCCTGTGTTTGACCTTTGGGGAAAATGTGTCATAGGATGTCTATGAAGTTCCCTGAGGAGCTGTACTTTTTGGAGATGATCAGCCACTTACTGGGGGCTATTGCATTTGATGATGTGAATTCTATTTTTAGGACTTGAACAGATTTGGGATCTGCTGCACTGGAGTGCTGCTGTGAATTCTTATGAGCTTAATTTTTCTTCTCTGTATCTTCTTTGACAAGAAAATAGTCCTTAACATGAGTATGTGGTGTGTAATATGCCCTCACTGTAAACAGCTTTCTCTTTTTTTTACATACCCCGTCAATTCATCACACCCACTCCAGGAAAAGTTTTCTGGAGGAAAACAGTTTTGAGCACAGCTAAATATCAGGCATATTCTTATTATGTTCATTTTATTAATGAGGAAATGATTCAGGGAAGTTTAGTAATTCCACTAAGGTCAAACAATTAGTAAAGATCACAGTTAGGAATCCATCCCACCTGTCAAATGGTTCACATCTCCTACTTCCTCAGGCCTCAATATTCCCATCTGGGAATTGGCAGTAATGACCTTCTCTAAATAGCATGAAAGATTTCCCTGGAACCTGGATTTTCGTTCTGCCTTTGCCACTAGCTGGGTATGTTGCAACTATCGCAATCTTCCTGGATTTCTGTTCCCTCAACTATAAAATGGGCAGTAGGTGGGGAGGTACATAAGATCCTTGTAACTCTAAATTCTATTGTATTTTATTTGAATTTGCCCATCATTTTAGAAATTCAAATAACACTGCATTTGTTTGATGGAATTGAATGCTTTCTTCATAGGCTCTGACATTGACATGCCTACTCCCCCTGTCTGTCCTATTGCTGGATCTACCCACAGCCCTCCATACCTCTGTACACCTTCCACCTGTCTGTCCTTGCTCATAATTTCTCCCTCTACATACTTCTCACGAGGAGAGTTAGAGGCTGGGATGGATAGATAAGACGTTTTCTCAGAGTTATAGCTACCTAGCTGGTTTAGTAACATTATATCATTAAATATCACAAAGAATGGAAATGGGGATGGTGGGATTGCTGAGGGTTGATCTCTAACTGACAGATAGCAGCCATGAGAATTTACTTTTGCCAAAGCTCTGTCTTCCTAGATATAGACATGAATAATTACACACAAGCACACACCCTCTTTACAAGTACTTAACAATGTCACTTTCCATTAGCTACACATCTAGATTACTGTCTCTCTTGCTTGTAAGTACATGTTTGAATAACATAATGGAAGACAACCTGTCTCCCTTTACATATCAGTTCTGATATTCACAGTTGAGAAAACTTCACCTCTTTGGATTTAAGTCAGGTATGATGGATGGCCTTGAGAGCTACAGCATAGGAACAAAAACTCATGAGAGTTTCAGGCTGAGGGTTTTTTTTTTTTCCCCTCTTCTTCTTTTGGAGGCATAACACTCCATCACTGCTGTCAAGTGAGGGCTCAGTATGATGGGAAAATCAGAGAAGAAAGGCTGAAATCCACTGTAACTTTGTTCCTTAGGGACTTTTGTCCAAATCTGATTATATAGTATGTTTGCAAACTTCTCTTTGGAAGTTGGTGTGTGTGTGTGTGTGTGTGTGTGTGTGTGTGTGTGTGTGTGTGTGTGATAATTAAAGCAAGTGCCTGGTAAATAAGGTTATTATTATTATTATTTTTTTTTTTTTTTCGTACGCGGGCCTCTCACTGTTGTGGCCTCTCCCGTTGCGGAGCACAGGCTCCGGACGCGCAGGCTCAGCGGCCATGGCTCACGGGCCCAGCCGCTCCGCGGCATATGGGATCCCCCCAGACCGGGGCACGAACCCGTATCCCCTGCATCGGCAGGCGGACTCTCAACCACTGCGCCACCAGGGAGGCCCGGTTATTATTTTTAATGAAATGTAGTTTGTGTGTGGATTGTGGTATGAATGAGGAAATGGGTATGCTGTGAATTTTCACCTGATTTTTTTCAAAACCTAATATAGTAAATAACTTTTTAGTACAAATTATAAAATAAAACTATTGTAGCCTTTAAGTGCTCTCAGGTTAAATGGTTTAAAGTTTTTATAGGTATAGTGTTTCTGGTGGGGGCATATGATGGAGTGTATAAGGCAGCTATTTGAACAAATAAAACCCAAATCTTGACGGCTCATAGCAAATATTTATTGTTCTCATTCATTGGTCTAAGAGTTGGCAAGGTTCACTTGATCTGATCTGGGCTCAGCTGTGTCTGGCTCCAGGCCACAGGACTGGGTTTGGGTCTGCTCTATGTGTCTTAAGTCCAGGCTCCCTAGGACGTCCATGTCTTGTGGTGATGGTAGAAACACAAGGCAGGGTGTAAAATCACACAATACCTCTTAAGGTCTTGGCTCAGAACTGGCACACTGTCACACTGCCCACATTCAATTGGCCAAAGCCAGTCACAGGGCCAGATCCAACATCCATGGACCCAATGTCCATGGACCCGGGGAAATATACAACATCTGTGCCAGTGGGAGGAGCTACAAAGGCAACTGGAAAAGGCCTTTGGTGCATAATCACAATGTAGGAAGGAAGTGAAGACATGGGAACGATAAACCAATGTGCCTCAGGTAGGGAGACTTATTCCATTGGGGGAAGATGAGCTATGGAGACTGCCTCCAGTTTTAAATGGTACATCACCTTTCCTTTCTGTCTGCTTCCATTGTATTGATAATTGACAGCAAAATCCTAGTCTGATGTTGTAGGTTAGCATCAGGAAGTGCAGCTCATCTGGGAAAAGCACAGACTTTCAAAGTGGTCTTGAGGTAAGTTGCCCTTCCTGTACTGTGAGTGTGCTGTATGTTGTATTAACAGGTGGTCAGCTGTGGAATTAACCTGTGTATGTATGTGTGGTCCATCAAGCTGTTGAAATGTTTTTGAGAAACAAAATAACTAATAAATATTCAAGAAAAATTAGATTTATAGTATAGGCACATGAAAGGGGAAGACATGATTAAGTTGATAAGACTGTTTTAAGCTTTCCATAAAATGTTCAATGAAAATCTAACACCTCAAAATCTATTTGCATCAGAAAATTAAATGACATTTGACTGTTCTGACAGAATAGACTTACCTAACTTCAGGTAATTTTTATCTCTCTTTATTAAATGTATTCAGTTGAAGAGAGCAGTGTGGCCACTACCTATTTTAATAGACATAGACATGTGCTTTATTTTTGACTGTTCAAAAAACTTGAGTTGGTATTATTAAAACTCTCCATTCAAAGACTCACTATTACTATATATACATATATATATGTATATGTAGTAAGAATACAAAAGAATATATATATTCTTTTTTATATTCTTTTATATTATGGTTTATCATAGGATATTGAATATAGTTCTCTGTGCTATACAGTAGGACCTTGTATATCCATTCTATACATAATAGCTTACATCTGCTAACCCCAACTTTCCACTCCTTTATGTATAGAATGGATACACAACAAGGTCCTACTGTATAGCACAGAGAACTATATTCAATATCCTATGATAAACCATAATGCAAAAGAATATAAAAAAAGAATGTATATATATGTACATATATATACATGTTCGCTTTGCTGTACAGCAGAAATTAACACAACATTGTAAATCAACTATACTTCAATTTAAAAATTAATTTAAAAAGACTTACTTTATGAGTTTATGTCCTTTGTAATGGTGAATTTGCCCAGTGCCCTCACCTACTTCGTCAGACTTTTGAGAAGAACAGTTTTGTTACTTATTTCTGCCCTTGGTCTTTCCCGTCCTAACGATCCTTCCCCAAATTACTACGCATCATGGCTTTACCTTGCGTGTTTGCTTCATAGGGATATTGTCTGGTTAAAATTAGGTATTAGAAACTGATTCTTGAAAATTAAGACTACTTCTAAACTGAAGTGACTTTTCATCATTTCTAAACTTCACGTTGTCTTTCCTCTGCATAAAGTGAGCTGGATTGCATCCCACACCTGTTCATGCAGTGGTGGACAGCCACGGCAGGTGTGTGGGTACGTTTGCATGTGCGTCTGTATTTTATCTAAGGACACAAGATCCTTGTAATTGTGGGGCTTCACCACTCTTTTATACCTAAATGATGAACTTCTACTCGCCAGACAATGTGCCTTTGATGATCTAGATATCTTACCTTAGGTGTTATACAGCATGTTCTCTGTGATGTATGTAGCATGTTTTATGTTGTTTTATCAATCTGTGTAAACTGTACCCAAAGCCAGCAGCTATTCCGAAATAAAAGTGGAAAGTGGAGGGATTTAAAACGAGGGATGTGATTAGTAATTAATACATTTCTGAAGATGAGGTACCTGGTGAGAGTACACCATAAATTTTAAAAGGCTTATTTCCTCTTTTCTTGCCAAAGATAAATAGAAATGGTCTAAGAGGGAGGATGAGCTATATAAATGGAAGTTATCTGAACAGAAATATTCTAGGAGGGGGATAAGCTTTATAGATGGAAGTTAAGAGGGGTCCGAGCTTTAATCTCTTCATCTCTTAAAGCATGGCCAGCACTGCCCTCCTCTTGGGGTCGCCATGAAGTCACAGTGGAGGATAAGCACTTAGCAGTCTCCCTCCTCTCCGAGGTTCTTTAGGCATTAGTCCTTTTCTATGTCTTCTGAGCAGGAGTGGGGGCACTCTGTAGCACATGAGGCCCTAAACAAAAGCCCAGAAGAAAGTCTGTCTGGAGGAGAGTAGTTAGAAAGGGGCATATGGAAAAAATGAGGCCAAGTTCCTGAAAAGACCCTCATTCTAAGACATCTCACTCGGGTGAAGAAAGAGCCTGGTTGTAACCTTCTGGGGCCCATGTCTGCAGAGTTGATGCCCAAGGCCCTGGACCTTCATTTTCTCGGTGATCACAGCAAAGTGTTTTGTGGACAGCCTGCCAGAGGGCAACTGTAGAGACACTGTGACCTGCATCACCTTTCAACTTTAAAGTGTGATTAGAAACCAACCCACGGAACAGGCAAACAAAAAGCAAAACCTTGGCTGTTTTCAATTTTTCTTTCTTCTGAAATGCTACTCTAATATAAAGGAGAAGCGTGTTATCCCACAGTCCGTTTGTTAGCGGACTTACTCTCAGCTCAAGTTACTTGTAAGTCAGGTGTTCCACGTGGCGGAAGTCGTTGGCTGGTTTTGGGTCCCTGCCAAAGAGACACTATTACAAGGATTAGGTATAATAAACACCCTATCATATATCCAACAGTTATCTCTGTTGCAGAAGTGCACTGAGCCTAAACCCTTAACTTCTGCCTGGTTGCTTAATATTTTGCCAAGGTTGCTTACCAGGAATTAGAAAAGGTCTAGGAACCTGAGAGCTCTATGGGACTTTACAAGACCAGTGCTCTAACCCCTGAGCTATGGAGCCAACTGCTCTATGGGACTTTAGAGGTCATCTCATGGTTTCCAAACTATATTCAAGTGGAACGCTGGTGGCTTGCAACGTGTTTAACGGGTGTCCCTTTAAATGGATTCTGTGGTCATGTAAGTTTGGAAAACACTCATACAGAGCTAAGTTTCTTTAGTAAAGGACATCTCCAGGTCTTTAATATGCTAACATGAATCGTGGCTCTGGGGATACGACATGTAGCTTTTCTCATACTCACTTGACCACGAAGTCCTTTTATTGTAGAACAGGTACCGCCATTTCGAGAATGCCAGGCAGAGCCCATGGAATCTAGTCATTAAGAGCACGCCCTCTAGTGTTTAGCTGCCTGGGTTCAATTCCTGGCTTTACCATTTACTGATCTTATGATCTTGAGCAATTCGCTTCACTTCTTTGGACTTCAATTTCCCCAACTAAAATGGGGACGCTAATGATACCTACCTATAGAGTTCTTTTTAAAACCGAAGAACAGGGCTAAGAACAGTGCCTGGCACATACTTGACTATTATCATCATAACATAGTTCAGATAAGGACTAGCCTGATGCCCTCATTCTGGAGATGAGAAAGTGAGTTCCAAGTAGTGTGTTCCAAGTAGTATACTCATGCAGTGTCACTCATTCAACACACTGACCAAGCTCCAGTATGCACTTGCATGCATCGTGCATGGCAATTCTATCCCCAGAAATGAAGATGAACTTGGGGCAGTTCCTGCCCTGGAAGAACACACACTAGTGACTTGGCTCAGGTGAGACCTTTTAGTAGTAAAGCCAACAGCCAACTTTACAGTAGTAAAGTCCAAGTCAGGACTCCTGACTTCCGTCCTGCAGCTCATTCCTCTGATTCTGTTCTGAAAGAGAATGATCTGTAGAGCCCGATGGGTAAGCAAGAAGAGGGAGCATGGAGTACAGCCAGTAGACATATTTTTTCAATTGGATATGAGGGCATATATTTGAATTCATTGTTAGTGTGAGACAGAAAAAGTAATCAAGAGAAACACTTTTGGAGAAAAGCAAACTCTAAAAATATTAACTAGAAAGGGAAGTAATGGGTGGTATGAAGTGGCCCAGGTAGGAGTCCCCAGATATGGCTGGCTTGATGTATTGGTCACCACTGTGTCACTAATGGTCTGCTCTGTTTGGTCTAGGCATCCCTTCTGAGGGCTTCCCCCGGGACTGCTTCAGTGAGCAGACAGCAGCTAAAGACCTTCCCAGCAGGGATGGAGGTGCATGGGTCCTGGCCTACAGAGCAGGACCAGCCTGTCCATTTCTGCTCCATGAAGAAAAAGAGAAGCCCAACAGAAGCAAATTGTACTTGGATCTCCATGTAAGTAGAAATCTTTGTGTTTGTGCTATGATTCTTTGCAATTGACCGAAGCTCACTTAATATGCATTTAATGTAAAGTGTGTTTGTAAAGCGGCTGAAGCTACATTTTGTGTGAGTGTCGTCTAAACATCAATCAGTTGCAGAAAACAGTTATATATCGGTGAGCTGAAATGTGTGCGCTAGAAAGTGACTGTGTTTACAGTTTATCTGAGCATTTACAGAGTACTCTGCTTACATCAGTTTGCTGCCTAAACCTCATTGTGGGAGAACACATTTGCTGCTCTTAATATCATTTTTCTAAAAATTCGAGAACATGTGGTAGCTGACTGATAGGATCTGGATCCTCCAGTGAAATTCAAATAGCCTGTCTTCCACATTCCTAAACCTTTCTTTCTCTGCAGCTGCTCAAATAACAGGTGAACAATTTGGCAGGAAATCTGCGGAATAGAGGATGAGCCATTAGAAAAACAGCCTTCTCTTTCCCATTCATTCATGGATTCATTGACACAGAGGCCTTGACTGATCTGTACAAAGCAGTGGGCTGGGTTTTAGCTACTTCCACACCATAGGTGGCCTGATAGGATTGACCAGACTGTCACAATTGTCACCGCCCCTCCTCACCTCACCATTTCCAGTCAGAGATGGGGGTGAGCATTAGGAATCTAACAGGCACTTTTCTTTTTTTTTTTGCTCTATTAACTTTAATGCCTGTTGATAGTCTTGTGTCCCTGATTTCTTTGAATGACTTCCAATTCGTTATTTTCAAGCCTGAAAGTATGTTTTTGATGAGTGTGGCCTGTAAGGTTCATATGGGTAGCAATTTTCTCAAGCAACCAAGAGCAGAAGAATCTTGCACTTTTCAAAAACCATAGTCATTGTATGTCATTTTAGAAAAGCATTCGACATCTCAGTTATTGTAAAAGGAGGTTTAGAATGAAGCTGTAAGATGTAAAATCTACAGCCCTTCAAGAGATGAAATGGAAATTTGTAGTTTTTGTTTACATGCCTCTCCCGAAAAAGCAAACTGTGCATCTTGAGATGTGCTCAAAGTAAGAAGTGTAACAGTGACATCTACCGTCCAGATTAAGTTGAGTTTGCCGCAGCAGGAGGCCTGGAGTGTCACAGTGCTGAAATGGATTTTGAAAGACCACTTTCTTTTTCTTCTGTGTTTTTAAAAAATGCTGGGTTTATGTGTTTTTTAGCACATTGACTAAACTATGTATTTCTGGTTTTCCTTTTACTGAATTAAATTATTTACTGAATTAAATTATTTCCTAATTTTACTTTATTTCAGTTATAGAAATCATATACAATCCTTTTGCAAAATTTGAAATATGTAGTTAAATTGAAAGGAAAGTAATAACTCATAATCTCAGCAACCACAGACAACAACTGTAAAATTTTGATAAATTTTCTTTGTATTTTTCACTGTGTATGACGGATTTTCAGCGAGGAACATTTTTTTTTTAACTTATAAGCATAGATTTTATATCCTTATTACTTTCTTTTTTTTTTTCTTTACCTATTACTTTTACATTGCTTGTCCATGTTGCTACAAATTCCTCCTGGATATATTTTCAGTGAATGAATAATGTTCCTCTACATTGTATCTCAAAATTTATTTAACCATTTCTCTGTTATTGGATGTTAAAAATTTTTTTTTTTGGCCAAGGGCACGGCCAAAATGCAGGATCTTAGTTCCCTGACCAGCTATCGAACCTGTGCCCCCTGCAGTGGAAGTGCAGAGTCCTAATCACTGGACTGCCAGGGAATTCCCTAAAGTTGTTTTTTATTTTGGGATAGTACTACAATTTGGAAATAAATAGCACTACCACATAAATAATTTTTCTTACACCCCTCCCCTCCAATATTTAGGATAAACTTTGATTTATTGTCTATAAGTATTTTTAGGCTTTTGAAATATATCACATAAACAAGGTCTATTTCCTGAACCAGCCTTTAATGGTGTGTGTGTCTGTGTGTTTATGCACACGTATATAAATTATATATATTATATACAATATATGTATAACAAATAGAATATTTATATATTACATATATTATATATGATGTATAAATAATATATGTTTATATATAATTTACATAAATATACAATAAAATATATATAAATGTTTACATCTTTCTTAGTTTTCCATTAATTATAATTTTTAAAAACTGGGGTACTTTCTTTAGATTATTTTCTACATCAGTCGTTTTATAGCTTGGTCCCTAAGACTCCTCACCTGCAAGCCCTACCCCCTCTTCAGAAGCTACAATTTGTCTCCTGTGTTCTGAATATTGTTATTCTAAGATGTCTGCTTGGGAGGGTTCTACTGATTAGTAAAAGTTTGCATCCTGTTACTGATCACCACACCAGCTTGCAAGGACTTCTTTCCTCTGGGGGGCTGTGAACGCTAAGCTCAGGGAGACGTGTATCACTTTATGATACTTTGATCAGCCTTAAATGTTGGAGAGGACTGCTCATTTTCAGTTTTGAACCTGATTTGCAGGGTCATCATTAAGAAGTTACTTTTCTTTTTTAACATCTTATTGGAGTATAATTGCTTTACAATGGTGTGTTAATTTCTGATGTATAACAAAGTGAATCTGGTATACATATACATATATCCTCTTATCTCTTCCCTCTTGCGTCTCCTTCCCACCCTCCCTATCCCACCCCTCTAGGTGGTCACAAAGCATGGAGTTGATCTCCCAGTGCTATGCAGCTGCTTTCCACTAGCTATCTGTTTTATATTTGGTAGTGTATATATGTCCATGCCACTCTCTCACTTCGTCCCAGCTTACCCTTCCCCCTCCCTGTGTCCTCAAGTCCATTCTCTACGTCTGCGTCTTTATTCCTGTCCTGCTCAGAACTTTTTTTTTTTTTTTGGTTCCATATATATGTATTAGCATATGGTATTTGTTTTTCTCTTTCTGACTTACTTCACTCTGTGTGACACACTCTAGGTCCATCCACCTCACTACAAATAACTCAATTTCGTTTCTTTTTATGGCTGAGTAATATTCCATTGTATATATGTGCCACATCTTCTTTATCGATTTATCTGTCAATTGACACTTAGGTTGCTTCCATGTCCTGGCTATTGTAAATAGTGCTGCAATGAACATTGTGGTACATGACTCTTTTCGAATTACGGTTTTCTCATGGTATATGCCCAGTAGTGGGATTGCTGGGTCATATGGTAGTTCTCTTTATAGTTTTTTAAGGAACCTTCAAACTGTTCTCCATAGTGGCTGTATCAATTTACATTCCCACCAACGGTGCAAGAGGGTTCCCTTTTCTCCACACCCTCTCCAGCATTTATTGTTTGTAGATTTTTTGATGATGGCCATTCTGACTGGTGTGAGGTGATACCTCATTGTAGTTTTGATATGCACTTCTCTAATGATTAGTGATGGTGAGCATCTTTTCATGCATTTGTTGGCCATCTGTATGTCTTTTTAGGAGAAATGTCTGTTTAGGTCTTCTGTCCATTTTTGGATTGGGTTGTCTGTTTTTTTGATATTGAGCTGAATGAGCTCCTTGTAAATTTTGGAGATTAATCCTTTGTCAGTTGCTTCATTTGTAAATATTTTCTCCCATTCTGAGGGTTGTCTTTTCATCTTATTTATGTTTTCTGTTGCTGTGCAAAAGCTTTCAATTTTCATTAGGTCCCATTTGTTTATTTAGCTTTTATTTCCATTTCTCTAGGAGATGGATCAAAAAGGATCTTGCTGTGATTTATGTCATAGAGTGTTCTGCCTATGCTTTACTCTAAGAGTTTGATAGTGTCTGGCCTTATATTTAGGTCTTTAATCCATTTTGAGTTGATTTTTGTGTATGGTGTTAGGGAGTGTTCTAATTTCATTCTTTTACATGTAGCTGTCCAGTTTTCCCAGCACCACTCATTGAAGAGGCTGTCCTTTTTCCATTGTATATTCTTGCCTCCTTTATCAAACAGAAGGTGACCATATGTGCATAGGTCTATCTCTGGGCTTTCTATCCTGTTCCATTGATCTGTATTTCTGTTTTTGTGCCAGTACCATGCTGTCTTGATTACTGTAGCTTTGTAGTATAGTGTGAAGTCAGAGAGCCTGATTCCTCCAGCTCCATTTTTCTTTCTCAAGGTTGCTTTGGCTATTCGGGGTCTTTTGTGTTTCCATACAAAGTGTAAACTTTTTTCTTCTAGTTCTCTGAAAAATGCCATTGGTACTTTGACAGGGATTGCATTGAATCTGTAGATTGCTTTGGGTAGTATAGTCATTTTCACAATGTTGATTCTTCCAATCCAAGAACATGGTATATCTCTCCATCTGTTGGTATCATCTTTAATTTCTTTCATCAGTGTCTTATAGTTTTCTGCATACAGGTGTTTTGACTCCTTAGGTAGGTTTATTCCTAGGTATTTTATTCTTTTTGTTGCAGCTTTTAGTTTTATTGATCTTTGCTATCGTTTCCTTTATTTCTTTTTCTTTTATTTCTGATCTGATCTTTATGATTTCTTTCCTTCTGCTAACTTTGGGGGGTTTTTTTGTTCTTCCTCTAATTGCTTTAGGTGTAAGTTTAGGTTGTTTATTTGAGATGTTTCTTGTTTCTTGAGGTAGGATTATATTGCTATAAACGTCCCTCTTGTAGCTGCTTTTGCTGCATCGCATAGGTTTTGGGTCATTGTGTTTTCATTGTCATTTGTTTCTAGGTATTTTTTGATTTCCTCTTTGATTTCTTCAGTGATCTCTGGGTTATTAAGTAATGTATTGTTTAGCCTCCACCTGTTTGTATTTTTTTCAGTTTTTTTCCTGTAATTGATATCTAGTCTCATAGCGTTGTGGTCAGAAAAGATACTTGATACAATTTCAGTTTTCTTAAATTTACCAAGGGTTGATTTGTGACCTAAGATATGATCTATCCTGGAGAATGTTCCTCATATGAGCCCTTGAGAAGAAGGTGTATTCTGTTGTTTTTGGATGGAATGTCCTATAAATATCAATTAAGTCCATCTTGTCTAATGTGTCATTTAAAGCATGTGTTTCCTTATTTATTTTCATTCTGGATGCTCTGTCCATTGATGAAAGTGGGGTGTTTAAGTCCCCTAATATGATTGTGTAACTGTCAATTTCCCCTTTTATGGCTGTTACATAGCATTTGCCTTATGTATTGAGGTGCTCCTATGTTGGGAGCACATATATTTATAATTGTTATATCTTCTTCGTGGATTGATCCCTTGATCATTATATAGTGTCCTTCTTTGTCTCTTGTAATAGTCTTTATTTTAAAGTCTATTTTGTCTTATATGAGAATTGCTACTTCAGCTTTCTTTTGATTTCCATTTGCATGGAATACCTTTTTCCATTCCCTCACTTTCAGTCTGTATGTGTTCCTAGCTCTGAAGTGGGTCTCTTATAGACAGCATATATATGGGTCTTCTTTTTGTATCCATTCAGCCAGTCTATGTCTTTTGGTTGGAGCATTTAATCCATTTACATTTAAGGTAATTATTGATATGTATGTTCCTGTTACCATTTTCTTAGTTGTTTTGCTTTTGTTTTTGTAGGTCTTTTCCTTCTCTTGTGTTTCCTGCCTAGAGAAGTTCCTTTAGCATTTGTTCTAAAGCTGGTTTGGTGGTGCTGAATTCTCCTAACTTTTACGTGTCTGCAAAAGTTTTAATTTCTCCATCAAATCTGAATGAGCTCGTTGCTGGGTAGAGTAATCTTGGTTGTAGGTTTTTCCCTTTCATGACTTTAAATATGTCCTGCCACTCCGTTCTGGCTTGCAGAGTTTGTGCTGAAAGATCAGGCGTTAACCTTAAGGGGATTCCCTTGTATGTTATTTGTTGCGTTTCCCTTGCTGCTTTTAATATATTTTCTTTGTATTTAATTTTTAATGGTTTGATTAATATGTGTCTTGCGGTGTTTCTCCTTGGATTTATCCTTTATGGGACTCTCTGTGCTTCTTGGACTTGATTATTTCCTTTCCCATGTTAGGGAAATTTTCAACTATAATGTCTTCAAATATTTTCTCAGACCCTTTCTTTTTCTCTTCTTCTTCTGGGACCCCTATAATTCGAATGTTGGTGTGTTTAATGTTGTCCCAGAGGTCTCTGAGACTGTCCCCAATTCTTTTCATTCTTTTTTCTTTATTCTGCTCTGTGGTAGCTATTTCCACTATTTTATCTTCCAGGTCACTTATCCGTTCTTCTGCCTCGGGTAATCTGTTATTGATTCCTTCTAGAGAATTTTTAATTTCATTTATTGTGTTGTTCATCATTGTTTGTTTGCTCTTTAGTTCTTCTGTGTCCTTGTTAAACATTTCTTGTATAATCTCCATTCTATTTCCAAGATTTTGGATATCTTTTCTATCATTACTCTGAATTCTTTTTCAGGTAGACTGCCTATTTCCTTTTCATATGTTTGGTCTGGTGGGTTTTTACTTTGCTCCTTCATCTACTGCGTATTTCTCTGTCTTCCTATTTTGCTTAACTTACTGTGTTTGGGGTCTCCTTTTCGCAGGCTTCAGGTTCGTAGTTTCTGTTGTTTCTGGTGTCTGCCCTCAGTGGGTAAGGTTGTTTTAGTGGGTTGTGTAAGCTTCCTGGTAGAGGGGACTGGTGCCTGTGTTCTGGTGCGTGGGGCTGGATCTTGTCTTTCTGGTGGGCAGGGCTGCAGCTGGTGGTGTGTTTTGGAGTGTCCATGATCTTAGTATGACTTTAGGCAGCCTCTCTGCTCATGGGTGGGGTTGTGTTCCTGTCTTGCTAGTTGTTTGGCATGGGGCATCCAGCACTGGAGCTTGCTGGTCGTTGAGTGGAGCTGGGTCTTAGTTTTGAGATGGAGATCTCTGGGAGAGCTCTTGCTGATTGATATTATATGGGGCCAGGAGGTGTCTGGTGGTCCAATGTCCTGGACTCGGCTCTCCCACCTCAGAGGCTCAGGCCTGACAGCAGCCTGGAGCACCAAGACCCTGTCAGCCACATGGCTCAGAAGAAAAGGGAGAAAAAAAGAAAGAAAATAATGAATAAATTTTAATTAATTAATTAAAATTTAAAAATTATTAAAATAAAAAAGTAATTTAAAAAAGAGAGCAACCAAACCAATAAACAAATCCACCAGTGATAACAATCGCTAAAAACCATACTAAGATAAACATAAAAATCAGAAACAAGTCAGCCACAGACAGCAAACCCCAAGTCTACAGTTGTTCCCAAAGCCCACCACCTCAGTTTTGGGATGATTCGTTGTGTATTCAGGTATTCCACAGATGCAGGGTACATCAAGTTGATTGTGGGGATCTAATCCGCTCGCTGCTCCTGAGGCTGCACGGAGAAATTTCCCTTTCTCTTCTTTTTTCACACAGCTCCTGGCATTCAGCTTTGGTTTTGGTCCAATATCTGCATGTAGGTTGCCCTCAGGTTTCTGTTCCCACCCAGACAGGACAGGTTTAAAGCAGCAGCTGATTAGGTGGCTCTGGCTCACTCAGGCCTGGGTGAGGGAGGGGCACGGTAGTTATAATTGGAATGTGGCGTGAGCCTGCGGCGGCAGAGACCAACATGACTTTGCAACTGCCTGAGGTGCACCAAGTGTTCTCCCGGGGAAGTTGTCGCTGGATCACGGGACCCTGGCGGTGGCGGGTTGCACAGGCCCCTGGGGGTGTGTGGATAGTGACCTGCACTCGCACAAAGTTTTCTTGGTGGCTGCAGCAGCAGCGTTAGCATTTCATGCCCGTTTCTGGTGTCCAAGCTGATAGCCGTAGCTCATGCCCGTCTCTGAAGCTCGTTTAGGTGGTGCTCTGAATCCCCTCTTCTCGTGCACCCCGAAAAAATGGTCCCTTGCCTCTTAGGCAGTTCCAGAATTTTTCCCGGACTCCCTCCCGGCTAGCTGTGGCGCACTAACCCCCTGCAGGCTGTGTTCACGCAGCCAACCCCAGTCCTCTCCCTGCGCTCCGACCGAAGCCCGAGCCTCAGCTCCCAGCCCCCACCTCCCCTGGTGGGTGAGCAGACAAGCCTCTCGGGCTGGTGAGTACTGATCGGCACGGATCCTCTGTGCGGGAATCTCTCCGCTTTGCCCTCTGCACCCCTGTTGCTGGGCTCTCCTCCGTGGCTCCTAAGCTTCCCCCCAATCCTCCCCCATCTCCGCCAGTGAAGGGGCTTCCTAGTGTGCGGAAACCTTTCCTCCTTCGCACCTCCCTCCCAGAGGTACAGGTCCCATCCCTATTCTTTTGTCTCTGCTTTTTCTTTTTTCTTTTGCCCTACCCAGGTACATGGGGGGAGTTTCTTGCCTTTTGGGAGGTCTGAGGTCTTTTGCCAGTGTTCAGTAGTGTTCTGTAGGAGTTGTTCCACATGTAGATGTATTTTTGATATATTTGTGGGAAGGAAGGTGATCTCCACATCTTACTTCTCCACCATCTTGAAGGTCCACCCAAGAAGTTACTTTAATCAGTCTTTTTCTGTGGACATGCAGCATTTCATTAGTATGTAGGGGTGATAGCTAAAACATTTAATAATTGGGGGGAATTTGGCATCCACAAATTGGAATGGCCCCAGGCATTAGGGCTGAGGGTGCTATTAAGGCTCCTTATTTAGCTGTGCATTAATTTTTATTTAGTTATTT
Source organism: Mesoplodon mirus (assembly GCF_964341445.2). Taxonomy (NCBI): domain Eukaryota; kingdom Metazoa; phylum Chordata; class Mammalia; order Artiodactyla; family Ziphiidae; genus Mesoplodon; species Mesoplodon mirus. The sequence continues at coordinate 111,116,898 of NC_138979.1, read as the reverse complement.
ATTTTTGTCAAGAGCCAGAGAGGAAATATTTTAGGCTTTGGGACCATACAGTCTCTGTTGTAACCAATCAACCCTGTTAACAAAAGCAGCTGTAGAGAATACATACATGAATAAGTGTGCCTGTGTTCCCATAAAAGTCTATAGACAGGGCTTCCCTGGTGGCACAGTGGTTGAGGCACAGTCCCTCTGCCGATGCAGAGGACACGGGTTCGTGCCCCGGTCCAGGAGGATCTCACATGCTGTGGAGCGGCTGGGCCCGTGAGCCATGGCTGCTGAGCCTGCGTGTCCGGAGCCTGTGCTCCGCAACGGGAGAGGCCACAACAGTGAGAGGCCCACGTACCGCAAAAAAAAAAAAAAAAAAAAAGTCTATAGGCACTGAAATTTGAATTTCATATTATTTTCACCTATCAAAAATATTATTCATCTTTGATTTTTTTCCCACCATTAAAAAATGTAAAGATCATTCTTAAAGGAGTCATTCAAAAATAGGCAGTGGGTCAGATCTGGCCCACTCTGGTCTAGAACAAGAGGTGGAGGTCTCCTTCACTTCACTTCCACTGCTGGCTCAACCACTAGCTAGCTGTGGGATTCTGGGCACTGGTTAATTTCGGTGGGCCTCAGTTTCTTTAACAAGTGTGTGCTGACAGGATGGGAGCAACACGAACAGATGAAACAGTGTTCCTTTTAGCTATAATATTACATTTCCTGATTCTATTAAAGGAGCATAAGTCAACCCAAGCAGTGTGGTGTGTGGGGAATGAAAATTACTTAAAAGAAATACAAAGAAATACAAGAAATTCAAAGAAAAAGATGGAAATTAGTTCAAAGAAAAACAAATACATCTTAATATTCTCAACATGAATCTTTGTTTTAATACGAGGAACAATGTCACAACTTTGATAGTGAGACCAAAATTTATCAGCTCCTAACTCTATTTGAAGGCTTATATCATTTCTTTCTGTTTCTCCAGTGCAATCCTTTTTTTCTTCCCTGGTTTTATTGAGGTGTAATTAACATACAGTATTGTTTAAGTTTCAAGTGTACAACATAATGATTTGGTACATGTATATACTGTGAAATGATCACCACAGTAAATTCATTTCACATCCATCACCTCACATAGTTACAAGTTTTTTTTTCTTGGGATGAGAACTTTCAAGATCTACTCTCTTAGCAACTTTCAAACGTGCAGTACAGCATTGTTAACTATAGCCACCATCCTGTACATTACATCCCCAGGACTTATCAGTCTTACAACTGGAAGTCTGTACCTTCTGACTGCCTTTCACCCATTTTCCTCTGTCTTCATCTCCCCACATCTGGCAACCACCAGTCTCTTTTCTGTTTCTATGAATTTGGGTTATTTTAGATTCCACTTATAAGTGAGAACATAACAGTATTCGTCTTTCTCTGTCTGACTTATTCTACTTAGCATAATGCTCTTGCAGTCCATCCATGTTGTTGCATGTTACATTCATCTTTTAGTTACTGAACTGTGAGAAGGTCCAAGGGTTCCTTGGAGGAATGGCAGGAGGTGGAGCTGGTGGAAGGTAGACACCAGGGAGGCTCCGAGCAGCATCTGTTTACCAACCAGTATATATTTCAGTGTTTAAGCAACCAGTGCTGCTGTCTTGATGCCCCTTGGCTGAATGTCCGCCAGACTGCTATGTAGAGAGGTTCTGTTTGGGTGATCATCCTGCTCTAGCAAATCCCGTAGACCATTCTAGAAAGTTCTTGAAAGAACCCAATGCTCAGTCAGTTCCACTTTTAGGTCATGAGGTTGCTAAATATTACATAGGACATATTCAGTGAAAAATAATTTGTTGTTTTTCTGAAATTCAAATTTAACTGGTTATCCTGTATTCTATTTAATAAATCTGGCAATCCTAGGTGTCAGTTTGGGAGCAACATCCAAATGCACCAAATGTGTGAATTGCCTTGGGGTAGCATCTATATGTGATAAACCCTCAGTCACCCTAGAGTGCTCATTCAGAGCATGAACATTACACAGTTAGACTTAAAGGGCAGTTTCTTATATTCCACTATTAGAAACTGTCATTAGCCGTGCTCCTCAGTTGCCAGTGCACTTTGAGCCAGACATGTCAAGGCCACTGAATCTGGACAGACCAGAGAGCAAATGGGGCCTAACTTCTTACAACAAGTGCAGTTTCTTAAAGATTCCATTTGAGATGACTATTCACCATGGAGGATAGTTTGTAAAATGTCTGTAAATAAGGGACCTGGGCAGGATAGAAAAAAAACGCTAAAAGAGGTGTGGCCTGAGATGGACAAAAGGTATGCAAAGCAGAAAAGGTAAGCAGTCGTCAGAATTCTATATCGGTTGCATGAATTCTGAAAGTAGGATTTTGCACGCAGCTTTTAAAACACAAGTCTTGGGCCTCCCTGGTGGCGCAGTGGTTGAGAGTCCGCCTGCCGATGCAGGGGATATGGGTTCGTGCCCCGGTCTGGGAGGATCCCATATGCCGCGGAGCGGCTGGGCCCGTGAGCCATGGCCGCTGGGCCTGCGCATCCGGAGCCTGTGCTCCGCAACGGGAGAGGCCACAATAGTGAGAGGCCCGCATACCGCAAAAAGAAAAAACAAAACAAAACAAAAAAAAAACACAAGTCTTGAACTCTTCTTGGTGATGCTGGTTTCCAAGGATCATCTCCATCACCCCACCCGTGGGTCCCGGGATGCTCCTTATTGAATTAGCTTAATTGTCTGTGGAAGACACTGCATTGGGTTCCAAGTAATTACATCTTATGAACGGAAAGATATAATTACCAAGTCCACACCAAACCTTAAGTGTCATAAACCAATAACAAAACTGCCATGAATTGATCACTTCCTCAATGCCAGGCACCATTCTTTGAAGTATTATTATATCTATTGTATTGATACAAATAAGGAGAGAGTTTCAGTAAAGTCAGGTGCAAGGATCTGAACCCAGGTCTGTCCGAGTCTGGACCTAGGTGCTTAAATGTTAAGCCCCTCTACCTCTCCACTAGTTTGGATGCTTTTCTGATTTGTTTGTTTGTTTTTGTTTTGCTTTTAACTGAAGGACCAAATTCATTTCATGGATATGAGTTAGCTCTCATAATCAGTGAGAAGGATTGAGAACCAGGCTCAGAATTAGAAAGCTAGAACCACAACCAAAATCACCCCACAGAACAATCCAGTGAAGATTCTGCAACTGCTCACCTGGGACACTGGATGCCTCAGACCTTGGGTCTTTACAGTTGATGGGGAAACACTGATGGGAACACGAGCAGATTTCAGGCCCTCAACGTTCCTTCACTTCTAAAAGGCAAACTCTGTGGCATCAATTGACTTTGACAGCAAAGGATAGATGCAGAGGGCTCTCAGACACAGTGCCTCTGAAGTACATGGAAAGGGCCACATCCTTGTTTTGTTTTCATGGAAGCCAATGAGAGCTTAAAGCTAAAGGCCGCAGGTGGACTTCCCCACATCACTAGCATATTCTAGACAATGGGGTTTGTATTTGCAAGTGAAGTGAATTTAGAAATATCAAGCTAGCTTGTTTTCTGAAGGCATGTGTTTATTTGTATATATGAGTACATATGTGTGCGTGTGTGAAAGAGAAAGAGACAGAGATTGTGTGTCTGTTGGCTGTATGATAAATGATCAAGAAATGATTCAGGTAAAAAGAACAGTGGGGAGGGATGAATTATTGATAGAACTGGAAAGTCGCCTTTTTTTTTCTCACAAACTCCTCACCACTTTAAGTCATGATAAAGCAGTTGAAAAAAAGTCATCTAGTTTTATTCCTAAAGCCCATGAAATGTAACCAGTTATCTCTCTCAAATTAGTTCCAATTTTGCAATTGGTGTGGAAGCTTGTTATCACATGTAAATAGAAACCTAAATTTATGCCAATCATAAAGCTCAGTTCTTAGGCCATTTCTCACACTTGCCTTGACATCTACTTGTCCTCTCTATAAACTGCAAGATCATGACAAATCTAGTAACATCCCAGATTTCTTTATCAAACAAAAAGAATAATAAGCTTGTCTTAACCATTGAACACCTTAATGGTTAATGGAACTGTGAAATTCACTTTTCTTTGATCTTGATAACACTTACTGTCCTCATTTCCCCTGTCTATTCTGACATGAAACAGAATAGCTGTTCATGTAAAATTTGGACTCTTGAAGCATTTACATAGAGAAAACTTTATATTATGCTTTCAGAGTCTGAGAAACCACAGATTAGAACTTTTATAAAATTGGTGAGAAATTTGTCTATGAATTTTATTTAAATGAATTAGAATATTGCACTGAAGTATTTTATTTGGCTTCTCTAAAATTCAACTGTTTGCTTTTTTGCTCCCTTTGAATGAGTTTCATTTTTTTCAGCCTCCCTTTTCTGTCTCAAAAACTGCAGTTCTGTGTGCATTGCTTAGACTGTGAGCTTCACATTAGTTCTTTAAATGCTGATCTCTTTCTACATATACCATTATGTTCCATGTGCATATTCAGAAAAGTATTTTCTTTCTTTTCTCTCCAGGATAAAAATGGGAATTTGTGGTTAAAATTACATCCCATATGACCCATTTAAAATTTGAAATGCAGCAGCCTTTGCCTAGGGGATGTTTGAGAGCACTCCTATGCTAACATAAGGCTCCAGTTTTTACTGCCCAGTTATTTTTCTCTGGCCTTTTGATTTTTACGTGTTTTAATTAAGCCATCTTGATTTATGATTATTATTCCTTCTGAATTGCATTACGAACTACAACTACTACATAAATGTCCTGTGTAGGAACATTATAAACGTCCCTTTCCAGCTATAGAAAGTAAGTGACTGTGATTCTAGGAACTATTATAACATTTCTACAGAATATTTCATGATACTTTTTAAAGGGTTGAAAATGACAGTAGCGCTGTATATACTTGTTTTGTTTAAATCTCAAAGTAAAATGATGGACAAAATGGAGGCAATAGTGAATATATTTCAAAATTATGGAAACGTGATTCCTCTCTCCCACTTCATTGATGCCTGTAACTATACATGCTTCATAAAGTATGCTTACTATTTATTGGGTGTCTGTGGTGAATCAAGCAAGCACCGGGTTAGGAATATTAGCACATTTAATTCTTAGAACAATCCTATGAGTTATTATTTTCCCTATTTTATACATGTAAATACTGGTTCATAGAAGTTAAGGAACTTGCCTAAGTGACACATCTAGCGTGTAACTAGTAAGTAATATCCCATAGTGAACCCAAATACATCTCACTTCAAAGCCATAGCTCTGGCCTCTCCTCTTTTTCTTTGCCCTCTCTTTAACTGTGTTTAAGAATAGGATTGGGCTTCCCTGGTGGCACAGTGGTTGGGAGTCTGCCTGCCGATGTAGGGGACACGGGTTTGTGCCCTGGTCCGGGAAGATCCCACATGCCGCAGAGCGGCTGGGCCCGTGAGCCATGGCTGCTGAGCCTGCGCGTCCGGAGCCTATGCTCCGCAACAGGAGAGGCCACAACAGTGAGAGGCCCGCGTACTGCAAAAAAAAAGAATAGGATCATAGGGACTTCCCTGGTGGTCCAGTGGTTGACACTGTACGCCCCCAATGCAGGGGGCCCGGGTTTGACCCCAGTCAGGGAACTAAGAGCCCACATGCCACAACGAAGATCCCGCATGCAGCAGCGAGGATCCAGTGTGCCTCAGCTAAGACCCAGTGCAGCCAAATAAGTAAATAAATAAATATTAAAAAAAAAGAATAGGGCCATAGTTGTGACAATGCCTAGCTTACTTTCTACTTTGTAATTTTAATGCCTTTACATTGGTTTCCATATTTTTCTTTTAACGTGACTAAATGATGTGAGTATTAACTTCAAGGAATCATTACTGATCAAATCAGGGCTCCTAATTTGTGTCCTTTCTGCTCTCTGCCAATTCCTTCTAACTGTAGTGGCCATTTGGTTCCGGTAACCAGGTGATCATCTATTTTGCCCCCATACTGATGTTTCAATGTGAAAGAGAACTGTTACAAAATTCTATAGCTCTTTGATTTATTATAATGAAAAGAAGGTACATTTAGAATCAGGTTGATCCAGGGCAGATCCTGGCTAATGCCACTCATTGGTTGTGTAATCTTTGAATTGCCCTAATGTCTCTGAACTTCAGTATTTACATCTAAAGCAGTGGCCAAACAGTAGTCACTAACCACCTATGGCTATTAATTAAGACTAAATAAAATTTAAAATTTAATTCCTCAGTTACATTGGGCACATTTTAAGCACTCAGAGGCCACCTGTGGCACTGGATTGCATGACACAGATACATTTCCACCATTACAGAAACTTGCACTGAACAGCACTAATAAAATGGGGTCAATGACACCTTTCTCATAGAGTTATGGGGAGGATTAAGGTATTAGAAAACTTGCATAAAGAACCTAGCATGGTACCTACTTGGGACAACAATGACACCCTAAAAAAATGCTAGATCTCCCCCTTCTCTCCTCTCATGCATGTTCTTATCATCCACCTTCATTTTGTTTTAGGTAAATCCTCATCTTCCCTAATTTTTCTTTTGCCTCCTTTAAATTTAAAAGTATTTAACAATGATAACTATATCTTTGGTGTTGGAACTCATATTCTCAAGATAACTTTTACTTAAAAAAAAATTAAGGAAGGACAAATAAAGATGTCCAGTTACAGCAGAGCCAGTGGCTGTCTAGTTTCACCACTCAGGAAGAACAAGAGTATAGACAGCAAGAGATACATACAGTTTCTGAGATTCCAGATCTTCATCTACAACTTTCATCATGAGCAACTTTAGCCACAATGAAATGCTTTATCCATGGACTCCGTGCCTTCTGTAGTGGTTATTTCTGTGGGACATCACTATTACTCATTTGGGAAAAGCTCAAAACTCTTCAAAAACATGTCCCAGGAAATTCTGTACCTTAAAGAATGCTCCTATTTTCCCTCCTCTTCTTCAGCTTCACAAGTAAGTCAAAGCCTTTCCTTTTTTTCTCTTACAATATTTTATTTTGTCACGGACATTGAATCCATTTCCAAGGACTCTTTGATACTGCTTGATGGAATCAGTCTTAGAAATATCTGCCAGTAAGACCCTAAGCAGTAATGTAATAACTATTTCAAGCTTGATTTTCGTATTTGTAAGAGTAAGGACATTTTAAGTGAAGTGCGTACACCTTTGAAGTATAATGAGTTGGCCTGAAAACAACAACAAAAAGTGGTCCTTGCTCTGCTGTTAACGCCCTGGGCTCTCTCCCAGGCCAGTCATCATCTGGGAACCTCCTTCCCCAAAGGGAGGGGAAGTCTCAGTGCTAAGGGACCACACATCGTCAGCATGTGTCAACAGACTCTTGAGAAAAGGATTTTCTGGAGAAAATCCAAATTCATGGATTTTTTTTTTTTTCTGAAATGATTGAGTTGGTTTAAAAATCATCTTGGAACGCGGGAAAGTAATAAAGAACAGGTGAACTCTGTCACCATCTACAGTAGCCACCTGGGAACTCTTTAAGCTAATTGCTCTCTTCAGGTGATACAGATGGAAAACAATAATCCAGAGAGCACTGGCCCTGAAACACCCAGAGGGACCCCTTGAAAGAATTTTCTTTGGAGCTCAATTCACTCATGGCACAGATGTGGCATGGGGAGCCGTTGTATTTAGTAGGCCTATCTATAAGGAACAATCCTGCTCAGACCAAATGGCTCCTCTGTCCAAGAGCATATGTGAGGGAACTGGGAGGGCAGCTTCCTTCTTGGGCCGTCACTTCATCGGTAAATACTTGCTTCATATTGACAAGGTTAAAAAAAAATTCTGTTGGTTGCTGGTTGATGTCCCTAAGAAAGTTATTCCTTTGCTATGAAAACATGTCATATCCATATGGTACTTACTACGTGCCAGGCATTGATGAGAGTGTGAAACATATTAGTTTATTTAATGCTTCTAACAACCCACGAAGTAGGTACTTTGCTTATTCCAAGTTTCTAGGTGAGGAAGCTGAGACATAGGTTGCTTATATAACTTGTCCAAGGTCAAGTTTCTTGCAGGAGCAGAGTAGGGTGTTAGCCCAGGCCCCAGGGCCAGGTTCTTTTGTTTTGTTTTGTTTTTGCGGTACGCGGGCCTCTCACTGTTGTGGCCTCTCCTGTTGCGGAGCACAGGCTCCAGACGCGCAGGCTCAGCGGCCATGGCTCACAGGCCTAGCCGCTCCACGGCATGTGGGATCTTCCTGGACCGGGGCAGGAACCCGCGTCCCCTGCATCACAGGCAGACTCTCAACCACTGCGCCACCAGGGAAGCCCCAGGGCCAGGTTCTTAACTGTGCGCACTGCCCTCATTCCTTGATCATTGCAAGATGACGTACCCACTGCTCTCTTCTCTTCTTCAGCTTCACGAGTATGCCTCGGCCTCCCCTCTTCCCTTTCAGAGTCTTCTAGTTTGTTACCGACATTCAACCCACTTCCACAGAAGTTTTGAATACAGCTCAGTGGAACCAGTCTTAGAAACATTTTGCACTAAGTCTGCTCGATGGAAAAAGGCCTTAATCACTGAGCCCTGGCCTTGCCATTGGCAGGTGCAGCCTGTTTTCTTTTGAATCAATCAGTAAAAACAGCTGCTGGCTTCTCCGAGGCTGAGCCAGAGGGGCTGTTTTGAGGGTTGCAGTAGTTGGCTGGGGGAATCCACGCCGTGAAGGCAGGGAAAGCACTGCCTGAAATAGAAGGAGAAGCCTAGCGAGGTCTCCTGCCCTGTCTTTCATTTGGCCTCATAACTCCATTTTGAAGATGTGGAAAATGAGCTTAAAGAAGATGCTGATCAGGAAGAAGGTAAGATCAAATGCCAAGGCCGTAGGGGGATGTGACACGGGGTGGACAGGAGTTGGGACGCCTCTTTTCCCACCTTAATGGCTGCACTTCAGCTGCGTGAGCTGGTACCAGTTACTTAGCTTCTCTTGACTTCAAATGTCTCCATCTTTAGAAGAAGAATGTTGGGCTGGTTGACTTCTAGTCCTTCTAAAGACCTCTTCAGCCTCCTAACAATTTGATTCTACCCAGCTTCTTCCATAATCTTACACTCCTTTCATCTGACATCTCATTCATTTAACAAATGTCTTTTTGAGTACTTGTGTGGTCATCATGTCCTCAGTTCTCACCATTTAAAGGATTTTTTTTTCTCCTGTGGTACGCGGGCCTCTCACTGTTGTGGCCCCTCCCGCCGCGGAGCACAGGCTCCGGATGCGCAGGCTCAGCGGCCATGGCCCACGGGCCCAGCCACTCCGCGGCATGCGGGATCCTCCCGGACCGGGGCACTAACCCACGTCCCCTGCATCGGCAGGTGGACTCTCAACCACTGCGCCACCAGGGAAGCCCCAGTTCTCACCATTTATATCAGACTTCACTTAGTTAAAACACACTTCCGGAACCCAAAAAACCCATCTCTGCCCATAACCCCCCTTATATCTTCATAGTTTACTTACTTTACTCAGCCCATTGCTCTGAACTCTTTCCTTCCACAGAAATAGTTTCCACAATCTTACTTACTCTTATTAATTTTAACTGTTTTCTATTTTTCTCAAGCAATCGTCACATGAACCTAGTTGAACCCCTAGAAGCTGGAAGCCGTTAGTCATTAAATGCAGGCCGGGAACTTGAAGTATACTGGATAAGGAGAAACATGAGAATCATTTAGCCCAACACCGTGAAATTAATCTCACTTGCTTTACTTTTCCCTTGCCTTTCTGGGATTTTATGAGAATGTGAGAAGGCATTCTCTAAGCTGAGTGACATGGCAGAGGGCTGCAAAGAGTAAGTGTGTGAGGTGGGGGGCTTTAGGAAGTTTTTCTTTTAGGCAGTGTCCAATTTCTGCAAATTGACTTAAAAAATTTTAATGCTCATTCCTCTAGTTGTTATTAGAATCAAGAAGCTAGGTTCTGCTGCTTCCAGGAGATGATGTGCCTTTTTTGTTGTTGTTTTTGCAACCATTCTTTTAGGCTTAGCTCACTAGGTATTGTTTGTTGGACTAATGTTCCCATTGCCATGAGGTAAAATTAGCTCCAGCCTCAATCTGAGAAGATGGTGAGATTGGAGGAACACAGAGAATTCATTGGTAGTAAATTCTGCCCACAAATAGTGTTCAATTTTCAAGTAGCTGGGTAGTGATTGTTTTTAACAAGTAGTTACAAAGAGCAACACGTGGGTTAAATCCTACCTAATATTCATCATGCCTGTTTCAACTAGTTGTCCAAGGCAGATTATTTTTAATCTGCCTTTTGCACAGGTGTAGCTGTTAGAGAGCTTAAGTGTTTTGAGGTTAGAACAAAAGAGAGTCAGGTGAGGTTGAAAAGGAGAAAGTCTTGGATGTCACTGGTTTTGTGTAGTAGGTACTTAATAAGTATGCATCACAGGACAAGACAGAGAGAAATAACGTGCAAGAGAAGTTATTCTCTCCCCGCACCACCCCGAGAATGTTAAAGCCTTAAATGGATTCATTTTTCAAGACCACCCAACTAAGATCAAATTTGTAGGCTGCTTATTTGAACACTATGGTCTGAAACATTTTTCCATTCCCTAAATGACCAGATGTTGTAACATTTCTCATGGCCATGAGAACCAGTGGCCTGAAAGAGTCAATATTCAAAGATCTCTGTAAACTACCATGCTTCTCTTTCTTACTCATCTTCATATTTTTATGGTCACTGCTTCTTTCATTCAGAATTGTCTTATGTCCACCTATTGCTGTTTAGACCGAGTCTGGGGTAAAAAGTACTCAGTTACAGTCTATGAACAGGAATCACCTCTTTCTTGGCTGATTTCCTGTATTAAACTTCATGTTTCATGAAGGTGGAGGGCTGAAGTTTTTTTATCTTTATATCCCCGGAGCCTTGTACAGAGTCGGTGCTTAACAATGATTGTTGGATGAATGCATCTTTGTGGTAGTTAAGCTTCCTAAATGAAGGAGAATTGTACGGGTAAGATGGAAAGCCTCTTGATAGGTTTGAGTCCCAAGGATTGTATGTCTTGTCTGTGACCAGTAGACAAGCCAGCTAGGAATTTTTGCTTGAGTTTTCTAAGCACCCCCTCTAGATTTCCCCCCTAAATTACAACGAGGGAAAAGAATGGTCATTCTCATATTGTTTTTTCTTTTTGTGAAGTCAACCTTCTGTATCATCTCAAAGGGTAAAGTACAATACATGTCCTAGTGAGAGACCACCAACTAACCGGGCTGACACTCTTGCACATTTCAAGATGCAGGCGTGTGTGGAGTCCTATTACGGCAGGATGCAGAGCTCAGGGTTTTGGAAGAGTGATTGTGGATTCTGGGGCCTGATTGCCTGGATTCAAGTTCCAGTTCCACCTGTGAACACGGGCAAGCTACATCATCTTTCTGCTCCTCAGTTTCTAAACATGAAAAAGAAAATAATACCAGCCTCATAGCTAGATGTACCAATCAGTTAATACACATGGAACACCTAGAACAGTGCTTATAAACACCCAATAAATGTTAGGTATTATTAGTATCCTCCACTTACTAGCTGTGAACCTTGGCTTGGTTGTGTTCTCTTGACCATGGTTGCTTCACTTTTAAAACAAACCAAATAATACCTTACCTAACTCGAGTCAAGGGACTGGGATCAAATCATCTCCCTGGGACCCAAGACTTCCCACACTTTCCATGACATTGTATTGGTGTCCGTGGGTATTGAGAGGATGCTAAAACTTTGTAATTCTGCTCCATGCTGTACTGTAGAAGAGCCATCAGCCCCTTCCAGTTTATGTCCCATTTTGCCCAAATCTGCTGAAAGTGCTTAGAAACTTATTCTGGAAATCTGGAAATCAATAACTATGTCTGAGAAAATGGAGCTTTCTCAGTTGAAGAACACCAAATATGTGCCATGTCTCCTCCCCTCACCTGTATATTGGCTGTTCTACATAGTTCTTCAGAAGACTGATCTTATGATCTGATGTGATGATTCCTTTTTTTTCTGTCTTGAAGAAGCAGAAGTATGATTTTATCAACGGGCATTTCCTTGAGACAGGAAGCTTGTTCTGAGACATACATGTCACCAATGAATTTTCCTGTGTGTTGTGGTGGCCTTTTGATTAACTGTACCCTAGTTAATAATCCCCAAATATACTGGGATCAGGAGCAAACAGGAAAGTATCCGTTTAGATACAAGGTCAAATCAGAGATTAGGAGGTACTGTCTTAACTTTCCAATAGGAGTTGATGGGTTATAATCGTATGTACCCTTTTTGTGTGAGGGTTTCTTTTGAACGCATCATGCTAGAAATTTATCATTGTGATCAGAATTTCTTAGTATTAATACTTAGTGGGGAACACAATTCAAGTTAGCAGTGAGGAAGCCACAGCCATTCCCTGCTGCGGATAAAGCAAGACAGTTGTTTTGCTTGTGGCTACAGATTCTGTTTTGCAGAATTTGTTTGCGTTTAACACTTGGGCTCAATCTTCTCGAAGCTTTGTTCAGAGAGCCGGTGATTACTATTAAACCATGATGACTATTAAGCCAGTTTGGTTCTTCTGATCCAGCACAGTACCTTATCCATCCCAGGTGCTTACTAAATGCCTGCTGACTGGATGGGATTTGAAAAACACTGAGACCTTCAGGTACGACAGGAAGCTGCCCCAAGAGGCAGCAGGTATGCTGCTGGGAAACAGAGCTGCAATTTTTCCATGTTCTTCATTGACAGGTTCTCAGCATATAATCACCATTGGAAACTACATTGAGCTGATGTTTGGTGGTGGTTTTGTCTTTCCTGTTTTTGTTTTAGGCAAATTGGGTCTGTGACAGAGACCTACTAGAGACCTTTCAGGTGTTTTTCCCTTTAGGGGAATGGGGCTCCTTGGGGACCTTCAGTGAATTGCTTTACCTAACAAGGCAGGTTGTGTGTTACTTTGTATCACGCCAGGTTTCAATTTGTTGGTTGGATGGCTGAAGCACAGAGGCTTTGGCCCGCAGGATTCATAAGGAAGCCAGGAAGTCAGAGCTGCTGAGCAGAAGCCCAAGGTTGGCACAGAGAGTGTGGAGGGTAATCGTTCCTGCCAGGCTGGCTGGGGCTGTTTACTCTGCCACCCTAAGGCTGGTGGACAGTGGGCGTGGTGGGTGTGCTTGCCTAGGTACCTGTTTGTAGAACACTGAGACACCAGGGCAGAGCTAAAACAGCAGTAATCTGAAACCAGTCGAGTTGGTTTTCCTTCTCCGGCTGGGGCAGCTAAAATCTGCATTCCAGATGAAACCTGCAGGGAAGCGGAAGAAAGCACTTTAAAAAAGAAAAGAAAAGCAAGCTTCAAGGGCAGTAAATTAACTGCTTTTGAGAGTCCTGGGCATCCTGAGATGATCTGTTTCTTTCTTTTCTTTTTTTGCTTTGGGCTTTGTGAGTGGCTGTTGGTCTGTGTGCACTGCTAGTTTTTTGTTTTTGGGGTTTTTTTTTGGCCTGGATGGCACAAGCTTCTGACCGTGATTTAGATGGCAAAAGAGAGCCCGTAAGAAGTATTTCAGTCATTTGCTGCTGATTCACTTTTAAATTTCTTCCGCTGCTCCGGGGGTGGTTGAAGGCCGTCAGGATCAGCTTGCCGGCTCAGCACTTTCTGGAGCCTCACTTGCTCACCAATGAGGAAGTTGAAAGCGACCAGGAGAACGGCCGGCACTGGGGCGGAGCTCGTGGTAAAGTCCTGGGCTGGGGTGAGTGGGGGCAGGCTGACTTTCCCTACGACAAAAAGCCTTTTGTCCCCGGGAATAAATACGGAAGTCCCAGAGGAGCAGCCTCCCCAGTCCGTGTGTAGTAAGGTGCGCAGCCTCGGCTGCCTCTGGGCATAAAGCTCCGCGGACTTTTTATAGTTGCCCCGGACGCCCCATCACCGCGGAAACCGGAAGGAGGGCTCGGGAGGGACCAGAGCCCGGCCAAGTGTGCTCGCTCCGCGGCTGAGTCCCACTGGTGGGTTCTGCTGTTCTCTGTCCTGGAAGTTAAGAGCCGGTGGAGTGGAGGAACTGAGAGAGCAGGGGAAGGTCGCAGAAGTGAGAATCTGCCGCCCAGGGCACGGCTGGGACATGGAGGACGTGGGTAACACTCCGAATGGCAGTGATGGCTCAGAACCAGGACAACCCGAAGCCGAACTTGACGTGGCCCAGTCGATCCTGACCAAGTTCTCTATGAAATCCCTGTTTGGGTTTACGAGTAAATTGGAATCTGTGAACCCTGAAGAGGAAGATGCGGTGCTCAAAGCCTTCCGCAGTTTAGTGGTGGATCCCACGCCTCAGCTGGAGGAGCCCAGCAGTGGCTTGGATCCGCCGGAGGCAGAGACTCAGGTTCCACCTGACCTCGGCAATGATGGGAAGACTCCAAGGGTGGAGACAGAGACGGGGTTGGAGGGAAGCCGGGGAGAAGCAGAGGCAGGGATTTCTCTGCCTGGTCAAGAGCTGCTTCCACTGGCTGCTTTGAGTGTGTGCAGAGACAATGTCATTTTGGTTCGCGGGACCCTGGTGAACACCACCAGTGATTCTGACTCTGATGATGGAGGCCAGGAGCCAGAAGAGGGAAGCAACACCAATGGCCCAAAGTCCCCTGGTGGTGTTTTATCTGAGCAGCCCCAAGAAAAGCCAGGAGATGGGAGGGAAAATACTGCCACTGGAGAAAGGGGCGATGCAGAGCCCAGTGGAGAAGGTCCTCAAAGGATTCTGCAGGAGATAAACTGCAAATTGGAACCCGACGATGGGGGCCTTCAGACAGAGCACAGCCCCGGCCAGCGACAAGCTGGGGAAGGAGGTTCCAAAGTTCTACCTGTGGTAACAGACCAGAACTCAAGTGTTGGTGTCACTGAGAACACCCCTTCTAAAAAAGAAGTCCCTGGAGAGAAGTCCTTCCAGCTTCCAGCTTTTTTTAGTGGGCTTCGTGTGCTGAAGAAGGGAGCCCCAGCCGAGGTCGGGGAGACCATCACTGAAATTAAACCAAAGGACGGGGACCTGGCTTTGCTTAAGTTGACCCAGCCTGTCCAGAGGTCCCTAGCACAGGCAGGGCCTCAGACGGTGAAGATGGGAGAGAAAACAAATGATCCAAAGGCCGCTCCCACTCTCCTGGAGCAGCTCTCTCAGCTGCTCAACATTGACGTCCCCAAAGCCGAATTGAAGGCAGAAGACCCTGAACAGCCCAGGGGGGAAGAGATGAGTGGCAGTACCCCCCAGGAGAGCCAGAGCGGCCCCGGGGAAGCCCAGACCCAGGGAGGAGAGGTCAAGCCAAAGCCGCCAGAGACTGCCTTGGAGGCCTTTAAAGCCTTATTCATCCGTCCCCCCAAAAAGGGGACCACAGCTGACACCTCTGAGCTGGAAGCTCTCAAGCGCAAGATGAGGCATGAGAAGGAGTCCCTAAGAGCTGTGTTTGAGCGGTCGAGGTCAAGGCCAGCAGATGGCCCCTCGGATTCCAAAAGCGTACGTAGCGTTGGGTTTTGGGTTTTGTCATAAAATGTGATGCTGCTATATTTCTTTTCAGGTTTCCTATCAAAGAGCATCTCATATACCGATCTTAGTGACGCTCTTCTAGGTGAAAGATGATTATAGTCCAGTTGTCCTTGTAAGGAGTATGGAGTTGGACAGAAGCGTTTTCTTTCTTCCTTATATTTTTCTGGGTTGTTGTAAGAGAGGTATAAGTAAAGATGTGCAGGTCAGAAAGCGAACCGTCACTCTGAGTTTAAACATTAATGGGAAATGTGCTTCTAAAAACCAAGCAGCATGAGGAATCAATGCAAATCTAGAACTATAGCCCAGATTTCCTCCCCACTTAGTTATACCTCTGCGAAAAATGTATTTTTCCTTTGAAAGTCTGCCACCTGGCGAAATACCTGTTTGTGATGTGATTAAAATGTTCTGTGTTGGTTACAAGGCATCTTGATTGCGCACTGGGTTAGTGTGAGACTTGGGTTTTAATTCTAGCTGCCAATTACTGGCTGGGTGACCTTGATCAGCAAAATGAAGGAAATAACCTTTATTGCGAAGATTAAATGAAGTTAGCACTTAGTAACCATCTAATTAGTGAAAGCTGTTACTATTATTAAAAAACTATTCAGGTAATTTGTAAGGACTAGCAAGCACTTGTCCTGTGGATCTTAAAATTCATAAAGACAACAAATAGAATTTCTTGCTTAGTATCAATTTGACATACAATTATCATTCCCTCATACATCAGTTAAATTTAAAGGTCTTTGGAAAAACTATCTTAGGTTGCAGTTAAAAACTAAATACGACATAGCATTCTCCTAGTTGTAAGAATCAACCTCTATAAAAATAGCTTGAATGTGAAAGCCAGCTCATTCATTTTTGTGTGTGTGGGAAAGAAAAAAAAGAAATGATCAATGTGGACATCTTAGAGAAGTGTGTCTTGGCCTACAGGTAATGTTCACAGAAAATGCAAAACTAGTTTTTATATTATAAATAACTGGAGTTTGGGATATATTTCTAAACATCCCTATAAATGTACCCTATTATAGTATATTTGTATCTTCAGATCAAAGTGTACTTGTGATTTTAAAAAAAGTTATATGCTAAAAATCAACTATTGAAGGTTGTGTAATACTTGGCCTTGAGTTACTTCTCTTTCCACCCCAACTGATCACTTGACATTTCTAGAAAAGGATCGTATTGGAGTGAGATGTTTCAGTTACAGTGAATGAGAGCAATGTGCCATTAAAATTAATTTCAGAGTTAGCACAGTTGTTCTCAGGGATTAATTGGCTCTGGCCACATTTCATTTAACCTACTCTTTTGTTTGCCCACTTTTCCAACAGCCTGACCACAGCCCCACCGAGCAGGACGATAGGACTCCTGGCAGACTCCAAGCTGTCTGGCCACCCCCAAAGACAAAAGACACAGAAGAAAAAGTGGGATTGAAGTACACTGAAGCAGGTAATGGGAAAAGAAGCCAGGTACCAGGAATGAATCTCTTGCTGCAATGGCTTTTAGTTCTAGCTCAGTAGACTCACAGAATTTAAGTTTTTGTTTCATTATAAAATGTAATGCTGAAGGCTTTTCTTTTTGGTTTTGCTGTTAAAGTGAACCCTTGCACACTTATCACTAATGAATCTCTTAGAGATGAAAGGTGAACGCCGTGGAATGAGTGAAGGGGGGCACATGTGTAAAGGAGGAGAACCTCGGGGGAACTAATGGAGAAGGTAGATTACAGATTCCTCAGGAAGCAGGTGGTTGGCCCTCACAGAATGTCATGTAAGCTGGCAGGGTTGCTGGCAGAGGTAGAGTACGAGACTCCAGAGCTGTAATCTGATTTGTTCTTTGTCTTTGAGTAATGCTTTTGAGCCACAGGAACCTTGTGCAGAGTGAACGTACAGATACCATATCAGTTACTCTTTCACTTCTGTTAGACAAAGCTTTATTTAATGCATGGCCAATTTCAAAGCAATCTGACTCCCTGGAAACCTTCCCAGGAGCTTTGCTTGAATATATTTAAGTAGAATGGGAATCTAGATATTTTTACTCTTTAAGTGAAGGGTTCATGTGAAATCTAAAAAAAAAAAAAGAATGAGAGGAGGATATATCTTAATTGTATATATGTGTGTCTCTATGTATCTCTGATGAAACCTCTTTGTCTTCTTCCTGATATTTGAAGATTACGTAACACAGACTTAGATTTTGCTGGTTGTCTTAGGTATGTGTGTATATTACCAGTCTGTATGGTTATACAGAAATACTTCTTTCAGTTCCTATTGGTTGATGACATAAGTGGATCAAAGTTTGGGTGGTTTAGTAATACACAGGTTTTTTTGTAAGATGATAAAATTACAGTCAGTGATTGAGAACACAGATGAATCTCAGTTCTACAGCCTGATTGCTTTAGCCTCCATTTACACAATTGCAAACTTCTGACTACCCCAAGACATCAACTACTTCATGACATTTTTTTTCTGACCTGCTTGAATTACAGAAAGAAAGCTATTACAGCCTTGGTGAAAATGTACATAGCGTTGCATTCTTCTTCTCTACATTTGATTTTTCCAAAATCGGATTGCTTATGACTGCAATATTGTACCACCTACCAAGTTGTCTTTCCTATGATCTGGCACAGTTTGAACAGTGAAAAGTCCTGAAGTTCGCTTTAATGAAAAACCGGAATCCTATAAGTTCTTATTCCTAGTTTATATTGGGGTGGCCATCTTCTTTGTGACGATGAGCATTTGCTGAGTAGAGAAGGAAGTGGCATAAACAGCTTTTCAATCTACTTCAAGTCATATTTGGGGGCATTTATACTCTACAGAGATTCCTTAGTCTTTGCTTCTGTCCCCTTCCATTTCCAGAAGCTCAGAGGAGTGCTATCGTTACACTCAAAGTCAGTAGCTCTCCCAGTCTCTCTCTTTTTTTTTTGTAATGAAATACGTGTTCTCCAAGCTGTCTAAGGTCTCGGATGAGATGGGGAAAAAAGGAGGGAGGAATTGATGAATAATGACAGTTCTCTTGGGTTCGTTCTGATGGCAGAATGACAGCTTGCAACAGAGAGAAGGCTGGCTGTTGTCTGGAGAAGGCACCTAGGTCCCCAGCCAGTTCCCATGGGTGGCAGTACTGTGTCTTACTTACCGTGCTCCCAGCCAGGTCTGGTGCTCATTGTCTTGAGAGTCTTGTAGCGCTAATCACTCTGCTGATACACTCTGGAGGTTATCAAAGAAGATACTCCATGCCTGTAGGAAACTTCTTTTTACCCCATTACTCAGCCAACATATGGTTGTCTTGCCATTTACTGCTAATCTTTAGGAAGTTAACATTTTCCTTGTGATTTTCTTGAGCTCTGTTGTTGAGAAATCTGGAGTCTTATAAGCATTTGGTTTGTAGCTTAACATATTTTAATCTGGAGTCTTATAAGCATTTGGTTTATAACTTAACATATTTTGTGGTATTTCCATTGGTTTCCCTGCCCTTAGGGAAGTAGATTAAAATTGCCACTCTGTAGGGAGCACAGAGACAGAAAAATTCGTTCCAAAATATTTCAAGGTGTTTGAAGTCTTATGCTTTTACATCATCAGTGCTCTTAATTTTTCCTGGCATGTATAATTCATTAAATTAGTGAAAGGGGAGAGCATGACTATTTATATTTCAAGTGTGCTATTGGAGTTCTGTGCTGTTGACCTCGAAGCCCAGTCCTTGGCAGGGCTGGCAAAGAGATGGTGATTTTCATCGTGAGTCTCTCACTGTCCTTGTGTTGCCCTCGGCTGCTTTGGATGTGCCACTGCTTGTGTTTCCCTCTATTCAGAGTTTATCATTCGATGATCTTTTTCTGAGGGCCTAGGAGATCACCTAATACTGTAAACTCACTTTTGTTCAAGGATAAAAAAGAAAGAGCTGACCTAAGGGAAGCTGTCCCTTTAAACTATGGCTTCTGGAGTCCTCTTTGCCATGTGAGGGTAGCTGACCACTGTTGCTGGTGCCCACTGCCTAGGATGCACACTCCTGCCACTGCCAAAGTCATCAGCATCATCTATAGCTGCTGACGCTGCAACTAACTCTCTTGGCAGCTAAAGCCTTCGGCTTCCACTAGAGCCTCTGATGCCATTCTGATGATAGTGTGTCCACCACTAAGGGCACTTCCACTGCCATTCTGTGAGCTCTTGGAGCCTTGGTGATGTGCCAGTTGAGAGGCACTAGGGCTCACTAGAGCTGTCACTCAAGGGACTTGCACAGGTGCTGGAGTTGACTTCTACCATGCAGGGAGGGTCCCCTGTGTTCATTCACACTGTACTTGAATTGCTCTGCTCAAATGAGAAAGGATTACTTTCTCCCAAGTCCTGTGCTGTGCTTTCATACATTATTATCAATGCAATTCTGCTTTGTGTTTGGGATGCCTCACAGCTATTACGAGTGAAAAGAGCATTTCCCTGTATTCCTTGGAATTGGGCTGGGGACAATCTGAGTGACAGACTCCTTGTTCTCAGAATTGTCTTTCCTCCTCTAGGTATAGGAGCTTGCTCTCGAAACAAGCTTGGGGGATAGTCTTGCTTTTCTAGGAAGAATCTTTTAGTGGGCTCCTTGCGTCCTTTTCTTTTTTCTTTTTTTTGCGGTACGCGGGCCTCTCACTGTTATGGCCTCTCCCGTTGCGGAGCACAGGCTCTGGACGCCCAGGCTCAGCGGCCATGGCTCATGGGCCCAGCCGCTCCGCGGCATGTGGGATCTTCCCAGACCGGGACATGAACCCGTGTCCCCTGCATCGGTAGGCGGGCTCTCAACCACTGCGCCACCAGGGAAGCCCCTCCTTGCGTCCTTAAATGGTTAATCAACTCAGCTGAGTCCCTGCCACTTTCTTGTGCTGCAGACCAGAAACATCTGAATGGAGTAAACTTGATTACCTTGTGAAGCCCGGGGCCAAGTAAAACCCAATCACAGCCAAGGGAAAAGGTGTGCTATGAAACAATACAAGGGAATCTAAAAGAAAAAAGTAAATGTCTGCCTTTAAATTTAATGCTGCAAAAGCAATTTATCTCATGAGAAACAGAGAACCAGTGATCTGTTCGTCCTCTAACATGCTGTCTTGTACCTGGTCAGGTTATATAAGGGTTAGTAACATGCCCAAAGTCTTTTAAAAAAAAAAAGGACTGGAAATTATAAAGATCTAGGTATCATAGAATAATCATAGAGGTAACATGGGGTTAAACTTTTATCTCAAACTTGAATAAAAGAATTTTCTAAACCATATTAGGTCACTTTTTTCTTTTTGCTTTGTGAAGAATAAATGCACTTAGCCATATTTATTTTTTCTTTGGATAATTATACTATTACCATATCAGCCAGGGTCCTGTCAGGGATCAGGTGAAGATGATTTGTTTGAGAGTTTGTCCACAAAGGTGCGGACAGGGTTTGGGGAAAGCTGTGAGAGATGAAGGAGCTCTCTGGGGCTAGTAATCACGGGAGGTGTTTGCAGCCCTAGACCTGAAGGGGCAGGGCCAGGAGAAGCTACTGGAAAACCCAGAATGTCAGAGGGAGGCCGAGTGGTGTGGAGAGGGCTGCCAGACGGGAGCGATGGCCTTCAGTGGAGGGATGCATCCAATCCACGGTGACCTGGCGGCCGGAGGGAATTGTGGGCATAAATGCCCTGACTTCCTTCTCCTGCTCTCTGGTCTCCTGCCATCTCTGCCCTTCACCAAATCCAAAGAGAAGTCAGAGGACCGGGATCCACTTTAGGCCACACAACAGAGCCCAGAAAAGGACCCAGAAAGGGGGAGAGTGGATCTAGGAGGCAAATAGAAGATACTCAGCACAGTTTCACCTGGAGTCAGTTGGCGGTGTAAGAAGGTTCTAAAGCCCATCAGTCTGTGCGAAGAATTGGCACCTGACCACACAGGCGTCTGATACAAGGGCACAAAGAAAAACTCCTGCTTTGTATCCCGTGGGAGGGTTATGTTTTCTACTGCAGTCAGTTCATAGGAAATATAATGGCTATCCTCGAGAGCCTTGCTCTTTGCACACCTACTTCACCTTGGTGTAAAGGCTTTGTTTACTGATCTCAGAAAATTTTCCATATGCTTTCAACGTTTCCCAATATTACAAAATAAAATAAATTTGGAAATATCCAGAAATATCACAGAGCAAAACAAACTCTCTACAATGTGTTTCATAGAGAGATCATTGCCACCATTTTTTTTTAAAGAACTTTTTTTTAAATTAGTTAATTAATTAATTTATTTATTTTTTGCGGTATGTTGGCCTCTCACTGTTGTGGCCTCTCCCGCTGTGGAGCACAGGCTCCGGACATGTAGGCTCAATGGCCATGGCTCACGGGCCCAGCCGCTCCGCGGCATGTGGGCTCCTCCCAGACCGGGGCACGAACCCATGTCCCCTGTATTGGCAGGCGGACTCTCAACCACTGCGCCACCAGGGAAGCCCCCATTGCCACCATTTTGAATTATGATAGGCCTATGTGAATTTAATACTTAAAATTAAAAAAAAATTTTTTTTTTAATTAACTAATTTATTTTTGGCTGTGTTGGGTCTTCGTTGCTGGGCGTGGGCTTTCTCTAGTTGCAGCGAGCGGGGGCTACTCTTCATTGGGTGTGTGGGCTTCTCATTGGCGGTGACTTCTCTCGTTGCGGAGCACGGGCTCTAGGCGTGCGGGCTCAGTAGTTGTGGCTCATGGGCTCTAGAGCGCAAGCTCAGTAGTTGTAGTCGCTCCGTGGCATGTGGGATCTTCCCGGACCAGGGCTCGAACCCGTGTCCCCTGCATTGGCAGGCGGGTTCTTAACCAGTGTGCCAACAGGGAAGTCCCATACTTAAAATTTTTATCACACTGTACAGACTGCTTTTTACACTTGAAAATGTGACTATCTTTGATTTTTACTACATTTGAACAATAATTATATTTATAGAGATTTCATTTTTTTCAAGTTATTATGTATAATAATGAAAATAACAATACTATAAATATTTTTGTTCATAGGTGTTTTCCTTTAATTAGAACACATTCCTTGTGGAATTGCTATATATAAGTGTATATGCCTTTTTCAGGTTTTTGGTGCATATTAATTGCCAAACTTAATTTTTTATCTAAAGTTATTCAGTATGAAATCAGTACTTTTAAAACACTGAAAATGTTTTTCCCTCTTATCATTTGCTTTTTATTTTACTTGTATTTTCTGGTATAGAAGTTTTAAATATTTATGTAGTCAAATCTACCCTCATTTTATTGTATAACTTTTCTTTTGGCTTAAGAGGACCTCCCCTACTCAAAGATCAGCTCTATGTTTAAATTTCTTAAGTGATTTCTTTCCACCTCTTCCTTCCTTGTCTTCTTGTTTTCCATTTCATGTGGAAAACTTACTTCGGTGCCTAGCCCGAGGTAGAGAGCTAAGACAGCTTCTGTTTTTCTAAGTAGCTAATTGTACAGCAGGCTTCTGGAGTAATTATTCCTCTCCATGATAAGTTTAGGACTGTCTTGGGCTTTCTGTTCCCTTTTTGTGTTTTGTACCAGTATCTTAATGATTGCAACATTATAATACATCTCAGAACCTGTTCAAGTTCTCAAGCATACTTTTAAAAATATGTTTTTAGCTTTCCTCTTATTTATTCTTCCAGAAAGCCTTAGCCTCCTTGGTCAAGTTTCAGAAGGATTGCTTTGGGACTTTTATTAGAATTACATTAATTTAGAAATTAATGTGAAGGTGGGAATGAGAATTGAGATCTTTAAAATGCTTAGTATTTCTACGCAGGAACATATCTTATAAAACTATTCAAGTTTTCTTTTCTTACTTAATAAACTAGATACACAGATGTATGGATATAGATATATATCTTGTATTTTTTCTAAATGTACTCCCAGGCATATTCTTTTTTTAAAAAATACATGATATGAAATTGTATCTTGTGATTTATTTTTCCTAAAAGTCAAATGCATTCCTTAGAATCTAGTGACTCATGCATGCTAGATACTCTGTAGATTTCCCTCCTGAGGTCAGGGCTAGACTGAGTGAAGGGCACATTTGGACCAACTGATCTCAGGGGTCCGTCCCTCAGTTTTACTCTGGTTAGTGATTCTTAGTGTTCTCAGGCTCCTTAAAAAACCTAATGATGATAGAAAGCTGTGGAAGAAGACCCTGCAGTTAATTTTGCATCTACAGTATTTCAGACCCTCCCCCCACCCCATAATCATTTGTGGACACATCCCCCCATCTCCTGCCACCTCCTCATGTGTAGATGAAGAACCTTTGCTGCAAACGCTCAACCTAGAGCTGGGCTTCCTTTCCTCTTCATCTCCTATTTTGTGTTACGACGAATGGCCTGAAACATCTCCTTATTTATTAGGATATTTAAAAAATATACCATCATGATTTGTGCCTCAGCATCCTGAGAGGAGATGAAGCTAATGTTTGTGAGATTAAAATGGCACCATTTGGGAAACTGGCAGTGACTTAATTACCCATGGGGAAAAGAAAGAAAAAGAAAAAAGGGCAAAGAAGGAAAGCTCTCATGTTTTCCAAAACAAAAATGAACTTTCAGCATGCATCTGGAAAAGCCCTTCTCACCACTGGCTGCACATCAGAGCTGGACTAGGGGCTGGCACATGGGCCACCCTACTTAGGGCGAGCGCTGCGGCTTTGGTAGTAAAGAGGACCTAGGTTGAGGCATCATGGTTACTGTGAGCAGGCAAGCTGTCACTGTGTGTGGCATCTCTTGGGGATAACTCACACCGCCTCGAAACTTGGAGTGGCTCAGGGACATCCCTAGTTAGAGTATTTTAGGTAACCCATCCCTCAACTTAATAAAGATCCGCCTACTTTCTGGTTTGTGTCTAATTTAGGTTCCCTTGGTAAAAGTGATAGAGCTGTGTGCCACCCTCCCTGGTGAGTCAGACATTCTTGCCTCACCAGCCAGGGAGAGCTATAAATATCTTGGCATATTTTATTGGCCTACAGAACCTTTAAAAAACCTATTCATTCACAGCTAACAGGCTGCATTAGCCATGAATGGACTTGCCTTTAATGTCATACGTCTAGACAGATTATCCTAAGTGTCTTCTTTCACAGTCTAGGCTATAGGTTTAGTCATTGTATATTTCACAGGACTTTGTGGTATGTTACCATCACTTGCATGGAGTTGTGATGATGGCCCAGAAATTGGAAGCTGTACAGATTAAAGACCAGGAAAACCTTGCATCTTATAGCTGTAGAAAGAGGTTGTACTGGGAAACCAGAGGCGACACGAGTGTGTCAGGCTTCTACTTACTGTATATCTGGGAGCTGTGAGGAGGGAGATTGACTTCCCCAACACCAATGGGAACTAAGGCTTGATATTACGCAGAGGGAATCCCAAAGTATGGACCAGCGACTCAGGAATCATATGCTGTATTCCAGGAAGTATTAGTAAAGATCTTTAGCTCAGAGGAAAAGAGATTAAAAGAGAGATGAAAAATTCTATATTTTAAGAGATTAAAATATAGAATCTGAAATTTTAGAATATTAAAAATTTAGAGCTGCAGACATCTTAGAAATCATGTAATTCATCCTATTAGTTTTACAAATGAGAGCCAAAGAGGTTATGACTTGCTGAAAGATACACGTAATTAATAAGAGAGCTGAAATGACAGTTGGAAGTCATTGCGGGGGGGGGC
This sequence comes from Mesoplodon mirus, assembly GCF_964341445.2. Taxonomy (NCBI): domain Eukaryota; kingdom Metazoa; phylum Chordata; class Mammalia; order Artiodactyla; family Ziphiidae; genus Mesoplodon; species Mesoplodon mirus. The sequence continues at coordinate 111,091,808 of NC_138979.1, read as the reverse complement.
ATTGGAGGGTGATGGATTTTTGTTTGTTTGTTTTTTTCTGCCAATATACTGACAGTTAAAGCTCCAGCAAGGAAAGCACACGGGAACAGGAGCATTTAAGAATTATGCTGCTTATTATAAAACAAAGAATTATGAGACCGCACTGAGTCCATCTGAATAATAAAGGAGAGCATATGAGTACCATACCAGCTCACCAGACACATCCACAGAAATTGTCTGGGTCATTTCATGCTGCTTTTTGACTCATAAAAATAGAAAAGGGGAATTTTAATGGTATCTTTAATGCTTTTGAGGCTCACTTAAGCAATGTAACGCAAATAAAAATGCCTCTGGTTTGTGGATTCTTTCAAAGTTCAGGTGGGGCTCTTTGCTGGGCCCAGTTTGTGTGCTGAAGGGCAGGGTGCATATGTATTTGATTTTAGGAGATACATGAACAAATATTTTTATTTTAACGGTTGTGTATTTCAGTAGTTTTATTGTTTTAGAGAAAATGAGTACTAAAATCCACTTTGAAGCTTCTTTTGGGGAGATGAGGCTGAAATTTGATATGCCATATCCTATGCCACATTTTCACAGATACCTCCTTTCAGTATTTTTCTTCCTCAGAATTTCTATCCAGGTGGCCCCATTTTTCTTCTCTCTCTCAAATCTTCATCTGTCGCCAGCTGCCCGGTGCTTATTCTCTGGATCCTCCACCAAGCAGCCACTCTACAGTTCCAGCCTCAGCACCCTCCCCTCCTGCCCTGCCACACCTTTTCACTTGCAGCCCATTGAATTCCTTCCACTGATCTACCTTTACTGTGCTGGACCTGCCCACTGGCTCAGCAAAGAAAGGGCACTCACTCCTTCAGATCCCTCCGCCAGAGATGGCAGCTGGGACATTGTAAATGCTTTTCTCTTTGGTAGAAAGAACAAATGACTGTATTTCTGAGAAATAACTAAAGGCGAAGTTTCAATAGCTAAACTCTTGAGCATTCCTCCCCAGATGAAGGATGAGAACATAAGATGGGAAAGGTAGAAGACTGTCTCAGAGAGAAAGGAAAATTGAACTAGGGAAATCTTAGGGACATGCTTAACTTTGGGATTTCCTTTACTTTGGGTTTCATGGGTTTGAGCATCAAATAGACTTGAGTTTGAAGTTTGGCTCTGCCGTGTACTAGCTGCGACCTGAGTTGATATCCCTCTTTATAAAAAAGGACAATGATGATAATTTAAAATAATTATTGTAAAGATAAAATGAGATAATATATGAAGTTCGATGGCATCACAATTAGCTTTTTATCTTATTTTATTATTATTATTATTATTTTTTTTTTTTTTTGCGGTACGCGGGCCTTTCACTGTTGTGGCCCCTCCCGTTGCGGAGCACAGGCTCCGGACGCGCAGGCTCAGTGGCCATGGCTCAGGGGCCCAGCCGCTCCGCGGCATGTGGGATCTTCCCGGACTGGGGCACGAACCCGTGTCCCCTGCATTGGCAGGCAGACTCTCAACCACTGTGCCACCAGGAAAGCCCTTATTTTATTATTTTTAAAATTTATTTATCTTTTGACTGCACCAAGCAGCTTGTGGGATCTTAGTTCCCCAACCAGGGACTGAACCTGGGCCCACAGCAGTGAAAACATGGAGTCCTAACCACTGGACTGCCAGGGAATTCCCACAATTGGCTTTTTTTTTTTAATTCTTATTTTTATTTATTTATTTATTTTTGGCTATGTGGGGTCTTTGTTGCTGCACGTGGCCTTTCTTTAGTTGTGGCAAGCAGGGGCAACTCTTCGTTGCGGTGCACGGGCTTCTCATTGCAGTGGCTTCTCGTTGCGGAGCATGGGCTCTAGGCATGTGGGCTTAATAGTTGTGGCTCGCAGGCTCAGTAGTTGTGGGGCACAGGCTGAATTGCTCCACGGCATGTGGGATCTTCCTGGACCAGGGATCGAACCCATGTCCCCTGCATTGGCAGGCAGATTCTTAACCACTGTGCCACCAGGGAAGCCCCCCACAACTGGCTTTTTAAAAAACAGTTTATATTGAAGTGTAACATACATGTGGAAAATTGCTCATATTATAAGGGTTGATGAAAAAATTAATCACTCAATCTAAGAAAGAAATGGAAAATTTTATTTGAGCCAAATTGAGGCTTATAACCCAGGAACAGACTCTCAGAAAGCTCTGAGAACTGTTTTGCCCGTTTGAGGTAAAAGTACAGTTATGTATGTTTTTGAGACATAGGGCTGTACGTTAAATGATGTATTACTGACAGTTTACACAATCCAGATCTATGTGTACAAAGCGAGTAGTGGGTCATGAGTCATCGTGACCTCCTACAAGATGAAGAAGGAAGGGTGTTTTCAGAGGAGTAATCTTGTCGATGCTAGGAGAAGGTTGGTTTTTATGGTTGAGCAGGTGTTTCTGTAGATGGGAAGTTTTGGTCAATGCATAATGCAGATACACAGTGCACAACAGAGGGGAGAGAGGAGGCCAGAGCTAAAAGAAAAAATTTTATGTGTAAATTTTCCTTAACTTGCCTTAGAATACAAATTTTTATTTCATCACAGATGTATAGCTCTATGAATTATAACAAAGTGAACGTACTCTTGTAACCACTATGCAAATCAAGAAATAGTATTGGGTTGGCCAAAAAGTTCCTTCGGGTTTTTCTATAACATGTTACAGAAAAACCTGAACGAACTTTTTGGTCAACCCAGTACCTTGTCTACACCCTGGAAACCCCTGTCTTGCCCCCTTCCTATCACCACAATTACCGTTTTCCCCCAAAGAAACCATAGTTCTGACTTCTAACACTATAGATTAGTTTCAGTGCTTTTGAACTTAACATGAATGGATTCATTTCGTGTCTGGCTGCTTTGCTTCAACATTATGCTTGTGAGAACCAAACACGTTATTGCACGTACCTGTAATCCGTTTGTTTTCATTGCTCTGTACTACTCCATTGTATGAATATATCACAGTGTATTTATCCACCCTAAGGACATCCGTGTTGTCCTCAGTTTGGGGCTGTTATTAATATGCTGCTGTTCACTTTCTTGTACACGTGTTTTGGTACACAAAGGAACACATTTCTCCTTGGTATATACTTGGGAGTGGAATTGCCGATCATAGGGTGTGTCTGTATTCAGTGTCAGTAGATGATACCAAACACTCTTCCAAAGTGATGGTATCAATTTATACTGCCATCACCAAAACATCACAGTTCTGGTTGCACCACATCTTTGCCAACATTTGGTTTGATTGGTCTTTCTAATTTGAGCCAATCTGTTGTTAATTGGTGTTTCCCCAGTCAAGCGCTTTTTTTATATGTTTATTGGCCATTGGATATCCTCTTTTGTGAAGTGCATGTTCAGATCACTTGTCCATTTTTTAAGAAGTAGACTATCTTTTATTATTTTGTAGAGAAGTTCTTTTTATATGCTGGATATGAGCCCTTTGGTTAATTGTGTTGGAAATATTTTCTCTTACTCTGTGGGTTGGCTTTTCACTCTCTTAATGGTGCCTTTTGATGAACAGAAATTCTCATTTTTCCTATAATCATTCTTGTCCTATGGCTAGGGCATTTTGAGCCTTATTAAAATAATCCTTTCCTAACTCAGTCATGAAAATATTCCCTTAAATTATCTTAAGAAGGAATTAGTGCTCTTTATTTGTCATTTAGACCTGCAATATACTGGGCATTGATTTTTGTGTATGAGTTGAGGTGGGGATCAAGTTTGTTTTTCCTATATATTAAAATTATCTGGAATTATTAACTAAAAAACCCACCTTCTTCCCCTGGACTCTTTCTTCTGTTCCAGTATTCTCTAGGTTTATCTAACATTGTAACACTGTCTTTTTTTTTTTTTTTTTTTTGGTAACACTGTCTTAATGACACAACTATAATAAGTCATGATCTACTAGTGTGTCCTTTGACCTTGGTTATTCTCAGCTGTTTGCATTTCCATATGCATTTGGGAGTTACTTTATCAATTTTGACGTTATTGTTTTGATTGCATCAACATCTTTACAATGAGTTTTTAATTCCACAAACATAATATGTATCTTTCCCTAAATACTTATTTGAATATAGTCTTTTCTGATTTCTGTTTAGTTTTCTTTGTGAAGGTTTTAGCTTCCCTTAAATTTAAATTTATTCCCAAGTATTCTAAAATTTTGATGCAGTTGTGCACATGTTTTTTAAAATTCCATTTTCTGACTTTTTTGTTAGATAGAATCTCTCTTCAATAAAAGAGTAAATATAAGTTATTGAACTGTTTCCTGATTTACGAACCTTTTAATCACTTAGAATCTTCCAGTGTTGCAAACAATACTTTAATGAAATTATTATACATCTGTTTTGTGCCTACCTGTGAGTACTTTGATAAGATAGAAGCAGAATTGTGTGTTAGAGTTCCTACTCATTTTTTTTTTGAGTTGCTACTCATTTTAACCACTGGTAGATACTACACAGTTGCCCTCTCAAAATACTGAACCCACTAAATATACTCAACTAACACAAGAATGTCCATTACTCACACTTCACCAACACTCATTTAGTTTATGCCAATCTAAGGTTAAAAATTGCATATTACTGTTTTTAATTTGTATTTCTGAATAGTAGCATAGTTGGACATCTTTTCATTTTGTCTTCTTTTGTAACTTGTTTTCTTGTATTCTTTCCCCTTTTGTAAATTGGGTCATTAATCTCTGTTCTTATTGATTTGAAAGCAGGTTTTCGTATATTAAGGCACTTAGTCCTTTGTTGTATATATCGCAATCCTAGTCTTTAGCTTGCCATGTCTTTTACCTTTTGCCTTCATTCATTATATGGAAATTTTATGTTTTATGTAGTTATATCTTTTCTGGAGTTGTTGTTATTGTTGTTGGTCTGAAGGAAGCCTTCCCTAACCTAAAGTTGAACAATATGTATCTTTTAACTAATATGCATATATGTTTAGATTTTTACTCAGTCTAGAATTTGTTTCTGTGTGTGGCATACATAAGGATGTGTTGTTAAGGGTGGTACTGTGCTGTAGGGAGCTTAGGTTATGGAATCTGATGTCATGGAGTCAAATTTTAGGCTTCAGCAGTTACTGAAGCAAGTTAATTACTTTTACTGGGCAAGATGATTCCTATTTATTTGTGCTTAGGTTCCTTATTGTTGTAAAAAATTGTTTTTGGTGGTCAATGAAATAATGCATTTAGGGACCTTAGCACAGTGCCCGGCTCATTGTGGAACCAAAATAATGTAAGCTACTGTTAGTTTTGTCTTTCCCAGATTGATAACTGTTTGCCCCAACATTTAATAAATAGTCGGTTCTTGCTTGGCAGATATGGAGTGCTAACTCTCACATATATAAATGCCTTTCTATATGCTGATTTATTTCTAGATCCTTTAATATTTTTTGTTTATGTTTATCTAGACCTTGTGCCAATTTTGTGTCTTTGAAGTTGATATAGTTTTAAAGTTACTTAAATATCTGGCATTTCAAATTACCTCAATTCTTTTTTTCCTTCTAAATTTTGTTTGGGTAGTTGTAGACATAGACTCTTATGTATGAACTTGAAAGTCAGTTTCTCAAGATCTATGAAATGATGAGGTTGGAATTTCCATTGGGATTATATTAAATCATAGATCAATATGAGAGGCCTGGTAATACTGAGTCTTCCTATCCAGGAACATAATTTATCTCTCTGGCTATTCAGAATTTCGTTTATGTTCTTCAGTAAAGCTCTACAGTTTTCTTATAGCTCATGCCATTTAAGTTAATTTTTGCAAACTTAATTAAAAATAGGATTCATCTGTCATGTTTTAAAATGGTTTTGTTGGTATAACAAAGCGATTTTCATGTTTCTAATTCTGATTTTATACTCATGTTAGTTCTACTAGTTTTTTCAGTTGAGAGCCTTGGAATTTTTGTAGACAAATCATGACAGCTTGTGTTTTTTATTGTAAAATGTACATAAAGTAAAATTTATCATCTTAATCATGAAAAGTTTTTATCATTTTACTCATTGAAAACATTTATTAACACTTTTTATATGTAGCACATAATGGTTTACATAATAGGTGAATAGATGTTAGCCTTTTTTTTTTTTTTTTTTTTTTGCGGTACGCGGGCCTCTCACTGCTGTGGCCTCCCCCGCCGCAGAGCACAGGCTCTGGACGCGCAGGCTCAGCGGCCATGGCTCACGGGCCCAGCTGCTCCACGGCATGTGGGATCTTCCCGGACCGGGGCACAAACCTGTGTCCCCTGCATTGGCAGGCAGACTCCCAACCACTGCGCCACCAGGGAAGCCCGGTGTTAGCCATTTTTAAGTAGAGTTCAGTAGTGTTAAGTATATTCATGTTTGTGTGACAGATTTTCAGAACTCTTGTCTTGCACAACCGAAACTATACTCATTAAACAACTCTTCATTTCTCCTCTCTTCCCAAACTCTGGCAACCACTATTCTATTTTTTATTTCTATGAATCTGACTACTCTGTGTACCTCATGTAAGTAGAACCCTACAGTATTTGTGTGACTGGCTTATTTCACTTAGCGTAATGTCCCCAAGATTCATCCATGTTGTAACATATATCAGAGTTTCTTTCCTTTTTAAGGCTGAATAATATTCCACTCTATGGTCTGTACCACATTTTGTTCATCCATCCGTCAACAGACACTTGGGTTGCTTCCACTTTTGAGCTATTGTGAATAATGCTGCTATCACCATGGATGTACAAATATTTCCTTGGGACCCTGCTTTGAATTCCTTTGGGTGTATACCCAGATGTGGGATTGCTGGATCATATGGCAATGTTATCTTTATTTTTTGAGGAGTCTCCATATTGTTCTTCATAGCTGCTGAATGTATAGTGATACATTCCCATTACAGTGAGAAAGTTCCAATTTCTCCACCATGTCAACACTTGTTATTTTCTGAGTTTTTATTTGTTTAATATAAGCCACGCTAATCAGTGTGGTGTCTCATTGGGTTTTGATTTGCATTTCTCTAATTATTAGTGATGTTGTGTGTCTTTTCAGGTGCCTTTTGGCCACTGGTGTATCTTCTATGGAAAAATATCTATTCAAATCCTTTGCCCATTTTTAATCAGGTTTTTAACACTAGAAAATAAAACACAAATCGTTACCCATCTTTTTTTAGTAGACCTTTTCTACTGCCTAGGGCCTCCAAAACAAAGCTAGAAAAGTGGTGATTAGTAGAGATCCTTGTGCTATTCCTGATTTTATAGGCTTCCTTCTAATGTTTTCCAGTTAAAAATTATGTTGGTCAGAGATTTTTTTTGGTCAATTATCTTTATCAAGTTAAGGAACATTCTTTATATATCTGGGCTTCTAAGTGTTGATATCACAAAAATTAGTTTGAGTTTAATGTATGAGGGATATATTTACTGAAATGACTGTGTGATTCATGTGATTTTCTTTAATCTGATTATCCAGTAATTGCATTTTAGATTCATTAGTGTGCAACCATCTCTGCATTATTTCATCATGATGAAATGCTGAATTTGATTTGCTGATTTTCTGGTCATTTTAAATAAGGAAAGATCTTAGCCAAATATAATGAATTTTGTGAATTCAAGATAAGGGAAACTATGGGGACATTTTAATAGCAAGGTATACAGTGACTCCACAGTGGAGCACTGGATTTGTTAAAATGGAAACAACAACCAAATGGTTTTTAGGTCTGCCCCCTGTGTTCTCTGATGTTATTTTTTTCCTCAGCGTTAAGATTTCTTCTTCAGTGTAGCACCAATCAAGATAAGTGGAAATGAACCTTGAAAAACAGTTGCTATTGTGTGTTGAGTTACATGGCATAGTGAGGGCGACTCCTAGGGGATTTCCCTTGACTTAGTTAGAACACATATTCATTCTATCTTGTGTTGTAATCTTAGAAGTTGCAGGTAAATGGTGGTGACATCAGAGTTACTGTTGCTTCTAGATCATACCTACCTCTTATTTAGTAACATCTAGCGCATTATTAGTGTCTAATTCATTGATTATTAATTCCAGTATTACAAATAATAATATGTTCATGCATTCATTTAGCAAATAATTACTGAGCATCTACTACATATGGGTAAGTTTGATAGCTGCTTAGAATTCAGAGATGTATCAGGCAAGATCCTTTCACTCAAGCAACTTGGTTCTTTTTGTTTGTTTGTTTTTTGGTGGCAGGGTAGTAGGTAGGTGACAGAGAGTAGCATGGGGGAGAGAGAGATGAAATGTACACAGATAAGTGCAATAAAATGATCTAATACTCTTATTGAAGAATGTATTGCGTATCATAGAACACAAAGGAGAGTATGATCAATCCTATTTGGGGGAACTAGGACAGGCCTCCTGAGCAGACATGGAAGATAGTAGGCTGGATAAGTCAGGTGGAGGCAAGCTAGACCAAACAGGCAGAGGAAGGATGGAGCAGGACTTGTTTGAAGAATAGCAGGTAGTTTATTATGACTGATAGATAAGAGGCAAGGGGAATGATATGCAAAGGCATTATGTCTGTAGACTTTGAGGACGTCAGGTCTTCAGGAGAGAGAGAAATTATATGGCCTGAAGGTTTTAGGCAGGAGAGTAACAGAACCAAATACAGGTGTTGTCAGACTGCTTTAGAGGTATTGAGGATGAGTATGGATCTGGCAGGGAGGTGAGTGGCTGCTGTGGAGAAGTAGGAAGACCAATTTGGAGTGGTCCTTATAGTGGTCCAAAGGATAGATGATAGGGGCAGTCAGTGATTTCTACTTTCCTGTGAACAGATGCGTTTAAAAAAATCTTTGTGATACTCAGTGATAACGGAATCGGAGTTAATAAAAAGCCTAGGTGCTCTTGGTTTCATTTTCGGTGATGGCTTATACCTTTTGCTAAGCCTATTGCCAGGGCTACTAGAAGAATAAAATAATTTGAATTTGAACTCATTTTTTTTTGCCCAGCCTGGAATGAACGTGGGACTTAATAGTGATATATAGTTATCCTTATGTTTATGGATTACCCAATCCATAGATAAAATATGTGTTCAGCTCTAGATCAATTTGCCTGAAACAAACTCACATGAAACGAGTTGTCTAAAACCAATTTCACTAAATTAATATTCTGAACGTATTTCTGTCTTCAACAGTAAGTAATTATGTTTGCACCACTCAGGCGCTATAACCCAGTGCCGTCCCACCAGGGAGTCTCTGTGATGAGTCACTTTTTGAGGGCATTAATTGCTCCTTCCTAGTCAACAAAATCAATACCTTACATTTCAAACTTGGTAAACCATTTACCTCTGCCTCTTTGTCTTTCACATTCTACCCATCCTTCCCCCAGTTCCAGCGTTGCTTCCTTTAGAAAGCCTTTAAAAAAGAAAAAAAAAAAAGCCTTTGACTATCCCACCCTCTCATGAGTGTCTCCGAATCCTTTGGCCATCAGGTACTACCTATGATAGGTTGTCTATTGTTGAATTTTTATTTAAATTGTACATTATTTAACATTTTATGCGTTTGTTTTATATTCCAATTCGTCTCTCAATCTTTAGTGAGGGGAACAGTAATCTGGGGATCCTATTAATTCAGATATCTGGAGTAGGGTCCATGAATCTGCCTTTTTCACAAGATGCATAGGTATTTTGGATATAGTGCTAGATCAGTAGTCTTTAAACTGGGGGATGCAGAAGGACCCTCCAAGGGGTAGAGGCATGGATAATTTTGAGCAAATTACCTTCCAGATCCTCAGCTTTCATTAGTACTCTCTTAATTTAAATGGATCGCCTACCCAATTTATAAAGGGAAGGTATCTCACCTATTGCAAATCTTGCTCTACCTTGCTCAGATGTGAAAACCTCCAGGGTGTCAAAGAAAGGATAATTTCAAATAATGGTATCTGGGAAGCCTTTATTAGAGGACCAAAAAATTGATCCTATCCATTCCAATAAGATACATTTCCAATTAAATTTTAATTTTTAATAATTATCACATTTCAATATGTTTTCATACGTTAGGTGCTAATAAAATATTTTTATAACTCAGCCCAGAAGTAAACCTAAAACTACTTTTGCGATCAGAGAAAATTTTTAAAAATCATTTTTACATTTGTATTCCTTGGAAATTATGAGAAGGTGAATAATAGGCATTGAAGCATAAAACTATTACTTTTGGATAAATTCTGTTAAAAAGAAAAGAAATTGAATTGTTTAAAAGGAGGAAAAGGAACCAGGTAAAATTCCTGAATGTTAAAGCCATTTGTTCACAGCCTTTTTAAACAGATAATGCTGAATGGCAAATATGGTATTATTAGAGTCTATGAACTACATTTAAAAGAGTAATCGTTACATTTTTAAGATCAGTATTCATGAATTGTCCAGAATTTGTTTTTGCAACTGTTTAAACTTACAGTGACAAATTTCAGGTGCCAATTTAAAAATGTGTGAGGAGTATGGTATTTTTTTAGAAAAATTGTAGTGGGTGTGTGAGTATAAGTTTGAAGAGCACCGTTCTGGTGTGTACTTTGAAACCTGCTGCCTCAGAATCACCTGTGACCATGTTAAAAATGTAGCTCACTGGATGTGATCCGGGCATGATCATGTGTGTGATAATAGCTGACATTTATTTAGTTCTGGGTGCCAAAGAAACTGAAAGTGGCAGATTCATTTCTGCAAAACGTGTCAATGCTGTTTGCCTTTACCGAGAGCATCGCAGAGCTCCTTTCCCTGTGGCTTACTGCCTGGTTCTTAGTGGCTAGAACCAGAGCCTAAAGTTATAAAGGAACCAGCCAATTCCCTCAAGTATGAGCCTTCTCAGAGTACTTGCTCCCTTCCCTTCCCACCCCGGCACCGGTGGAGTCAGCCCATCTCTCTAGAGTCTCAGGGAAGAAGCTTCTAGACTCTTCCCCCAACCTCCTCACACTTTCTTTCCCCTCCTCACCCAAACTCAGATCAGCTGTAGGGTGTTTGAAGGAGAGTGGGAATGTCAGTGTCACTACCAGGAACAAAGACATTCTGTCCTGTTGTGCTGTACCTGGAGGACCATCCTGCTTCTGTGTCAGGTATGAGCTGGTCATCCAGAACTCTGAGCCGCGTCTCTGGGAGGTCAGTGAGATGGGAGTGTGGTTTCTGTCTTGCTTTGTTCTTTTCTTTCTCTAAAGTGAATCAATGTCTTTATTTATTAAAAAAAATTTTTTTGGAGTATAGTTGATTTAAAATGTTGTGTTAGTTTCAGGTATACAGCAAAGTGATTCAGGTATATGTGTGTGTGTGTGTGTGTGTATATATATATATATATGTACATTTTTCAGATTATTTCTGTTATAGGTTATTACAAGATATTAAATACAGTTCCCTGTGCTATACAGTAGGACCTTGTTGTTTATCTATTTTATGTATAGTAGTGTGTATCTGTTAATCCAAAACTCGTAATTTATCCCTCCCCCCCGTTTCCCCTTTGGTAACCATAAGTTTTCTGTGTCTTTGAGTCTGTTTCTATTTTGTATATACATTTATTTGTATTATTTTTTAGATTCCACATATAAGTGATATCATATAACATTTGTCTTTCTCTGTCTGACTTCACTTATTCTCTAGGTCCATCCATGTTGCTGCAGATGGCAATATTTCATTCTTTTTTATGGCTGAGTAATATTCCATTGCATATATATGTATATATATCTTCTTAAACTAATCATCTGCTTATGTGTACGTGGGTTGTTTCCATGTCTTGGCTATTGTAAATAGTGCTGCTGTGAACATTGGGGTGCATATATCTTTTTGAATTAAGAGTTTTCATCTATTCTGGACATATGCCCAGGATTGGGATTGCTGGATCATACAGTAGCTCTATTTTTACTTTTTTAAGGACCCTCCATACTGTTCTCCATAATGGCTGCACCAATTTACATCCCTACCAACAGTGTAGGAGGGTTCCCTTTTCTCCACGCCCTCTCCAGCATTCATTATTTGTAGACATTTTGATGATAGACATTTTGACTGATGTGTGATAATGAGGTGATACCTCATTGCAGTTTTGATTTGCATTTCTCTAATAATTAGTGATATTGAGCATCTTTTCATGTGCCTGTTGGCCATCTGTATGTCTTCTTTGGAGAAATGTCTATTCAGGTCTTCTGCCTATTGTTTGATTGGATTGCTTGTTATTTGATATGGAGCTGTATGAGGTGTTTGTATATTTTGGAAATTAATTCCTTGTCAGTCACATTGTTTGCAAATATTTTCTCCCATTCCACATTTTGTCTTTTCATTTTGTTAATGGTTTCCTTTGCTGTGCAAAAGCTTTTAAGTTTAATTAGGTCCCATTTGTTTATTTTTGTTTTTATTTCCATTACTCTAGGCGGCAGTTCCAAAAATATATTGCTGCAATTTATAACAAGGAGTGTTCTGCCTATGTTTTCCTGTCGGAGTTTTATAGTATCTGGTCTTTCATTTAGGTCTTTAATCCATTTTGAGTTTATTTTTGTATATGGTGTTAGAGAATGTTATAATTTCATTCTTTTACATGTAGCTGTCCTGTTTTCCCAGCACCACTTATTGAAGAGACTGTCTTTTCTCCATTGTATGTTCTTGCCTCCTTTGTTTTAGATTCATTGACTGTAAGTGTGTGGGTTTATACCTGGGCTCTCTATCCTGTTACATTGAGCTATGTGTCTGTTTTTGGTGCCAGTGCCATACAGTTTTGATTATCATAGCTTTGTAATATAGTCTGAAGTCAGGGACAGTGATTCCTCCAGCTCCATTCTTCTTTCTCAAGTTTGTTTTGGCTATTCAGGATTCTTAATAAGGATCAGAAATAAGTCAGTTACTACAGAGTTCAAAGTCATTTTAAAAACTAGATGTGGTGCTTGCTTTGGCAGCACATATACTAAAATTGGAACGATACAGAGAAGATTAGCATGGCCCCTGCGCAAGGATGATGTGCAAATGCGTGACGTGTTCCATATTTTTTATATGTATAGCTGATTCCCTTTGTTATAAAGCAGAAACTAACACACCTTTGCAAAGCAATTATACTCCAATAAAGATGTTAAAAAAAAACCCAAAAACTAGGTGTGAATGGTTACAACCCTGATAAGATGTGTAGGACAGAGAACAGAAAGAAGTACAGCAAAATACTAACAGTGGCGTCTTGGGTGGATTTTTCATGTTTTCTGAATTCCAATTCTTAAATATAAACATGGTTATATTGCTTTTACAATTTAGAAATCTCTTCTAAATTATCCTTTCTGAGAGGAGGGGATGCCAGACACTCATAAATGGCATAAATGGATACTCTGCTGCTTGTACTCCAAGAGGGTATTTCCCTTTCTCAGTGATAATAACTAATAACGAATCTGTGTTTTACATCTGTCAGGTCCTATGGAAATGAACTAAATGTTATACATGGATTAAATAACTGTAATCCTTAGTGTAATATTATGAGGTAGATAATTATTCATAGTTTACTAAAGAGGGTACTGCAGCTTAGAAAAAATTATATACTTTTCTTGGCTTTGCAAAGCTAGTAAAGAGAGAAGCCAATATTTGAACCTTGGTTTTGCACCATTAAACTGATAGGCATGTCACCTTACACCAGCTCACACCATGCCCCATCCTTTTTCAGTAAATATAGGGACATTTCTAAGAGGTGAAATGAGGACCTACTTTGGAATGAATGGAAAAAAATATCGGATATGGAGGGATGATGAAAGGATAAAATGCTATAATGTGTTCTTACATGGAATTGTGTATAGAGGAAATAATTCACATAATATACATTCAACAGTAATTTTATTTGAAATGCATCATTTATTTAAGTAGTATTGCCTGAACACCTCCTATATGCCAGGACTTGTTCAAGGCATTTGAATACATCAGTGAATCAAGAAGAAAACAATTCCAGCTTTATAGGAGCTTGCCTTCTAAGGGAGTGGGGGAGGACGATAGTGGTAAATAGAGATAATAAAGAAATAAAGTAAATAAATTGTAGATTAGATGGCGATAAATGCTATGGAAAAGAAGAGCCAGATGAGAGGCATTGGGATTGTAGTGGAAGGGCTGGTTACAGTTTTAAATAGTGTGGTCAGGGTAGGACTCCTTAAGACTGTGACATTTGAGCAAAGAAATAAGAAAAGAGAAAGAGTTAAGGGAATGCAGGGGAAGGGAAGCTCCAGTCCAAAGGCTCTGAGTACAGAATGGGTGTTGTGTAGTCTGGGTAACTGCAGCTGTTAAGCAATTAGCCAGAAAAGGAGATTTGAGAAGAAATGTAGAGTCATCTCTTCTTAACCTGGGGTCTAAGGACCTCTAAGGAGTCCAGGGATAGAATTCAGGGGTCTATTAATTTGGGTGGGCAAAATTTTCACTTTTATTTTTAACAATAACATCTAACTGAAATTTAACATTTTTCAGCAGACCAAAAACCTAGAATAACTTAGTAGAACCAATGACCTTGTCAGCAATAGAACTCATAGATATTATCATATCACATGATAGGTGTTGCAGATATCTTAAAATATGGTTGTGTTCATCACCACATCACATCAAAATTATATTAGTGATTAGACCTCACTAGATCCCCTTATTTAATGTATTAATAAAGGGAGTACATGTGTCACTATATCACAATTAAAATTAAAACTGAGTTGGTTTCCTCTGTAGTCCATTGTATTTCATTTTATACATCTAAAAATATTATTTGGAGAAGGGATCCATAGACACTGCCAACTGCCAAAGGGGTCCATGGCACAAAACAGATGAAGGAACCCCTGACAGGCAGTGTTGCAGGCCTGTGTGGAATCTTGTTTGATGTTGGCATTTGTGCTGAGAGTGAAATGGCAGGAGCTGTGAGAGAATTTTGAGCAGAAGCTTGATTTTCTTTTTGTCTGGAAAACCCCACTCTGGCTGCTGTGTTGAATTAGGGACTGGGGCACGGGGAAGGGGAGTCTGGGGCCAGGCAGACCCACATCACAGTTATTAGATCATTATGGTGATCCAGGCAAGAAATTGTGCTTGCTCAGGGGATGGTGGCATGGACTATGGGTATAGCAAAGGAGGCAGTAAAAAATAATCAGATTCTGGATTTGTTTTGGAGGCAGAACCATCGGGATTTCCTGATAGGTTGGATGTGCGGGAGAACAGTCAGGGAAGACAGCAGAGTTTTTGATTTGAGCCATGGAAGGATGGAATGGCCATCGACTGGAGGAGAGGACTGTGGCTGGTAGGGGGAAGACCAGGCATTATTCCTGATGTGTGAAACTTGAGGTGTCGATCTGACATATACAAGGAAGTGTTTGCAGGCATTTGGATGCTATATGAGCGTGGAGTTGGGGAGGAGGGCTTCTGAGCTGCAGATACATATCAGGGAGTCATTTGTGCATACAAAAGTTGATATTTAAAACTCAGACTGGTGAGATGCTGAGTGTAGATAGAAAAGGGGAACCAGGAGTGAGTGACCCTGGGGAGCTCCAGCAGGAGGAGATTGAGGTGAAGAGGAGGAATCAGCAAAGTAAACTGAGAAAGAGTGTGCAGTGCGGCAGCAGGAAAAGCAAGAGATGGTGGAGTTCTGGATGCTCAGTAGAAAAAGTGTATCAAGGAGTGGGGGTGGGGGGGAGGGAGTGTGTCAAATGGTAGAGCAGGAAAAGTAAGGACTGAGAATTGACCACTGAATTTAGAAGCATAGAGGGCACTGGTGGAAGGGGTTAGGGACAAAAGTCTAATTCGGAGTGGCTTTAAGAGAATGGCAGTTGGACACAGTATGGAGACCACTTTTTTGAGAAGTTTTGCAAAAGGAACTAAAGTGGGAGTAGTAGCTGGTGGGGCATGTGGGATCAAAAGAAAGGTTTCATTTTGTTCTGATTAAGAGGGGAGACATAATAGCTCTTTTGTATGCCAGAGAGAAGGTTCCAACAGAAAGGGGAAATTTGAGGTAGGAAGAAGGCAGACTTCCTGGAATGATCTCTTTAAGAGAATGATTAGGATAGAGATCTTATGTACTAGCAGAGGGGTTGGCTTTGATAATACATGAAAAGTCATCTGTTGTAACAGATCCAAGAGCATGAACAGTCATCTCTAGTGAACAGATCCAAGGGCATGAAAAGTCATCTCTAGTAACAGACCCAAGGGCAGAGAATATGGGTATCAATGCTGGTAGGTGGGAGGATGCAGAGGTTCTTCTGGCTGCTTCAGTTTTTCAGTGAAGTAGGAAGCAAAGTTATCAGTTAAGAGTGAAGATGAAATAAGAATAGCACTAACAGCTAAAAATATGTCTCATACACCTATGTGCCAGGCACTGCTCTAAGTACTGTACAAATATTAACTCATCTTTACAACAGCCTTGTGAGGTAGGAATCATCGTTACCCTTACTTAAGGGTGAGAAAACAGGCACAGAAGGTGTGAAATAACTCAAGCCAGATCCCACTGCTTGTGAGTGGCAGAGCTAGGACGCAAACCAGGCCTCCTGGGTCTGGAGTCTGCTGTCTCAGTTACGAGAGGATACCTACAGCCAAACTGACCTTCTCAAAGATAGTACGCATTTTCTTTTCTTTTTTTTGTGGTACGCGGGCCTCTCACTGCTGTGGCCTCTCCCGTTGCGGAGCACAGGCTCCGGATGCGCAGGCTCAGCGGCCATGGCTCACGGGCCCAGCCACTCCACGGCGTGTGGGATCTTCCCGGACCGGGGCACGAACCCGTGTCCCCTGCATCGGCAGGCGGACTCTCAACCACTGCGCCACCAGGGAAGCCCCATTTTATTTTCTTAACCAGTGACTCCCGGTGTCCTACAAGATGGAATACTATCGTGCCTCCCTCTAAGGATTAGAGTACATAAGGCAAACCTCTTAGCACAATGCCCAATTCATAGAAGACAGTCAGTAAAGGTTCATACGAGCTGGTTCTAGCAGCAGTCCATTTCTGTTGATGACGATGTTAACACTTCATGATTCTATTGATTGCTTTTTAAACATTGGGTTTCATGATTTAAAAATGGTTTCCAAATAGAGGAACAGAAACGGTATCTTACACACTATTAATATTTCTTTGATTACCAGCAAGGTTGAACGGCTTGTTCCTATGTTTATAGGACATGGAAACAGTGACTCTGACTTTGTATTTCTTTGACATCTGTTACCATAGTAACTAAGGCAGTGAGCTATGAAGGGAGTGCGTGAATCCACGAGCCTGGCTCCCAGCTTGCTGGCTGAGAGAGCCAAAGGGGCAGAGCAGCCGGAGGCTGTGTAATCCGAGGGCTGGATGCATCTGGGTACTTATTCAGCTGTGGCTTCTCTATTAGGAGCAGCTGTGAATGGGGCTCCAGGAGTCACCCTCACGAAATGAGGCACATGATGACAGTTGGAAGAGGAAGAGTAAGTATTACTAAAGATGAATGGATATGGTAACGGCCAAGTGGAAAAAACCTGTGGACGTGTGGGGATGAGTTGGTGCTGACTCGCTGGTACCATGAGGGATGAATTTCAGGAAACCGCTAATTGGGGTAGATCCTCTGCAGAGGACTGGGCCTGAGTCACATCTGTTCTGTGGGATGTGAGTCCTGGGAGGAAGTCCAAGTCCTCAGGCTGCATCAGCTGCAGACCCTCCAGAATGCTGGCTCCTTCTGGTAGTGAGAGTGGAAAGCTTGGGGTGGTGTTACCATGATTTTTTGTTTGGCCTCGTCAATGAATACTGATGGAACTGGGCTAGTATTCAGAGGAGATCCTGTAGCCAGGCTTCCTGGGTTCAGAGCCCCCTTATTTAACCATGTGAACATGAGCAAGGACATCATCTCTCTGGGTCTCAGTTTATCTCTAATATGGGGGCAATAATAACAATACATCCCACATAAAATACATAAAACTTTTATAAGAATTCAATGAGTTCAAAATATATTTCACCTAATGTATGATACACAGTATCCACATCTAAAATTGCAATTTTACAATTGACATTTTACAATCAAAATTGGCAGCAGGGCTTCCCTAGTGGTGCAGTGGTTGAGAGTCCGCCTGCCGATGCAGGGGACACGGGTTCATGCCCTGGACTGGGAGGAGGATCCCACATGCCGCGGAGCGGCTGGGCCCAAGAGCCCTGGCCACTGAGCCTGCGCGTCCAGAGCCTGTGCTCCGCAACGGGAGAGGCCACAACAGTGAGAGGCCAGCGTACCGCAAAAAAAAAAAAAAAAAAAAAATCGGCAGCATTTTTTTCTTTCCTAGTGGTACGTAAATACTGATTCATCTTAAAATCAATGATGTCTTATGTTTGAGGAAATACTGTATGTTATTAGGAGAGCATTAAATGTGGCTTGGTAATAGAAAATGCTACGTGTAAGTGTTAACATTTACTTGGCTTTATAGTCACAACCAGATCCTAATGACGCCACTAAACCCATACGGATATATTCATTGCAAGCTCCTTATCCCTGTACTGTGAGAGCTCTTAAAAGCAAAACAAAAATCCAAGTAAGCTCGAATATCAACCCATAAAGAGTCACATGATCTTCGGCTTTGGGGGAGCTTCAGGATGTATTATGTGACTTTCAAGTTTACCTGTTTTTGCTGCATACCCTCATCCCCTGACCTTCCAGGTCACTCCCTCTACTTTCCTTTAATGGCCACATAGATAACCCCTTCCAAATCCTGGCCTCTCTTCCCTCCCAGCGGTAGTCTTTTTCATTTCAGTCAGGTGATACATGGTGTCTACATCCTAGATCTTATGTTTACTCAAGAGAGCTTTTATCTTGAAGAGATAAATTATAACATCCAGTTTCTGTCCATCATCTTTCACTCCAGCTTTTCCCCTCAGTTCTCTCAAAACACAGATTCCTTCTCTTCCTTGGGGACTTGACGCCAAACATCTTCCTTGATGTCTGTCAGCCTTTCCTGTCTTCCCTTCCTTCTTAGGGCATTGAAATTCTTTCTTCAGTCACATTCTTGGTAATGTCCTTGATTTCTTGACCTCATCACCTTCTGTAGCAGCCGGCTGATAAAACTCCAGCCCTGGAGGGATTCAGACATTTGCACCTCCCTCCCTCGATCTGGACTGCAGAAGCTGTTGGAGAGAAAGGTACAGCTCTGTATTTCTGCCCCTGTGACTCATGGTTCTGATGTGAGTGGGCCCCCCACCCTGTCCACGGCTCTTCATACGTGTTTCTAGACTGCACTCCTGTGTTCATAGCAGCTGCTTTTCCCAGTACGTTCTACCCCCTTCAGAACTTCCATTTCTTGCCCTCTCCCTTCACTCTGAACATCTGACCTCATTTAAAAGTCATGAAGAGGCTTTGGAGTATGGTAGAAAGTACTTGTTAGAATTAGGAAATCTGAGCTCTGCTGAATAGCCATGTGTTTTTTTTTTTTTTCCTCTTATAGTTATAAAATGTGTTTTCACCTGTGTATGGATCTGAGCTTCTAAAGCAAATGAGTCATTTTATTTGGATATTAGTTTCTTCCTATGTACTTTGAGGGAGGGGCTCTGGTCTAAGTGCCTTCTGAAATTTTGTCTTTAAGATTCTGTAATTTGGGCTTCCCTGGTGGCGCAGTGGTTGAGAGTCCGCCTGCCGATGCAGGGGACACGAGTTCGTGCCCCGGTCCGGGAAGATCCCACATGCCGCGGAGCAGCTGGGCCCGTGAGCCATGGCCGCTGAGCCTGCGCGTCTGGAGCCTGTGCTCCGCAACGGGAGAGGCCACAACAGTGAGAGGCCCGTGTACTGAAAAAAAAAAAAAAGTTTCTGTAATTTTACTCACAGGTATAGAGGACAAACTAGTGGTTACCAGTGAAGGGAGAGGGGCAATGTAGGGATGGGGGAGGTACAAACTCTTGTGTGTGAGACAGGCGCAAGGATGTATTGTACAACACGGGGAGTGTAGCCAATAATTTGTAATAACGGTAAATGGAAAGTAACCTTTAAAATTGTATAAAAATTTTTAAAATTCCATGATTTTATGATTTAAGTTTTGTATGGTTTTCTGAACCAGCTTTAATTTGCAGGAAGAGACTATTTCTGATAATGTCATTTCCTCAGTAAAACAAGAAAATTCTCATTTGTCATAGAAACCTGGAAGGCATGTTACCTTTTGTGATGGCAAATTTATCCTTTTCCTATTTTAGTTTTGAACTAGTGAAAATGACTTCCTGTGGTTTGGTCTATCATTTCTTTTTTTAAATTAATTACTTAATTTATTTTTGGGTGTGTTGGGCCTTCGTTTCTGTGCGAGGGCTTTCTCTGGTTGCGGCGAGCGGGGGCCACTCTTCATCGCGGTGCGCGGGCCTCTCACTATTGCGGCCTCTCTTGTTGTGGAGCACAGGCTCCAGACGCGCAGGCTCAGTAGTTGTGGCTCACGGGCCTAGTTGCTCCGCGGCATGTGGGATCTTCACAGACCAGGGCTCGAACCCATGTTCCTTGCATTGGCAGGCAGATTCTCAACCACTGCGCCACCAGGGAAGCCCTGGTCTATCATTTTATCAGTAGGAAGGAAGAGAAACTTAAGGAGTATCTCATTTCTGTAATAGGGTTAATCAAGACTTTGCCTTGAACCTCTGACTGGGGCTTCTGGGGATGAAGGATGTATGTTTCCTGACCAGGTTTCACTCTGAAGAGTGGATTGGGTGTATCAGCCAGTAGCACCTGAAGCTTTGCTGCCAGACTAAACTGCCCATTTCTAAATATTTGCAAATAATGTAAATGACAAGGGGTTAATATCCAAAATATGCAAACAGCTCATACAACTCAATATCAAAAAAAAACTAACAACCCAATCAAGAAATGGGCAGAAAACCTAAATAGACATTTCTCCAAAGAAGACATACAGATGGCCAACAGGCACATGAAAAGATGCTGAATATTGCTAATTATTAGAGAAATGCAAATCAAAACTGCAATGAAGTATCATCTCACACGGGTCAGAATGGCCATCGTCAAAACGTCTACAAACAATAAATGCTGGAGAGGGTGTGGAGAAAAGGGAACCCTCTTGCACTGTTGGTGGGAATGTAAATTGATACAGCCACTATGGAGAACAGTATGGAGGTTCCTTAGAAAACAAAAAACAGAACTACCATACCACCCAGCAATCCCACTACTGGGCATATACCCTGAGAAAACCATAATTCAAAAAGAGTCATGTACCAAAATCTTCATTGCAGCTCTATTTACAATAGCCAGGACATGGAAGCAACCTAAGTGTCCATCAACAGATGAATGGATAAAGAAGATGTGGCACATATATACAATGGAATATTACTCAGCCATAAAAAGAAACGAAATTGAGTTATTTGTAGTGAGGTGGATGGACCTAGAGTCTGTCATACAGAGTGAAGTAAGTCAGAAAGAGAAAAACAAATACCGTATGCTAATACATATATATGGAATCTGAAAAAAAGAAGATGGTCAGAAGAACCCAGGGGCAAGACGGGAATAAAGATGCAGACCTACTAGAGAATGGACTTGAGGATATGGGGAGGGGGAAGGGTAAGCTGGGACAAAGTGAGAGAGTGGCATGGACATATATACATTACCAAAGGTAAAATAGATAGCTAGTGGGAAGCAGCCTCATAGCCCAGGGAGATCACCTTGGTGCTTTGTGACCACCTAGAGGGGTGGGATAGGGAGGGTCGGAGGGAGGGAGATGCAAGAGGGAAGAGATGTGGGGACATATGTATGTGTATAATTGATTCACTTTGTTATAAAGCAGAAACTGATACACCATTATAAAGCAATTATACTCTAATAAAGATGTTAAAAAAAGCAACAACAAAAAACAAAAAACTAAAAATAAAGCTACCACATGATCCAGCAATCCCAATCCTGGGCATATATCCAAAGAAGATGAAAACTCTAATTTGAAAAGATACATGTACCCCAGTGTTCATAGCAGCACTATTTACAATACAGTAGCCAAGACATGGAAACGACCCAAGTGTCCATAAACAGATAATTGGTTTAAGAAGATGTGGTGTATATATATAATGGAATATTACTCAGCCATAAAAAGGAATGAAATGATACCATTTGCAGCAACATGGATGGATCTAGAGAATATCATACTAAGTGAAATAAGTCAGACAGAGAAAGACTAATGTTATATGATATCACTTATATGTGGAATCTAAAAATAATACAAATGAATGTACATACAAAACAGAAACAGACTCAGACATAGAAAACAAACTTATGGTTGCCAAAGGGGGAAAGGAGAAGGGATAAATTAGGAGTATGGGAGTAAAGATACAAACTACTATACATAAAATAGATAAGCAACAAGGATTTACTGTATAGCACAGGGAACTATATTCAATATCTTGTAATAGCCTATAATGGAAAATAATCTGAAGATATATGTGTGTGTATATATATAATCTGAAAAAATATGTGTGTATATGTGTATATAACTGAATGACTTTGCTGTACACCTGAAACTGACACAGTATTATAAATCAACTATACTTCAATTAAAAAACTGCACATTTCTGTGAATTGAGCTGATATCCTTTGCATGCTGCCCAGATGGTGCATTTCTAGAATGATAATCTGGCAGGTTACTTTGGGGTTTACCAGTAAAATGGGATTGACCAGAAGACCTTGCCATTTTTATTTCCATCTGCAGTCTCTTCTATATAATCTTGCCCTTTGAACATTATTTCTGGATGCTAAAATTTCAGGGGAACTACAGGAGGGCAAGGAAGAACCCAAGTCTTGTGCATTGGCTCTCGGTGCATCAGCTTGGATGGAGGAGAACTTGGAGTTAGCAGCAGATGGAGGGGCATGCTTTTTACAGTCTAGATATAGGCATCACCTTCTAGCCTCACCAGACATCATTGTTTGAGGATCATGCTAACAGTAGCCGTGGTTCTCAGCCTTGGCTGTCTATCAGAATCAACTGGAAAGCTGTTAAAAATTCCAGTGCCTAACGTGCATCTTATACCAATTAAATCTACCTCTGGGCTGAGATCTATGCTTCAGTAGTTTTGAAGCCTCCGCAGGTGCTTGTAACATGTAGACGAGGCTGAGAACCATCGAATAGAGACTTTATCGGGAAGGGTTAAGTTGGTTGGCTGATGCAGAAGTTTGGCTTTCACAAGCGAGCTGGTTGTGTCTCTGCTTTATCTTGGCTGATTTTTGACTGTAGTAACACTGTAGCAAGATCAGAGGTAGTCAGCTGGGTGTGACTGCTTTTTCAGAAGTGTGTGTTTGAGGGGCAGCTGTGTTTTGCCTGTGAATCAGTGTGTGCTTGTCTTCATATGCTCTTACCAATGGTATTCCTCACTCTCTACAAGAAGGGAAGGTAGGTAATGTGTGCATTAGCGTTGTGTGTGTTGTGTCCACTTCATTTGGTGTCACTGTTCATTGTGTTCACTTTGAAAAGCAGGTAATTGACTTTCTTGTAACTTTCAGTGAAAAATCATTTGAAAAGATCAGATTACTTGGGAAGAAAACAAAACTCACACTTCCATTGTAAAACTAAAACAACAAAATTCAGGAGATTTTAAAGAAGGCAAGCCAGACTGAAATGTCTAGAACCAGTGTTTCTGGCTAGCTAAAAGATGCTAGTGTGACTCTCTTTCTACCTGTGTGTACACGTAGTCTCCAATTTTTAGAAATTCCTGGCCTGTTGTGTACAGTTCCCCTTAAGAGGGCCGAAAGATCCTGACTAGGGTTGCCAGATAAAATATAGGATGTCCAGTTAAATGTGACCTTCAGATAAACAATAAGTATTTAGTATAAGTACCAAATATTTCATGAGACACACTGACACTAAAAAATGATCTGTTTATCTGAAGTTCACTTTTAACTGAGCATCTTGCATTTTTATTTTCTAAATCTGGCAACCCTGTGGAGGTATGGGCTAGACTCTAGGGCTGTCGCGCTGTCCAGTTTTTCTGGGCTGGGTCTCACTGTGACCTTGCTTCTTACCATATTCCTGCAGAGAAGCTGCCACTCAGTTTCCATCCCAAACTCTTATTTTGTTGTTTTTCCTATATGTCTAATAGGTTTTCTCATCTTTGGTGTTAGAATTGAGAGAGACTTGAAAATAGATACAGACATGAAAAAGCAGTTCTTAAATTCTGACTGGTAGAAGCAATGCAAATCAAGACCTTATACTTAAGGCACTTAAGCCCAGTGGCAGGTGTGGTATGTTGTATTTTGGAGTACTTTTCCACCATGTGGGAGACACAAGTGTCCTGTTGCCCTTAGAAACCTGGGCAGGTGCCCTGCCCTCTTGGGTACTTGTCTGGCCTGGTTTATTAGAAAATTCCACTTTCAGTCAAGTTAAAGCTGGCTGGCTTTCACCTGCCTCTCCAGAGACTGACCTTCACCTCCCCTTCTCCTGAGTTTCCTTTTGTTGGCCTTAAAGGGCTCTGTCAGTTACAGAGTGGAGAACCTATTGGCGAACAAACTAAAGCCTGGAGAACTTCTCCCAAAGTTTTCAGTCAAATCATCTAATGCTTGTACATGCCCCATGAGGAATGTATTTTTACTAGGACTTTGGATATGCATTCTGTTTGAGGTAGGCAATTTTTCTCACTGACTTTAAACCAAGTTTTATGTAGAAAAAAGTACATATATATATATATGAGATTTTTGAACATATCCGTTATCTTTTGTAGAAGAGAATCCTGCATAATTTTGAATGAATAGAAAAATAGGGAAGTAGAATGAGCTCTTGTATATTAATCATCTATACTTAAACATTTTGCCATATTTTCTTCAGACTTGTGAAGCCAGGGTTGAGACCGCTTTTGTAACCCCCCTTAATCCAATTTCTCTGCCCATCTCCCCAGCCACTCTCCCAAGGTTTTTGTGGGGCTGACCACCATGCACAACTACAGGAAAGTCACTTGTGAATGGTGTCATCTGTGTATTCCTAGACAGTGTATAGTATGGGTTTTCTAAACCCGGTACAAATGGTATTACCATATAAACTTTGACAGTCATATCATTAAAAATAATACTAGTATTGTCTGTTCCTTTCCAGTATTTATGTCTCATTCTCTTCTAACTGCATAGCCCCAGACCTGTAGTACATGCAGGAAAATGTGAGTGGCCATGGATATTCTTAATCTTGCTTCCTGAAGTTTCACTATTACATATGAAGTGTGCTGGAAAATTCTTGATGTCCTGAATTTGATTTCCTTCTATTCTAAATTAGCTCAGAGTTTTTTTCTTTCTCTTTTTAAAATCAAGGATGACTGTTGAGCTTTATCATGATACTTTTCTGTGTCATTCTGTATCATTTTGAGATTTTGAGATTTTGAGATATGATGGTTTTTCTCCTTTAGTGTATTAGTGTGTTAGATATCACAGATAAATTTTCAGATGATATATAATTCTTGCATTCTTAGACTAAACCCTGCTTAGTTACCTGGTTTATTTTCACGAGTTGGTTAATTAGATTTGCTAATTTTAGGTTTACTTTTTAGTCTATCCTCTTATTGATTTTAATTAAATTGTATTATAGAAAGTGAACATGGTCTGTATAATAATAGTACTTTGAAATTTTTTGAGAGATTTTCTCTATGAATCATCAGTTTTTGCAGATATATCATGTGTCTGAAAAGGGGATGTGTTGTTTTTGTTGGGTTCTGGGACATAGATAGTCAAGGTTGTTACTTGTGTCAGTCACTATGTTTTTATTTGCTTATCTACAATTTCTAATAGAGGGGTATTACTTATCTCCTACCATTTAACTTATTTTGTCAGTTTTTGCTTTATGTATTTCAAGGCTAAGATGTTAGTTACATTCAAGATCATGATCATACCCACCACCTCTGTTAAGAAATAAAACATTAGAAATACATTTGCAGCCTCCTGTGTGCCTTCTACCTTCCCCTTATGTAAAACTGTTTATTAATCCCATGTACTTCTTTATACTTAGGAATAAAATCCCTAAATAATGTATAATACAATTATGTGTTTTAAAAGTCTAAAAGTGGCATCCAACTGTGTGTATTTTTTGGCAACTTTTTCTCTCAAAATTATATTTGCTAGATTAATCTGTGTTGGTATGTATAGCTCCAGGTCATTCATTTTAATGTCTGCATAGTATTACTTTGAGTGTATATATCACTCAATATTTGTTTATTGGTACTGCTGTGATGGAAATTTATTTCTATTTTTCACTACTAAAAATGGTGCTTCCTCAAGTGTTCTTTTAAACATTTGTGTTCATGGTAAACACCCCATTTGGGTTAAATTTTGGAGTAGAATTTCTGGTTTTATTTATTTTATTTATTGTGTAACTTTCAATTTAGTAGATGTTGTCAAAATGAATTTTCAAGTGATTGTAACAGTTAATACTTCCATCAGCAGTGTGGAATTCTCATTCTTGTTCACCAGTAGTTAGTATTAGCAGACTTTTTAATATTTTCGAGTTTGTTAGGTGTGAAATGGCATCCCATTGTAGTTTTAATTTGCATTGTCCTGAGAACAGGTGAGATTGTGTGTCTGTTTATATGTTTATAAAAAGTCATTTGGAGTTCTTCTTCCATGAATGTACTATCCATTTGCCCATTTTTCTATTTGTTGCTTTTCTCATTTCTTTCTAGTACTTGTTTATCCTGGATGCTAATCTTTTGTACTTCCTATGTTTTGCAAATGTCTTCTCCATGTGAGTGGCTTATCACTTTCTAGGGGCATCTTTTAACATACATAGTTTTGGTAATTTTAGTGAAACTGAATTTAAAACATGTTTTCCTTTTTTTAAAAAAAGTCTTGCTTAAGAAATCTTTTTGAATTTCAATGTCATAAAGATACTCTGTTCTTCCAAAGTGTTTTCTGTCATGCTTTTCACATTTAGATTTTCAATCCACTGGAATTGATTCTTATGTATGGTTTAAAAGATAAATATTTTTCTTAAATTTGGATTTAGAAATAGTCTATCCTTCCCTCACAAATTTCAGTACACCCACAGTTCTCACATTTAGTTTCCATATGTGCATGTCTCTATTTACATACTTTCTTTTCTGTACTGTTTTATGGTCTACCTTGTTATATATTAATCAGGGCCAGAGTTTCTTAATTGCAGTTCTTATTATCCTTTTTTTTGTTTCATGCTGCATTTTTAGCTAATTATTTAGTATTATCTTTTATTCACAAATTCTTGACTGTGCCGGGGTTTATCCAGCTCTTAAACTTTTCAATGACTATATTTTACATTTCTGTTATTTCTAAATTTGTAGTTACCTATTGTTACTTCTTTTTATATTTTTTTTCTTACTATGCTATTATTGTTTATAATGGTTGTTATCCTTTCATCTTGGTAAGGATTTTAAACATTACTAAAATATTTTAAATGTTTAACATTTAAAATTTGTATAATTTTCCCTTCAAATTGTTGATTTTGTTGCCTGTCTTGATATTTAGGGTTTCTTCATATGTGTTGGAAGTTTCGTTTGAAGCCTCATGGTATATAGGATGCTTTTCTAAAAGGAAGTTTTCCCTTCCCCTTTACACTTGTCTGTTTTACACGTGACTCACCTGGTCCTTACAAGACTCCTGGACCAGAAGTTGGTCCAACAATGGTGTTTTGGGGTTCCCAGCCCAAGGTGGTGATAGGGACTTGAAGCTCTAGTCACTGGGGACAGGGATGGACAGGGCTTGGAGTCTGGTCTCAATCCCTGCCTATAGCCTCCCGTTTAAGCCCCCAGGCAGCAGTTGACAGCAACTACTTCTAGGTTCCTTTTACCATCCAGGAACCCCACCTGGTCCCTTTTTCTAAGCAGCAAGCCTAGCCTAGCGCTGTGTTCCTGCTCCACAGAGGGCCCTGTTAGCCCTGCTGCTCTGCAGTCACCTAACTCCAGGCCATCCTGCCCGCCTCTGGAAATGGGGCTCAGCAGACCCAGAACTTCAGGCCCAGAGCACCACTTTGCTGCTCTAGTCCATTTCTTGTTTCTCCAAGATGTTATACTGTTCTAGTACTCACCTGTGACTCTTAACTTTCTTGCTTTTTACTTTAGAATGTCATTGCTATGCAGGTTAAGGAGGGAACTAAAAAATGTGAACCTATAACAACTGAAGTCTGTTGGGTCACAACTTTTTTGGAAACCTGGTTGGAAATGCCCCTTACTTGTTCTAATTTTTCTCATATAGCTACCATAGCCATACTAGTCCATCTTTCATAGCAAAGAAAAAATGTTCATTTCACAGCTTTGGCCCATCCTCCTCCTCCCTGCCCCCCCCCGCCCCCGCCTCCAAATCTTTAAGGCATTATTACTGTGCCACTTGGTAGCAAGTTTCAAGTTTCAATATGAACTATAATGACTGCCACCTAGTGGCAGGCATTGGGTACTTTCAGTTGCAGCCTAAATTTTATACTGACAGGTTGTGTGCCTCTGTAGATTTGTTTTGTAGCTTTCAAAACTACAAAGATAGATTTAAAATGGATAACCAACAAGGACCTACTGTATAACACAGGGAACTCTGCTCAATGTTATGTGGCAGCCTGGATGGGAAGGGAGTTTGGGGGAGAATGGATACATGTATACTTTGCTGTGCACCCAAAACTATCCCAACATTGTTAATTGGCTATACTCCAATATAAAATAAAAAGTTCAAAAAAAGAATGTATATATGTGTAACTGAATAAAAAAATAATTAAAAAATAAAACTACAAAGATAGAAAGGGAGAAATAAAGTTTACTGAGCTTGTATTCCTGGAGTTCAAAATGGCTTAGTATCTCCGTTTTAACAGAACAGAAAATAAGGGGAAGAGAAGAGGGCAAAGTGAAAAGGCAGGTTATCCAAGCGTTGGCGTCTAGAATTTGATTTAATGACTGGTTTCCCCCATGGCGAGCTGTCCATTAAATGCTGCCGGGTCCTGAATACCTACCTTGGGAACCCAGGTAAATGTCAAAGAAACATAGCCATGAATTCGCTGACCTTTGTACATATTTTACATCATCACCCAAAGACAAAGAGACTCAAATTGTTCTGAGCTCATTTTATGAGTATTAAAGGGTATAAATGTGTTGTGTTTTTCCCCCTCCATTTATCTTCTCCCCCAAGCCCTGTTCTGTCTATATGGGTTGGGGAGACTCCATTCCAGTTATTTAAAGCTTCCAAAATGGTATGAGCCTCTAAATAGTAAACTTGGCTGGAAGCAACATATGTGTTTATCAGCTATTGCTGCAATAATGCTGTGTGACAAACCATGCTAAGATCCAGTAGTTTTCAATAATAGGCATTTATTTGCATGGGTATAAAGGTCCAGTGTGGTTCAGCTAAGCTAGACTGGGCTCTTTAAGGCTGTGCATAGACTGGGCTTGGCTGCCGACTCTGGCGAGGGTTTAGGTCTGCACAGCTCTCTCTCTGGGACCCAGGCTGAGTCAGTAGTAGCTGCCTAGGGTATGTCCTTCTCTTGTGAAATAGCAGGAGTGCTTCTCTTGTGAAATAGCAGGAGTGCAGGAAGCAAGCCAGACTGTGTGCAAGCAAATGTAAATGCTCCTTACATTGTGTCATTTCATATTCTGCTTGCCAAAGCCAAAAGCCATAGGAAGTATTCTATTACATCCCAAGCAGAAAGGGGAGGTGGAAGTGGATGCATATTTGCGAATGGTGCCCTAATTTTCCACACCTACATATAAAATAATTGAATGAACTCAGATGAAGTCGTTTAAGAAAATAAAGTCTCAATGCACGAATACCGAAGTTATAAGTGCCAGAAGCTTCTTAGACATTTCAAAGATGTACGCCTTGAGAAGCTTTTTAAGGCTAGAAGTGTGTGCCATTTACTTTCTCATACCCAGTGCTTAGTTCAGTGCCGGGCTTATAGAGATACTAAACACATGGATGAAAGAGCTACCAAGCAAACTGGTGGCCTTGAAGAATTGGGATTTTCTCCCATCTTTTAATATTGGCATTTTTATATTTCTGCCTGAAAACATCCTAAATGTTCTTGAACAAGGAGAGATATTGAAATATGATAATTCCTAAGTTCATGGGATTTCTCCCTTCTAGTGTCAAATCTTGTATTTTTCTGATATGGGAACTAGTCATCTCCCTTCTATACGTATATAGAACAACGTAGTACGTAGATCCATTGATTTACGTAACTTCTACATGGCCTCATCCTTTTGGAAGAGGCAGGATGGACCTTCTGCCCAAAATTTGATTCAGATGCCAAAATTGACTATCCTCCCTCTCTCACACACTCTCTCTCTCTCTCTCTCTCTCTCTCTCTCTCTCTCTCTCTCTCTCTCTCTCTCTCTCTCTCTCACACTCTCACACACACACACACACACACACGGAAGGTTTATCTCTAGCATAATGAGACTTCAGAGGAGAGCAGGGCAGGCCTCTCAAGCTAGCTGGAAGATGCCTTGAGAGAGGAAGGGTAGGAGAGTGGCGTGGGGTTTTATGGTGTTCACGGGGCGGAGACGGTTAGGGCTGGGCTGAGGATTCTGCTTGCGGGCAGTGGCTTGTGTGTTCGAATTTCTTGCTAGTGTCAAAGGCTTTCTAATCAGATTGCCCAGATGTGGGGCACAGGGGAAAAGGTAGAGGTGAAGCTTAAGAAGCTGTCAGCAAAGATCAGAAAATGAAGTTAGACTCCTCATTAAACGTTTCCCAGCACGTGTGTGATTGTTGAAGGCCCGCTGATAGCAGGTGCTGTATTGACATTGTATTGTTGTGCGGACTGGCTGGCAGCTGCTGACTTTGATTTCACCCCACTTTGTTCTCTTGGTTTCTGCTGTTTCTGATGGGTACCAAGACAGCCATCCCTTTTCCAGATGGTACAGTTACTGTGAAGTGTGTTGTTGATGGGCATCCAGTGAGGAAACTGATGTGGAGAAGCTACTGTGCACCCAGACCAGGCCGCCTACTTTGCTTATTAAATATGAGAGCTCACATTTGACTTTATTCTTAGATATTGGAGCAAGTGGTCTGTGATGACTTTGCCTTCCATGACCAGCGCCGTTTTCGTTAACGTTAGAGATGGTTGGAGGAAGTTCCTGCATTCATTCATGGATGAGTTTGTTTGCCTGTTTATTCATCTGTCAGTAACTGGCATGTTTTCCGAAATGTCGTTTATTATGTACCAGTGTTAGTGACCAGGGGTCTTGGCCTCCTTTATCAATAGAAATTGATCAGAGGCCAGATGAGAAACTCAGGCAAGGCTTTACTGGGACTTCTGCTGCAGCATGAGGGAGGGAAAACAAGTAACAGATTCCCTTGCTCCCTGAGGGAGGATGAGCTTGTGGGGTGAGAGTAGGGGTGGATTGGTGGGTCAGGCTGGAGGAGTGGCCCTGGTGGTCTACCCACCCCCTTGGTGGTGCTGTGTGCAGGGTGCATGCGCAATACCCTGCTTTTGCTCCCGACTCCTTAGAAGTGGCCACTGGCTTTTTGGTCTTTTGCTATCTTGTTCATAATTTGCCCCAACTGTGCATGTATGCAGTTATTTTTAGTCACTTATAGTTTCTTTGTATTCTGTTGCTTGAGGAGACGTTTGTCCAGGTACAAGCACTGCAGCAAAGGGTCCCACGTCTCAGCCTGTCTCACCAGCTCCTTAATTTGGGGCATATACTTACACTACTTTTATTACTTTTTAATTTCTTCTTTAAACCAATTGATTTTTTTGCTTTGTTTTTACTTAAATAAAATTAACCTTATCTTAAAGCAGTGATTCTCAAACTTTAGCGTGCCTCATCACCTGGAGGGCTCGTTAAAGCATCTTCCAAGTTTCTTAATGAGTAGATCTGGGGTAGGCCTAAGAATTAGCGTCTCTAAGAAGTTCCAGGTGATGCTGATGCTGCTAGTCCAGGGACTAAGCTCTATCTTATAACAGTGTCTTATCAACACTGTCTTATAGCAGTAATACTCATGATAGCTTGAGTTTTATGTGCTAGTTTGACTTTTTTCTAATGCACATAAAATAAATATTCAGCTGTTAAAGTCCAGCTGTCTATTACCAAAAAAAAAAAAAATGACCTCATTAGTGTGCATGCAAAACTTTGGAAACACTGAGTAGTCTCCAAATATAATTCAGAGGAAGCGTCCTTTAAAACTGAAGGTACGTACTTGAACGTGTTTCTGAACAATATAAGGCAGTGGGTGAAGCTGATGTGAGACACACACAGTGCACACGTTAGAGTCCGTGGGCAGGAATAGAGCTGCGGTTTTCATTTTGGGGGGAAATCAGAAATTCTCTAATTCCCCAGCTGTGTGCATAATCTAGTCTTGCCAGTGTCATGTGTGTATGGTAGGGAGGGACTGGGATATATAGGATGTGTGTGTAAAGAGAGAGTATAAATGAAAACCAGATTTAACCACAAACTGGTGACTACAGGCCTGGAAGTCTCCATGGAGAAGATGGACAAATCATAGTCACATAACTTGCTGGAACCATCCATCATGACTCACACTGTTCATGTTGACCTCAGACTTATCAAACCTCCCTGTGATTAAACATACCCCATGCCCCTTTTAAAGAGTTAGGGAAAAATTTCCCAGTTTACAAGTGATTCTACTAATTGGATAAAGCCAACAACCTTTAAAGTTCTTAGGCATTTTGAGTTTTGTTTATACCTGATGATGCTTACCCAACCATAAGAACAGCAGTAACTCACAAATAAACGAAACAAGCAAGCAGAAACTCTGTGGAGGCAAGAGCACAGGTTCTTTGGGCTTGAATGACATCATTGATACTGACTCGTATGTGGTTTGGGGGGGAAGTTGTTCAACCTGTGCACCTCAGTCTCCCCGTCTGTAAAATGGGCCTTGATATAAGATCCACCTTGTGTGATGTGAAAATGGCATGAGTTAACCTCTGTAAAGTGCTTACAACAGTTCCTGAGAAACAGCACTCAGTAACGTTATCTATACTCTTATGTAATTAAGAGAAGCTCATTCAGTCAGTGATAAACTGCAGCAGTGGTTCCCACATGCCCCCACGTTAGACAGATCATCTTTAACTTTGCCCTTGGTGAGGTGGAGAACACAACCCTGTAATGGTATCTGGCAGAAAGGACATTTTGTTGTTGTGAGCTGATCAAAAACAAAGGTTTGTACAATAAAAAGGGTCACTACCAATTAGATCAAGTACCTGACTAGAAAAAACTATATGTTTGTGGAGGGAAGTTCTTACTTATTTTCCTCCAAAATGTTGAATCCTGTCAGTCAGGATCCCTTTTCCTTTTTCTGTCTTTCCATATTATATAGTATTTTCTTAAAAGACATTCTTCAGACTTCTTTTTTGTGGGCTAGATTATCTGAATCCATTTGTTAGTTTCCATTGGGGCTAATGAGGCTTCAAAGAAGTCTGCCTTTTTCAAGCCCTGATAGTCCAAATCTCTATTCCTCCTTTTCACACATTCATAGAATCCCCAAACTACTGAATTTCAGGGTTGAGTTCTCTCTCTCTCTCTTTTTTTTGGCCATGCAACATGATATGCGGTATCTTAGTTCCCTGACCAGGGATTGAACCCGTGGCCCCTACCGTGGCAGCACGGAGTCCTAACCACTGGACTGCAAGGGAATTCCCAAGTTCTCTTTTTAAGAAACAAAAACATCCTTCGTGTTGAGTGGAGACCTCTGCCTCCCCATCTTCACCCCCAAGAGACAGGGAGGATTTGCCTTGGTCCACTCCAAGGCATTTGCAAACCCAAAAAATGTGGAGGGAGGAGGGGACGGCCACGAACAAGACACAACTGAAAACTACCAACCAACTATGATTCGTTATTCTGTAACCTTTATATTCTCTTACCATTCTCTTATGAACCCTCAAAGTGAGCATTCCACTAGTGAGGGTGTTAACTTCCTCCTCCTGCGTGCTGCCCAGAGATTGTATTTTGTCATCCTTGTCAAGAATGGAGGTGTGTTTTCTTGCCACCGGTCACACTGGGACTGTTGGCACAAATACTTGTTTGAGGAGGAGATGAATCAGGATTTCCTGGGTGTTAGCTTTGCAGTGATCTTCATCAGTCTGTTGATTAGTCATAACTGTATCTGTCACACGCTTACAGGTACAATTTACACAAAATGAATCATTTCCAAATATATTCTATGTGATTTCTGTTTAGGCTGTAGACGTTATTCCCGAGGGGCATCAGTTTTGCAGGAAGGTTGGTTTAGCTAAGCTTCCTTTGTTTACTTTGTAGAGACTTGGAATTGATTAAGGTTTAAATATTGATCATCATATAGGTTAGAACTCAATATGTTTACAAGACGCACACTTACTAAATTGTTTTATTCTTATTTGATCCATCTAGAGACTCTCTTATGCCTATATGATATTCTTTATATGATATATGAGAAAATTATTATAACCAGGGTGACCTTTTTTCCTTATCTTTTTATCTTAGGTATACATAAAGAAAATGGTACAGAAGGCCTAGAGGTTAAAGGATAGTTTCTCAGTGAACACGCTTGTTCCATCATAGCCCAACTCAACTCCTCCTCTCCTGGATGCCACCATTATCCTGACTTTTGTTAATAGTATTTGCTTTCCTTGTATAGTTTTTTCATTTGTGTACCTAGGACTAGGATTGTTGGGTAAGGAGGTATGAATATCTTCAATTTTATTAGAAAATGTCAAACATTTTCCATAGTGATTGTACCACTTTGCACTCCTGCCACAAGGGTATGAGAGTTTCCATTGTTCCACATCTTCACCAGCAGTCAGTTTTGTCCAGCTTGATTCCTGATTACTATTGAGAATGAGCACCATTCAATTCATCTGTTACTTGTATGTCCTCTTTTTAGAGTGTCTATTGACATTTTTGTCTATTTTTCATTTTCCATAGTTTTTTAGGAGCTATTTACATATATTTATACTAGATCTTTATTTGTTCCAAGTATATTCTCCCACTCCGTGGCTTGTCTTTTCTCTCTCTTTATGGCATATTTTGATGGAAAGACGTTCTTAATTTTAATATAGTCGTTTATTAGTTTTTTTTCCTTTATATGTGATGCTTTTTTGAATCCTAAATTCCTTCCTGCCCTGAAGCTATAAACATATTATGCTATGTTATCTTATAAAATACTTACAGTTCCATGTTTTACAGTTAGCTCATTACATGGTATAAAGTTGGGATCCAGTTTTCATGTGAATATCCACTTTTTCCAGCCAATAGTTATTGAAAAGACTACTCTTACTCTAAAGAAAGATCTTTTGTGCTGCTTCTGTCATATCTAGTGACCATAAATTTATGTTATATTTCTGGGCTCTCTAGTCTATTTGTCTGTCTCTTATTCCTCTTTTAGTACCACACCACCTTAATTAGGTTGTGATATGGAAAGGTAATTCTTTTTAGATGGTAAGGCAAGTTGTCTTACTTTGATATTTACTTGGAGTTTCTTGGCCCTTACTGGCTTTTTGCACGTTTGTGCTTCAATAAGCATTTTAGAATGAGCTCCTTAAGTTTGAACAAAACAAAAACCCTTAGAAATGTTGAATGGGATTGCATTGGATCTGTAGATCAATTTGGAAAAAATAAACATCTTTACAATATTGAGTTATCAAAAACATGGCTTGCTCACTTTCTGTGTCTTTCTTGGTAATATATTTCAATATAGTGTTTCTGTTTTCTCATATGAAGTCTTACATATTTTTGGTAAAGTTCTAAGTACTTTATGCTTTTAGAGGTACTGTGTCAAGTGTTCTTTGTTAAACTGTTGCTAGTATCAGGATTGTTGTATACTGATTTAATATCCAGCAGCTCTACTAAACTCACATATTAATTCTAACATTTTATCTGCAGAATCTTTTGGAATTTTCTAAATACACAGTCATAGTGAATAATGGCTTTATTTTTTCCTTTATTATATATAAAAATATGTGTGTATGCACATGTGTTTCTCTTTTTTTTCTTGTCCTACTGCATCTGCTAGTGCCCTTAGGAAAACAATGAATAGAAGTGGTAGTAACAGGTATTCTTGTGTTATGCTGAATCTCTTAGGGAAAACATTGAAAAGTTAAATACTTGGAATATTTTAAAATTAACATACTATAGAGTTAACTGTTTTCTTTTTGGTATGAAAATTCTGATTCCGAGTTTTAACCCAATGTATAGATTCATGTAACCACCACCATAATCAGGACGGAGAATAGTTACATCACCTTCAAAATTCCTTTGTATGCTGCCCCTTTGTAGTCAAACCTTCCCCCCATCTCTAACTTCTGGCCACTGCTTCTCTGATCTGTTCTTCATCCCTATGGTTTTGCCTTTTCCAGAATGTTATATAAATGAAATTAAACAATAGTTAACCTTCTGAGACTGACCTCCTTCACTCTGCATAATGCCTTTGATATTCATCTTTGTTGATGTATCAATAGTTCATTCCTTATTATTGCTGAGGAGTATTGCATTCTATGGATATACCACAGTTTATTTATACATTCACCCATTGAATTATGCATGATTTTAGCTCTGCAGCTTATTCAGCTTCTTTGGATAAGCTGCTTCTCCATGCATCAGTTTCTTCATCTGTAATGGGGATAATGTACTTACATCATAGGGTTATTGTGGGGACAAAATGAGTTAATATATATGAAATACTTAGATAAGCCCTGATATATAGTAAGTGCTCAGTAAATACAGTCCATCATTATTGTCCCCAATATTAGTAAAGATTTTGAGGTAGAAAACAAGGAATAGCAAGAAAGCCAATGAGCCTGGCATGTAATGAGAGGGGAGGGTGGCATGTAGAAGGTATGCAGGTGTAAGGTCATGAAAGGCCTTATGGACTGCCACAGGGAGTTTTGATTTTACTCCAAGTGGAAAGCCAGGAATGAGACATGGTCCAATTCATGCCTTTAATAGATCATTCAGGCTTTGGTGAGGAGAATGAGTTAATGGTGGTGGTGGGAATGAAAGCATATTACCGCGGTGGTCCAGGGAAAAGATGGTGGTGGTTTGGACCATAGTGGTGGTTGTGGGGTTGGTGAGAAGTGGTTTGATTGAAGGTAGGGTTTGGATGTAGAGCCCACAGAACTTGCTGAGGGGTCATAGTTCAGTGGAACACATTTCCTATCAGAGTAGTGGTGTGGTTAGTCATAGTTATCAACAGCAACACTCCTCTCTCTCTCACAGCTTTCCCAGAGATTTTCCTCATCCACTTTTTAAAAAAAAATTTATTGGAATATAGTTGATTTACAGGGTTGTGTTTCTGCTGTACAGCAAAGTGAATCAGTTATACATATACATATATCCACGCTTTTTTAGATTCTTTTCCCATATAGGCCATTACAGAGTATTGAGACAAGTTCTCTGTGCTATGCAGTAGGTTCTTATTAGTTATCTATTTTATATATAGTAGTGTGTCATCGGCTTTTGAATTGAAAGCTAAACTTTCATGCCTGAATTCCTGGAATCCATCTGAAGAAATAGCATGCCTTTTCATACATTTTTAAATGACATCTAAATGACTTCTTTCTTACTCATAATCACAGCCCCAAACACATTTGTGTTAAAAAAAAAAAAAAAAAAGGCGACTTATCCCACAGCAAGTTTTTCTTCTAGCATTTTGATTTGTGGTTCTCTGCAGCCTGTATAGTGCTGTGACCGACCCCACATTCTTAGTTGTCCTGCTGGAAATAAAGTCGTCCCGGGTGCTTCATGCTTTGCCAGCGGGATGGTAGTTTTAGTGGTTGGCAGAAGTTCCTGTGTACACTTAGGACTTATTGTTGGAATAAACATTATTAGACTCAGACGAAAATTGGACCAGAAATTTATTTTTGTCCTCCTTTCAACCTCAACTCACCCTAGAGTCTCTCATCCACGTGACAAATGGTCTTGACTTTCTGAAGTGATCTAAAGATTAAAATCAGCCCTGGGTGCTTGCTTATTCAAATGGAGATTTCTTTCTTTTTTTTTTTTTTTTTTTGGAAACAGTTAAAAATAGAGTTCTGTAATCTCACGTAGAGAAGTTTTCTTTTATTTCCTCTGTGTCTGCTCTTAACATGACTGTATTTGTTCTTTGTGGGGGCTTTAACTCCTCCTTAAAGACAAACACGGGGCCCTGTCTTTATTTGGAACACTTATTATACCTTTTTTTTTCTTAACCCTATCCGATCTGCTTAATTTGGGACGTCTCATAATTCAGGATTTGCTAAATCGGAGTAAATCTCCCTTCTATTCTGAGCTTCTTGCTCTGTTTTGCCCCCGTTTTCATCATCTCTTATCAGGTTAATGTCAAACTATGGTATTTATTTACTCAGTTGACTTGTAAGAGGGCCTCTGGAATCTTGGAAATATTCGCTTGAATTTTGTGCATAATTTTATGCTTCTTTGTAATTGGCTTCTTTTGTGATCTTACAGAATACCAAGCTGCTATTTTACACTTGAAGAGGGAGCACAAAGAAGAAATTGAAAACCTGCAGGTATATCTCTTTGATTCTACTGAACTGGTTATTTGAGACTGATACTCGGTTTTCTCATGTGCTGAAGTAAATACTCTGCTTTTGTTGACATATTTACCTAGACAGCATCTGCACCTTGCACCTGCCACTGGGCCTTGAGTTTATCCTGGGGATGAAAGCCTTGAACTCCATTTTTAATAGAATTCAATTCCTATTTAAAAAAAAAAAAATACCACAAATGCATTTGGGAAAAGGATTTGATTGGAGAAAATGATGGTTTTATTTGGAAAGCAGGCAAGAAGATAAGAGTATTTAGACTTTTACTGTTTATAAGAAGGCTTTGAAAAATTGTTTCCTGTGCACAATGCGAATTAGTTTGTTGGGCATCCTCCCAGCCATGTGTTCGTATCTGTCTGTCGCTTAGCATATGTCTGCAATGTGATGTCAAGCAGATTAAAGCACTTAAGGAAGTGGCCCTAGTAGGAGGAAGAGTTGTGCTGGGCCAGCCATTCCATATCCCCAGGGAATGCTTGGAAGTTGCTGACTTGATCTCCTTTGTGAATCCCAGAAAGTCTGAGGGATCATTTCCTTTGTCCCACTCATTATCATTCCCTATGTTTGGTATTTGCTTGCTGTGCCTGTAACAGGAAGTTTCAGAGTCTTAATTTCACATAACTAAATATTGAATCAGGTTCGGATTCTAGTTTACTGATGGCTGAGGTTGACCCCATATCTCAGGAGAGAATATTAGCGAAATTCAAATCAAACCTGGTAGTTGTATAGTGCTTAACTCATTACATGCTAAGTCAGTGAGTGTGTGGATCAAATATTCTTCTTTCCATTAAGTGATAATATCCTTTTTAAAATAACTGTGATGGTGTACTGGATTGTATGTGAAGTCACTGCAGGTAGCAAAAAGATCATTAAATAAGTCATATGGGGTATGAATACAGGCCACCCCTCTCCAGCTTGGTTTGAGGAGTTTGGAGGAGAGAATGAGTCCATTTCACAAAGAAACAAAAAAGTGGAAAAGTACCTCTGACTCCTAGGGGACAAAGAGAGGGGGAGGCCCTTATCTCCTTTGTTGCCAAACGTTCTACAGAGACCTTGCTTTTTTCCTTTGTTCTGGTGTGCAAAAGATTCTCAGCTGTCTCAGAGAAGCTGAAGTAGGGATTTATTTAAGAGGCAGATTGCTAAAGAGGGTGGTACAGAAGTGATTCTGTGAGAAGTTTTTTTAACAGCTCAGCTATAAGAGTTAACAGTACCTTCCTCAAGTTGTAGACCAGCCCTGGGAGGACTTTGACAGCTAAATAATATTCACAGGAACCCCAGGTACTTAAAATCTCCGGGCTCTTCCTTTTTGCTGGGCATTTTTCTAGGCATGTTCTGTGTGTTATTTCATGTCTTTTCATCTCCACAAAAGTCCCATGATCTCACATCTCAAACTAGGAGAAGGTTGGAGAAGGGGAAGAGAAGAGTAAATGGAAGGGGGAAGAAGTATTGGGATCATGATCTCCACTTAAAATAAAGGTTAGACCAAGATATGATTGATAGTAGTAAACGTTAAAAAATGTTCCTAATTATACCTTCAGTTTTAAGTATCTCTGAAATAATTATGTTCCTGTAATGCTGTTAGTAAACTAAAAAAAAAAAAAAAGTCCCATATTGATGACTTATACCAAGTTGCTGAAACCCTGTGGAAATGGCACGCTATTGCCATCAGCATACAGATGGGGCAGTGTACCCCATCTGTACGCTGAACTGTAGTTGGAAACTAGTCCAGCAGTCTGACAGCTCTCGATAGGAAGCTGGCAACTCTTATTCTTCATCTGACCTAGAGAAGTGTCTTGTTGGCAAACAGAGAATTTTAAAGATTCAATTAGGAATAGTTTCAATATGGAGAGATTTCTAGCCGCTTCTAAAAAAAAAATGGGAAAAGCTGGCAGTGTTGGGCTTATTTTCCTGTATGGCTTTAACCTGCTTGGGTTAAGGGGCAGATGTCACTTCAACGAGGACACGTGTTCTCTGGTTTGCCACTGTCCCATTGTGGGTCGTTTTCCCTGCCTGGCTCCGTTATGCTGTCATGAACCTCTGTTCTCTGGGAGATGTAGAAAATAACTAGGTGGGTAGCAACACCAACCAGTCAGAACAGACACAAATTTGTAAAACAACAACCCAGCCCGGCTGTTCTCTTGGGGTACTTGCTGAATAATAGCATCTCCACCTGTTTTATTCCACAAAGTAACAAAGTCACATCTCCTGTCACAGGACTGGTTAAAGATAATTGATGAGCAGCTGTTTCCTTACTCATTTCTTTATATGGATTTCCACTTGCAGCCTTCATTGCCTGTTAGATTTTCTTTCTCCACTTAACAGGTCACGGAGAAGTCAGACGTGTTTCAGGACTTCTTCAAAATGCCTTTCTAGAATAAGTAAGATTCCATGCTTAAAGGATACAAGAAAAGTGATCCATTCTATCACCATATACAAGATTTGATATGTATGACATTTAGTCTTTTGAGACTGTTTTCATAGACTTTAAAGAAACAGCATGGTTCAACAGAGAACCTAAACTCAGTTTGCTATTCTGTTTTAGACCATAGATTTGTAGGGAAGTCATTTAATTGTTCAATTCCCCTATCTGGAAAATAGAATCCTTATCACTTTAAGTGATTTGATTGGAAGTTGAAACTTTCAGCCCAGAGTCCCAAGGCTTGTAAGTGGGGAGTCTGGAGTTTTAATCTCATGCATGCTCTGTAGCCCACATTTGTGGAAGGCTGCGCTCTAGAAAGGGCTTGGTCCTGGGACCAGCTTTTCAAAACGTGTAGCAACTTAGATACATAGTCTCCCTGTAGTTCAAAAGCAAGAAATTATTGATGACTTGAATGAATCCATTTCCAAATTCCATCAATTTATATATACCTTCAACTCCAAGCACTTGGCTGACTTTTCTACTGAAAGCTCCAGCAGGAGAGTGGTGGCAGGTCAGACATTTTCCATGGCTTGACTATTTCATGTCATTTATGATTATAACCAGCAAAATTCTTAAATTTTCCTCAATATGCCCTTTACTTAGCAAACTCTGCCTTAGAGAGTATATGATCACTTCATGATATCCAGTATCATCTAGTTCAGTTTTCAGTTTTGAGTAATTCTGCGTTACTGATTTTATTTTTGAAAAAGTGGCACCTTACATTTACAGATACTTATTTGAGAAATTTTTGCTTGTGGTAGCCATTGCATAACAAGTTCATGGCCATTGGGTAGAAACATAGTTCACACCTGTCCTTTTAAGGCACGTGATAAAACTAATTCTACCACGGCATAAATGAAGAGTTTTTCCTTCAGGATTGTCCAGGAGCAAGGTTTGACAGTCACTATCACAGCTCTTGTGGAAAATCTTTCTCTACATGGTTGATCTTTGTCTTATCATAGTCAGAGAACCAGGTGTGATACTATTTTATGCGTGATGAGAGTATGAAAGAACTCAGGTTTTCGAGTCAGGATTCAGTTCAACTCCTTGCACTGTGACATTAGAAAATTAATCAACGTCTCTGGAACTTCTCTCAGTTTCAGCATTTGCAATAATAATCATATTAATGCACAAATAACAGATGTTGGCAAGGATGTGGAGAAAATGGAACCCTCCTACACTGTTGGTGGGAATGTAAATTGGTGCAGCCACTGTGGAAAACAGTATGGAGGTTTCTCAAAAAACTAAAACCAGAACTGCCATATGACCCAGCAGTTCCGCTCCTGGGTGTATATCTGAAAAAAACGAAAACACTAATTCAAAAATACATGCACCCCCCCACTGTACATAGCAGCATTGTTTACAGTTACCAAGATATGGAAGCAACCTAACTGTCCCATCAACAGATGAATGGATAAAGATGATGTGATATATATATATACACACACACACACACACACGCACATATACATACAGTGGAATACTACTCAGCCATAGAAAAGAATGAAATTTGGCCATTTGCAACAACATGGATGGACTTAGAGGGTGTTATCCTAAGTGAAATAAGTCAGACAGAGAAAGACAATTACTGTATGATATCATTTATATGTGGAACCTAAAAAAATAAGACAAGCTAGTGAATCTAACAAAATAGACTCACAGATATAGAGAACAAACTAGTGGTTACTAGTGGGGAAAGGGCAGAGAGGAAGGGGCAAGATAGGGGTAAGGGATTAAGAGGTACAAACTATTATGTATAAAATAAATAAGGTAGTGGGAAGCAGCCACATAGCACAGGGAGATCAGCTCAGTGCTTTGTGACCACCTAGAGGGATGGGATAGGGAGGGTGGGGGGGAGACGCAAGAGGGAGGAGATATGGGGATATATGTATATGTATAGCTGATTCACTTTGTTATAAAGCAGAAATTAACACACCGTTGTAAAGCAATTATACTCCAATAAAGATGTTTAAAAAAAAAACAACAGATGCTCACTACACTGTAGAATGTAGTACTGATATTTAAGATAGATTAAACATTATTGAGTAAAAAAAATCAAGTTGTCTATTAGCGGTATGATTCCTATCATAAAAATTGTGTGTGTGTGCCAGTGTGGGCTCATAAATAGTGATTTGAAAATTTTATTTCCCATAATGTTTACAGTGGTTGCCAGGTTAGGATTTTTTTCTTTGTTAATTAGGCAGTTCTGAATTCCTTGAATTTTCAACATGCATATGTACTCGTTTTATAATTTAAAAAAAAACTCAATAAAGCAATATAATCTATATAAATAATTCAATTTTATATACTAAAAAAATATAAATAAATAAATAAGCTACAAGGGTATATAGTACCGCACAGGGAATATAACCAATATTTTACAATAACTATAAAGGGAGTATAACCTTTAAAAATTGTGAATCACTGCGTTGTACATCTGTAACTTATAAAATATAGTATATCAACTATAGCTCAATTAAAAAAATTTTTTTAAATTATGATAATTTGATGATGCCTCCCTTCTAGGATTGTTCAATATGACATATACCCGGTTACCAACACATGCTCAGTAAATAGTATTTCTCATTCCTTTTGCCCTGCACAGGTCTCCTTGTAATTAGGCAGCTTGAGTTTAGAGTGGTCCTCAGGCTCTTTTGGTTGAGGACTTCCCTGGGACTTTGACTTATTCTTTGAGGGTGACTTTTCCATGATCTTACAGCTGTTCTTCGGCGTCTGTGCTCTATATCAGGGGGTCTAAGCCGTGCTTTCCCAAAGCTCATTCTAATCAATGGTGAGCCTCTGAAATGCTCCTTGACAAAAGTATTTCATGGTCAAATAAATTTGAAAAATATCTTGTTCCCCTGTTAGAGCTTTACCATGAATAGAGAAGAATGGAGGGGGATGTGGGATGGAGGAATGTATAGCTTGTTTCTCACATAATTCTTTTTTTCCTCCAAGTAACTGATGTTTCTGAACTGCTCTATGTTGATTCGTATCATCTTATCTCAATGTACAAGGCACATTCTGAGTTCAAGTGAAATCCTTTGAGTGGTCTCATCACCTTTTCATGCTATCAAGGCCCTGCTTATTAATCTGATTGTAGGCACCTGGGGGGAGCAGTTTTTTTATTTTTCTGTCTTTGAAAGAACCCAGCAAAGTGCTTGGCACATAGATGATACATAGATATTTCTTTGAAATATCTAACAACCTATGATTCAGAAACATTAGCACCTAAATGTAATCAAATCCTCACTGTGTGCCGACCTTTGTACTATGCATTTGGTGGTTTGTTTTTTTTTTAATTTTCAAGTCATTTGTTTTATTTCACTTACTCATTCTTATTAAATCTTTGTTTCATTGCATCATGGTAAAAAATGTGACCCAAACTAGTTCCACTTTTAGGGACGTTATTGTGGTTTTCTTTTTCTTTCTTTTTTTTTTTTTTAACATCTTTATTGGAGTATAATTGCTTTACAATGGTGTGTTAGTTTCTGCTTTATGACAAAGTGAATCAGTTATACATATACATATGTTCCCATATCTCTTCCCTCTTGCGTCTCCCTCCCTCCCACCCTCCCTATCCCACCCCTCCACGCGGTCACAAAGCACCGAGCTGATCTCCCTGTGCTATATGCATTTGGTGTTTGTATCATAAAGAGTAAATGTAGAAATATAAGCAAAGTAATAGATTTGTCCCCATTTTATAGATGACAAAACCTGAGGCTCCCAGAGACCATGAATTGTCAGAAGTCCTAGATTAGTAAGTGGGGGAACCTGAATTTGAATCCACCTAGATCTGTCTGACTTTGAAGCCAATGCTCTTTCTATTAATCAATGCAACATTAATGGAAAGA
Source organism: Mesoplodon mirus (assembly GCF_964341445.2). Lineage (NCBI taxonomy): Eukaryota > Metazoa > Chordata > Mammalia > Artiodactyla > Ziphiidae > Mesoplodon > Mesoplodon mirus. The sequence goes on along the minus strand of NC_138979.1, from coordinate 111,047,248 downwards.
ATGTTGGATCTAGAAACAGAAGGTCTGGACTGAGGTCTTACTTTGGGGACAAAGAACAATGTGAACTTCAGGCAGTTTTTTGGACTCAGTTTCCTAATTTATAAAATAAGGGACGGACCAGGCCATATACTAATAGTACCTTTGAATTTTTATTATTGGCCCAAGCATACTTTTTAAAAAATTTCAATTTGTCCACCACAGTGTCCTTTCAGCCTCAGGGTTATGTAACTCAGAGTCTCCAAAGCCCTGTTGTTTACACCCCCCTCCCCTGTTTTCCTTTTAGCTTCTTCCAGAGGTTCCCCTTTCTAACCCGGGTGTCTCTTCTCAGCTCTGCTTGCTTCCGTGGGACACTGTTCGGGTGTTCAGTGACACTCTGCCCTCGAGTGTCCCAGTGCTGATTAGGATGCCTGAGTCAGTGAGGGGATGCAGCTCTCAGAATGGTAAATGCAGCTTCTTTAGGAGGGCCAGTTCTTCTTTCTGACAGGAGAAAAGCGTGAGGCATATGGGTAGGACTTCTTTGGCTCTTGACTTCCTCCATTTTGAAAGTTGCAAAAAAAACAGTGCATGCCTCACATCTGGCTTTTGAGGAGATTGGATAATATAAGAATATTGTTTTTGACCAGCACTTTCGGCAGTTTGGAAGTAAGTGCCATGGAAATGACACATTGTTTTATCTGTTTTTAACTAATGTTCTTTGGGTTGTGGGACAGAAGAAAAAGAACTAGCCAACAGTCACATTTCCTTTACGGGAACCTTTTCTATTTACCCCATTCATCACAGGCACAGTCCTTCACTAAGGGGAAACTTGACTGAGCAATGGCCTCTGGCAGGCCCCTGCTCATTGTGCAACACAGGCACATTTCTAATCTGGTAACTCCTACTGTGAAATGATCCAGGGATGGGCGCCAAACTAGAAATTAACTTGCATCTACCTCGTGGTCCCCCAGAGAACCAAATGATATGTTGGCCTCCACTAAGAGGAACTTGTAGACTTCCTTACTTTTCTCTCTCCAACCCACCCCACTGGTCCATTTCTAATAGTAAACACACTGCTGTTGAAACAAAATTGAGTACAAACTTGAGCCGATACAGCTAAATTTATAAAGACACGTACATCCTGAGCCTTTCCCATCTGTTATGTTCTTTGTTATCAACACAACACATTTAAATCTATTAATTTATGGAGAATACTTTGAGGGAAGGGGAGTAATTTGTAGATTGATAAACAAAACTTTTGCAAATATGAAATATGATTTCATTAAACCATTATGGTATTCCCCTAAGTGCTGATATTTCATTACTGAGATGCCAGGAAAGAAGATAAAGTGTTGGGAAATATTTTAATTTATTGTTTCATTGTGTATATACAGTACAATGCTAGGAGTTTAGTAGATTTGCTGGTTTGCTGGTGTTGAGATGCTTCTTGGGCCTTGGCTACCTAGAAGCTTGCAGGTATATTTGGAGTTGAACTTTGATGGAAAACACAAAGCAATTAATTCCCTAGCTGACTTAGCCCAGGAGCCCTTTGTCTCAGCCTTCAAGATGCTGTCTTGCCCCATATAACTCCATTATTTTTTCAAGCTGCATTTGCTGATAGAGGGAAACTGGTTGTAGAATGAAGAGTGTGTGCTTTACTTTCATTTGTATCATTGAGGCTGATGCTGGCTTTGTTTACCTCCTTCAGAGGCCATGGACTCCAAACATCCCCACTGAGTCTTCTTTTTTTTTAAATTGAAGTATAGTTGATTTACCATGTTGTGCCAATCTCTGCTGTACAGCAAAGTGACTCAGTTTTACACACACACACACACACACACACACACACACACACACACACACACACATACATTCTTTTTTAAAATATTCTTTTTCATTATGGTTTATCCCAGGAGATTGAATATAGTTCCCTGTGCTATACAGTAAGACCTTGTTGTTTATCCATTCTAAATGTAATATTTAGTTTGCAACCCCAAATTCCCAGTCCATCCCTCTCCCACCCACCTCCCCCTTGGCAAGCACAAGTCTGATCTCTATGTCTGTGAGTTGAGTCTGTTTCTGTTTTGTAGATAGGTTCATATGTGCCGTATTTTAGATTCCACATATAAGTGATATCAAGTGGTATTTGTCTTTTTCTGACTTACTTCACTTAGTGTGATAATTTCTAGTTGCATCCATGTTGTTGCAGATGGCATTATTTCGTTCTTTTTCATGGCTGAGTAGTATTCCATTGTATATGTGTACCACATCTTCTTTACCCATTCATCTGTTGATGGGCATTTAGGTTGTTTCCATGTTTTGGCTGTTGTGAATAGTGCTGCTGTAAACCCCACCAAGTCTTAAACTCTGAACTTGAGTCACTCATGTGGGCCCAGATGGTTATTCTGTTTTCAATAGTTTTTACTTTAGGGGACAGGCTGATGTTGGACCAGTGACTTTTTGAATGTTGGCCTTTGCTTTTTAAAAAAATTTTTTAAATTGAAGTATAGTTGATTTACAATGTTGTGTTAGTTTCTGGTATAGGCTTTTGCTTTTTTGACTCTTCATGAGAAACGAGGAAGTGAATGGAGTACATTGAGCCTGTGGGGAGTGCTTCCTTCTCCCCACACTTGTCCTGCCTTGCTTCATAATGCTGTGTGTTTTGTACAGTCGTGTACCATTGGGTGAGTAATAGGTTTTTTACCCATAAAGTAAGAGTATAGGACCAGGTAGTCTACATTTCCTTCTGAAGTTCAATTATTTCTGGCCTGGGAAGAGTGGGCCCGTGTGTCTGCCTCAACTCATCCCAGAAGTCTTTGAGGTTCCCTGGTCCCACATTACCTGCAGCAGTGCTGGGCAGTGAGTCATAATACGATGAATAGTTGCTGAGCAGTATGACTGGACGTTGCTAGAAATTTCTTCATGACTCAAGGTATTTCAGTAGAAAGCTGTTTTAGAGGTAGCATTAGGAGAGCCAAAGAGTTCTTAACTTTATGGCACCATCAAACACAATCCAAAGGAGTGAGTTTGCTCATCATAATGTCATTTAAAAAGTCACCCTTGAATCAATTTAAATGAGCACGTGTACTCTTAATTTGCCACAACTCTTCCCCAGTTCCCTGTTGTCTTGCTGATGTTGAGTGCCAGGCCCTGTAGACATCCACGTTGGTGACTCCCAGTATAGAGCTTGGAGAGGCTAAGTAAGAAAGTCCTCAGCCTCTTTTCTCCATGGTTTCATGCGTACCAAAGCAAACGTCCTTTGAGCTTTTAGACCTTTGTGGGCTTTTACATTTCTTTTCTCTTCCTTTTTCCTTCCTTCCTTATTCCCTTTCTTTCTTCCTCCTGTCCTTCCCTGAAAGGGCTATTGATGGAATAGAGAGGGCAGCTGTGTTGGAAGGGTGAGCAAGAGATAGCTCTTCGTGCAAAAACTTGGGTACGGTTGGTGTTCTACTACATTTTTAGGAAGCAGTAGGGGAAACTTTGTTTGATTTTCAGAGTTTAAATGCTGAGTACCCTTTGCTTTCTGACTTAATTGGAGATGGTTAGGACCATAATTGTTGAATATGAAGTACAAACTGCCAGGCATTCTACTTGGTGCTTTATATACATAATTTCTAAACAAGTGAGGCTCAGAAGTTAAGTGCTGTCCTGCGTTTCCATGGCTGGCTGGTGGAATGGCAAGATCTCCTAACCAAATCTGTCTGGTTTCTAAATCTACTCTGTTTCCACTGTCCACTTGTCAACTGATTTGACGCACTTTCTCTAGTATAATGGTTTTCTAACTTTTTATTTTCCCTCTTCCCCTCATCCTGTGGCAAAGACTTCTGCAGATCATCCCTTATTTTTATCCTGTACAAGCTCTTTATATGGTAAAAAAACAAAAAAATGGAGAATTTATGTGATGTTTATAAAGAAAGAAAAAAGAGCAACAGAGACCTCTTATTTCACTGGGTTCAGAAATGACGAGCTGTTCTTCCTACCTAAGGATAGAAGAAAAGAGCACCTAGAACTGCATTTCTCGTAGCTGGTCCTGAGCCCAGCTTGAGGAAGAGCCTCTAGTATTTGTCACCATAATCTTGATATGTGTCTGTATTCATCTTAGAGATTTGAAACCTGAATCTCAGAGAAATCAATTTCTGAGACCATAAATTAAGTAAGAAAATACAATGGCAAAACTTCTCTGCATCTTGCCAGCTACTCCCTTCGTTGATTTCTGCAATTTGAATATAGGAGTTCCTCAGCTGTTCTCAAACCTATCTTCTCCAGCGGAGCTCCAGCATTACTGAGTCCTTAAGCAGATGGGCGATGTGGCTCTTCCCTGTGCTGTCACCTATCTGTAGGATGTGCCCCCATGTGATAAATGGGCACCTGTGCTTCTTCTAACAAGTCCAGCCTCATGTGGGCTTTGGAATCTAGAGTGTGAATTTATGATGTCTTTGTGTGTGTGTGTGCTTTGATCATTTCACTGCAGCTGCTTCTATTGAAGGAGTGATAATAGCTGATATGTAGTGAGCACTTACAATGTTCCAGTCTTTTTGTATGAGGATTGAATGAGTTCTTACACCAACCCTGTGAAGTGGCGCTCAACCTCTACACCAAGCCTCTGAAAGTTCTTCCACCTTGAAGGTCTTTGCCTAGAGAGGATTTGTACCATGACCTTGGTTTTGGACTGACCCTTGCCTTTGATCTCTCCTTGGGTAGAATATCAGGCCTTAAGAACGATGGACCTTAGCAGCAGAAATTGCTGAAAAATAAACCCACATAATGAAGTCGACTAACCACTCATTGGATGAAATGTTACACAACTCTAGGCAGGACAACTGAGTAGAAACACAGGTGTGGAATCTTCCTTGGGTTGAATCCTATCTCCATTACCAACTAGATGCGTGGTCTTAAATGACCTAACCTTTCGGAGCTTCAGTTTCTCATCTGAAACTGTGCTCATGGTGACATTGTAACTTGGTTGATATGATGCTGATTGCATCTGTTGTGATTGCTAAGTATGGGACTGGAGGTACAATGGCAGTGGTAGATGACTGATAAATAACTATTTATTTGTTCTAAGGAGCAGCCTGTTCGGTTCACTTTAAGCCAGTGGCTGTTGATGTGTATTCTTTGGCAGTAACGTTTACTCAATATAAACCATGCACCTATATATATAAAAAAAAAATTCTGTGATTAATGTTATACCTAATGTTCCAAAGAGCATTGCTTTTAATATTTTTGTGATATAAGTGTGATGCTCTTGTTTCCATTACTGCCTGTTAAAGGAAATATTGCTGCTGCCATGATTTTATGAAAGAAATATCTGAATATGTGAAAGCACCCCAAGAGTTAGGGCCCCCCAAGTCTCTGCTATAAGGTATTGCATTTCAAAATTGTTCTTGCTCTAAGGATAAACTCCTTAAAATACAGTTTTATATATATAACTCTGCTTTTTATAGTTTATCTTTTTTTATAAAAATACTCATTGAGCACCTGTCAAATATGAAATGTGCTAGAGATAAAACATCACTTAAGGGGACTTCCCTGGTGGCGCAGTGGTTAAGAATCCGCCTGCTGATGCAGGGGACACGGGTTCGAGCCCCGGTCTGGGAAGATCCCACATGCCGCGGAGCAACTAAGCCTGTGCGCCACAACTACTGAGCCTGCACTCTAGAGCCCGCGAGCCACAACTACTGAGCCCACGTGCCACAACAACTGAAGCCCGCTCGCCTAGAGCCCGTGCTCCACAAACAAGAGAAATCCCTGCAATGAGAAGCCCGCGCACCACAACGAAGAGTAGCCCCCGCTCGCCGCAACTAGAGAAAGCCCGCGCGCAGCAATGAAGACCCACCACAGCCATAAATAAATAAATAAGTAAATTTATTAAAACAAACAAACAAACCATCACTTAATAATAGCAGCTAACACTTATTGGATATTACCATATGCCAGATATTCTACTTAGCACATACCCTGGATTATCTTGTTTAATCCCCACATGGATTATGTTCTCAGAGGATTTACTGTTTAGTTAAAAGAACAGAATGTACAATTAAGGCTGAATAACAGGCAGCATAAACTGAGTCCCTCATATTACTCAGAGGCTAATGAAGGGAAAGACTATGCAGTGTTAGCATTTTAAAATTATCTCCTTTCAATGGAATTTGCAAATTTCCGATCTTAGATCTCAGCTAAGAGAATTCTCAAGTCTCAGATGTTCTGATTGCCTTAAATGAGTGGCAATTTCTTTAATTATTTATGAGTGGCAATTATAAAGTGTGCATTCTTCTTACCACGTACTATAGAGTTAGTTGAGTGATTTCCCTCCCCTGCCCACCCTGTTTCCTGAACATGGTAACTTCACATCTTGGACCTTGGTCAGTTGAGCTGTTAAACACTAAAACTTAGGGGGTTCCTGCAAAAAAAAAAAAAGAAAAAAAAAGCTGCTGTGTGTCTGCTTATTTTCTTTTAACACTCTGTATGCAGTGACCCCCTACCTGTTGAAAATAGATATGATATGCATAATTCAAAGTATTAATTGAGAAAGGTATTGCATAGATAGGTGGATCTGTGTGATCGGTTATCTGTGTATTACAATTATTTTGGAAGCCATCCCCCAGTCTCACCACTGGAGGTCACCTTAACTCTTTTTCTCTTAATAAAGCTCCAAGTTTTCTGTTGATGATTAAAGGAGCTTTCCAGTTTAGAGCTTTGCCTTCAACACATGAAAAAGAAAATCGCTCTTAGTTTTTTTTCACAGAACAGCATACACAAATATGTATGGATAGCTCTGTACTCATAGGCATAATGCTTAATGTAATAACAGAAGCCGTATGTGTTGTGTTTATGGCCATAAATATACATGCTCATTCTATATGACAGAAGACAAAGAGCCACCAAAAGAGCAGTGCCTTTTGAGATTGAGCATCTGTGTTTCCTCTGAGAATGGACTCATCGAAAAGAAATTAGAGGTCTCTCTATTATTCGTTCATTCACTATATGTTAAACTGCTGACTAGGTGTCAGGCACTGTGCTAGGTGCTGGAGGTAACAGAACAGACATGATCCCTACTTTCTTGCAGGGAGCCTGTAGTCCAGTCAGAGACAGATGTTGTTAAAATAATCAGTTAATACGATGAGTGCTGTGAGGAAAAATACAGAACGAGGTGCTATGGATAGACTATAATTTAGATTTGAGGGGTCAGGGAAGGATACTTTTAGGAAGTGACATTTAAGCAGAGACGCAAAGGGTGAAGAGGAGTGTGGTTGGTTTGAGGACTGTGGAGAGGCTAGTGTGCCCAGAGGGCAGTATCAAATACGAGAGAGTCTGGGGGAGAAGCTCTGGAGTAGGATTTTTCAAAGTTTTTAAACTGCATCCTGGACTAAGAAATAAATTTTACATCAAAACTCAGATTACATGTTTGTGTGTGTGTGAAATAAGGGTTCTGTTAAGCAGACATTATTTCATGTGATGTATTCTGGTATATTCAACTCTCTTATTTTAAAAATGCTGGCGATAAGGCATACATTAATTTGTTAACCCACTCATGGATCACAGACCACAGTTTGAAAACCATGGCTGTGGAGGGGAACAAGAGGCCAGATTCTGGAAGGGTCTTGTTGGTCTTCTTAAGGCTTTCCAATTTCATCCTCAGAACAGTGGGAATCTACTAAGTCTGAGCAGAGAAGTGTGTGATATGAATAGGATAGATTTGTGTTTTCAAAAGACCCCCCTGGCTGCTGTTGCACGGGATAAATAGTAGGGGAGCCGGAGTGGAAGTGGACAGGACAGTTGGGAAGCATGGCCATCTTGCGGGTAGGTGGTGATACTGGCTTTGACTAAGGCAGGGGCATGGGTGGGAGAATTTACACTCTCTGACAAAAAGCACTGACTTTCTACCAGTGCTGATGGTTGCTTCTGCTGAAACTGGAACTACTGAAACTACCACTGTTGCTTCTCTGTTTTGCATAGCTTGATTTTTTTTCTTGGGTACCTAGACCACTACTTGAACATAATAAGTACACAATAAATATTTGTTGAATGAATTAATTAATAGGGAGGAAGAAGGTGCTGACACTACACTACCCTTTTGAGTGTGAAATGAGAAAGCTCTTTCTTGGTATCTGCATACCCTTCTCTCATCATAACTGAATATATACACACCACCAGGACAATTACTTTTCTCGACAAGTAGGTGACAATTTCTTATACAGTCTTTGGAAGCTGTTAGTGGGTATGTATATAATACAGTTCTGTTTCTTAATGCTACATATGGCATGACCCCTTTCTGTTGCAAATAGATATAATATACATAATTTAAAGTTTTCTCACAAAATTGAGAAAACATAGAATAAAGGGGGTCTTTATTCAAATTTGGATGGGGTTTATAAGTTGAGTCTTATGAAATTGTTGATATTTGACCTATTTTGGCTCTAAAACAGCAATTTCATATGGCTTAATCCAGTATATTAGCACCAAAAGGCAAGGCAGTGAACATGTGCTGGAATTACATTCCTCCGGATGGACCATATCCTGAGATGCTCATTGGGGTCAGGCAGGGATTGAGAGACTACAACTGAGAATGCCCTGAGGCATTGCCCAAAGGATAGTGACCTGTATACTCTATGGTAACCATTTTAAGTTAGACCTTATTGTTGAGACCTCTCATGACTCTTGTGTCCCATGTCAATTACAGAATAATCTTGGTGAGCAATTTCCCGGCCTTCAGGCAATCTATGAATAAAAAATTACTGAAAACTGTTTATCCGACTTTAATTAGTATTTCCTGGTCTAGTGAACAGACTAAGTATTTCATGGTTCTTCCTAAGTGAGCCCAGACTGTTCTATGTTTAAGTCCATAAAAAATGAATAATGCTGCCCCACTATTGATCATGTTGGCTTCTGTAATACAGGTCTTTATAAAATAATTTGTATTTTGGTTTCCTCAGAGACCTTTCATAGTAAAACTTTCACTTCTAAAATTAGAAGTTACAGGAATATTATATTGTGGTACAGACACATACAAAGGCAAATAATTAGAACATTAGCAAAGGACATGAATTAAACCTCTGCATTATATTGATTGCGTGTCTTTTTGTTAAACAAATGTTTTGTTGAATCTTTACTTTTCCCACAGGTACCAGTTTTTTTTAGGTAAATGAAATTTGAAAGCTGAGATATGGTCTGCTGTTCAATAAGTAACCTGGAGGGTCTTTTGATTTTTTAAAAATTAATTTTCAGTTAGTCCTGCTGGAAATTTATGGATGCTAAGTCTGATCCTATTTTTCCTGCTTCATACTTACAGTTCTCAACCACATCATCTCCTAACCCTTTTAAGTAGTGAAAATCTGTAATTATTTTCATGCAAAAAAAGGGTTTTCCTTTTTGATATTCTCAGCGCATAAAATAACATTGATTCCAAAGTTGATGAATATAGTACAGCATCATTATTTTCTCTGTGGAATTCCCACATTCTAGAGTAGTGGCTCAATCTTGAGGCTTGATTGCCAAAATCAAATGGAAAGTCCTTTGCTTCTGCTATAAAACAATGGTGGATGGGCTTAAAACTGAGGAGGGGAGAAAACAAGATTGCATTACAAATCTGGCAACATCGGCCACACTAGTAAAATCAAATCCAATGTTGTTTTATGACTAAATTTATGTGAGCGCCCAGGATCAAAGGGCTCAAATCTCACTGGACTACAAGGTCCATAGTTCATGGCAAAAACTCATCAAAAAGAACATTTCAGTCGTTTAGGCTTTTCATTTTAATCAGCCACAGTCATAAAAGAGCCTTTAGGTGTCCAAAAACATTTTGCAAGATCAAGAGGTTGTTTTCTCGGTCACAGAAGCAGCTTTCTTATTGGATCCATATAATGCCTGTGGCCTTAGCGTGTCAAAGGGCCACTGCCTCCGCATTGTTTGCCCTTGTGGGATGGTTTCTTTCGGTTCTTCTAACTGTGTATTATGTGACAATAAATTATGGTGTCTGACGGAAGGACCATAAAATTTTCACACAATCTATCAAGCTATTTCAGCCATTTAAAGTTTGGCCTCTGACAGCAAGCCAGGTACTTTGTAATGTTTAGACAGAAACAGAGTCTACTGCCGGCATCTTGACAAGTGTCTAGAGACAGCTCTGCACGGCAGAAAGAACACGAGGCTTGAGAGTGGGACCCAGTCTTAAGGCACAGCCCGGCTACTTTGTACAACTCTGACTTGGGACAACCCGTAAAATGGGGATCCTACCTTCACCACAGTGATGCTCTGATTCTATAGGGGAATATTTGTGGAGCTGTTCTCCTGCAGTAAGAACAGATATGCGCTAGGCATCGACTGTATGGGGAACCAGCCCAAGCAGCCCTGCATTTTCAACAGGAGACCTGAGTAGGTACAGGGGAGAGAGCCTGGCTGGAGAGCAGCAAAGTGATGAGAAAATGTTCCCGAGCATGTGGAAGAGGGTGAAATCAGGGACCCAAGAGGTTGAATTAGCTCTGGGGGAAAAGGGGGGCACTTCTTTTAAGATAAGAAGAAAATAGAGAATGAGTGCCTTTGTGTCTAGGCTATTAATGCCCTTATTTCTTTGCCTCTTTTTTTTTTTTACTTTGGCCGCTGTACATAGGGAAAGAAACAGAGACACCTGATATTTTCCTTCCCAGTCTCTTCCATGTCACCCTCTACCACCTCTTCTGCGCTTTCTCTCATTCGTTGTTCCCTTTTTGGCAAGTGCCTTCCCCTATTTGTAATAGTATATTCAGCTCTTCTCTACTTTAAAATCCCTTCACTTGACTCCTGCTTCTTGAAGTTTCCATCCGTCCTCTCAGCGGCCAAGTTCTCAAACATTAGTTACATGTTGCAGATTCTCCTACCACTTGCCTTCTGCTACCTGTACTGAAGCAGCTGAGACCACAGATAAGTAATCATCAAGTGCTGCTGTTCCCCTCTGGGTCTCCACTGGCCTTGATTCTAGAATGTCAGTGCTGAAATGCTAGATCTCTTCCCCCAGCATCTAAGACGCTGAATTCTCCGTTATGCCTCCTCCTCTGAGTGTTTCTTCATCTCCTTTGCTGCCCGTCAGCCCTGCCTCTGCAGCACCCTCAAGTGCGACTCTCCAAAAGGTGGCCTTGAGTTCCCTGGCTTCCTGTATGTTGTGTTGAGAGATTTCACTTATTGCTGCAAGTCTGTATCTGTGTAAAGGCTTTTCACACCTATTTATTCAGATTCAACTGTTTTCCTGAGTTCCAGCTCCAGGAAAGTTCTAGTTTTTGCTGGAAAACCTAGACTGGGAAATGTCTTTAATATCTCACATTTAAAATTTCTAAAGCCTCAGCATCAAAAATGCAAAGAACCCCAGGGTTGAAAGGACTCATCTCCTTGTCTCCTTCTGACCTCCCCCTACACAATATAAACACAACACAAAACAGTCTTTTCTTAGCTGCCCTAATTAAAGGATCCACCGTTCTCAAAGTCTGGACTAGAAATCTCAGATGCATCTTTGGCAACTCCTGCACCCTCAGCTTTTGCATGTAGTTGATTGCCAAATGATGCTAATTTTAGCTCCATGGTCCCTTATATATGCTCATGCCTTAGCACCCTGCCACTGTCATCCTAATTCATCACATCTTTCCTGTATTCGAGCTGTATTATAAATTGCTTAAAGATTGTTGTTCCTCTCTCTTACACACCTTTAATAGCCTACTATTATTGTCACTCAGATTGAGTTCAAGTCCTTGGTGGTGGTATTTAAGACTTTCTAAAATCAGATTCAAACATACAACTTTAGTCTTCTCTTCTGCTTTTTCCCAATACTTTCCCATTACTCCGCCTTTTTCTTTTGCTTCGATTGCTCACTATCTGCCCCTCTGCCTTGCCATTCCTTTATGGCCCAGCAAGTGTTCCCTATTATACATGAAACCATCTCTGACTTCCCAAGGCTTCGTCCTCTGAAACCTTAGGGTCTTTATCCCTGACTGAGGCAATTATCAGAGTCTCCTATTATAATCATGAAAGCAGAGGTTATAGCCCCTTCCTTCCTTCCAACCCCCAGTGCCAAAGCACGTGATAGACGTAAACCTTCAATGAATAGCAAACAGTTGAATCTTCCGTCACAGTGATACATGCATTAGTGCATAAATTAACCACTGGTTGGTTTTCTCTTTTTCTTTCTCTGTAGTGGAAACTGGATTTAAATGAGGGGGATTATACAGGCAGTATTTTTCAAATTCAGAGATGTAGGAGAACTATAGTTGGAAAACTATGTTCCCGGGAGGTTTTTTTAAGCCAGTTTGGAAAGTTTATGACTCTCTACTGGGAGAATGGTGTTTATTTCTCATTGTCTTAAATGAACATTTATCAGACTTTGTATGTCTAGACAGGTTATGGTGATTGATCGTTTGTAATAGTTTATGTGAAAGCAACATGGACACATTTGAGTCTTTGGTAATTTGTAAACCCTTTCCTTTTATGGATGAGACTGAAAGGCTGAAGGAGTTGATCTTTGAATCAAGCTTAATGCTTCTCATCCTTTTCTTTCCTAATGCCCTTAAGGGAAGCAACATGCTCCCAACAGGACAGGGTTCCTTATAGCCAAGGAAGCTGACCACCCATTGAGACTCACCTTCTGGTTACTACTTACTAGCAATAATAGAGCCCAAGCCCATGAAGGCAGCTGATAGATGTACCTTGGCTGGAAGTCAGGTCTTTTCCCAGTCCAATGCTCTGTCACTTAAGCCATACAGAGATTGCTCTGCTGAGGGCAGAGAAAGTGTTCATTGCAATTTAAGAGATGGGCAGAAAAACCCTCATGTATTCCATAATGGTGTGTGGTATCGAGCATATGCTACCTGAGATTTAACATAGCTTGTTTAAAACCAAAATCTTAAGGCACATGAACAAAATTAAACATGGTTCTTTTAGGAATGTACAGATCAGTTGGAGGAAAGTAAGGCCACCTCTTCCAAATATTTAATTAAATTTCAACTTTTTTAAGTTGTTGCTTTTTAAGGTCAGAAGGTTATCTAATACTCTTTTCTCCTGTGCTCATTCTTTATCTCTGCAAGATTAAGAATTGCATTCAGGATTTATGAATAGGAGCTTGAGAGAGTATTTTATTATTCTCAGATGAGATTTTCTAGGTTTGTGAGCTATTATGGATCAATGTGTGCAGATGGACTCTGTTCAATTATTATAACCTAGACCCAAACATTGGACTCCTACAGCATCACTCACTCCTTGCTCAGTAGCAGCCTAATTACCAAAATAATAATAATGATGATGATAATGATAAAGGTAGAGACACAGAGGCTGCCAGCTGTCAGAAATACCTCTTGGAGTGATTTTACATTTTACCCCTAAACCCTGCAACCAAGCACCACCCATACCAAAGGACTTTTAAAAACACCATTACTGTGTCTGGAAACTGTAAGTGTTGCTTAGAGGGTTTGGCATGGCTAACAACCCCCCGCCACCCATCAGCTTTTAAAACCAATCACACACAGAAATAAAGTTAAATATTTCCTTCTTTATGAGCCCCAATTTTTTAGTACTGGCCTGTTCACTGTTTTCCTTATAGGTACATCATATTTGGATTTAATTCTACTTTTAATCTTACCTGTGCTGTGTTGATAGGGAAATCTGAAAAACACATGAGAGAAAAAATACGAAAAAGAAAATGATTCGAAAGAAAATAGGCTTTTGCTTTTACACTTGGCAAGCTGAGATTGGGGTATGTTTAACAAAGTAAATTTGGACCAAGAAAAATGATCTTCGCGTCAATCTCTATAGAAATCAAAATTCCTTCCTTTCAAACACCTCAGCCATTCTAATCCATTTCATATGTGTATTAATATTGTGTTCAAGGACATGCAATCAGAAAGCCTTCTACTGCTCTGAAGTGCAGTGAGGGAAAGGTGGTGGTCCAACACTGAGATTCCTAGTAATCTAAATATTTAGAATGTGAGTAGTTTGTAATTATTTAGAATGGATGACTGGCGTAGATACTTGAGCCAGTTCACTTTTTTTCACGAAGGGTGCATGGCACAAAGTTGGCGTGTGTAAGCTCTCGTAGCAGATAGATTCCAGGAGACAGCAGCATGTTCATGGTATGAAACACTGCAGCAGTCACGTGGTCTGTTACAGACGTTATATAGCTGGCCCTGCATCATTAACCTTCATATTTAGTATTTAACTTTGGAATGACTTGTGTAGAAATTATGCATGCGTTTTTGAGGTAATAGTGCCTCTGTCTTTTCACACATTTAATATGGACAGCTGTAACATTTAAAATAGAAAAATTCTTAGAGAGAGAAAATTATACCATCTATAAACCTAAGTCAAACTAAATTCGAAGTGACATTTAAACTTTGCATGGAGGAGTTAAACATTTATTTTGAAAACGATTCATGAATTACATTCCATGTTTGATCAGCTAGGAAATAAGACTACTGATTTAAAGTTACATCTTCCAATTACTGGAAAAAACTGAAAATGTAATTCTTGTAACAATTATCCTTTCAAAAAGCGCAAATTACAGAGATGAGTATCAGTCAAAAGTAATACAGTTTAATCTAAGGGGGAGAATGCAGGAAGAAAACAAGAATGTGGTTTGTCTGTATTCCAGGAGAAAAGAATCAAGTCAAAATGAGATCTGATCCTTTCCAAGTTATTTTGTGTGCATCATACTTGAGTGTAATTTCACATGCATCTTGACGTTCCAAGTATCATTAAACATCTAGTAATCAGAACAAATGTTCTGCCAAATTCCATTTATTATCTTAACTGTTTAAGGCTTTGAGCGCTCCAGATTTCTAAATATATAATTAAAATCCATATTAAAAAAATAAACCTAGATGGGGGATTTACATTTTTCTTAATTCGTGTTTACACGAAGAAGAGATCTGTTTTTAAATATTGCATCAGATCTTTGTGAGCTCAAATAAATCAGTGCGATACTTTGCCAAAGCTTTCCAAAAATGATGGGTATTGATGCCCTGTGGTCAGGAAACCTCCTGTGTGGAGTTTTAGAATTCTCTAGTTACTCAAAAGGACCATTATTTTGGGTCTCTCTGCTCTCAAGGTTATGAGCTTAGATGCTATGGATGAACTTTGTCACTCATACGGCTGTCAGCCCATCTACATCCTCAACTGCACATGTTCCAAATGAAGAAAGCACAGCTCTAGAAATGTCTGCTGCTTTCTAGATAGATCTGTGACTGGAGATGTTCTGCAAGCCTGACTGCTTATACAGTCAACCCTTAGTAACTGAGGGATTGGTTCCAGGACCCCCTGAAAATACCAAAATCTGCAGATGCTCAAGTCCCTTGTAGAAACTGGGATAGTACACTCGGCCCTCCATATCCATGAGCAGATACAGAGGGCCGAATATAGACAGAAACTCAAAAAAAAAAAAAAAAAAAGCCTAGCCATTATAAAGAATAAACTGGTCACCCACATTATTATGGATGCTATTTCAAGGTTCTTTTTGTTGATCAAGGGATTTCTATGGACCCTGTTCCATCCATTTTGGTGTGTGTCCCAGTGAAGGAAGATTAGAAAATAACTCATAACTCTTGGATACACATGGAATAAAACATGTTTGTGGGTTCCTCAATTATTTCGAAATGGAGATTTGTTTGGAGCTATAAAAACCCTTACCAATAATAGTATGGGTATTCACAGTGATAGCATTATGAATGCCTTTGGTGTAGAATGTTTGTTTTGACTCATTTGGGGTCAGTTTGTTTGTCAGCTCTCATCTAGGCCCTGTGTGTATTATATGATAACAGTCTGGAGGTCCACTGAATGAAACAAAGTTACCAGGTTTGAACGGAGATGGACCTGTAATGTCAGACTTATGAGTGCTAGGATTTCATGAGGTTTGTTGAAAAGAACGTGGTCTCCATCAGCTGTGCCCTTATCAGCTAGAACATTGCTGAGGGGTAATAGCAATAATTATACAAATCAGAGAGTTTTTCGTCATATACGTAACAGGCTCTGCCTAGGTACTACTCAATAGTTCCTCCGCCTTGTCTCCCTTTTGCTCACTGAATGTAGCTGTCATAGGCACAATGGCTTTAGGGACTTCTAAGAGTCAGTTAGGGATCCTGAAAAAGTCATTCATTCATTCACTCAACAGCTATCTGAGTGCCACAGGCCAGGCAGTACTCATGGTTCTAGGAGTGCACTGGTGAACAAGAGAGACAAAAACATGAGTCCTCATAAAATTGACACATTTAGAAGATGAAAGAGGGAGAGAAGGTAGCATGGTAGGCATAATAATCGCAAAGGTAGAACGAAGACCAGGGAGCTGTATAGTCAGAGAAGGCAAGAGAGGCCTTTTTTTTTTTTTTTTTTTTGCGGTACACGGGCCTCTCACTGCTGTGGCCTCTCCTGTTGCGGAGCACAGGCTCCGGATGCACAGGCTCAACGGCCATGGCTCACGGGCCCAGCCGCTCCGCGGCATGTGGGATCTTCCCGGACCGGGGTATGAACCCGTGTCCCCTGCATCGGCAGGCGGACTCTCAACCACTGCGCCACCAGAGAAGCTCAAGAGAGGCCATTTTTAAGTTCAGCTGGAGAGTCACAAAGGAAGAACGAGGACAGATCCACTGAACTGGGTAACCTAGGAAGCCCTTAGTGATTTTTGTGAGCATTTTCAGTAAAATGGTGGCAACCTAAACCAGGTTTTTGACAAATTACACAAAGGGTATGACAAAGGTGTAAAGACAGCAGGTAGCTGCAAAGCTTTTAGAGCATTGTTTGTCAGCGAACATAATAGGAGTTTTTTTTCTTGAGGAGGGGGCAGACTTAAGGCAATTATTCTGATTTTTGTTGGAGGGGATTGGGTAGATGTGAAAACACAGGAGTACTTGAGCACTTTTCACGTAGGGGTAAAAAGGCAAAAGAGGTACCTATCAATGAATATGTTAAAAAAATTGAGAAAAATCTTGGCATAAGCATCAGTGTGTCTTGTATTAATACATAAGTGATAGCCTAATTTTGTTGTATGATACAATACTAGTTTATTTTGATGTTTATATTTTATGTTTATTCTCGTGGTAGATGGATCCCACTTAATGCACTTAAGAAGAAAGGTTGACTTTTATTTAACCACATCATGTACACTCTGTTCTCTAAGGCCACCATCTAAACGTACATATAAACTTATACATGGGGAGACGTATGGGTTATGTTAGTAGTTTCCAGCTGACAGTGCGCTGTAAACCCAACTAGTTGCTGTTAGTTCTATCTTATGTTATATAAACTCTGTAATGTTTTTTAGTCAGAGTATTTCTTAATTTGTTCTGAACACATTATTCTGAGTTTCTTTCACTTCCCGTGAAAAATATATTAGGAAGCAAGACAGGTACTATCATCCTCATTTTATAGAATAGGAACCTGAAGGGTGATCTTCAGCTTACAAACATTGATGGAATAATAGGCCTCCTGTGTCTTGGAGACCCAGTAAGTATAGGAGGAGACTGTTCTAATTGCACTGTGGAACAGACTCTCTTTTTGATAGGTGGTATCTCTGCAACTAAAGAAGAAAATAGATCAATCTATTGCTTAAAAGAAAATGAAAATCCAAGGCAACACTTTTAACCCAATACTCTGATCCTTGCTTTGGAGACTGGCTCATGAAAAACACTCATAAAGAAAACTCTTCATGTTGGCCTGGGAATAGAAGATGCTAAGTCCTTTTTCCTTACAGAAGTAAAAATTTAGAACCCTGTTCCCTTGGAAGTGCTTATTAATGAACTATAATGAGAAAATCAGACTCTTATAAGTAAGTAATGGGATAGAAGGTAGACCAGGAGAAAGGGGCAGAAATGAGACATCACAGTATTCAAGGCACCGTAACATCCTACCTAACGCTGTGAACTTTCAGTCATTTCCTCTCCTCTGGCCGCGTTCTCACGCAGCTACAAGGTTAGAATGCTGCTGAACGTGGCTGTGCCATCTTGGATGACCACCACTCACCCCATCCCATCGCCTGACCTAGGGAGAGAAAGCTCTGGAAATTGGGCCACAGAGGTGAAAATTGTATAACATCGATGAGAAAAGTTAGACTTTTATCTTGGGGAATTTGGACGTATGTGTCTTGTTAAGACCTAGGCACCTCTTTGGGCATTTCAGGGACTCAATTCACTCGACTGTCTGTTGACATGTGTTTTCTCAAAAGAGAAACATTTTGTTACAAACAAAATGTTGCTTGGAAGTCCAACTGATAAGTGACATTTTGTTTATGATGTATTTATTTTGCAGTTTTCAATTTGTAGAAATGTTTGCATATGACTTATTATGTCAATCTTCAAGATGCTTTTTTTCATTGAGATAGAATTTTACATACAATAAAAATCACTCTTTAGTGTATGAGTTTTGACAAACGCATGCAGTCACATAACCAAATCACAATCAAGACATAGAACGTTCCCATCACCATAGAAAATGCCCCTGTGTCCTTTGGAAGACAATTCCTCTCTTTTTAAAATTTATTTATTTATTTATTTATTTATATTTGGCTGTGTTGGGTCTTCGTGGCTGCGCGCGAGCTTTCTCTAGTTGCAGCGAGCGGGGGCTTCTCATTGCAGTGGCTTCTCTTGTTGCGGAGCACGGGCTCTAGGCACGCGGGCTTCAGTAGTTGTGGCAAACGGGCTCTAGAGCACAGGCTCAGTAGTTGTGGCTCACGGGCTTAGTTGCTCTGCGGCATGTGAGATCTTCCTGGACCAGGGCTCGAACCCGCGTCCCCTGCACTGGCAGGCGGATTCTTAACCACTGCACCACCAGGGAAGTCCGACAACTCCTTTCTTGAACTGAGAACCCTGGCATTCACTGATGCTTTTTCTGCCCCTATAGCTTTGACTTTCCCAGAATGTCATATAAAGGGAATCATACAGTATGTAGCCTTTTGAGTCCAGCTTCTTGCACTTAACGTAATACATTTGAGATTCATCCATGTTGTTGGATCTACCAGTGGTCCATTCCCTTTGTTTCTGATTAGAATTCCACTTTGTGCACGTGCCACAGTTTGTTGATCCTTTAAGCAGTTGAAGAACATTTGGGTGGCTTTCAGTTTGGGGCAATGTATTATTAGTCAGTGTTCTCCACAGGAATTGAGCTAATAGGGTGTATATATAAGAAAGAGATTTATTATAAGGCATGGCTCACACAGGTATGGAGCCTGACAATTCTCAAGATCTGCAGGGTGAGTCGGCAGGCTTGAGGCCCAGGAAGAGCCAATGCTGATGTTTCAGTCCCAAGGCAGGAAGAAGCCAATTCCTCAGTTCAAAGGCGTTTAGGCAAGAGGAATTTTTTCTTAGGAGGAGAGTCAGCCTTTTTGTTCTTTTCAGGTCTTTAACTGATTGGATAAAACCTACCTGCATTAGGGAGAACAAATCTGCTTTACTCAGGCTACTGATTCAGTTGTTAATCTCATCTAAAAACACCCTCACAGAGACACCTAGAATAATATTTGCCCAAATATCTGAGCACCCCACGTCCCAGTAAAGTTAACCATCACAGTTGATTAAAAATAAGCCTGCTAAAAAAATTAGCATATGGATTTTCATGTTAACATACGGTTTTATTTCACTTGGGTAAATACTTAGCAGTGAGATTGCTGGGTCATATGACAAGTGTATATCTAACTTTCTAAGAAACAGCCAAACTGTTTTCCAGAGTAGCTGTACCATTTTACATTCCCATTTGCAAATTGAGAGTTCCAGTTGCTCCACATCCTCCCCAGCACTTGGCATTGTCAGATGGGTCAGTTTTCCTCTCCCTCTCTCCTTCCTTCCTCCCTCTCTCCCTTCCAATAAGTATGAAGTGGTATCGCATTGAGGTTTAACTTGCATTTCTCTAATGACTAATCACGTTGAGCATCTTTTTATGAGCTTATGTGTTATCTGTGTATCTTCTTTCATGAACTGTCCATTCAAATCTTCTGCCCATTTTGGAAGGGGGAGGTTGTTTTCTTATTTTCATTTTAACGGAGTTCTATGTTCTGGGTACAAGTGTTTTGTCAGATACGTAGTTTGCAGATATTTTCCGCAAAAATTTGAACACGAATTTGAATTTCGGGGTTTTCAATGTTGAGTCTTATATTAGCCACAGCATCCCATTACTTTCTAAATTTTATTTTGCTAACAGAAAAGTCTCAAAAATCACATTTTACAAACTAGTTAAAAATGGACTCAGTTTTTGGAAAAAAAAATTTTCCCTTACTATCCTAGGGCTGTATTCAATTAAAATAATTGTGAAGATTGAAACATGAATTGTAGGAAATTTTTACTTTACAGTTGAATCAGTTAACAATTAAGAACTGCTGGAATTAGTTTTAATCATAAACATCACTCTGTCAAAAAGCACCAAGTATAAAATTAAATGTTAAAATCATCTGTTACTCTGCCCATTCATGTGCTTATTATTGAACAATGGACTGTTTTGCCAGGGTAGGGCCCTGCACAGAGCAGATTAGCCTGAGCCTTGGCTGTGCACAGTTGAATATGGTGCACATGTGCTGTAGAATATACTTACATGTATATGTACAAACCTGAATTTAAAACAAGAAAGGAAGGGAGGGAGGGAAGGAGGGAGGGACAGATGGATGGACGGAGGGACAGATGGAGGGAGAGGGAGGAAGGGAGGGAGGGAGGGATGAAGGGAGGGAGGGAGGAAGGAAGGAAGGAAGGAGGAAGGAAGGAAAGAGACCAGTGCAGAGTTACAACTTTCCTGATCAGTGAAACCATTTTCAAAACATCTGAATAGATTCAGAAAGATGTCAGAGAAAACTTTATATTTCAAAGACTAAAAAACAAAGAAATCCCCCAAATTAAGTGCCTTAGTACTAGGTGTGCTGGTGGTATCCAAATATGTAGGTTTTGGTGTAACCATATGTATTTTTTTTAATTCCTTGTTTATAAGGTTAAACATCCCTTTAAAATAACAAAACAAATTGTTTGCAGAACTGCTCACACCTCCATGGATCCTTAGAAACCTGGTTAGTAAGCCTCCTGATCTTTTTCTGACCTGTTTGTTTTACAAATGAAAATAGCCAGAGATAAGAAGCAAATTTAAGGTCATACAGAAGTCTTATGCTGAACTAAATCCAGTCATTCTGATTACTATTTTAGTGTTTTTTTCCATTAACTTGACCTAGCCTCTCCAATTGGAGCAGAAAATATTTCTCCTTGGGTCCATTACTTAGAGAAATGAAGATTATACTCAATTTTGTGAGCCCTTTTCTGGCATCTCAACTTATGTCTTGTATAATGAGTATGCCTCTTGGCTGAGGTGAGCAATTTTTGGAAATTTCTAGCTTCCTCCAAAGGAGGCGTCCTAGGCCAGAGTCCAGATCTTAATGAAAAACACGTAAACCTCTTGTTTGTTTTCCCTGTTGATTAGCCTATAATTTAAAACCCATTCAATGGCAGATTTATCAAGTGACTAATCCCTGGGAAGACTAGAAGTGGCCGGGAGAAGGTGATTGTGGCCTAGGCACACATCATCGGTCACTTGTTGAAATATTAAGGTAGGAAGCCAAATACCTCCTTGCTTACTAATGAAAATATATTCAGGGAGGTTAGCTATGAGTGGGCCTGGAGTGGCTCATTAGTGGATGATGAAAGCAACACAGACAACCGGGGATATCTTTGCTGGACAAATCGGCCTGTATGGTCCTTGGTTTTCTTCAGTCGTCAATGAAAAAGTCATGTATGAGTAAGAGTATAAAATCCACAGCAGCTTAGCTGTTCTGAAAATTAGAAACAACTCACAAATACCTCTTCTCAGCTGGAACATGAGCCTCTCAAAGTATGGATTGTTTCTTTATATGCATTTGCAAGATCAGGTGCATTGTAGATGCTCATTAAAGCTTGTTTGACTATTAGATGGTAGAGAGACTAGAGTCTCATCTCACTTTGATATAGAGAAGACTCGTTCAGTGTCTATCTGGTTCAGACAATGTCCCTATGCAGAGTAAGCCTACAAGTAGGATATCTGTCACAATCATTCCCCTGAACCTCTTCTTGTGAGCAGAGAGCTTTCTGTTTCATTGGTAAAGATGTGGAGACTATTTTTCTAATCAATAATCCTAGAGTCTTAGACATAAATTTCGCTTTTAACACCTGAAAGAACTCAACAACTAGCCCCCGACGCTTGCTCCTATTTGATGATGCTATTTAAATTATCTAATTTTTTTTCATTTCCTACCCCTTTTCAATTAAAAAAAAGAAAAAGACAAAGTTGGGAATACGTGAAGCAAACCTAATTGGGGAATCTGCTTCACAGTTTCCAGAATGATGGTAGTGTACAGATGGGCCTTGGCCATAGGATGGTGACCCCTCATAGACAGTGAGTAAATTGAGAAAGAAGTAGTAAAATGATTGCTGTGATTACTTGAAGAACCTCAGTTTGTCACAGTATTAAGGGCCAGGTCTTACCATCTGTTGCTTCTAAGCTCACATGTACTCTAGAATGGGTCGTACATACCTCACTGGGCTAGCTGTAGCTTCAGTAGTGACAATAACAATACAACATAAAATGCCAAGTCCTCTCAATAGAGAAGGAATTAGTATGTTGGCTCTTTGCCTAAAAGTATGCAGTCTTGGGTTTGCTTATTAGGTTTCGAATTACTTTCTGGAAAAAATAAAGCCTGAAAATCACTTCCATAGATATCCCAAGGTACATCCATTCTCTGACTCACACTAAATTTAGTGATATTAATAACTTAGAAATAAAACATCAGAATCCTCCATGCTTTTATTTCTTCTGTGTCACAAAAGCACTCTGGCCACCCTCAGGTGTTGTTTTGTTTCCCAGCTAGGAATCTCAGTACAGGTTTCAAAGATTTATCTCTTTTACTTCCCCACTATTTCCTTGGATGACTGTCCATAATTATATTTGCTTATTTTTGAAGTATATTTCAGAATCCTTGGAATAAGTATCACATTTCAGAAGTAATGCCCAACTTTATCTGAACTGCATACTGAACCACTGGTGTGTTTTCAGAGTACCTTAATGAGTCTGTTTGACCTGTGTTGATTTGCATTCATAATGAGAGCTAGGACTTTCTTTACATGGCTTAGATGATACTATGCTTTGCGTCCTTATGAAGCTTTCATGAGCAGAGCTGTCTGTATTCTAGGAAGTTGAAGAGAAAGAGATATGGTAAAGTCTTGGGTGTGGTAATTATTAGCATTTTAGAACTTTCCTGAAGTGAGGACCTTCTGTGCAGTCCCCTGGAATTGTCTTGCTTTCCCCAACCTAAGAATTTAGAATTTGGAAGAGTCCCTGGAAAAGGTTGACTTACTCAAGTTGTACAGCAGATAACCTGAATTTTTAATGGCCCCTGGCAGCACCACTGGGAGCGAATGTTCGTAGCAACAAAATGCTGATGGGTGATTTTTTGCACAGTGCTTGGCACCGGTATGCTGTCTTTCATCAGTAGGCACTTTTCCACCTTCTTTTCAACAGGCATATTTGTGGGGACCAGACAAGCAAAGTCTCCATCTATTGCTTGGGCTTCAGGACAATGTGTTCCTGCGATGATATCTCTGAGCAGTGGTAATGTGGAGGATATTAAAAAATAATGAGGATTTTGTAGGGGAAGGGAGCACCAGCCCCTGAGGAGGCTGCAGGAGTTTCCTAGAGCCCAATTCCTAATCAGGTTAGGATCACAAATATGGTTCAGTCCTACTGCATAGTTTACTATGCTTATGGGAATAGCCTTTAAGCTTATTGTGGAGAGAACACTTATCCACACCAAATATTTTAAAATTGTTAAAATTTAAGGATCAACATTAATTTATAGAAATACCCACACTGAATTTTCTAGGTAATAACAACAATGAAATTTCATAGTCCATGTTGTGCTTAGGCCTATCAAAGAGGAAGGGGACCACATGTCTCTCTGTTTTTACATTTTCTTGGAACTTTGAGTCTAGTTGGGTGGGTAATACAGAGGCACAAGGAAGTCTTAATATTTAAAGCTAAAGAAAGAATTCAATAAGCATTTGTGGATCACTAACTAAGCAGAGTGCAGTGTTCTGGAAGTTCAAACATGAATAAGCCATGGTCCCCAACTGCCTGGAGCTTTTAGATTTGCAAAGAAGATAAACATAAATGACTGTAATGCAACGTAAACCTAGAAAGTTCTTTGGCAACAAAGTCAAAGGAAAACTTTTGTCAAGAGGAATCAAGGAAAGTTTAAGCCAGAAGGCTCAATTGCGATGGAGTGAGTTTTCCTTCGTGAAAATGGAGAGAAAGGGTGTTTTACAGAGAGGAAACAGCATGTGCAAAAACATAAAGATGTGGGAGTTGATGGGATGTTTGAATCTGTACTGGTGCAACACAGGGAAAGTATAAAGAAGTATCTGGAAAAGTAAGCAGAGGGAAGATTTTGAAGAGCCATGAGTATCATGAAAAGAATGTAGGCTTCTCTGCTGCATGAAACAACTGTTCTCAATATGGGTAATGAAGGGATATTTCCCTCATAGGGATATATCAGAATTAGCAAGGGGCTTTTTCAAATAACACATGTTCTTTGGCGATTCTGGAATGACCCAAGTTAAAAGTCGTTGCCAAAAAAATTCTACCAGTATTGTAGTGCCATACTATCTCAGCTGTGTTTGGAGCAGAATAAAGATTAAGAACAGTTACTGTTGGTTTCAACTCTGGCTACCCATTGGAATCCCTTGGGGAGCTTTGAGGATACCAGTGCAAGGGCACCACCATCTCAGACCAATTGAATGATTATCTTTTGAGATGGTCCTGCCCGTCAATATTTTCTACAAAGTGCTGTAGGTGTTTCTGACGGGGAACAGGCTGAGAACCACTACATTAAACAGATAAAGACAGTGTCAATCAAGGAAAAGGGTGATTGGAACAGAGTGGTTTAATTGCGATTGCTCTCTTAAAGACTGTGAATTTGCATATTGCTTAGAAGGAGATAGATATAGACTATAGACAGACTATTGCAGGTGGGAAGAGGATGTGATTAAAAATGAAAGCAATAGAAGCAATCAAGTTAAAACTAAAGGGAGATAGATAAAATTTAGATGAAGTCTGGAGATAAAACTTGGGGCAGGCTGGAAAGATGTCAAAACTTTAGACCTGTCTCCTTTCAAATGATATGTTGGGGTGAATGCAGAAAAACAGATTTTTAGCAGGGAGGTTTGGGGAGAGGGAAACTCATAATGTTTCATATGTCCTAAAGAACGTTTATCTAAAAATGATCGGAAGGTTTGTAAATTGTTTTGTATACCGTGTACAAGCACCATGTTCAATGTGAAAGTAAAGGAAACTGAAAAGAAAGTCAATAGGGTTTAAAAGCATTATGTTCCCTTGATTCAGCCTTATCTGTAATTTCGGCTGTGAGGGTCTGGGCTTGACATTCCATAAAGATTTCCAGGGTCCTGCCTGGGGGTACATGATTATTCAACAGAAAGTTCTACTCTCTGTGTTTTATTCATCAAGTCATTAACAGTCCTCCTAGTTATGGCTCTAGACAAAGGAGGGAAAACAATATATGATTTCCATGTGCAAAGTAGAAGTGGCACTTAACAGGAAGTGGAGTGTAAAATAGTGTTAAAAAATAACTTTCCTGAAGGCTTGATTCATGATATGTGCAGATTTGAGATGCCTATTTGTAATAGAGCCAGGAACAATTTGAAATAATTGACAAGATACGTGTTACTGAACGCAAGTTAGTGTGTCCGACACACAGTGGTGCCAAACAAGTTTGGAGCAGAGAAAGGTTTATTGCAGGGACATGCAAGGAGATGGGTGGCTTGTGCCCCAAAAGCCCCAAACTCTCCAAAGGGTTTCAGCAAAGCACTTTTAAAGGCAAGATGAGGGAGGGGCATGATTAGTTGTTGCAAACTCCTTGGTGTCGGAATCCTTTGTTCTTGCAGCTGTCCATGTAGGTCAGGTCATGAAGTTCCTGTAAACCTCCAACAGACAAATGCCGTTCTCTGTTCTGAAAATTTTATCTCCACATGAATGGACTCTTAAAGGTTAGAGCCCTGAGAATAGGCTATCCTGTATATTTCAGGCTGTAGGCCACACTCTTTTATAAAAGGTGCAGAGCCAGCATGACTAAGCATGTGCAACGAAGCCCAAAGGTGAAAGCAAAAGGAATAGATCTACTATGAAGTCAGATTTGTTCTTCCCTGTTACATATGGACAGATAAAGAATGAATGAGGGGGGCTTCCCTGGTGGCGCAGTGGTTGAGAGTCCGCCTGCCGATGCAGGGGACACGGGTTTGTGCCCCGGTCCGGGGAGATCCCACATGCTGCGGAGCGGCTGGGCCCGTGAGCCATGGCCGCTGAGCCTGCGTGTCCGGAGCCTGTGCTCCGCAACAGGAGAGGCCAGAACAGTGAGAAGCCCGCATACCGCAAAAAAAAAAAAAAAAAAAAACATCATGGAACCAATGTGGCTAAACTGGAATCAGGAAAATTAGTGAGGTGGCTTGTGCCACTGTCCAGGTAGAGAAGGACCCAGTGAAGAGTTGAGGCAGTGGGGGTAGATGGAAAGGAATGAATCAGAGAAATTAATGAAACTCATTGATAAGTAATATGTTGGGAATGAGAGAGAGCAAGGAATCCAGCATGATATCCAGGTTTCTGGATGTGATGGGTTGGGAGGATGATGATGCTATTAATTGCAAAGAAGAATTTCAGAGGAGGAGGCAATTGAAGTTTGACAATCATGAGTTCATTTTCAGACGTGTTGAGTCTGAGGTGGCTGATTAAGAATATTCAGGTAGAACAGTTCCAGAGGATAGTTGGAATTATTATGGTTTTAAGATACCAATTTGGAAGTTGCAGTATATAGTCAATGAGTGTAATTTACCTCATGAGTACACAAGATGACCGAGAGAGATTGTGTAGTGTGAGGATGAAATGTCAAGGGACATACCTGGAGAACAACATTTGAGGGATGACTGGAGGAAAAGGAGTCCACAGATTGCCTGGAGAGAGCCAAGAAATAGGAAGAAAATTGCGGTGGGTGGAGAGAGTATCGAAGTTCAGGGAAGCAGAGAATTTCAAGGCAAGGCAGCAGTCAAGTTTAACAATGCAGCTGAGGGCGGAAATCCCTGAAAAGTGCTGAGCAGACGTAACACTCAAATCATGGAGTTTTAAGAAGGTAGTGGGGGCAGAAACCAATTGTCATTGGTTAAAGGAAGCATGGATAAGAAAATAGATGCAGCAAGAGTTGTGTGTTTTCTTAAAAAAACAAAACAAGACAAAACTCTGTTGTGAAGAAAAAGAGGTAGTGTGAGAAAGAAAGGGCGACAGCTAGAAGGGATTAAAAATGGATTTTGACATCTTTATTTTTGCTTTAGATGGATAGAGCCTGGTGCTGGGGAACATGCTGAGAGCCGAAAGCAGGTGATGTGTCAGGCAGCCAAGAGACAAAATAATAATGGCAGCAAACGTCTGTAGCACCTCCTGTGTTCTAAACACTCCTCTATGTGTAGTTTTACATGTATTAACTCATCTACTTTGCATAACTGCCTTGCAGGGTAGGTTCTGTTATTACCCCCATTTTCCTTATAAGAAAACTGAGGTCTAGAGAGGTTAAGTAACCTAACCAATTTGTGCTGTACCCACCACGCTAAACAATAAATTACAGAGCCACCAGAATGGTATATGTATACATCAGATTCAGCAGATTCAGAAGGTCATTGGTTGAGAGGTGGAAAGCAGGAGAGGTGGGGTGCTTTGTGTAGATACAGTCCAGTTGTGTGATAAAAGGAAAGTTTTTCTGTGGAACATGTCTTGCAACTTTTTTGTATTATTGAGAAGTTGAAGATTAAGTGCAATTATTGGCTCATCAATATTACCTGACTGTTAACCTGCTTGGAAGAAGGTTAGTCAGGAACAACATTCAAGATTTAGTTTGCTGTGGCAGAACTAAACTAGTCGCTAAAATGAAATTTAAATATGCGTGATAATCCAAGGTGGGAATCAGGGCTGGAATGTGGCTGGAGGTGGGCAGGGGAGGCAGAGGGTGATGGAGATGGGTAGGGCATCCAAACAAAGGTTATCTTGATCTCAGGGTTGAATGAAGCATGAAAGTACTTTCAGCCATTTGATAGTAGAACTCGTGAAAGTTTGGGTAAACGTTTGTATTTGTAGTACGTTGTTCATCCTGACTGCTTAAGCTTTTCCTAGTTTTATGCCTGTCACTCCACAAAGGTGACATTGTTTGGAAGTTTTGAAGAATGTTTAGAAACCTGTTAGTCTCTTACTCTAATATTATCCTTAGCAACAGTAACCAACAGTAATATTTATTCAGAACTAGTGTTCCCGGCATAATGCCTGCCACTTTATAGGAACTATTTCATTTTACCTTTATAAAAACCCTAGAGATGGTCTGCTACTTTCCTTATTATACACTTGAGGAAACTCAGGCTTGAAGACACAGTGTTCCCTGCCTAAGGACATAGAGCTAGCAAGAGGCTAAACCAGGATGTGAACCAGGTGATTTGAATCCAGAACTCAGGTGCTGCTTAACCCTCTGTGTTGCAAAGAAATAGATGGTACCCTGAACTTGCCAATTTTTTCAGAGTTGGATTGCAGCTGCCGTGTCCACATATGAGAAGTTCAGCTTTAGAAAAACCTGTCTCTAGTTCTTCTGACCACAGTTATTTGGGGTTTGGTTTAGGAAGCAAAAGGTGAAACTAGTAAAAATACAGTTAAAAGTTATCTTAATGAAGATGGAGAATTTTCCTGTGTCATGACCTTGACTGACTTAGGCCACTGAAAATATTTCTTTACCTTTTTAATGTAAAATGGATCTGTACTTATATACCCGTTGGTGTTCTAGACATTTGTGGGCTGAAATTACAGTGAAGAAAGTCTTATTAGCCATAGGGAAGACTCTTGGGACAATGATGGAATATAACTATTGCAGTTTTTTAAAAAAATAAATTTATTTATGGCTGCATTGGGCCTTCAGTTGCTGCGCGCAGGCTTTCTTTAGTTGAAGCGAGAGGGGGCTAATCTTCATTGTGGTGCGTGGGCTTCTCATTGAGGTGGCTTCTCTTCTTGTGGAGCATGGGCTGCAGGCGCGCAGGCTTCAGTAGTTGTGCCATACGGGCTCAGTAGTTGTGGTTCGCAAGCTCTGGAGCACAGCCTCAGTAGTTGTGGCGCATGGGCTTAGTTGCTCCACGGCATGTGGGATCTTCCCAGACCAGGGCTCGAATCTATGTCCCCTGCATTGGCAGGTGGATTCTTAACCACTGCACCACCAGGGAAGCCCTGTTGCAGTGGTTTTTATCCATCCATCTCATCAGTAGTGGGTACTTGCCGTTTTAGCTGCTGGGATACAGAAATAAAGGCAGATACTGTCCCTGATTTCTTCTTGTGGAGTTTGTAGTCTGATGGGGAAAGCAGAAATTAAATAAATTCACCAAAAATGTTTAATTACTGCTAAATTGGATTTTGGAAAAACTCAAATATAAAATTGTAAATTTGACTACCTCCCAGTTAACTGTAGTAAGCTAAATGGCTTTGAATGCTGGGAAATGGGCTAGTTAATAGCCAAGAGTATGCCAGTTTGTGCTGGTAAGTGAAAAACTGTAGACTTGAGGTATTGACATAACTGAGAAGATGAGCATTAAAAAGGCTGGCTTCATATAAACTATAGTTGAAAATATAGAGTATGTGGAAAAGAAAAAAGCAAACCTTAATAAGCTCATTTTCTATGCATTTATTACTAAATTATGAATGATTATAAAACAAACTCAAATACTGATCATGGGCAGCTTTGATATGGAAACTTTAAAAAAAATGCACACACATCATAGCTTCTTCTGGAATTTTTTCTTTCTGCTGTGTTGGCCTGGAAACCCCAGAGGTGAGACATTCTGTGGAAAACTGTGAGAACTGCAGCTCCTAGCCAAAAGTATCTCCAAACCTTTTTTTTTGTTCTTTTTCCAAAACCAAAAGTAATAACAGATATATCTAGGCATGTTCAAATCTTTATTAAAAGTTTGTTTTGCATTTGATATTAAAACCAATGAAAATTCTTAGATGACAGTTTTACTTTTACCCTTAATCCATGGTTATTGTTCCCTGTGAGCTCAGATTGGATGAAATTATGCTTTTACTCCAACTGTTTAAGTCCTTGGAAAATTCACAAGGTGGAATTCACACCCTGTTGGATTCGCAGAAGAACGTCTCTGTCTTTCCCTGTGTTTATGTGGCCTTGTGCTATGGTGGTGTGGGGATGCTATTGAATATTTTATTTCTGATAATTGTTTTTGATAAATTTTTTGCTTTCTTTCCCACTGATATCTCTACAGGCTCAGTTCGAACTTCAAGCCTTTCATATCCGGGGTGAGCATGCGGTGATAACAGCGAGACTAGAAGAAACCATTGAAAATCTCAAATACGAGATAGAACACCAATGGCGAGGAGGATGTGAAGAGATGAGGGATGTGTGTGTCTCCACCGACGATGACTGCCCTCCAAAGACTTTCAGAAATGTGTGCATCCAGACAGACAGAGAGACTTTCCTCAAACCCTGCGAAGGTGAAGACAGGACAACCAGAAGTAACCAAATAATACCCAAAAAGCTGAATATCTCCTCTTTAAGCCAACTCTCTCCCCCAAATGACAGCAGAGACACCAGTGTACCACTTCAATCTGCGGAAAGCATCTCATCGAGTCAGCAGAAGGCAACGCCTTCCCCTCCCCCTCCCGCACCACCCCTACTGGCAGCCATCCCTCCCCCTCCTCCCCTCCCACCCACACTTGGACCTTTGCCACTGGCACCTCCACCGCCACCTGTGAATACTGGACCTCCCCCACCTCCGCCACCTCCTCTGCCTCCAAGTGCTGGACCTCCCCCCCCTCCCCCACCCCCCCCACTTCCTCACTCCACCGCTCCGCCCAACAGTGGGGGGCCTCCTTCTGCTCCGCCACCCCCAGGACCTGCGCCTCCACCTCCTCCTGGACTCTTCTTCGGAGTCAACCCTTCTGCTAGCCAGTGTCCTCGGAAGCCAGCCGTTGAACCCAGTTGTCCCATGAAGCCTCTGTACTGGACTAGGATACAAATAAGTGATAAGAGGTAAGCTCAACTCCCCTGGCCCATTCTCACCTTGTGAATTTGCAGGATTTTGGACAAGCGATGTTGTATTCCTGTTGGTTCAGCATCTTTGTAGTGTGGCACTCGTTCTCAGATGTGGTAGTGAATGCCTTGGGTAAACAAGGCTGGAATGTTTTGAGGAGAATGTCTCCACTAGGTCTTCTCTGTGTTCTGTATGGATTGACGCTGGGAGAAACGACGTGTTCTGTGTCAGACCCTTCTCGAAGGTATATATTCCATTTCCCAGACTAGAGAAGAGCCCAGGGCTCTCCAACATCTCTGCAATTAGTGAGTAATCACAAAGACATTGAGCCTGATTCCATACTTCAGGTTCACTGAAGAGTTTTAGATTATTTGTCTTGTCTTTAGATGGTATCATCAACCCTATAATGTGTATATTCAACAGGTAGGTGTAATTTTCCAATTTTTATTAAAAGAACTGGACATAGCTGAATCATTAGCTCTTTAGGTCGGAGAGGAGTCTTAAAATATCAGCTCCCTCTGCTTGAACTCTGTTACCCCTCGCTGCTGAGTGCCCTCACATCTTTATACCTTGTTGCCCTCCAGAGAAAGTGCCAGTGGGTAGATAGCTAAAAAGCATCTTCCATTTGCATAGGTTGTTAAAGTGGGTCTGTAAGGCAGCAAGAGATGGTTGCTTGGAAATTTCCATTCAAACAGATCTGATCAGATTTCTTCTGCCCCATTTTGGAAAGCATCAAAAGGACAACGAGAAAGATGTTGAGTTGCTTCTTGACTACTCTCTAGGTGCGAAGTTCATTGTTTGCAAAGAACAGCAAATATAGAACAGATTTTTACACTTAAATTTTTGAACTTAATTCCCCAACTCAAGATGTGGTGGTGAATTTTTCTATTTCTATAACATTTCGCTTGGGGAAGGCAGTATACTGAACAAAATAAACTGCAATTCACAGTGAGAAAGCAACTAGAAATCACTCTAGGAGGGGTGGGGCACACCTTGACACTAAGCATATGGTGAACTAAATTGATTGTATACTTCATATTTGGTCCCTTTCCTCTCACCAAAAATTAAGGGCAAATTTATTTATTTAATAAATTTATTTATTTATTATATTTAAATATAATACTCTATATTTACATTTCCCAAACGAGTGGTTAAAAAACCATTCCAGATGGTCCTGAAATAGCTCGTACCATTAACTAAAGTACTAGTATTCCCATTTAAGACTCAGATGACATTTCCTAAGAAATAATTTCTCAGTATATTTATTTGCAGCCATGTTCCCTTATTAGTGTTCTCAAATTAATGTGCAGCCATTCCAGGGTGATGAAGCCCACCTGTCAGCCCTGGCAGTATGTGTTCTGAGGGCACACAGAGCTGTTCCACACCTGGGTCTCCCCAGCCTGCCTCAGCTTCATTCCCGTAAGGCTTCATGGGCAAACAATAACCTAGACCATACCAGTGGTGTAACAGTAACCACTGGGAGATGTGGGCCCTTCATCCACTGTTTAAAACAACAAAGACAAGCTGGAGATAATCATAGTAGTTTTCTCTCCTTACATAGTTGGCCATTTTGAGAAAGAGGACAATTGAATGCTCAAGCTCTTATTAGTTTCGCCATAAGTGTAGGGCTTCAATTTTGCGATGGGTTGAATTGCCTCCCCGCAGATTGATGTGCCAGTGCTCTAATCCCCAGTACCTCATACTGTGACCTTATTTGGAAATAGGGCTATTGCAGATGTGATTAGTTAGGTTGAGATGACCTCAGACTGGAGTAGGGCGGGCCTCTAATCCAAAATGACTGGTGTTCTTATAAAAAGGGGAAATGTGGACACTGCCAGGGGCGGAGGGAGAACGGCATGTGGAGTTTGGAGTCCTGCCACCACCAGGGATTGCGTTTTGAGCAAAATGAAAAGTAGATGAATGTTCCAACTTCCCTGACCTGGGACATCAGGAGAGCCCTGCTTGGTGAACACGTCAGCCTCGAGCCTGAGTTCCAAGCACAGGGGTTTAGTCTCTCTTATTATGGGTCCCTTAAAATGTTTTTGTACCTCAGAGCATGAATACGTCTTTTAAACTGAAATGGTCTGAAGACCCTGTGTACTATTCATTATGGACAAAAGTAAAATTATATGGAATGTGTTCTTTGACAGGAGATGATATTTTGTACAGCCAGAGGGGTAAGCACTTCGTGTAATGAGCACTTAATCAATTTTGGTCTTGGTCTTCTGGGGAACTAAGAATAAAATATGAATTTTCTCTAGTATATACACACTGCCTCTCATCCACTTAGATTGCTTTTCACTACTAACATGGTTTTTAACTTTTGCCATTTTGCTTTCTTTGATGTCTGTTTTCTGGTTTCTAGAATAGGGAAAAGCCATTTAGTTTAAAAAAATAAAAAAGGAAGAAAGAAATCCTCATCTGTCTACCTTTTTGGCTTCCTAATAACTATCTTCCTGGTGAGAAAGTGTCTTCTCCTCCGCCCCCTGCACCCTCCCCCCTGCTTACTCCCGCATCTGTCCCCTCCCCACTTCTTCCTCCCCCACCTCCTCCTGCCTTCCTCTTCCTCTTCTTTTGAGCTCAAACTGTGTGTTCAGTGGTCAGAAAAGAGCTGGCCATGATGGCAGACGGTCCATTGTGAGCAAGTCCTTGTTACTGCCCCACCAGCCCAGTTGCCCCCAACCCGCTGAGAGGTGGTATTCCAAAATTCTGTTACTCATTTTTGGAAATGCCTTTTCCCATAGAAACAATGTTGTAGATGGTGATGAGGTGTTCAACCTGACTGCCAAAGCCTATTTACTTCAGAATATAAGTGGGTTTATAGCACTTAGTCATACTGACCTGAGCTCAGAGTCCTAGGAGGGGAAGCCAAGTGGTACAGGTGCAGGAGATGGGGGCATGGGTCTGAATAATCTGCTTTGTGGGTCACATCACCTCCCTCTAGGCATCCTCTCCTCAGCTTCCCAGAACCTTCCTGAGGCCCAGACCAGCAGCCCTGAGGCTGCATGCTCCAGAATTTCCTGGCTCTCTTCTCCCACCAATATCCCCTTTCCCAAGCGCAGCTGAGAAAAGCATTTAACATTAAAGGTGTTCATGTTTCGAATTGAAGTTAAGGGGGGCGGGGGGAGGGAGGGGGTGGTGCTGAGGAAGGAGCACATAGATGGATGTACCTCACTGGAAATGTTCTAGCCCTTGGGTGACGATTTCACAGGTATTCATTATACTATTATACATTATAACTTACATATGTCACATATATGTTCTTAAATGCCTCAAATATTATATTAGAAAAATCATAATTTAAAAAAAAGTGGAGAGAAACAAATGTTCAGTTTTGTTATGGGCCAGAACCCAAATGTCATATTTCACAGCAAAGGCAGGCACATAGCAAAATGTGAACACTCAGATCGGAAAAGCCAGTGTTGCCAACTGTTTCAAATATGAAAAATTGTCAAAGCGGCGGGCAGGTGGGGATGGTGGTGTGATGAATTGGGCAGCTGGGATTGACATGTATACACTGATACGTATAAAATGGATGACTAATAAGGACCTGCTGTATAAAAAAATAAATAAAATTCAAAAATTAAAAAAAAAAAAGAAAAATTGTCTTTTAGTATGAAAAAATTTGTGTGGCCC
Source organism: Mesoplodon mirus (assembly GCF_964341445.2). Lineage (NCBI taxonomy): Eukaryota > Metazoa > Chordata > Mammalia > Artiodactyla > Ziphiidae > Mesoplodon > Mesoplodon mirus. Next base: position 111,012,575 of record NC_138979.1, on the reverse strand, counting down.
ACCCCATGTAGTAATAGTTCTTTTAGTTTTCATTGGGAAAATGCATACCAAAACAAAGATAAGTACTTGTAGATATTATGGATCATAACATACACACACGTTTGATGTGTATGTTTGCTGTGTGGATGAGACTTTTTATTAAATGTCTATAAGCATTAAAAGTGTTTAAAAATAAGACGAGAAAGTAAGTTAAGAAAGTAGACATTTGGGAGAAAATGTGTTCTGACTGAAAAGAGCCTGGATAGTAAACCATCTAAGGCAGCTCTCCGAGGCAGTTGTTCTGAACCTGATTTCCCATATCTTCTTCCCTTTCTTTGTTTCAAAACTAGGGTATCCCTGTTTTTAGAGAGAGAAAAAAAACCAATCAAACAAACAAAACACAGTCTCCCCATGGCTGCTTTTGCTGAAATCTCTGCGGGGGCTGGTGCAGTAGGGGTTTTGCTTTGTTTTTATTGTTAATCCTGTTGTTGGGTGGTGTATTATAAAATCAGGTATTTCTAAATGAGCACAGCCTGTTCACGTATATGGGTCCTGCGCTGAGTTAACCCGAGCTAAACCTGAGAACTATATTTAAAATGAATAGAAAAAAATTCAAAAGAGGGCACATCTTCACCCAAGCACTCCATTTTCATTCTATTTAAGAATTATCCTATGAACGTCTCAGAATTGGTTATTGTTTCAATCTTTATACGATGCCCATTTCTACCCGTCATGGAAATGACACAAAGGGAGGGAGGGGCAGTTTCCATGCCTCAACAATCTGAATCCCAGGAGTTCTGATCCCATGGGGTTTCTTTGGTTCTCTCTCTTTGGTTATATCTAAGGACCATTCTGTTTCGGAAATGTGTGTTTGCTTTAATACTTAGTATATTTTGACTTAAAAAATCTGTAGTCGTAAAAAGCTTTTCTTCAAGCGTTATTAGAGTTTTTTAAGGAGTTAAAAAAATGAATTAAGGATTTCACTGTATTCTATTCTCTCTTGTTTCTTAAGTTTAACTTGCCATTTTCTCTTTTAAGCCAAAATTCTACACCAACCTTGTGGGATTCCTTAGAAGAACCTGATATTCGGGATACTAGCGAATTTGAGTATTTATTCTCCAAAGACACACCTCAGCAGAAGAAGAAACCTCTGTCAGAGTCCTATGAGAAAAAAAACAAGATCAAAAAGGTACTGAGTGACTACAGTAATCTTTGTAATTATATATATATATATATATATATATATGTATATATATATATATGTATATATATGTATATATATATATATATATGTATATATATTTGTCATACATGGGAATTTATTATGTGCTGCTGGTTTCCTTTCCCTCTGTTTTCAAAACATGTTTTGAAAGGTTTTGAGTCACAGATGACAGAAAGGAGCCAGTAGTTTGAGAAATCTGTGCTTTTTGCTATTTGGGTCACGCTGTCTGAATTTTCAAACTGTTTTCTTCATCTGGACTTCTTTCAGCCACTAATTCTATTGAAAAAATGCATAAAATTTAGTGAAAAGAAGTCTGTAGGCTATATGGAAAATGTCTTCTTCACTTATTTAGAACTTCATTCATTGAACAAATATTTATTGGGAGTCTATCTGTGCTAGATTTTGTTTTAGGCACATGCTATCCAGTCGGGGAGCCCTTAGCCACATGTGACTATTTGTGATAAAATTAAAAATGCAGTTCTTCAGTGGCACCAGCCACTTTTCAGTTTTATTCTTCTGGCTAGTGGCTACAATATAGCACAGATACAAAACATTTCCATCGTTACAAAAAATTCTCGTGGATAGCACTGTCTGAGCACCTGGGGTGTGTTGGTGAAGAAAAGCAAACAAACGAGAAAACAGATCCTTGCCCTCTGGAGCTTCTATTAACAATAAACATCAGAAACTAAAAATCAGATCACGTGGTAGAGCAGAGTAAGGAGGATCAACTTTTTTGGGGTGAGGGAGGGATGGGGGCTACAGGTTTGAATGCGGTGTTCAAGGTAGTCCTCATTGAGAAGGTGACTTCTGAGCAGACTTGAGGGCTAGAAATCTGAGGCCACCAGCAAGCCATCAGAGGACAAGGTCAGGATTCACAAGCCATCAGACAGATGTGGAGGTGAGTCGCCACGGTGCCATGCACTGGCTGCGTGCCCCAGATCAAAGTTCCTTCAGTCTGCCTTGGTCCCCTCAGTGTCACATGAGATGACATCCATCCATGTTGCTCTGAGCAATGATCAGATGACAACATATATATATATATGTGCTACCACAGTGCCTGGCACCCAGTCAAACCTCAGCAAGTACTTGCTGCTCTCATTTTGCTGCATTAGTGTTGTGATAATAGCATAGATGGTATTAGGGGAAAACAGTTGGCCCTGGAACAACATGGGTTCGAACTGCATGGGTCCACTCACACGCAGATATGTTTCAATAGTAAACACTACAGTACGAAACAGCCCGTGATTGATTGAATCCGCGGATGCTGAGGAACCACGGATATAGAAGCTGACTCTAAGCTATATGCACATTAACCCCTAGTTGTTCAAGGGTCAACCGTATAGTACTTGGTCCTACTGTTGATTTGTGATGTGATCCTGGGCTGGTCATCTCACTTCTCCAGGCCATACTTTCTCTTCTCTGTAAAACAAGATTAACAATATTTGAGTCTACCTGACCCACCAGGATGCTGTGAAATTCAAATCTAAGAGGGTTTGAAGAAGTGTTTTGAAAGGTGTGTAATACTGAATGATAGTTTCATCAACTCTTCATTCTTAAATTATATAGTGAGGTTCATCCATTGGTTCATATCTCAAGTAACATGATTGTGAAATGAGCTGTGCCTTGTGGGGGGGAAATGGCAAAAGTCCAGATGCAGTTTTCTGTGAATCAAATCACGTTTGCCCACTGACTTAAATTATACATGGAAATCATGGTCAAGGTTTTTCACAAGTTCATTGGAATTGTGTTTTCCTGATTGAAAAATGTGATGCCAATAATGATTAGATATCAGAGCAAATCTTTTAAGAGGATGTATCGTATGAAACAATTGAGTTACGGCAAGAAGTAAGCTGATAGACTATAGAATATATTCATGTGCAGTTAGATTCCTATGAGATGGAAATAAGGGTTTTGCTGGCCAGCTGGCTTTTTAAATGCCATCTATAGGAACAGAAGACTAATTGTTTCTATACAAAAGGCAAAAGCAGAATCTCTGTATTCCAAAAGTGGCCTCATTTTGCCTCTTTCAGGAAGCCTTCTCTGACCATCAAGGAAATCCTCTGAATGTTTTCTTACCCAATATCATATTAAACTTACTTTCATTCTCTTTTTCTTTTAAAGTTGTTATTACTCCTTGTGTTTCTCTCTCTGGATGCTTGGTTACATGTTATTTACTCATAAAGCTAATTGTTTCTGTTTTGGTGAATGAGCATTTTTAAAACATTGAAGTATTTGTTTTTAAAACATCAAAGCATTTGGTAGTTTATTCTTATTTCTTATCTCATAATTATTTGCCTCTTCAACAAAGGATTTTCACTGAGGCAGTTAGTACTTGATGTGTTTGTTTCTCCGTCTGAGGGGGAAAATATCCTTTATTCAAACTCTTTAATCTTTCTGAACAGTGAGGTTGCTGTTACCCCAAAGACTCTGTGCACACGTGTAGTCTCTATTTTTTTTCTTTAAGGGTAGCAGTCTTGAGGGTGCTTGGAGTTTGCAGTGAGCTTGTGTCCTAGAGCTGAAATTCTAAGTTTTAAAGAAAAAAAGAAAACAACGAATTGAGTCAATGCCAGAAAACTCTGAACCTGCCTCCTATGCGCCTTCCTTCTGTGCCCGTGGCCAGATTTCCAATATCAAGATGGATCCCTTGGTCTCTTCTGAAAGTCAGGTGTTTATTTTCTTTTCTCTGAGAATGAAGATGAAAGTGAATTTTAGTGATTGTGAGCAACTGAGGAGTTTCAGCCCTGGAGGCCAGCTTTGTTAGCCTAACCACAGAATGGTTCCCATACAAGGTGACCAGGAAACACTTGCCAGATAGATCTTTTTATGGTGACTGAAGTGGAGTATATGTCAGAGATTTTAAAATCCAGCATTCTGAATCTTGGCCGCAGGGACTCTGCCAGCATTGAGACAGACGTGAGCATCTCTTTTTTTTTTTTTTTTTTTTGTGGTATGCGGGCCTCTCTCTGTTGTGGCCTCTCCCATTGCGGAGCACAGGCTCCGGATGCGCAGGCTCAGTGGCCATGGCTCACGGGCCTAGCCGCTACGCGGCATGTGGGATCCTCCCGGACCAGGGCACAAACCCGTGTCCCCTGCATCGGCAGGCGGACTCTCAACCACTGCGCCACCAGGGAAGCCCCGCGAGCATCTCTTAAGTGGAGCTGGTCTGCATCCCTCTGCACGTCCCACATTCCTAGTCAGAACTGTCAGAATTGTTACCGTTCTGCTGAACTCAGATACAAGTTTCTAGTTTCATCTTCTATAACAGCATTTAAAGTTCCCATCACTGGCACTGATTTAAAGCAAACAGATACATATCTTCTTAAACTGGGCTGGGATCCTGTTTTCTAGTACGATACAGTCTAAGAATTAGAAGAAACCTTCCTGATCATCTAATTCAGTGCCCTCATGTGGCACGTGAGAAACGAGACCTAAAAAGATGAAGATGACTTCTAGGGTTTGTACGCTTTTAGCTAGGAAGACATTGATAATGACGGACACTTGAGAGGATGTAGAAGAGCCTCAGCATATGTCTTCACTTCCCCTGAATTTAAACAGGAATTGGCTGCACTTAATGTTGGTAACAGCTTTTACTGGGATGATTGATTTTAACATTTATAAATGAGGGTAGCCATTCTTAGAATCAGCAACAAAATCCAGCTACACTTGTGCAAATCCAAAATATGTCCTACCTTGTGAAATTATCCAAAGTCTTCTTCAGGATCTTCCAGTAGGAATCCAAATCTTTGAATAAAAAGATACTATGTATAACTCCAAGTACGAAATAATATGAAACAATATGTAGATTTGGAGCTGTTTTCCTTTGACCCCCATCAATCATTTTAAATATTAGCTATAAGTTAAATACTAACTATGACAGATTCGTATTGCATACTCAGGCCTGTGCCATCTTCGTTTGTGGCATGAGACCACTCTGCCACCACAGACATAACATTCACCAAATTGAGAACCAGAACTCAAAACATCAGCTCTTGTCTGTACCAGCAGCACTTAGTACTACCTCCTATTTTTTTTGCCCTCTGATAACCTTCAGGGCAAGTCGTTTAACTTTTCCACACAGATTCTTTCTCTACCCAATAGGGAGTAACAACCCTTTACAGGGTCATTACAAGGATAAAATGAAATCATGATTGTGAAAGTACTTGAAGTATTCTCTAGAACTATGTATCAATCTCTTCGTTTATGAACAGACATGAAAGCTTTGCAAAGAAATTCTTGAACATCGCTTATTCCCACAAGCTTGTTGAGGGTCTTCAAACATGAGTGTGTCCCTTCCTGAAACTGTTTGCAAATGGTCATCTCTAGACCATTCCTGTTTTCCAGCTCCTTTAACAGCATATACAGACACCTAGTAGTTCATCTTACGTTGGTTTATATAGTCTTTTTGCACTGTAAAATAAGAGTTTTCACTGTCAATATGCCCATATTTCTACTATCTCTAAGTTACATTTGTTCCAGGGAAAGGTAGATCAGTGCCTTGACGAGGAGCCAGAAATCTGCCTTCATCAGACAGAATCTGTCTGAGATTCTTTGTCCTGGTGCCTGTCAGAGAAGTAGCTACTCCAATAAACTTTACAATTTCTTTCTAAACTTGCCTGACAACGTTCAGAAAATCAGCATGACCTGCCAATATTCTTCCTCTCTTGAAATTACGAATAATGTCCGTGCTTGTTCCCTCCTCTGTAAGATACATAAAATTACTCCACTCCCTTGGCCTTTTTAATAGATATTTCTTAAGAATTAATGACATAATGGCTATTCCCTGAGCACTTGGTGGGAGTGGGGGTAGGGAGGGGTGGTGATGGTCCCGCAGACACTGGTCTATTGAAACTTCCTGGAGCCAAAAGCTTTCAGTTGTAATTGGGTCACTTTGGCCAGGATCATAGCTGTAACTCTCAAATCCCAGACTTGGTGTCTCAGTTTAGTGGGGAGGGGAGATGAGTGGAAGGAGAACATAAATTTATAGGGTTTTCATAATCTGTTGCCTTCCAAGTTTATATAATTTCAGCTTTTGTGTACAAAGATAATTTCTCTGGGCCGCCCTGGTAAGGTATGTGCATTATTTTTTTTTTCCCCAGGAATGGGAATGCATTTTCCAAGCCCTTTCTATTACTCATTTGTTTGAAAAATGAGCAGTGAGGTTAGGGGTTATCATTTATGGCAGTGAGTGAAATCACTTGCCCGTGTGTTGTTTGCACCAATATATGACCTTGAGGTCATTGGTGCTATGTCCAGATTCCTTGAGTGATATCTGGAATGATCTGGGCTTTCCTGTTCTTTGGTTTTAAAGGCCCCTGACTGGCCAAATCTACTGAAAGCAAACGGGAGCTTCTACTCAATGACAAGCACCAACTTACAAAAATTCTGCCTTGTAAATTTTATGTGGAAATAAGACAGCCCAAAAAGTTAAGTTGTACTTTTACTTTATTTACTTATTTTTTTTTAAAAATAAGTCATTAGAGCTTGTCAAGTATGGATATCAATGATTCTTTCAGAATGTTGAATCTGAATATTATTCTTGGAGTTAGACTATGTTTCTCTTGTTGGCTGTTAAACAGTAACTTAATCTGGACTTGTACTGCAAGCCAGCTGCAGGATCATACGGTGCTCAGTTCCTACCCATACCACAAGAGGACACCTTCGAATGCTGAGCTCTGCAGAGCTAAATTAGCCTCTGTCCTAGAGCCGGAGCAATGGAGCCTACAAGAGTGTAACTACCCCTCGAGTATCCTCTTCCGTCTTGTAAAATCTCTTTATTGTGGACCATGGGGCCAAATTTCACAGCAAATTATCCACTCAAAGTATTGGGAGCCAAAGGAATATTAGAAAGGCTTGTAGGTATTAGTAGAATAGAAATCATTAGTAGGCATAGTTCCAGTGCTTAGAATGAATGACTGCAATATAAAAATTTATGAAGTATTAGACTTAGCCCCTTTGGGACTGATTCTGGAATCACCTCCCCACTACACACACACACACACACACACACACACACACACACACACACACACACACACACACACACACACACACACACACACACACACACACACACACACACACACACACACACACACACACACACACACACACACACACACACACGAGGTTTTTTTTAATTGTCCATTTCTAAAGGGAGGGAAGATGTATTTGAATATAGATTTGGGGTTCTCTAATTGGAAAATAAAGAAGTTTGATTAGATATTACAAGATATCCTATGAGACAACAATTCTAAATATTTGGGGGGTTTTTTACGTATTTTATTCTTTACTCCTAGTTGAGTAAAATTTTGGAAATCTCACCTATATTTTCCTGGACCTCATTCATTTATGCTTAATTCAGGACGTTTTCTAAGACTGTGACTGGCCGGAGGTAGACAGTGGTTTGAGGCTGAGTGCCAGTGCAGGGACCTTGGTGGTGGCAGTGACTTCTCTGGCCTCCAGTTTTAAGCTAGAAGTATGTGAGGAAATAAGAACGACCAAAGATCTTATATGTTTATTTAAGTCAAAAACCCAGGTCACACGGGTGCTTCCAAAATGAACTCATAAATGCCTTGCAGAGTGCACACATCTCCAATATACACAAAGATCAAAACAGCCCCATACACATACACATGCATCCATAGGTATGTGCTTAACACGAACAGAAGTCTTAATAACCTTGTATTTATGTAGAATCTTTCAAGTGAAGATGACAAGATTTCAATAGCAATAATAATGGTTAATGCTAGGTGAGCAGTTTTTGGCTAAGTGCCTAGCATGTATTAATTTATCCAGTCGTGGGGCTTCCCTGGTGGCACAGTGGTTGAGAGTCCGCCTGCCGAGGCAGGGGACACGGGTTCATGCCCCGGTCCGGGAAGATCCCACATGCCACGGAGCGGCTAGGCCCGTGAGCCATGGCCGCTGAGCCTGCGCGTCCGGAGCCTGTGCTCCGCAACGGGAGAGGCCACAACAATGAGAGGCCCGCGTACCGCAAAAAAAAAAAAAAAAAATTTATCCAGTCGTCACAAGAACCCAGTGAGATGGTTCTATGATTATTGCCATTTTTTAGATGAGGAAGCTGGAACTCAGAGGGGTTATGTAACTTGCCCAGCATCATACAGCTCTTAAGTGGCAGAGCAAGGAGATGAATCCAGCAACAACCCCAGAATCTGTGTTCTTAATTACTTGACAAATGGTCTGTTGGGCTGAATTTAACTACAAGTCCTGACTTTATATTCACTTGGAGAAGTCTGAATTTTATTTCCTGGTCATTGTTTAGTGAAAAGAGCTCTGGCTTTGGTGTCTGTAGACCCGCTTTCTACTTATGGCTCTGACCTTAGCCAACTGTTGAATCTTGGGCAAGTTCTTTAAATTCTCTGGGTCTCAGATCTCTCATCTGTCAAAAGGTAAACTTTAATTAGATGAATTCCAGGGATAGGGTCATCACTTCTACTTTGCAAATGGGGACACTCAAGATCCACCAGCTTTTGTCTTATTTATTAGAGGGCAGTTAGACAGAGGCGTCACATGTGAACCAACATCTCTGCGCTCAGACCCATAGATCAGACTGCCTGACACCATCAGCACCACGGTGTATGAGTCACAGGTATGTGGGAGCTCAGGGAGTAATTGTTAGTATTTTAATAATCCCCTAATCTTAAGAGACATAAACGTATTGGAGGATTATTTTAAAATAAGCCAAGTTTCTCTATGTACTGGGGTATTGAAGGGCTGGAATCTGATGGGGAAACCTGCAATGGAAAGGTGCCAGAGGTCTGGTCTTGAAGGTAACTAGTTAGCAGTTGTGTGTCCAGTCACGTAACCTCTCTGGCCTTAGTTTCTGTAACTGTCATGGCCTCTGGAGTGAATGTTTCTAAAAATGCTTTCCAGATGCAAAGTATCAGATCATATCTGTACGTGGACACCTTCACACACGCATTTTAAAACTCAGTGTATACGAGTGTGTGAGTAGAATGCAACCTCAGATTGGGACCTTGCTTCGTCAGTGAGTAATGTGGGATATACTGCAAACCAGCCTCACAAACACAATGTTGCTTCCCCCAAAGATGCAATATTTCCCTCCTCACACTTGTCTCTACTTAACAGAAAATGTCTTTGGCGGCAGCAGCCAATGGCCGAGTTGGCCAGCCCCATTCTGCTGGTGTGGCACTCTCCCCTCCATCTCTCCATAACGTTTCCAGGGTCCAGAGGCCAAGCCAAGAGTTCAGGTTTCACCAGACACAGCCGTCCACGTGTTTCCTAGGACAGTCTGGCTTGCCCCCAGTACTATGGCTACACTTACAATTTTTGATAAAGTACCTTTTAGCCCAGAGCTTGATTTCCTTTAGGCCTGACCTGGTTTCTCTCCAGCTGAGGCTAATTTGCATGGCTGTAAACACGGGCCTGACAAAGCTCACCAACTGTGATAAAAGCTAAGGAAACCTGAGACCATTGGAAACTCCAAAATCCGCCTTCAGTATCTGAGCCTGACTCAGAGTCACGCCTCAGCCCAGGAGGCTGCCAGCATGCAGCAGCTAAAGAAATGTTATTCTGATTGATCTGATTAGGGCAGCAAGGTTAGCCATGGTCAATTTACAAAGACAGTATGAGAAGAAGTCATGTGTGTAGGCAAGTTATGGGTCAGCGAGGCCCCTGCCAGAAGTTTTGAAAAGCCACAGCTCTGCCAGGACCATTATCAGATCTCCTCGGTGGGGTACAAATGGGATTGGAGGGTTAGGGGCCCTCCAGAGAAATGAATGACAAAAGGGATTGGGCTGGGAAGAGCTGGGGAGTGGTGCTTGCTTGCAGCTGGATTCCTTCGCTGCCAAGCCCTTTTTACATGGACTTCCCCAGTACCCTGTGAGGAGGACTGCCCTTAGCCCCTCAATCGTAAGGGAGAGGAGAAGGTGGGGAGGCTGATTTGAAAGGGCCGTGAGGCTCTAGACTGACCCACAGGAGCAGCCAGATGGAACCTATTGGGCATTTTCATCCTTTCCTTCACCACCAGAGTGGTTTAATTGGGACCTGGCTCCAGGCCGTGGTTACTAAATAACCTGAGTTTTAGTGTTTTCATTTTCATTCATTAACTTTTATGCTAGGTACCTTGTTAGTCACATTAGACATTTTGCATGTGCAAAATGTCCTAGGAGGTGGGGGCGTGGTCTTTAAACATAGCGTAGAGCTGCAAGGACCAGGGGGTTAATTCAGGACTCAGTTATCACATCACTTTTGACTGTCTTGTAGACTCTTGTACAACTTCCTTAGTTTACAACAAACACAAAAACTAACTTTTAAATTTTGCTTTCAAGTTGTCATGGCATTCGTACTGATTCTGAAGACCTTGGATCTTTCACTCTGGGTGTGGTTCTTTTCCTCCCTGCTCAATTCAGGAACATAAATGAGTGTTACTTACAACACTGGGTAAGGCACATTAATTAACAAAGAAAGATGGATTTAAAATGTAGCTAACTGAAAGCCACAGTGCCTGAGCTGGGCCTCATTATAAATAGTTCACTCTGTACTATAATCATCTTACTAATGGAAAAAATGAGACACTGAGATGGTTGCTTAGAGAAGAATGTAGTTCAGAAAAGCAGCAAAATGCCTAAAACATACGAGATGTTTAGAATGATTTAGTAAGACATTGGAGAAACTGGGCCATGTGATGTTTTTGTTGTGTATTACTTATGCTCTTGGGATGTGGAGGTATCTGAACAGTTCAGCTCTGTAGGACACAGCCGTTCAGTTGCCACCAGTGGAAGGGATGAGCTTCTGAGGCTGAAGGTATGTGGAAGAGAAAGTAAGACTCACAGGCCAGCACAGGGAGTTCACACCAATTGACTAAGATCTTGGTGTGTGTTTGCCTCAGAGCCACCAGGAAGCCAGTTTCAAGGCTTCCAATCAGCTGCTTCCTCCTGCACACCCAGGGCACCAAGAGTCACGACTAGTCTAAGTATGGAAGGTGGTAGCATCGTGGTTCAGCAGGGCTTTCTGGAAACCACACAGGCCTGGCTTTTTCTGTGAGTCATCACTTTATCCATGGGGTAAGTCCCTTCATCTTTCTAAGGCTCCTCCGTACCACTCCCTCATCTGTAAAGTGAGAATAATAATAGTACGTATTTCAAAGGGTGATTGTGAGAGTTAAAATAATCTGTGAAGTGTTTAGCTGCGTGTCTGATGCATAAATATTTGCTGGTTCAACCACACTATTGCCACCATCGTCATGACCATCAGGAGTAGGAATAAGGACAATGAAAAATCCCTTAGTGTCACCCCTAAAAGAGAACGGGAGGTTGGATTCCAACCAGAAGCTTCATCTCTTATGCAGGGATGACTCCTGAACCCCCAGAGGGCTAGCAGAGATCCATCTCACCCTCTCATTTGTCTGTCTGTGTCCCATTGGGACACAGCTGTGTAATTAAAACAAATGAATTTAAGCTAGATGCTCAGAGATGAACATCCTCAAGGTGCGCCAAGAGAAAACCACGCAGTACAACAAAAAGATGATAAAATTTGTCAGCGTTTTCCAGTACTATTTTTATTTGGCTTTCATAGTAATCTATGTTGGAAGTACAGTTTTTAAGTATGGCGGCTGTTGGGAGGCAACATAAGGGTGCTTCCTTAACTCCTTTTAGAACATGATAGACTATAAATAAATAAATATAGTCATGTCTAGAATCACTGATTTAGGTGATGATGATGCTCTTTAAAGTGTGATATTTTACGTTGGTTTCTATATTAATAATCAGATTGAATTGACTTATAGTTTATTTCCAACAGCATAATGCATGGATTAATTTTAAGAGTCGAGCAATATTAAAAGACCTAAGAAAAACAAAGGTCCTGAAAACCTCAACAAATTTCACGCCATTTTTCATACAGACCATCCTCTGGCCAAAATGAAATTAAGTTAGAAATAATTTACCAATAACAAAAAGATAATTTAAATATGTCAGTAACAAAAACCTCCTTGCCTTTTAACATTTACATTCACACCTGAAAATAACTCACGGATCAAGAAAGAAGTTATAATGGGGTTCAGAAAACCCTTATAATTCAAACAATACTGGTTTTTAAGACTCAAAGGATACCACTAAAATGTATGGTCATGAGTGTTTATATTAGAAAAGAAAGATAGGTCAAAAATAAAGCATCCAAAATTAACAGCTAGAAAAAGAAAAACAAACCAAAGAAACTTGAAGGAAAAATTAGGTTGAACAACAGGAAAGGCCATTTTTGCAGGTCAAATGTGATCAAATATTTAGAATTTCATATGGTTCAACCTAACGCATTTTAAGATGAGAATGGAAAATTTTTTTAAAAATTTAATACAATATAGAAGATCAGTAAAGTCAAAAGTTTATTCTTTGAAACCGAAATTCAGTTAACTTTAGGCATGATTGAGCAAAACAAACAAACATAAATAAAGATAATAGGAAAGTAAAAGTGAATGTAACTATAGATGCGATAGAAATGTATAAGAGAATACCATGACCAAACTTTTGGCAATAAATGAAAATAACATAAAATTTTAAACTTTCTTGAAAAATATAAATTACCAAAACAGAGTCAAGAAGAAATAGAACACTGGAATGATCTATAAATATTAAGGAAATTGGGTCCATAGTTTAAAATCTTCTTATGAAGAAAGTTCCAGGCCCAGATGGTTTTATTACATGAAGCATTTTCTTCTTACACAAAATACTTGAGAGAATAGAGAATGTTATGATCAAAGCTAGAATATAGTCTTGATAGCACTACCAGACAAGGACAGGAAGTGAAAGAAAAGTTACAGGTCAATTTCTCTCATATAGATGTGGAGATCCTAAACAGTGTATTAGTAAATGGAATCCAGCAATGAATAAAAAATTATTATAGCGAAAGTATTGAAGTAGACCTGAATAAAAGGAGAGACATAGTCTTTTCATGAATAGGAAGACCAATATTATAAAGTTGTCAGTTAGCCCCAAGTTGATTTCTAGTTTCAAAGTAATTCCAATCAAAATCTAAGTAGGATTATTTGGAATTTGACAAGCTTATTCTAAAAATTTGTATAGAAGAGCAGAGTTTCAAAATAATCTTACACATGATGTTTTGTGAAAAAAGCAAGTCACAGAAAAATGGTTCCATTAGCCTGAAGTTAAAAACATAAAAAGCCAAAGAATTTTATGGAATCATACATTTGTGGCAAACTGTTTTTTAAAAAGCAAGGGAACAGTAAACATAAAATTCAAAAAAATTTAAAAATTCTGACAAAGAAAAACCAGTTAGGATGCTTATTCTACCTCATATCAAGAAAAATAAAGCAATAGGCAGTAAGGTAGCTATAGTGTGGTAATAATTGGCGCAGAAAAAAACAAAGATCAATGGAAAGAATTGAGGGTTCAGAGGCAGATCCATGCATATCTGGAAACTAATATATGACAAATGTGGTCTCTCAGATCAGTGGGCAAAAGTGACTATTAAAAAAAGTACTTTAAAAATTGGAAAAAAAATATCTCTCTCCAAAGAAAGTAGATTCCCTCCCTCATGTCGTGAATAAAGATCAATTCCAGATGTATCAAGCACAAAAATGAGAAAGGAAAAAGTTAATAGTTTTTTTAAAAAAAAGAATATAGGAGCATATTTTTTAACCTCACATGGAAAAGACACAAAAAGCATATCAAATAAGAAATAAGTACATTAAATAAAATTACATTAAAAATTTTTAAACTCTTGCTCCTCAAAAGGTACCACAAAGAGTATGAAAAGATAAGCCACAAGCTTGGAGAAGACATTTGTAACATATTTAACTGAAGAAGAATTACTACCCAAAATATATGTAGAATTCTTACCAGTCAGTAATAAAATGGTTACCTTCCAATAGAAAGATGGGCAAAAGATATGACCAGGCTTGTCATGGAATGAATGGTCACTAAATAAATGAAAAGATGATCAACAAGTCAACAACTAGGGAAATGCAGAGATACCATTTTAGGCCCACCAGCTTGACAGAAATCAAAAAGTATAACTGTGAAATGTTGGGAGGGTGTGAAGCAGTAAGAACTCTGATTGCTGCTAATGGGAAGGTCAGCTGTTCTATATGCTTGGAAAACAGTTTGGCTCTGTCTAGTTCACGTGAACTCGTGTACAGCCTCTGCTCAAACTTTTGCAACTTTGTACCAGGAGACACGTGAGAGTGTTCGTAAAAGCATAGCTTATAATAGCAAAAATCTGAAAATGACAACAATGGCCATCAACATTAGAGTGGAGGAGTATCACAGGATACTACACAGCTTTTATAAAAAAGACTCAACTACAGCTACATGCATCCACACTGATGATTCTTTTTTTTTTTTTTTTTTTTTTTTTGCGGTACGCGGGCCCCTCACTGCTGTGGCCTCTCCCATTGCGGAGCACAGGCTCTGGACATGCAGGCTCAGCGGCCATGGCTCACGGACCCAGCCGCTCCGCGGCATGTGGGATCTTCCCAGACCGGGGCACAAACCCGTGTCCCCTGCATCGGCAGGCGGACTCTCAACCACTGTGCCACCAGGGAAGCCCCACACTGATGATTCTTAAACACGATGTTCAATGGAGAAAGCAAGTCATAAAAGAATGATTCCATTGGTCAGAAGTTAAAAACATAAAAAGTCAAAAATTTTTATGAAATCATACGTTTGTGGCAAAACCTTTTTTCTAAAGCAAGGGAAGAATAAATACACAATTTAGAAAACATGGGTCCTTTGGAGGTGAATTGTAGGGGAAGATAGAGGGCCTTTGAAGGTGTTAACAGTTCTCTGTTTGGTAAGGTGTACGCCTGTACATGGTTTACTTTTGTTGTCCTTTATACATAAATGTGCACATGCTACTCTTTTCTATAATATTTCACAGCTTTTAAAATTGTTAAAAAAAGATTTCCTGTTGCCCCCCATTCCGCTCCCACCTTGCACCCCAGGGGCACCAGTTTTCAATGCCCTCTCTGGCCATCTGTCTGGTATTCTGCTGTCTCTTGTGAATACAATTTTAAACAGTCACCATGGACTTCCTATTTTGGTAGACAAGGGTTTTTGTGTTTCAGAATTCTATGTGAATTTATAGAAGCTCATTTTTTAAAGAATACAGTTACCTTTCTGAATTTATAAATTATAGTTTCTTCACATTTTCCTTTGCTTTTTACTTTCCATCTGTCTCTTCTTCCAAGCTTCTTTTTTTACATTTTTTTGTTTGTGACCTCTGTATTTCACATTAGAGGATTATCTCAAATAATTGGTGATCCTTGGCTGCTATTTTATGTATAAGATCAAGGCATGATAAACCTGGATTGAAGCTCAGTATGAATGGATGAGGTTTGCCCAATGGCAGGTCTCACAGTAGGGTAAACAGTTGCAGACCAGCCATTTCATTTGGGTGGGCCCTGAATGACAGGATCTGTTTATCTTTGCTCTTAGACTGATCCATTTTTCCAGGTGGAATTTCTCCAGGCACCTGACTCTGGGGGCTGGGGTGTCAGCCTGACTGCCAGTTTTCTGAGAGAGAATCCAAGAAAGGATGTGGAATTCTGAAAATGACTACATTCCAGTACAAGACCTCAATCCCAACTTCTCCTGTGCCTGATGTCCACAAGTCCCAAGTCTGTCTGGTTGAATTTGTCTAGAAACTATACTTCCAGATAATGATAAATGGGATTATACACCTGGCACCTAGTTGTACCATATACTAACTTTTAAATAATCCCCTTATTTTTAGCTCCCTACCTCACCCTTCCCCAGCATGTGGTGCCTCTAATTCATGCATGTCCAAGATTCTGCCTTCCTCTGCAGACAGTTAGGTTTGTCCTTCTGTTACTCTGCCATGGTATTTACCATTCTTTCAATTACTTTTTTTTTTTTTTTTGGCGGTACGCGGGCCTCTCACTGCTGTGGCCTCTCCCGTTGCGGAGCACAGGCTCTGGATGCGCAGGCTCAGCGGCCATGGCTCACGGGCCCAGCCGCTCCACGGCATGTGGGATCTTCCTGGACCGGGGCACGAACCCGTGTCCCCTGCATCGGCAGGCGGACTCCCAACCACTGCGCCACCAGGGAAGCCCTCTTTCAATTACTTTTGCCTCCATGTTTCTGTTTGGAAATCGGGGGGTCTGCTAGTTTCACTGGAGGTAGATTGTGTGTTTCTGATCCTCAGTCTTACCATTTGGGGTTGATTTTATAAGAGAAAGGGAAGTGGACAGGCCTTTACTCTGCTACCTTAAAACTAAAAGTAGTTGTGATTTTCACATCTTAGAGGCTATTGCCTTGTTCAACATGATGGATGAGGCATGCACATCCTTGCTGGAATGAGATGTATTGCTAGGGAAAGAACATAGGAGTAGAAGTAGGACATCTGGAGGACCCTGGACAAATCCCCTACTGTGTGCTTGTTGCACTCATACTATCAGAAGGTGACCTGTCCATATGAGGGAACCTCAGGGAACATATATTCATGATTCTAGCCAAGATGGATATAGAGGCTCACTCTTCATGGATGATGGCAAATAAATATTTTGGATCGTGATGTTACTCCATTCCCATGGATGACTGAAGAATATAATGTGTTTTCTTTCCGTGATAGATGGGCCGTGAGAGTAGGGAGGATGATAAAGACTAATTTTAGGCGAAATGTGCTGGGTTATAGACTGTAAGCCTTAACCAAAACTTGTAGCAGTTTTAAAATATGTGTATACCATGCTCTTTCATCTTTCCTTTCTTACTAACATTTCCTGGAATCGTCATTTTATGTTTATAGAAGGAACTCAGGGAGCCTCCTTAGAAACAATGCGGTGCTTATGTCATCTGTTGTTACCCAGAAAGTTAACAGGGTAAAATGACTTAGGTAGTAAATGGTGCATGTTACAGCAATAGCTGCAAATTAGAACTATGTGCGAGGTTGTTCTAGATGAAGTATGTCCATAAAAGGAAAAAGGAAAGTAGCCCTAGGTATCTTTAAAGAAGAAGTGTTTCTCTTTGAGTTTTGTCACAGATTTTGCTGTCTAGTGGCTGGAGGCCACTAGAGTGGCCCACTGTCACTAGCTCTTCACCTTCCAAGCAGGAGTGAGAAAGAGCCAGGTAATTTGCATCATGGTACACTCGAAATCAAAGACCATCCATCATTTCTGATACCTTGAATGCAATGATTATCATATCAAAGACATACGATGACATTGAAGATAATAACTTTTCTGTTGCCCATTATCTCTAACCAGCTTGGAGTAATTATTAGCATGTGTTCTTTTCAAAAGCCTAACACTCTAGATTTTGGAAGAATATGTATGAGACTAGATTCAGTGTCTTAATATCAAGTGAAAAATTATATAAATAAGGCAGGAAGCCCAAAGGTCTTATAAACTTTGTTATTTATAATCCTTTGGAGGGCAGTATGGCTGTCTGTGTACCTGGGATTTGCCTTATCTGAGAAAGCCGTACTCCTTGACTGAGCAGCTAGCTTTGAAAGAGGACTCCATGGAAATTGATAGAGGAAGGGGTACGTTTCCAGGTAGTTAGTTAGCAGGAAAAAAAACTCTAGGAATTAGGGATTATATAAACGTACAAACATATATCAGGCTCTGTGCTGAGTGCCAGTGATAGTAAACAAAATACTTCATTCATTCATTCATTCATTCATTCATTCATTTGCAGTCACCTGGCTACTCAAAGTGTGTTATCCATGGACCAGCAGCATAAGTATCATCTGGAAGCTTATTATAAATAAAACATTCTGACTCCTTGTATTAGTTTCCTAGGGTCAACTTAAACTACCATGAACTGGGTGACTTAAAGCAACGAAAATTTATTGTCTCCACGGTGCCAGAGACTACAAGTCTGAAATCAAGGTGTTGGCCGAGCCATGCTCTCTCTGAAACCAGTAGGGGAATCCTTCTCCCCACGCTTCCTATCTTCTGGTGGTTTGCTGGCAATCTTTGGCATTCCCTGGCATACAGCTGCCTTCATCAATACTTGACCTTCTCCTGGTGTGTCTCTGTGTCTTCACATGGCCATCTTCTTAAAAGGATGCCAGTCATATTGGATTAGAGGTATACTCTCCTCCAGTATGGACCTCATCTTAATTATATCTGCAATGACCCTATTTCTAAATCAGGTCACATTGTGAGGTGTTAGGGGTTGGGACTTCAACATATCTTTTTTAAGGGGAATACAGTTCCATCCAAAACAGGTCTCATCCATACCTGGTGAATGAGATTTTGTATTTTTCAGGATGTCCCTGTTAATTCACAGGCACCCTAAACTTCTAGAGGATATCCCAGAGGTTGTTAATTGCCTTATACCACAGACAGTTTTTTAGTGTCTCCACCAAACTTCTCTAAGGGCTTTGCCTACAGGATATAGAGGTATATAGGATGGAGATGTTTCCCATGCAACTTAGGAGTCATGGAGAGAAAGCTTTCCCTTTGCTCTTCAGTGCTAGGTCCAGTAGGGTGGGAAGGGGAAGAGAAGGAACATTTACTCTCCCAGTCTTTGCTAGGCATGCAGATTGGTTATTGAGATAGGAATTTGAAGTGAGATTGTAATAAAGAAATGTAAAACAAAAAACAAGTAAAACATGACTCAAAGGTCCTGTGGCATCATGCCTCTGGTATATCAGGAGTAATGAACCACTGTGCTCCCATCCCTCCTAAAACAGAGGAAATAACTTTTTCTTCCTGCTGTTAAAGGGTGAGTTACATGTATGGAATAAGTTCCTGGCTTTGAGAAAGTTGAGCCATGATGATAGGAGCCCACCTGAAGGTATGGAATTGAGCTTTCCCAGGTTGTCCTGACATTAACATCTGTCCCAAAGAGAGTCCCTGTTTCCTCTCACTTTCTGACCACCAAAGCTTAGTATTCACATCATCAGAGTCTTGAATATTTTTGTGTTTTTGTTTTATGTTTCACTAGAAGTTGATATCTTCATACTCTTCTATTCTCTTTTTTCTTCTTTTCTGCTGTATAGCCCTCTGTCTAGTTACTTCTCACCAGGTTAGTTGTCAGTTTTAGAATTGTTTCATATTTATTAAGGCAAGCACTCTTTAAGGGGACTTGAGCACTAAGAAATCATAGGATGACTTTTCTCATCTGTACCTTGGTGTGACAGTGGTTTTGGTCCTGTCTGCAGACAGGACACTTAATGCACTGATGTCTCTCCTGAGTCGCTGAGCAAGAGTAAATGCATGTGATTTTGTTTTTGGAGTTTGTTCTCTACATAACAGGAAAACTCCAAAACCAGCACAGGTACCTCCTGCCCACACCCGCCCCCCAATCCCACTGTGCCCTTCACTTCCTGCCCCACCGCAGCCTTCACCTGCTGTGGCCTTCTCTCTCCATTTGCTTTCTGAACAGAATTCACTAGCCCAAAAAGCAATAAAAGGCTTTTTCTGTCTCATCAGTAAGGGAATGGGATGCCAAATATGTTCTCAGACGCAGGACAGGATGACAATTTGCCTTTTCACATTTCTTGGTGAAGAGCCTAAATCCTTAAAGTAAATTTCATCTGAGCAATTTTACGTGTCCCCAAAAATAAGGCCATGGAAGAGATTCAGACCTAACGGTTTGACAGAACAGTGCAGCTTAGTTTCCCTTGAAACATTTGGTGGCACAGATATCAGGCTGCGTGTGGAAAGCTTATTTTAATGACATTTATCAGGCCAGTTGATGCAGGCCACTACCCAGAAGGATACCCACCCACGCTGGCCATCAGTGGCGAGGGCTTGTTTACACCAAGTCAGGTGACATTTCATAATATGGCACCATGGAGCCCGCCAACCAGCTCCTCTGGGTGTGATGCCAAAGAGTGGCAGGGGGTGGAGTGCAGGAGAAGGGACAAGGAACCTGAGTCAGCATTTATTTTCCTGGGCACCTACCAAGAAACAAATGCATGTTTCCAAGGGAACGCACATTCTCCCTGAGGAGAGAGCAAGATGGCTGCCAACTCTGGTCCTGCTATTCCCCTCCAGCTGGCCCTAGCTCTTGGTACTGGCTGGGAAAAGTAGTTGCTTACCTGTCTCATCTCCAGTCACCATCACATTAGCAGTGTCAGGGAGGGCACAAGGCTGGCCACAGCTGTGAAATGGGATTGTGTCAGTTGCTTATTTCCATGATTTTCTTTTTGGGAGAGGGGAGAGGGTGCTTATAAGGCCTACATCCATGGGCTACCATGCCTCATGACCGTGTATCATCTTGTGTTACATCTTGGAATGTCCATTGGGAAACACTCTGTTTTCCAAATTAGATTTCTATTACTTATAAAATAAGGATTTCTAATTTGGGGAGTATGTGAATGGGTGAGAGTTAAATGACAGTAAAAGTTAAAACCTAGGGGTTCCCTGATATATACCATATCTCATCCCCAGAAGATACCGCCTTCTAATCCAGCCAAAATTCAGACTCCATACTGATTTATATTCGTGATTTGGAGGAATCCAGAGGATATTATCAGCTCAGTCACCCAAGCTTAAAGCCCTTAGGATAGGTGCATCCATTTCTACATCTCCACCATAGGATTCTACCTGCTTTTCAACCTAGTCCATGCGAATGTCTTCAAGATAAATGCAGCAGTCATTATGAAAGTACCTTGGTCCGTGTGGAAGCTAGTGCCTTAGAAATGCAAAGGATTACTGTTAAGGAGGCAAGCTGACTTGTCATCAGTAGCACATGTGCTTTGTGCCAGCCTCCGAATGTCTGTAGTTTTGCCAAGTAGTGGAATTTGGTGAGTGTTGATATGAAGCATAAGCAAAAGATATGGCCAGTCTGAAGGCACAAAAATAGAAATAGTGTTTTTCAGAGTTTTGCTTTGGAGAGTCAGATTGTCTCCTTTCTGTGTATTCTCCACTGTGTTGTTTGATCTCCCTGAGAGAGGCAAGCCATGGACTCATTTGTTCTCTATAGTCGAAAATGTCCTGCCCGTGGAGATGTGATACATATCACTGTCTCGAAAGTAAATATCTACCCATGTATGTAGATGCTTCATTTATTTGTTTTTGGTGGAGGAAGGCAAAGGCAGCAAATTTCACATGTACTTAATTTGCCTGAAGTGACCGAAAGATGTTCCTTGGAGATAACACATGAGGCTGTATTTAACTAGACGTGGGGCCTGTCCTCCAGGCTCTGTAATAAAACCGACTTCACTGGAGATGGAAATCCCGCAACTGAAACTGAGAAAGTTCAAATGTGTGGCCTAAGCTGAAGAACAGAATACCCACCTGATCTGCTTTAGGTTTCAATGTGTTTGGTGTTTAGCTTAGGTATGAGTGTGGAAATGACTCCTCTTTTTCAGACAGGGAGGGCTCCCTGGAAGAAGAAGGCTTCTGTGATTCTCTTTATTTTGTAGCTGTGCCGAACTCACTTGGCCAAGCGTGCTTCCAGCATTCATGGCCTATCCAGACCATTTATTTTTATTTTTATTTCTGGCCACGTCTGCCAAGCTCAGGCAGAAAGCTAAAGATATATATGGATTTTATGAAGATGTGAAAATCCCACTGGACCTGGCAGGAATTCTTTCTTGGTCTGTCTGGCAAGACTTTTCTAGTTGAGCAGTCAGGGTGTGGTTTTTCCACTGGAGCAAATCTGTCTTCCCATTCCTGTCTTCATTCTTATTCAACGAGGCAGATTTTTCTAAAAATCCACATATGTAAGAAATAATAATGATTTGGATGCACGGGCTCAAGGTGCAGGTTTAGACAGGGTGGGGTGTGGGCCTGCCTTCCCCTCTCTGGAAGGCATGGCGAGAGGTCCTTAGGCGATGTAATAGTGCGCATGTGTGACAGGCCCTAATCCTAGCATGCGGCGGGGGTCTGGAAAGGCTTTGCCTTAAACTAGGCATGTCTAATAGGGTTTCACACAACCTGTGAATTTGCCCCTGCACAAGGTCAGCTTGTAGGTCAGTGGAATGCTGCACAAATTGCATTCTCCTCCAGACTGTAATTATACCTAGGAGAAGGCCATGTGTTGCCAAGTTCAGCTGACTCCAGATAGGACCAAGATAAACTGAGGGCTTGCTAATGCTTCTCAAAAACTGATTTTTAAGGCTTTGATATAAAGCATCGCTTGTTTTTAAAAAAAAAAAAAAAAAAGATGGGCTTGAGGTTTATGAAGGAGCTTTGTGTAGAGGATGGTGAGACCAGCCATTGTCTGCCTTCCCTGAGAGCAGAACAAGATTGTTTGAAATGGAAGCATGAGGAATTCCAGTCAGACATAAAGTGAAATGCTTTGGTGCCAAAAGCTACTTAATACTAGAAAATGATTTTAAGGATTATAACAAATCAAGTAATATGCAGCTAAAGACAAAGAAGAATGAAAAACGGGTATGGGGAGCAGTCATAGAGTAGGAATAGGATGAAAAATTTAGGTTGTGTTTACAATTAGCTGAGGTAGGATTGCGTTTTATTTGTTTGATGGAAAATGGCTATACATATGTGTCTGTTATATGCCTGTAACTGTAATAATTTCTTAAAGTGTGAGCTTTCTTCTAAAGTAAGGTCCACCCTTAAATATCTGGGCCATTCCAAAGGAAGAGGGTAAGTCAGGCAACATCTGCAGGTTTCTTCAACGCTAACAGCTAAGTGATTCTAAAGTCCACTTAAAACAGAATATTCAGTAGATGAGCAAACTTTTATAAGTACTCATACTCTCTCATAAATGTTTTCTGAAATATCTTTCTCGAACAGACTGAAATGGGCATTTTATTCCCCGGACCCACTTGGAAGGAGGTCACATTGAGAGCTTCAAGGCATAATTCTGCCTACCTGTTCCACATCCATGTGGAAAACCATGAATTTGACATTCACATTATGAAGCTATGGACTAATAAAGTCAGGAATTCTACCAATATCCAACAGTCAAATGTGGAGGACTGGCCTGAGGGTCTGCAGTGTGAAAGCCCCTCCTGCTGGCTGGTCGTAATGCCTGATGCAGAACCTTCACCCCCAGTGGCCCCAGTGGCCACGTGGCCTGGAAGGAGCCCTTTCTGCATGGGTAAGGGGAGCTTAGGTTATAGTGTTGGTTGCAGGTCCTGGTCTGCAGAGCTTCTCATCTCTCAACTCTCCCTCGTGGAGAGGTTTTCCAGAGGTGAGACCTGGACTTTCGTTTCAGGAAAAAGGCACTGAGTGTAACGCTTCTGGAAATGCTTTCAGGTTACCCAGAGGAAGACTCTGCCCGAAACAGCCATTTCACTTAAAATCCCCACTTTCAATGCGTCCTGGCATTTTTTAGGTAACATATACCTAAGAACAATTAGAAACTCTTCATGTTAGCTGATCCCTGTAAATAGCTCCCTTATGTCAGACTTATTTATGTGGAGTTCTCTCATATAAATAAACCGGTCTTTGAACTCCCATTGAACAAGGATGTATATATATGTACATATATATACATACGTGTATGTGTTTGTGTGTGTGTATATATATGTTATTTTTAATCTTTATAGCCCTGCAGTGCACCAACATCGGAGTTTGCATATTGTGAGTGTTGCTGAATTGGACTGACTTGTGTCTCAGCATTGGTGTGGGATGATAGGGCAGGCCTAGAAATAGAAGGCTGGTCTCCTGATTTTTCTCTTGATGACCAGTCACCAGATGATGATGCCTGTCACTGTCCATAGCTGGTCAAGGGAATATGACAGCTCAGAAGGCTCAAGCTAAAAGCTAGAGGGCAGGACTGTTGTATTTATGGCTCTGGTTCTTAGTTTTATTTGTATTTCTACTTAGATTGTTGCATTGCTGGGAACCTTTGACTTGGGCCAGACAACTTTAAACATTTGTTAAAATAACACAGGATAGGGCTTCTCTGGTGGCGCAGTGGTTGAGAGCCCGCCTGCCGATGCAGGGGACACGGGTTCGTGTCCTGGTCCGGGAAGATCCCACATGCCGCGGAGTGGCTGGGCCCGTGAGCCATGGCCGCTGAGCCTGCGCGTCCTGAGCCTGTGCTCCGCAACGGGAGAGGCCACAACAGTGAGAGGCCCGCGTACCACACACACAAAAAAAACCAACAAAAAAACCCCACAGGATAATAACAACCAGAATGCTTAAAGAATGGGTTGGTGCTGATTAATTAAATTTTTAGTTAATAAATGATTTGATATGTTATGGGGTTTTTTGTATTTAAAGTCCTGTGGTTATTTTTTAAATGTATTCAATAGAAAAGTTCCTACTATAAAAAAGGCAGGCTATTAAATATCTGACAGCCTCGGGCAATTTAGGATTCTAAAAGTTTTCCAGATAATCATTATGATCTCCAGTCTTCACTGTTCAGTAATGCAAATAGGGAAGGTATAGTTGACTGTGATTTCTTTCAAGCCCATGATATTTTAGAGAAGCTAGTGAATTGGGAAGAATACCCAAGATTAGTTTATCTTCCTCTCATATTTTCTTTCTCTTCAGAGAGGAATTTTGAAGTTGACTTTATCTGTCTAGAAGTTAGCTTAGCAAGAATGCGTATGATACAATAAAAGAAAAACAAGAGGAATTTTCAGTTAGTGGAAGGTTCTCCATAAATTGCATCTGGTTATTCAAAACTTGACCGTGATTCTAAAAAAGAATATTTTAAAAGCAGTGTAATAATTATTGGTTGATAACTAACTGAACATCTTAAAAAAAACCCAAAAAACCTTTGTCCTCCCTCTTTCTTTTCCTTGTTTGTTCTCTCCATCAGTTTTCTCAATCTTGTCTTTTTTCCTCTATGTTTTCTTCCTACCTACTCTGCTGTGAAGGTAAATGCCTCAGATAATAGGTAAAAATCTAGGTAAGGAGTAATGACATTTGATCACAAATATCAGAAAAGAGAATTGGGTTAGAACAAAGTGTGCGTCTAGTTCTGTGCCCCTTGCTTTAGTGCCCTAGCAGTGAGGTGACTGCACTGACTTTACAGGACTCCTGAGCCTATAGTATTGTTACCTTTCTGGAAATCCACAGGCGCCACTAAAGGAATAAAAGTTTACAATATCATGGTGCTCACTGCCCCCAATTCACAACTCTCCATTTGGATTGGCTCGTGTGCAAAGGCGCATAAAACCTTAGTAGGGGCGCAGTAAAAGGTAGTTCCCTTCCCCCTTCTTCCCTTAGAAAATGCCTCTTATCCACAGCAGTCTCTGTGTAAGTCTCTCTTCCTGCTGTTCAACTATGTCATTATTTAAATTTCTTTGCATTGAACCAGCCCAATAGATAGTCATTGGAAAACAGCAAAAAGGATACAAAGACAGTTCACAAGAACATGTGACCAGTAATCAGATGGTTAGCCTTACTATTAAATCATTAAAAATGCCAAATAGTGAAAAAACATTTTACCTATCATATTGGCCAACATTTTGAAAATTGATAATACTCAGAGTGGGTGAGGGAACAGGAAAACTGTCACTCTCAAATACTTGGCAGGAGTATAAATTGATGGCACCTATCAGAAACAATTTGACAATATTTATCAGAATGTAAAATGGACATGCTCTTTGAACCATTTCTATAAGTCTGTCCTATAGAAATACAACCTCAAGCGACCTCAGGAATGATCTGAATATATACCGAAGTCTTGGACGGGACTTACTAGCTGAC
Source organism: Mesoplodon mirus (assembly GCF_964341445.2). Taxonomy (NCBI): domain Eukaryota; kingdom Metazoa; phylum Chordata; class Mammalia; order Artiodactyla; family Ziphiidae; genus Mesoplodon; species Mesoplodon mirus. Next base: position 110,986,830 of record NC_138979.1, on the reverse strand, counting down.
TGAACTCCCACTGAGTCTGTTTATTAAGTCTAATGTGTTGTTTTCCTCCGTGTTTTTTGTTTGTTTGTTTGTTTAGTCATTTTGCATATTGGACTTAAGAATATTTTAAAATATGTATTCTCTTTATGGGCTTTTTAACCCCTTTTTTACTTCTGATTTTTTTCTTGTAATTTGTTTGGTAGTGTCCTCCACTTCCTAAATTAGAAGCTTTACAAACTACAGGCACCCTTGATCTATTGTGCTTTGCAGATACTGCAATTTTTTACAAATTGAAGGTTTGTGGCAACCCTGTGTTGAGCAAGTCTATTGGTGCCATTTTTCCCAACAGTATTGCTCATTTCATGTCTCAGCATTGCTCATTTCTATTGGTGCCATTCAACAGCATTACTCATTTCATGTCCAATTTTGGTAATTCTCACAATATTTCAAACTTTTTCATTATTATTATATTTGTTATGGTGATCTGCGATCAGTGATCTTTGATGTAACTATTGTCATTGTTTTGGGACACCATGAACCACGCCCACGTAAGATGGGGAACTGAATCAATGTTGGGTGTATTCTGACTGCTCCACAAACCAGCCATTCCCCATCTCTCTCCCTCTCCTCAGACCTCCCTCTTCCCTAAGACTCAACAATATTGAAATTAGGCCAATTAAGAACCCCACAATGTCCTCTAAGTGTTCAAGTGAAAGGAAGATTCACACATCTCTCACTTTAAATCAGGAGCTAGAAATGATTAAGCTTACTGAGGAAGGCATGTCGAAAGCTGAGATATGCCCAAAGCTAAGGCCTTTTGCACCAGTTAGCCAAGTTGCGAATGCAAAGGAAAAATTTTTGGAGGAAATTAAAAGTGCTATTCCAGTGAACACACAGATGATCAGAAAGTGAAACGGTGAAAGTTTTAGTGGTCTAGCTAGATCAAATCAGCTGCAGCATTCCCTTAAGCCAAAGCCTAATCCAGAGCAAGGCCCTAACTCTCATCAATTCTTTGAAGGCTGAGAGAGGTGGGAAAGCTGCAGAAGAAGAGTTTGAAGCTAGCAGGGGTTGGTTCATGAAGGTTAAGGAAAGAAGCCATCTCTATAAGGTAAAAGTGCAAGGTGAAGTAGCAAGTTATCCAGAAGATCTAGCTAACATAATTCATAAAGGTGGCTACACTAAACAGATTTCTAGTGTAGCTGAAACAGCCTTCTGCTGGAAGAAGATCCCATCTAGGACTTTCATAGCTCGAGAAGGAGAAGTCAAAGCCTGGCTTCAAAGCTTCAAAGGACAGGATGACTTTCTTGTTAGGGGCTAATGCATCTGGTGACTTGAAGTTGAAGCCAGTGCTTATTCACCATTCCAAAAATCCTAGGGCCCTTAAGAATTGTGCTAATTCTACTCTTCCTGTGCTCTATAAATGGAACAACAAAGCCTGGATCACAGCACATCTGTTTACAACATGGTTAACTGAATATTTTAAGCCCACGTTTGGGACCTATTGCTCAGGAAGAAGATTCCTTTCAAAATATTACTGCTCATGGACAGTGCACCTGGTCACCCAAGAGCTCTGATGAAGATGTACAATGAGATTCATGTTGTTTTCATGCCTGCTAACAGAGCATCCATTCTTCAGCCCATGGATCAAGGAGTAATGTTGACTTTCAAGTCTTATTCTTTAAGGAATACATTTTGTAAGGCTATAGCTGCCATAGATAGTGATTCCTCTGATGGATCTGGGAAAAGTCAATTGAAAACCTTCTGGAAAGGATTCACCATTCTAGATGCTATTAAGAACATTGGTGACTCATGCTAAGAGGTCAAAATATCAACATGAGCAGGAGTTTGTAAGAAGTTGATTTCAACCCTCATGGATAACTTTGAGGAGATCACTGCAGATGTGGTAGAAATTGCAGGAGAACTAGAATTAGAAATGGAGCCTGAAGAGGTGACTGAACTGCTGCAATCTCATGATAAAACTTGAACAGATGAGGAGTTGCTTCTTCTGGATGAGCAAAGAAAGTGGTTTCTTGAGATGGAGTCTACTCCTCGTGAAGATGCTGTGAAGACTGTTGAAATGACAACAAAGGATTTACAATATGACACAAACTTAGTTGCCAGAGTAGCAGCGTGGTGTGAGAGGATTGACTCCAATTTTGAAAGAAGCTCTACTCTGGGTAAAGTGCTATCAAACAGCACTGCCGGCTGCAGAGAAGTTGTCTGTGAAAGGAAGAGTCAATGGATGTGGCAGACTTTATTCCTGTCTTATTTTAAGAAATTGCTGTAGCCACCCCAATCTTCAGCAGCTACCACCATGACCAGTCAGAAGCCATCAACACTGAGGCAAGACCCTCCACCAACAAAAATATTACCACCTGCTGAAGGGCTCAAGTGATAGCATTTTTTAGTAATAAACTATTTTTAATTAAGGTATATACATTGCTTTTTTAGACATAATACCCTTGCACATTTAATAGACTATAGCATAGTGTAAACATAATTTTTATATGCACTGGGAAGCAAAAAATCTGTGTGACTCACTTTATTGCGATATTCACTTCATTGCAGTGATCTGGAGCCAAACCTGCAGTATCTCTGAGGTATGCCTGTTGTACAGTGTGCAAAACAGGATGTTACTGGTATAAAGACAGACATAGACCAACAGAACAGAGGAGAGAGCTCAGAAATAAACCCACATGAATGTGGTCAAATGATCATCAACAGGAGTGCCAAGACTAAAAAATGGGGAAAGGATAGTCTCTTCAACAAATGGTGCAGGGAAAACTGGATATCCGAATGCAAAAGAGTGAAATTGGACTGTTATCTTTCAGCATAAACAAAAATCAATTCAAAATAGATTCAAGACTTAAATGTAAGATCTGAAAGTGTAAAATTCCTGTGAGAAAACATGAGAAAAGCTTCATAACATTGGTCTTGCTAGTTATTTCCTGGAAATGACACCAAACCACAGGCAACAAAAGCAAAAATAGACGAGTGGAACTATATCAAATTAAGAAGCATCTACACAGGAAAAGAAACAATCAACAGAATGAAAAGGATATATATGGAATGGGAGAAAATATTTGCAAACCGTATGTCTGGTAAAGGGTTAGTATCTCAAAATATGTAAAGAACTCCTACAACTCAGTTTTTATAAACCTAATTTAAAAATGGGCAAGGACATGTATAGAGATTTCTCCAAAGAAGACCTACACACGGCCAACAGGTATGTGAAAGGATGTTCAACATCACTAACATCAGGGAAATGCAAATCAAAACCACACCTTGGGCTTCCCTGGTGGCGCAATGGTTGAGAGTCCACCTGCCGATGCAGGGGACGTGGGATCGTGCCCCGGTCCAGGAAGATCCCACATGCCGCGGAGCGGCTGGGCCCGTGAGCCATGGCCGCTGAGCCTGCGCGTCTGGAGCCTGTGCTCCGCAACAGGAGAGGCCACAACAGTGAGAGGCCTGCATACCGCAAAAAAAAAAAAAAAAAAAAAAAAAACCTAGCAGGATGGCTGTTATCAAAAATAAAAACATAACAAGAGTTGGTAAAGATGCTGAGAAATTAGAAAAATAGAACTACCACATTCTCCAGCAATCCCACTTCTAGGTATTTATACAAAAGAATTGAAAATAAGATTTCAGAGAGATATTTGCACTCCCCTGTTCACTGCAGCATTATTCACAGTAGCTAAGAAGTAGAATTAAGCTAAATGTTCATTGATGGATATATATATATATATGCACACACACATACAGTACGCACATATATATACACAAACACACAACGGAATACATATATACACATATGTATATATGTATATGCGCACATATATATATATACACAAACACAATGGAATATTATTCAGCCTTAGGAAGGAGGTTCTGTCACATGCTACAACATGTATGAACCTCGAAGATGTTATTCTAAGTGAAATCAGCCAGTCACAAAAGGACAAATACTGCATGATTCTGTTTACTTGAGGTATCTAAAGCAGTCAAACTTGTAGAAGCAGAAAGCTGTCCAGGGGCTGGGGGGAGAAGGAAATGGAGTATAGCTGTTCAAGGGGTATAGAGTTTCCAACATGTAGGATGAAAAACTTCTAGACAGCTGCTGTACAACAGTGTGCATATAGTTAACAGTGATGTACTGTACATTTAAAATGTTGTTAATATGGTAGATTTCATGTTTTCCTCTCTCTCTCTCTCTCTCTCTCTCTCTCTCTCTCTTTTTTCTACTGTAGTAAAAGAAAAAAACTAAACCTTTCAGTCATGAAAACAAAAGAAACGACGAGGGCTTAGGGCATATATCCATTCCGTGTCCATTGTGTTCCTCCCATTTTAGCTGGTTTTGAGAAACCTGGTGTTATTCCACAATTGAAGAGAGACTCTTTTTACAAGTCTAGTTAGAGGTAGACAGAGAATTTGACACAAATAGGGAAGAGAATACAAATGCTCTGACTTGAGCACTGCCTACCCCCTTTTTAGGAAGTAGCACTGCATTTCAGAAAACTCTTAAGGTTTCAGTCCAGCCGAAGATAACAGACACTTTCTTTCCAAACACTTGCCGTGCCAGGTTATTAAACAGAATTGTAAGGATGGTAACATCCTTTCCACAGGGCAGCCTGGTTGAACAATGAAGTGGGGATGGATTTGCTTGTTTTTATTTTTAGTTTTTTTTTAATCTTTATTTTATATTGGAGTATAGTTGATTTACAATATTGTGTTAGTATCAGGTGTACAGCAAAGTGATTCATTTATACATACACATATATCCATTCTTTTTCAGATTCTTTTCCCATATAGGTTATTACGGAATAGTGAGTAGAGTTCCCTGTTCTATACAGTAGGTCCCTGTTGGTTATCTATTTTATATTGTAGTAGTGTGTATATGTTAACCCCAAGCTCCTAATTTATCCCTCCCCCCAACCTTTCCCCTTTGGTGACCATAAGTTTGTTTCCGAAGTCTGTGAGTCCATGTCTGTTTTATAAATAAGTTCATTTGTATCATTTTAGATTCTACATGTAAGCGATATATGTTGTCTTTCCCTGTCTGACTTACTTCACTTAGTATGGTAATCTCTAGGTCCATCCATGTTGCTGCAAATGGTAGAATTTCATTCTTTTTTATGGCTGAGTAATATTCCATTGTGTATATGTACCACATCATCTTCATCCATTCCTCTGTCAGTGGACACTTAGGTTGCTTCCATGTCTTGGCTACTGTGGATAGTGCTGCAATGAACATTGGGGTGTATGTATCTTTTCGAAGTATGGTTTTCTCCAGATGTATGCCCAGGAGTGGGGTTGCTGGGCCATATGGTAGTTCTATCTTTAGTTTTTTTTAAGGAACCTCCATACTGTTCTCTATAGTGGCTGTACCAATTTACATTCCTACCAACAGTGTAAGAGGGTTCCCTTTTCTTCACACCCTCTCCAGCATTTATTGTTTGTAGACTTTTTGATGATGGCTGCTTGCTTTTATCCAATGACAGACAGAACCTCAATCTCAATTTCAGTCCCTCCCTCTCTGTTCTCTTGTGGTTACTCTCTTGCTTTCTTTTTTTTTTTTTTTTTTTTTTTTTTTTTTTTTTTTGCGGTATGCGGGCCTCTCACTGCTGTGGCCTCTCCCGTTGTGGAGCACAGGCTCCGGATGCGCAGGCTCAGCGGCCATGGCTCACGGGTCCAGCCGCTCCGCGGCATGTGGGATCCTCCCAGACCGGGGCACGAACCCATGTCCCCTGCATCGGCAGGCAGACTCTCAACCACGGCGCCACCAGGGGAGCCCTCTCTTGCTTTCTTTTAATTAGCTATTAGAAAACCTTGAATTTGAACCTTGTTTTTCCTGTAGGTAGAATGTGTTACCCAGGGTTTTCAGAACCCTAACTGGATAGCATGGTGAATATTGGTTTGAAGACATTTTTGCAGCCCAGTTTTCCTCTTGTCATAAATTTGATTCCTGTGCCTGTCTCCTTGACGTTGATGTGTATGCCATGGCCAAGCTTGCATCTCAGTCACTATCTTGGTCTTTTAAGGATAAATCTAGTCAATTCCCAAAGCTTTTCTTATTTTGAATTTGCTTTGCAGTTAGTTCAAGTCATGGTTTTATTTGCCTTTTTAGTTCTTCTCAGCAATTTAAAATCATTAAATTCTACAAAATTTATGACGTCAAGGTCATGAGTCCAGAGCAGTGCCAGGCATGTAACAGATGCACAGCAGATATTTGTTAATGAATGAATGCATGTCTGAATATTTACACAAAGCTTCGGTAGGTTTTTCTTAATTTTGTATTGGACTTTAAAAATTGTTTCACTTTAAATTTGTGTTCTCTAAGAAGAAGCTAGAAATTGCATTTTTTAAGAAGATATTTGATATACATAATATCTTGTTCCTTTGCTTTTGTATAAAAAATAAATAAAAATACCAAGTACCTTCTTTATTTCTTTTAAAAACTGCAATTCTGTATCCTCCAAGAATCTTTCTTCAAGGCTAATGTTGAAATGATTAAACACATTAGGCTGAAAATCAGATTTTCCTTTTATCCTGATGAAAGCTTAGTGTTTACTGTACTTTCGGCCTAACAGTAAGATAAGAGTAGCCATGCTGAGCAGAGAAAGATAAAGGGCTGGCGATAATTGATTCAGCATCAATCAATAGGTAATTAGACAGTTGGACAAATAGACAGTCTTGGTTGGAGCAAGCTCCTGTTATCCCTTATTGTTCAACCAGCAAGCAACTCAGCTAGTTAGTATCAATATAAATGTAGGTGTTACTGTTTAATCTTGTCTCCACTACATTTTTGGTAAGTTTGTGTGTACATAGGTGGGAGAGGAAGCATAGCTCTTTAGTTTGTATTTTACCCAGAAAAGTTCATTAAAAACATAAGATTTGGGGATGTTTTGTGCGTATTTCCTATTGATTTTTGTAGCCCTGCCACAAGAGAGAAAAAAAAGATAAATTTTTTCCCTTAGTGGCCACTGTGCAATACATTCTTTGGGGCTGATTTGGTTTAGAGAGAGACAAAACTGTGATGAGCTCTCCATGGAATATTCATAGGGGTTGAAATTATTGGCAATGAGGTATTTGGAGTTTCTAAAAGGATTATAAAAGTTTCTGTATACATACATTATTATAAAAGACCACTTCTAAATAATTTCAAATTAAATCTGTATGTACAAAGTATTATTTATATTAATCATAGCACAAATACAAAGCAACCTCACCATCCTGACTAGGGCAATTTTATTTAAATAATAAGTCTGTGTCAGGAACTGTTTTAGGTGCTTTACCTATATTATGCCATTTAATTTCTAGAATAAATGTACAAATTAAGCACAGTCAGCCCTACTTCATGAAAAAGTTGAATTCCTAGAGGTTAAGTCACTTTTCCGAGGCCATATCACTGGTAAACAGTGGAGTCAGAGATCTCAATGATATTTCCCCTAAACCACTCAGCAGATGATGCTGCACTACAGCCAAGGAGGCTGGAGGCTGTGAAGTGACTTACGAAGTCCAACGTGGAAACAGGCCAATGATAAGTGGAAAAGCTGGATAAAAACTTGTATATGTGTTGCAATTACAACTTAGTTAAGATGTGTTTGGATAAAAAAGATCAGAGTAAAATAAAGATTTGAGTGCTCGTATTAGATTGGTGGAATTTGGGGTGGTGTTTTTCCTTTATTTTCTAAAATATCTATACTTGTGGATAAGTTATATTCAAATTAAAGTATTAAAATAGAGTGACTGGGCTTCCCTGGTGGCGCAGTGGTTGAGAGTCCGCCTGCCGATGCGGGGGACACGGGTTCGTGCCCCGATCCCGGAAGATCCCACGTGCCGCGGAGCGGCTGGGCCCGCGAGCCATGGCCGCGGAGCCTGTGTGTCCGGGGCCTGTGCTCCGCAACGGGAGAGGCCACAGCAGTGAGAGGCCCGCGTACAGCAAAAAAAAAAAAAAAAAAAAAAAAAAAAAAAAAAAAAAAAAAATAGAGTGACTGTAGCATCAGTTTAGTTTACCAGACTATCTAAAACTATGAAGGTTTTCGGTGTGCTTCTGAAAGATTGCCTGGTTGTTTGAGCTTGTGTTAATTTTTTTAAATTCCAGATCATCAAGTTACTGGATGGAAAACGATCTCAAACTGTGGGAATCTTGATATCTAGTTTGCATTTAGAAATGAAGGATATCCAGCAGGGTAAGTCTTATTAACCTTTTTTTCCCAACTTTAAAATTTTCCAGCTTTTATTGTGAAAAATGTCAAACATATACAAAATTAGAATGCCGCGGTGAACCCCATGTACCCTGTACCTAGCTACAAAACCATTAATCCACTCTTGTTTCATCTAAAGCACCTTCCTTCCATTAGATTACTATGAAGCAAATCTCAGACAGTTTATAATTCATCCTTTAAAATGGTAACACACCACGAAAAGATATGGATAGTCTAAGCGTCACTCCAGTGCCATCATCATGCATTTAACAACATTTGCGATAATTTCTCAATGTCATCAAGTACGTAGTTCTAATAGCACTGATTGTCTGTAAATTCGTCCATTCATTTACAGTTAGTTTGAATGAGGATCCAAACAGATTTCATGCATCGCCTTAGATGTGTCCATCTCTCAGGGGTTTCTTTTTTTTTGGCTGCATTGGGTTCTCGTTGCTGTGTGCCGACTTTTCTCTAGATGCGGTGAGTGGGAGCTCCTATTCGTTGTGGTGCGTGAGCTTCTCATTGTGGTGGCTTTTCTTGTTTCGGAGCATGGGCTCTAGGCACGCGGGCTTCAGTAGTTGCAGCACACGGGCTTCAGTATTTGCAGCACATGGGCTCAGTAGTTGCAGCACACAGGTCGTAGAGCTCGCGGGCTTCAGTAGTTGTGGTGCGTGGTCTCAGTAGTTGCAGCGTGCAGGCTCTAGAGCGCAGGCTCAGTAGTTGTGGCACACGGGCTTAGTTGCTCTGCAGCATGTGGGATTTTCCCAGACCAGTGATTGAACCCGTGTCCCCTGCATTGGCAGGCAGATTCTTAACCACTGTGCCACCAGGGAAGTCCCCTCTTAGGGGTTTCTTTTGATCTAGAGGTTTCTATCCTCTATTTTTGTTTTTTTCGTAATTATTTTTTTGAAGAAGCCAGTTTCTTCAAAAAAGAAGAATATCCTGTAGAAGTTCCCACATTTTAGATTTTGCTGTTTGCGTTGCCTGTTTTTTATTATGTTCTTCTGTCCCCTGTGGTTCCTGCAGACTGTTAGTTTGATCTAGAGCGTTAATCTGAGTGGAGGAAGAGTACTTCACAGATGCTATTGTATACTCTGTCAAGAGGTACATAATATCTGGTGTCTCTCTATGATGTTGGTGGGCACTAATGATCTTTGCCTAGATTCATTATTTCATTAGAAGTTTGCTGAATAATGATCTCCTAATTCCCTCATTTCTTCTTCATTAGCAGGAATGCTTCTATGGAGAAACACTCTCCTTCATCCACTCAGTTATGTCACTGTTTCTTAATCCCCTATTCTTTTTCAAATGATGCGATTTCAACTTGGTTTCCTTTGGCTCAGTTTGAAGTAAGACATTTAGAGAGGGAATTTTACTTGTATATATTTTTCTTAGGCCCTAGAAAAGTAAACCCAAAAACCTTCTGATGTTTTTGAAATCCGCGTCTTGCATGAAGACAACGCTCCCCCTTTCTCGGTCATCAGTTAAATGTAAATCTTCATTTTGACATGTTACTGATAATATTTTCTGAGTGGTAATACAATCTCTCATAGATGGTTTCAGTAGAATTTAGCTTGGGTATAACAGGAGACACTCTGAAACCACACTTCCTTTCAGGTTTTAGTTGGTATTGCCTCAAAGTTATTTTATTCTGAGACACAGCAGAAGACCCGTAGGTCCCGAACTGAAAGGCACTTAAGAAACTTTCATACATTATTTTTCCTCTGAAAAAAGCTTTGTTAAGGGCTTACAATTTTGCTTTATTGCAAACATTTAAAATTCCACATAAAACTAAACATATCCTGAATCAGATGACAGTCACAGAGTATTCAAATAAGCTTGTCTGTTTTTAATATTTAAGCTTAATAGTAGAACTGAATACATAAGTGTGAATATTAAACCTCAGACAATGTTGCACTAGTTGATTTTGAGTTTGGGGCAGAGGGTGGCTGGCAAGGTCCACCATCAAAATTAGAAAAGGATTCTTCAGTGGCTTTAGGTATTAGATCTTCTAGAATGGAATTTCTGGAATTCACACAGAAAACTGTGATGCTGACACAGATGAAAAAATAAAACCAAAAAAATATCGGTAGGGAAGTTTATAATCTTTTGTCAAGGAGAGTCACTTTTTTGATGCAATCATTGAAATAGAAAGGAATTTTCCAGGTATAGTGGCAGAGTCTTGTCCTAAACCACGGTACTGTTTATAAGCCTGGTAAAAATCAAGTATGTTTGGTTTCATCACCATGACAGGTAGCACTATGGATATGAGCTTTACAATGTCAACAGCACCTTGGACTTTATTCATTTCTTTTTAGTCATGTCCTGTTGTAGTACACATCAGATTGCCATATGGACCAGACTCATTCCGGCCATGTGCTATTCCAGTTACCATCTCAGGACTGTAAACCTTCTTCCCATGGCACTCCAACCTTGTTGGGTTGAATGTTCATGGTGACTTGAATAAGAGATTAGTTCACCGAGCCCTTTTCCAATATTCTACTCTGGACAAGAACATGTTTATATGAAGTAGACGTGACCTTACACTTTAGCACTGGAAATGTTGATTGTAGCATCACAGACTTCTAGGACTCATGGACACCACTTTAATTCTTTCTCTTGCTTCAGGGCATCTCTGTTATCCACCACAGAGTTGGCTCCTAAGTTAAAAAAAATTATCTCCATTTCATGTCTTCATTTAGTAATGCATTCCAGATGAATATAGCAATATAACTCGAGCTTAATTTCTCTTTAGAATCATTTGACTGACACTGGCATCTGAAGGTCACTTAGGAGCCCAGGCTGTGTCAGGTACATTTCATTCTGAATCCATGTCTGGTCATGAATGGAATGCACTTGGCCTTGTGTTGTCATCCTGATGAAAGGACTCCCTGTGCTGACCTTGACCTAAACGTTTGTTTTAACGTAAGAGGGGTAGCTGTCGTGAGATCTGATTGGGGCAGGCCAGCTGGCAGCCAGGCAAGGTCATACAGCATGTCAACCATGGTGAGGTGACCACGGTTGGGAGACTGGTCTTCAGCCTTCTGGTCATATATTCATCTTTGTCAGTGTGCAGAGGTAGGTGCACTAACTTGCACTTTACTGCAAACTTACATGGAGCTGATGTATAAACCGGAAAGCTAGTATATTCACTCAGAGAAGATCAGAGAATTTTCCATTGTCATGACAAAAATGTTTATCGTATCTGTTCATTGTTATGTCCATGTCACTTGTCTCTACTTGGCATTAGATATTTGCTTATGCCTTTTTCCCTTTTGCTGGTCACCTTGAAAATAGTTTTGGGTGTTTCAGCCCACAGTTACCTCCCACAGATGGATAATCCAGTTTTTACTTGTTCAGCTCCTAAAAAGCAACCTTATTTTCTTCATTTGTAAGGTGGGCACTTCTCTGTTGTCCATTAGACACTGCCTGTAATGTATATTCAAAGTGGAATTTGGGGGTGCAGTACCTCAAGGTCTTAACTGTTAGCAAGTAGCAGAGCCAGTGCTTGTTCCTTTATGACATGTAGCATTTCTTTGCTCAGAATTTCTCTGATAATTAAGCATCATTTACCAATAAGTGGGCTAATGTATCATATGTAAATGTCATTCAGTCAGTGATTTTTGATTTTAATTTGATTTTAAAGAATAGACTAAACCTTAGACTAGATGAAATCAGAATGTCATGAATTCCATTCCAGTGCATTTGGGCAAAACTTCTTCATTCTTCTTTCCCTCCCTCCCTCCCTCCCTCCCTCTTCCTTCCCTCCCACCCTCCCTCAGTAAACATGTACTGAATGCCAGTTCTGTTTCAGACACTGTGACTGCCACAACACATAAGATCCAGACTCTCACATTCTCAAGAGTTCACAGGATGGTGGGAGAGATGTACAAAGTATCACAAGATCACAGTATAGAGTTTCCTGTGAAATAACAGAGAGCAATATATTGGCTCCTCCTGTAAAACTTAAGATGAGTCTTAGAGGATGAAATGGCGGTCATCACATAGAGAAGGAGCTTTTCCAACTGAGGAAAGAAGACGTGGAAAGAGGCACAGCTAGAGTATATACGTTACATGTGAATGTGGCTTGTTTCAGGGCAAAGTGCTGGAAAGGCAAGTAACATCCAGACCAGGAAGGGCCCTGAATATCATCAGACGAAATTTGAACATTATCCCATCAGTAACAGGGAGACAGAATTTCAGATTTAAAAGGGACAGTACTGTGATCTGATTTTGAGTGCAGAGATATCTCTGAGGCCATGGAAGACTGGCCCCCAAGCCCTTTCATGCTCTGGCCACAGCCGTACCTCCTCCTGTACTTGGCCGTGCTCCCTTCCTCTCTCCCTGCACTCTAGCCACAGTGGTCCTCTGTTTCCTTAAACAGTCCAAGTGCTTTCCTTCCTCTGTGTCTTTGAAGGCACAGCATGCTTTTCCACCCCACTCTTTATAGCTTGCTCCTTTTCTTTGCTGGGGTTCAGCCACACACCTCAAAGAGGCCCTCCCAGATCCTCTTCCCTAATTTAAGTCACCCTAAGTTAATTCTCTTATTTTCTGCACAGCAGCTAATATTTTATTTGTTCATCTACTCTCACTTACATCCACCACCAGAATGTAAGCTCCAAGATGGAGATTGCTGACTGATGTGTCCCTCGCACCTTGTTGTGCCGGGCACCTAGGTGAGGATCATCAAGGGTCTGTTGAATGAATAAACAAAAATAGTCCTGAAGGTGGCTAGATCTGTTAGAAAGGGGCGGTGATTGTTGACATAATAAATGACGAAGGCCAGAACTAAGGTTGTGTCTGTGGAAGTGTAGAGGAGACCATATACAAGGGATATTTGGAGAGAGGATTGCTACGGTTACTCCCATCAGATTCACACAGTGATGGAGAAGTCTTACATGTACCTTGGATTGCTGGTTTCAACAAGAATGTGAATAATGGTGCCAAAAACATAAAATGGAAATACAGGGGAGAAAGCATGGGTAGAAGCAAAAAGGTCAATTCTGTTTTGGATGATTTGAGTCTGAGATGACTGGCGACATTTCAGCAAAAGTTTTCTTTTCTTTTTTTTTTTTGCGGTATGCGGGCCTGTCACTGTTGTGGCCTCTCCCGTTGCGGAGCACAGGCTCAGGACGCGCAGGCTCAGCGGCCATGGCTCACGGGCCTAGCCACTCCGCGGCATGTGGGATCTTCCTGGACCAGGGCACGAACCCGTGTCCCCTGCATCGGCAGGCAGACTCTCAACCACTGTGCCACCAGGGAAGCCCTCAGCAAAAGTTTTCAGTGAGCATCCGAAAATTCTAGCCTGACGCTAAGTGGATAGGGCTGAGTTAGAGAGAGAACATCCCCCCAAAGGTAGCCACCTTCATCTGTTTCTCTCTACCCAAATGTTGTGGAACATCTTGTGGGAGAAAGCCAAATCCCTGTACTGACTGAAGTTTAAAAGCACTGCGTGACTAAAGGCAAGACCTTGGTTGTGGAGGAAGAATAGTTTCAGGACACTGATCATAATACCACTGCACTTGTATTTGGTCCAGGAGAGATTCCGAATAAGTGATTTACTTCTTGCTGGTTTTCCATCTGCTAAACTGGATGACTTATATTTTAAAGCATTTGGCATCCTTGGACACAGTGACTGCCTACATGATTGCAAATTAGTGTTTTCATTCCACGTTAGTGATTTCCTCTTATTCTTTTCCCAAGGGAGATGGAAAATTGCTGTTGACTATTCTTGATATAAACCTCCGTATGCATTGCAACAGACTAAGTGCCAGAAACCTCCTGGTATCTATTTGGAATTTCCCGTACACTCAGAATTCATATTTATAATATTTAATCTAACATGAAAATAAAACATTTTTCACTTTAGTTCCTACTAGTCCAGAATCTCAGTTTGGAGGTTCAGCTGCATCAAAGACTATCTTTCTGTTTGGAAATCTCAAATCAAAATGTAAGAGGATTTCAGTTAGTTGTATGCCCAGAGTCTAAAACCCAGATCTGAGAATGCCCACTGGACTTTGCTCCCTTTTGCCTAATAATTTCTGGAAATCTCTGTCAAGGTTTATGCCAATTGTCTAAAACATAATGAATTTCACCAGGCATCTGAAGTTCACCATGAATTGTCTAGGACTTTCCTGAGGAATATTCTAATTCTAGCCTGGAAGACCTATACTCAGAGACCAAAGTTTTTATCGTGCACCCCTGCCAGTAAAAAGTTTTAGAGCATGCTTCTCAAGATATGTTTTAAAGAACTTGTACATCATGTAAATGTGTGACAGAACTAATATTCACATTATAAAATGTATGCGATATAAATTAAAATGAGATTAATATTTCTAACTGTCTTACTGATTTTGATGGCTTTAAGTTCTCAACAGCTAATATCTCAAGGCTCAGTATATAAATAGGGTGAGGCTTATTATTAAAAATCGTGGACTTAAACCCACATTTCAAACAGTCTATGGATAAATTCTATTATAATTTATGGAGGTCAACATCTTGGCAAATCCGGTTCAACTGTTCTTGCTTCTAATTCATTCCACGACGCATGAAGAACTTGTACTAGCAATCAGAGCCTCTGCTCTGCCATTTTTCTTACCGTTGATGGATTATCTTCAGTCTGGGGTTTCTCTGCAGGAATCTTTTGAAGCCACCTTGTTTATTTTGTCAAGTTTAGCTAAAGCCAGATTTTAGAATCAGAAAACGTTAGTTAATTGCCCTCTCACCATCACCACCAAATCCCGGTATGTTGAAAGTAAAAGAACAAGTTGAGGAAGGTACGTGTGAAGGAGTTTACCCACCAAAGGTGACAGGTGGTCACGACCTACTGTCATACCAAAGGAAGGCGCCAGGGTCAAGCAACTTATTAAGAGATCAGTTTTTGGATGAATATAAACAGTAGTCCTAGCGCCACTGTGTTTCCCTTCCCAGCTTTCTCTTTCTCCCACCAAGTCTAAAACACCTGAGCAGCAGGGTTCCCACCCACCTCTCTCTGAACCCCTGTGCATTCCTTCACTCTCAGAGCTGAATCCAGAAAGCAGAGGGTGGCATTTCTTTGTACTTTACCTTCAGGCAACTGGCTGAGACCATCCAATCTGCCTGGAATGTAATTTTGGCTTAAAAGAACCAGAACTAATGGAAGAACAGAAGCAGCTTAACCCAAACTGTTTCTCATTCCACTGCCCTACAGAGAATAGAGGGGACGACGGAGGGGAAGTTCTGTGAATTCTTCGCCTGTGCCCTTCTTTGAGGTTTGAACCATGGACAATTTTAATTGCACCTATAAAATGGCACCTTGCGGCAGAGTACATGCCTGGACTTAGGCAAGAATTGGGATTTTTGCTTTATAAGATTGAGTGATTTGGAGCTTTGGGAACAGATTAGATGTGTCCCTTTTGGGATTGTCATTTCTTTCACCTGCCAGCCAGCTCCTGTTTACTGTGTCATTTACACTTGCCTCCTGTTTCCATCAAAGCTCGAGTAAAGGTCTGTACCAACTAACACGACACACTAACAAGCATTTGGCAATGTAGATAAGATCGTAAAATGTATTCCCTCTATAGTTGCTATTCTTTATGTGTCTGGAGGCAACTTTTGTTTGTGTTTCTTCATTCTCTGTGCCTTCACTTCCCTTTTTAGTTGGTTCTGGCATGCAGTATAAAATTGCAATTATTAATATCTTTTCAAGAAAATTGGACTTTATATTACCGTAGATTTTCTTCTAAGATAATGCCTTTTCAAGTTCCGGGTTTCTTTTTCCGTTTTCTAGAAATTCTTTTTTGCCATGGGAACCACATTATTGGTTATTGTCAATAACTGTGAATAGTTAACAAAGATTGAAGTATATATTAAGGTAGCATACTAGAATCGAACTAAGTATCAGCAATAATTAAATAATGGTGAGGTTATGGATTGTACAATACACAAATGACATTTTTGTGGCATGGGCTGTCTGTGGTTCCCACTGGGAGACTGCTGATTGATGTAAAAAGCATGTGACGCCATTCAGAGGCAAAGGTTTCTGTATGGACTGTTGTGGGTAGTTGGTTCACTGATTTTTTTTTTTTTAAGGTGGTGAGAATTTTAGGTGGAGTGAGTATTTCTAGTCTAACACTTATAAAGGCTAAAAGAAGTACAATCATAGTCCCTTCATTGGTTATGGAACTGAGCTTAGGAAATCATGCTTTGTGGCTTCGTGCCTTAGTTTCATTACCTATAAAACTTGGGACAGCAGTAGCAGCTACCTCATATGATTAAATGTAAAACACTTAGAGCAATGCCTGGCTCACAGGAAGCTCCCGATAAAGGCTAGCTACTAAGTGATTAAGTATTCATCTCCAGTATGGTCTGCCTACTTTCCCACCCTCTGGTAGAGTGCACAGAAGATGCCTTTAAGCTGCTTAATAATTGCTGCCCTCAGCATTTCATCTGGATACGTGCATGGAATGAGGCTTGGCCCGTACCTGTGTCTGCACAGGTGTGCCTGGTGCCATTCGGAGGAGGAACATGGTGGTCAGTAGGGAAAGAGTGAGGTGTATTGAGGAAGGGCTGTAGGAGAGCTATGACCATCATGAAGAGATTTGGGTACAGAGCATTCAGCGGGGCAGGTTCTGTGCAGTTCTTGTCCTGGCCTCTGTGTGGTTCTTCCACCCTCCACACTCTTCTCTGCCCAGCCCCCTTCTTTTCACCTCTTGCCCAGTTTCATCACAAGCTTGGTCTTCATTCTCAGTGGTGGCCTCGTTGTTGGGAGGTGAGGCTGTGGGGAGATATTCCTGCTCTGCCTTCCCTCAGCTTTCAGATTGTACCACAACCTCCTTCCTTCCATGACCCCACATCCTTGCTTTTCTCTTGAGAGAGGTCAGAGGAGTTGGTTTGTGGCAGTTTTGAGGGGTAGATTACCTGAGAGTTTAAAAAACCCAAGGCCTGGGACTTCCATGGTGGTCCAGTGGTTAAGACTCCGTGCTTCCCAATACAGGGGCACGGGTTGATCCTATCCCTGGTCGGGGAACTAAGATCCTGTATGCCGCATGGTGTGGCCAAAAAAAAAAAGAAATAAAATAAAAAACCCAAGGCCTTCCATATTACTTTTCCCATTCCATTCTCTTTTCCTTACAAATTATTTATCATACCCTAAAAATATCAGTCATTTGGTCGAAACAGGTGAGTTTTATGTTGGCTACTCGGGAGCTAACCATGTTAACAAAATAATTTCTTTTTCTTTTTTTTTCATAAACGTATTTATTTTTTTAGTTTTGGTTGCATTGGGTCCTCGTTGTTGTGCGTGGGCTTTCTCTGGTTGCGGCGAGCAGGGGCTACTCTTCGTTGCAGTGCGCGGGCTTCTCATTGCAGTGGCTTCTTTTGTTGCAGAGCACGAGCTGTGTAGGCACGTGGGCTTCAGTAGTTGTGGCACACGGGCTCAGTAGTCATGGCTCGCGGGCTGTAGAGCACAGGCTCAGTAGTTGTGGCGCACAGGCTCAGTAGTTGTGGCGCACAGGCTTAGTTGCTCCACGGCATATGGGATCTTCCCGGACCAGAGCTCGAACCCATGTCCCCTGCATTGGCAGGCGGATTCTTAACCCCTGCACCACCAGGGAAGCCCTAACAAAATAATTTCTATTGATAATCCAATAAGCGTCTTTGCTTTCTTGGGCTGAGAATAAATCTAGCCCATTTGCAAAGGATTTTTATACACCCACTTGTGAATAGGTGTCATGTCAACTACTGAAGGACACAGAAAGAAGCATACAATGGGCTAGTAGAGGCTATTTTTAAAACCAACATCAGCCAAAGCCTGGTAAAGCAGCCATCTTTCGGTGACATCTTCTGCACCTTGGATGACCAGGTTTACTTTGGCTAATCTAACAGACTGAGGAGTGTGCCTCTCCTACTTCAGTCTGCCACGTGTTTCTTGCCCAGAGATGCTCCTCTGTCAATAAGAACAGTGCCCTTAAGTAAGTACTTGTTTTGTGCTAATTAGAAGTCCTTCAAAACAGCAAACGCTGTCCTGTGTTTATTTGGACGAGGTGCACTTGGGGATAGAAAAGCGTTCAGGGTTAAAAATGCCTGGAGGGCTGCAAGAATTCTTGCCAGTTCTTTCTCTTTACCCTGGTCTTGTGAAAAGCTGCCTCCAAACCAGAGAGGGAATTTACCTATTGTGTAAGACCCTGACCCCGTGCCTGTGCCTTAAGCAGGCACACAGTTTTTATGTGCGCCTGTTAGTTTGAATTTGTGATACTGATCTGCTTTTTGTCCCTGCTGACGGTTATTATATCTTAATGGGCGAAACCCTACTCTAATGATCCTTGTGTATATAATTCTCGGAGTACAGAGCAGGCACCAGAGGACCACATAAAAACGTTTGCCTCAATTTCCCTGCAAAAAAGGAGCCCAGAAACCAGACTTGACCAAGTAACAGATTTTTAAAGGTAAAGGAACCCAATAAAATTACCAGCTTTTCACAGCGTGTGTCTACTTCCTTTCGACATATTGTGAAGTGTAGGTGAAATATTCTAACTGAACTGACAGTGGGAGTGGGGATAACTAAGGAGAGAGGGAGATAAAAGTAAAAACCACCAGCCATGATTGATACTGCAGAAGCAATGAATCGTTGGGGGTCTCCCCTTTGTGGATTTGGCACTTCACCTTTCTGACACCACCTGCAGGAGTGTCGGTGTAATGAGACCCATACAGATGGAAGCAACAGCTAGAAGTGCTTGGAATTACTGTATCAGGGCTTTGAGGCGCACTGGAGAATTGTGTAGGCTGGTATTTGCTTATTCAACTTTTACAGTAAAGAGGGTGTTTGTGAGTGTGTGTGAGAGAAAGAGAAACAGAGAGTGTGTGTTTACAAGTGCGAAGTGGAGGGGGCTACCTGATCCTAGGTAACTCCAAAAATATTTTAATAAAGGACTGATTTCTTTCTATAACGCAATCTTCAATTAACTAAATGTGTTCATGGGATGCTTCTAAGTTTGATGGTGAGCGCCTTCAAGAATCAATTCTCTAGGGACTTCCTTGGTGGTGCGGTGGTTAAGAATCCACCTGCCAATGCAGGGGACACGAGTTCGATCCCTGGTCCAGGAAGATCCCACATGCTGCAGAGCAACTAAGCCCATGCCCCGCAACTACTGAAGCCTAGAGCCCGTGCTCTGCAACAAGAGAAGCCACTGCAATGAAGAGTAGCCCCTGCTCGCCACAGCTAGAGAAAGCCTGCGCACAGCAATGAAGACCCAACGCAGCCAAAAATAAATAAATAAATTAATTAATTAAATTTTAAAAAAGAATCAATTCTCTAATACACTGTCCCATATTTGGGGTATAGCATGCTCAGGTATGGATTCTGGCCCTACGTATGAACTTAAACTATTCATGGTAAATAGGAGGCAGGATTTATGTACATGCAAGACAGCTCTCCTGTGAGTCACAGCACTTAGGCTCTTTTTACGTTTCAACCCTTTGGCCAATAACCTAACCTTCCCTGGCCACCCTATAAGATAGAAATAATAGAAACCATTTAATTTCCTTAAGCTCTTGGGCTCAACCAGATGATCTTTTCATAGTGCTGCTTCCACCACTGAGTTTTATTTTACTTTTAAGAGCCTCATGGAAGAGGAGAAATCTCAGTGGAATACTTGGCGTTGGCCCTAAATTAATCTCTCAATCTACTCTTCCTCTCCCCCATTCCTCCCCCAAAGATGAGATTGGAAGTGTAGCTCGGGGCTAGGAAAGGAATGGGCTTAAAAATCAGGCCAAGGCCTTAGGACTTCACCCAATATTTAAAGGAAGACATCTGAGGTATTTTAAACATCAAGTAAAATTTTGAGACCTGTGTTTAAAAAAAATAATAATAACTTGGGTGGTACGATGAAGCGTGGATTGGTGGGAAAGACGGAAATGAGAGGTAAAAATAGGTTAGCTTTCTAAATGGACCCGAAGGTTAGCTTTTTATATTTCCCTTAAGACATTGGATACATTATTTTTTGTAATTAGAGTTTTTGTGCATGTAAATTTTCTATTAATGCTTCCTGAAGTTGGGTGTCCAGCAGGGTTTTGAAGGACCAAAAGGGTTTAAATTGCAACTGCTCCTATCTGAAACACTCCAGAATTCTAGAAAGTTTCACTTATAACACAAACTACTCAGTAATGGCAGTCTTCTTTCTCTGATGCTTTCCAGATGTTAAAGGAGATAAGGCATTAACAAGCATTAAAACACATCCACAGTGTGTATATTTAACATCACAATAGTCAGTTTGTAGGTACCATTCTGATTTCACACCATGCTTTATACTCTGGGCCAAGCATACATCTTAACCTCACTTAATGTTTTCAGTAAGTGAAATTAGACCCATTCTATGGAGATGCTGAGGTTCATAGAGCTGAACCTGCCAGGGTCACGTAGTAAGTTTTGCTCCCTCCACAGCAGTCATCTCGGTCTTTTTCTGAACCTTGAGCTTGTTCCTTCATCAGGCTTAGAAATATTCTTCTGCATTACCTCTCTCCCTGGAAGGCTTTTCTCCCAGACACTCACAGAACTGACCTGCTCAGCTCTTAGCTTAAATGTCACCTCTTCAAAGAAGCCTTAACCTCTGTCATGTTGCTCATTTCTCTGCTTTCTTCATATCATTATCTGTAACTGTTTATTTGTTTATTTTCTGTCCCCTAAGGTAGAGTCTAAATCTCATGAGATCAAGTGCTTTGAACGTGTCAGACACACATTTGATTTGTGTAATCACAGCATTTTAGAACCGTTCCTAGAACTTGGTGCACGTTCAACAAGCATTTATTCAAGGGATGGGTGAATGAACGAATGAATGTCGCCAGAGCCCATGCTTGTTCTCCAGTCCCATCCTCCCTACGTGTTTTCCTCTGCTTCCTGGCATACTGCAGGGGAATTGGCTGAGGGTATAACCCATCAAACTGTGTATCTGGGACCCAGACTGATTAACTTCTGAAACTCAAATATTTACTCACTAGGAAAGGAAGCCAACAGATCATTCTCTTTCCCATTAGGTAAGATTACTTGATTATATGTAAGCTTGCAGTTCATGTGCAGTACCTAGTTTAGGAGTGAACGTTTCTGATAAATTCTTTTAGAATTTTACCTTTTCTTATCGCATTCCTGTTGGCTGATTTTTATAGGAGACTATTAGAATTTACATAAACTAGACATTGTTCCTGGCCATTTTTTTGTTTTTTTAAAGCATCAGACATTGAAAAATGCCTGGTCCATCTAATAAGTTAGTGAATTCATATTATCCCCCCCACACAGTGTTCCTGGGAGGGTAAATTCTTGCCTTCTTTGCTCAAATGACATTTTTCTTTTGTGGTTTCAGATTGGACTTTTCAGAAGGGTAATTTTCCTTTGTCTTGGTGGAATCTGAGATGACTGACTTTGTCACTAGCATATTAACCTCCTCTTTTCTCACTACCCCACGTAGCTGAGGAACAGCTTGATAATTAATTCCTCTAAGTTAGAGAAGGTGGCCTATGAAGGAATTTTAAGTACATTTCTCGGTGTTCTGTGAAGTTACATGATCTTAGCTCCGTTAATTAAGTTTATTAAAATTGTATAAAGGGGTTCATGTGATTCTAAACCACAGAAGAAGCAAAACAATTTGAAAGCAACCTGCCCTTTACCTTGATCCCTACCTTCTCCAAAAGCCGTGGTGTAGTGCCAACGAACAGAACAGTGGTTGACGAGCAGAATTTTAAGGCATTCTAAATATTACTGGTTGGTTTAATAAAATTAATTAGCCTGCCACGGAGAAAATTTACTAGCGTGCTGGTTAATTTCACAATATAAAGTCAGAGAAGGGAGGTGGGGTTGAGGGAACAAACCTTATTAGTTTTGAATAATTATTTAAAGATGTGGAGCTGCCTATTTCAAGCACTTTGATTGCCAAATCCATTAAGGCTTTAAAATCTCAATGTTTGTATGCTGGTGTATATGGGAAGGAATCTCTCTAGATGAAATCACAGGCATATTAGTTAACAGCTAAATAACTTATTTAACATACAGAACAGCAAGTAGGATCCAAATAAAACCATGGGAATGAGAACTTGCCTTAAAACTGGCTCATGGGAGGTTTCCATAATCTTAATTTGCCATTGATGCAATTATTGCTTTTTCTTGTCTCTTTAATCCAAACAAGATGTTTGCAGCGGCCATGGAAAGGTGCCTGAAATCACATGCCTGAATTCATTTAATTTGCCAACATCGTCTTTTTTTCTCTCTCTCTCTTCCTGGTAATGGGCAAGAGTCAGTTCTGGTGCATCAGGTACTAAATCTCTTCAATTACCAGCCGGGAAGAAAGATTTAACCTTGTGTTTCAAACCTACAAACTGATTTAGTTTTAAAGCACAAACACTTCTCCTGTGGAGCCTAAATTAAACTGCAGAAAGGATGCAGAGCTTGAGGAATTAAACCAGGCAGGGCCAAGGCTCAGGCCAGTGATCGGAACCATTTTGGTTTCTTTCTCGGGCCCCTGGTGCAAAAGGAAAGGGAGTTGAAAGACAACCTGTGTGAGAGGGGGCAATGTTACATTGCTTGGAAGCTAGACATGGAGTAAATGTGAGTGCAGGGGAGTCCAATCTAACCTCTTATCCTTTTTTCTTTTTCTCTTTGGGGGCTCGGCAGCCATTTTTAATGTGGATGATTCTGTGGTTGATCTGGAAACCCTGGCGGCCTTATATGAAAACGTGAGTATCAAACACCTACAGAGCCAGAGTTTCCAGATTTTTGTATCTTAACTAACTTAAAAAAAAGTTAATGTCTAGAAAATGGTTATATGTGACTCCTTCCACCTGAAAAGTCACTGAGCCATTCATGTTCTTTGGCAGTGGGAATTGTGACATTGCATGGAAGAGATTAAGGCACAGAAATGCAAGCTCAAGTGAGAGTGACCGTGAGGAAAACACTAGGTTCTTGACCGCCCACTGTGGTATCTGGGTTAGTAGATTTCTTTTGCAAGGGAAGGCAGTTCAATGTGGAGGCCGCTTCTGTGCCGTGGAACCCAGGCCAACCCTGTGGCTTGCAATCAGAGTGCATGAAGCTAAGTTACCAGCTTAACACTGGTGTACACCAGTGTCATCCTCTGAGGAATGGGGATGCTGTTACCAGCTTGGATGATTACTTTTAACCCAAGTGAACTGATGGCATTGATCGTGGGAAATAGTATAGGATGGTGGGTGTGTGTTTTGGATTTAGAGTGAGATACTCTCAGGTTTGAGGTCGAGCTCTACCATTTACTGCTGAGTGGCCTCAGGCCAGTTAAATTCCTTAAACCTGTTTATCAGTACAATGGGGATGATAATGGGCTCGACATGATTTTTGTGAGTATTAAAAGAGAATTCAATATATGCAGCAGTAGCAGTGTTTTTTGTTTGTTTGTTTTGTTTTTTGCGGTACGCGGGCCTCTCACTGTTGTGGCCTCTCCCGTTGCGGAGCACAGGCTCCGGACGCGCAGGCTCAGCAGCCATGGCTCACGGGCCCAGCCGCTCTGCGGCATGTGGAATCCTCCCGGACCGAGGCACGAACCCATGTCCCCTGCATCGGCAGGCGGACTCCCAACCACTGCGCCACCAGGGAAGCCCCCAGTAGCAGTGTATTTTGAAAATAAACAGCGCTGTACACATATATGGTCTTCAAATGTGGATTATATGTGGAGATAACCAGCATAATTATCAGGCTTTCTTGAGAAGATGACACAGGAGAGTCACAATTCCCATAATTGTTAACTGTTCTGGTTCACTGACTCTGTTAGGATTTGAAAACATAGACTGAAACAGATTCTCTTTACTGAAGTAATGCTGTTTCCCAGGAAGCTACCCGGAGCTCTATAGCATGCTGATTACCCAGCTCAAAAAACGATTTCATTTCAATACTTAGGTCCCCTGGGACCTTAAGTGTCTCAGAAAATTTCCATAGTGTGATAATCCAGCCTAGCGGGATTGCCAGTTCCCTTCACATTTTTACATCCTTTGTATATATCAGGAACTGTTTGGTACGACTGGGTGGGAACTTCCGATGTTTCTATCAGGAAGGCTTTCGTTAATAAAGAAGGTGCACAAATCCTAGGCCATCGGGAGCTAATGGCACATTTGTTGAATACCTGGAAGGCATCATGGTATTGTGGAAGAAAGGTGTTCCAAGTCAGGCTCTTTGCCAGGTACTTAGTGTAAGCCTCGGTGGAGTCATCTTTGAGACAAGGATGCAATACTTGATGTCGGAGGACTTTGTAAAAGGCAAAGTGCCTTCTAGGATGCTTTTAGTTGTTGCCTCGGGCTCAGGACCGTGCACATGATTGGTACTTGTTAGCTAACAGTAGAGGTAAGCTACATACGACTGACATAGTTGCGCAAATTGAGAAAGTATGGGACTAAATGCCAAAATCAGTGGTGCAGACAACGAATGCTTAGAAAATTCAGAAAGAGAGAACCTGCTGACCAGAAATTTAAAAATCAGGAGCCTACATAAGTTAGGAGGGCTGTTCGGTTCTGAGGATGAAGAAAGCACATGCTAAGGACAACTTGACCCTTATCCTATCTTACAGGGAAAGGCACAGGGGATTCAAAGGTTAGCAATCAAATGTCCTGGCTTCTGTATCCAGCTAAGTTCACTTGTTATGATCATTTAGTTTAGCCAGTAATTCCCAAACATTGGCATGTCTCAATCACCTGGAGGGCTTGCTGAACCCTACCTCTGGAGTGTCTTATATCCGGGGTAGGGCCAACAAGGGGCATTTGTAACTAGCGACAGGTGGTGCTGATGCTGCTCGTCCAGAGACCACACCCTGAGACACACTGCTTTAGACAGATTCTCATTGCTCACTTTTTGTGTGTGTTTTATTTCTATTTCAACACAGAGAGCCCAAGAGGATGAACTCGTTAGAATAAGAAAGTATTATGAGACATCCAAAGAGGAAGAATTGAAGCTACTGGATAAACCTGAGCAGTAAGGATGCTTAAACACTTTTCTGCTAACAAAAGGAGAAGGGCCGTCCCTATCTTCCTAGCTCTGAATAACCAAATCTCAACTGTGCCAATCTAAGTCACAGCAGCGTCATTCCTGTGACCTATTGCATGCAGCAGAATGACCTGACTGCCGGGAAAGGCAGCCGGGAGATTTGTGCTGCTGGATATCATGTCTCAACCCCTCACCCCACCCCTCATGACTCCCCTTTTCTTGTCCTAGCAACTTGTTAATTCCTCCTAGACTAAACATTCTGGCCCAAAGGGTAACTGAGGAAGGGAGAGGTTACTGCTCTGTTTAAGGTTCTGCTGATGCAGTTAAAAGGGATGATGTCAGAGTCACAGAATTCAAATTGATTTTCCTAAATATTGTATCCAGTAAATGTAGCCTGAATGTGCCAGCTTTCTCCCCAAATCCTCTACCTGCTCTGCCCAATTTAGATGTGACTTTTTCATCCTCCCTTTGCATGTGCTTGTGCTTGTGCTTCTCCCCAGTCACTATCTGGAGGTGTCTGCTCTCTGGTTTGGGGTGTTCCACACACTTTGAAAGTCCAGAATTCTAGTGCATAACTGAATGACTCTTGTCCTTGGCTGGGCTCTTGGGGTCTGCAAACCATGGATAACCTTCTGGGGCTCTGCAGCCCTGAGGACTCTGTGAGAATGTGGGATGGGTCTCCAGTGGACAGAAGGCTGCTTAGCTTGTGGCTACCTTGAGTGCTTCCTGCCCAATGCAGGCTGTGCTTCTCAGCCTGGAGATGAGGCAAGGAATAGGAAACAGAGGAAATTGACTGGGTTTAGGGTAACAAGTCAGCCCCAGAGACATTCAAGGGTCAGTCGCTTATACTGAAACCTTCACACCTTGCCCTTAGTTCCTCTAAAATGCCCCACTCCCCTTGGAAGCCAGGGTATTCAGGTCCAGAAAAAACATCTTTCAGTGACTGGGTGAGGAATTTCTAGGTTTACTCAGTTATTGACAAACCTTTATGATAACTTGGGGACCCTTAGATGACTGGCTGTCACATGGGGCATATGCCAGGGCTCTCCCCCCAGCACACACCCAAAGTTAGTTCATGAAGCCTAGGAATATTGTGAATCAATGCAGATGGGCTTCCCTGCCCTTCTGTTCCATCGACTTGAGCCCCCCGTCCTTACCAACCCTCACCCCGACCCATCCTGTGGTCCACTGCCAAGTCTTGTTTCCTAATATAATAAATTCATTCCCACTAAGGTGCTGATGACCGAAAATGAAGTGACTAATAATGGGATATTTAGACACAAGGCCACGAGGAGTATTTGAGGACTGTCTTAGTCAGTTTGGGCTGCTATAACAAAGTATCCTAAACTGGGTGACTTCTCAACAGCAGAATTTTATTTCTCACAGTTCCTGAGGCTAGAAGTCTGAGATCCAGATGCCAGCATGGTTGGGTTCTGGTGAGCACCCTCTTCCAGGCTGCAGACTTCCCTTTGTATCTTCACGTGGCAGAGAGCAGAGAGGGGAAGTAAGCGCTTGTGTCTCTTCTCTGAAGGGCACTAACCCCACTCATGAGGGCTCATCCCTCATGACCTAATTACTTCCTAAAGGCCCTACTTCTTATTACCATCACTTTGGGGGTTAGGATTTCAACTTAGGGATTTGGGGGGGGGGTGGGTACAAACATTCAGTCCATAACAGGGACAAGAGGGCATATCAAGCATTTGGGTAGTGCCAACTATGCCATGTTAAGCAATGATATTCCAAGCCCAGAGTTGGTAAACTTTTCCTATAAAGGACCCAGTAGTAAGTACTTTAGGCTTTGTGAGCCATTACAATCTGCTGGAACTACTCAAGTCAACCGTTGTTGTACAGAAGCAAGCACAGACAATGCATAAACAAATGGGCGTGGCTGTGCGCCAATCACAGTTTATGGACGCTGAAATTTGAATTTCATATCATTTTACATGTCACAAAATATTCTGGTTTGTATTTGATTAATATTATTAATATTAATGTTTAAATGGTTGATTTTTTTCAACCATTTAAAAATGTGAAAACCGTTCTTAGCCATACAAAAACAAATAATGGGCTGAATTTGGCCTGGGGACTGTAATTCACCAACCCCTGCTCTAAACTATGGAATGTCCCCCTTGGTAAAATGAACCGTGGGTCCCTGCTCCTGGAAGGGTTCCCCTTTTCCTTCCTGTGTTAATGCCTTTCTAGCATTATTTTTCGAGATTAATTGCCAGGACACAGAATAATGGCAGCAGGTAATTAACAGATGACTTATTAAAGTTCTCCTGCTTTCTCTACTGATGATCTGGATGGAAGAGTGTTTTTAAAGTTTGTAAATGGTCATTGTAAGGGCTTCCTGAACATGCTAAGCTCTTAGTGACAGCAAAGAAGATGGTCGTGTTGTCCTGGTGATATGCTTGGGCTCAGCTGCTAGAAGGTGAGGCCCAGAGAGGTAGGGCCTCCAGGGCTGAGTGATTTTCACCTTTACTCCTGACCTCCTGCACAGTGTAGCATTTGTTTGATTCATGCCAGAGTCTGATTTTCTGGCAACTGATTTGCCATGAGTTCCAAGTGAGTTGACTATAAGCATGTTTTGCATACTGGAAAATATGAATCATTTATAGTTTCAGCATTGCAGTTGCCTAAGATTCCTGTGGTGCCCAGGCTTTAAATCAGAGCCCGGAGAGGCTGCCCTCCTCACTTACCTCATCAGCTTTCTTGAGCCGCAGGGCCAGATTTAGAAAGTCGTTTCCCACAGAGGTGTCATCTGCTTGGGACCAGGCTGTCTGAGAACCATTCCCTTCAGCAATGGTCCTCAAGTCTGTTCACACTCTCCTTGGGATGGTGGTGAGGCGAGGGGAGGCTCTACTGGGTTTGATTAGGCCTGATGTGTGCTTTTTGTGGCCTAAAGTGAGCATCCTATTGGGATGCTCCACTGAGGCCCACAGCTGCCTTGGGATCCCCCAAAAGAAGACATATTGACGTTGAAACAAGGCTCTGTTAGCATCCTTCTCTATGGAGGAACATAGGCTACGGCATGCACAGACACCTGACATGATATCATTCAGGGCTTTGAGGAGTGATAAACCACATCTTAGTCCCTTGAAAACAGTGGGCCTGTTGCATCAATCCACCTGACAGCCGAGTTGCTGTGGATGTGTGACCCACATACTGTGAGGTGCAGAATGTTTCTGCTATGTACCAGCTGTAGTCACAGCCCATCCTAGGAAGATCAGCCTGCCTTAAGGAAAGAAGAGGAAGGTCCCTGGTCTGTGGCTCTTGAGGGTATTTAGTCCTTTCTATCTCTGGCCCTAGGGTATAAAGTTAGACTAGTCCAAAAGGAAATCAGTCCCTAAATATTCATAAGTACCATGGCCTAATAATGCCCAAGACCCTCTCCTTGGGGATGTGTAAAAGAGTGCTTACCCCTGCCCTTATGGGTAGAGTATAAAACCCACATGTGGGAGATAAGATATTAGACACTTCATAGCCTTTGAGGTAACCTGTACTTCTGGTACTTTCTCAGATAAATGGGAAATGGTGCTTTCCTTGAGACTTTGTTTTTCCCAAATTTGCTTCTCTAGTGTTTTGTATCTTCGCCTTCTACTAGGTGACCAGGCCCAAAACCCACAAGTCATCCTGGACTCTTCTCAGCATCCCGTGGGATGGGTCAGCTACATTGGGTCTGGAAGCCTCAGTCGCTTTCTCACCATTTGCCCCTCAGCATCCACACTGCAGGCCCTCTCCCGTTCCCCCTTAGAATATTCCAGCTGCTCCCAGCCTCAGATCTGCTATCACTTCCAATCAATCAGCCGATCCATCGCAAGGGCGATTTTCTAAAACGAAAAGCTGAAAGTTTCACTCCTCTGTTTAAAACCCTTCATTCATTCAGAAAAAGCTTGAACTCTTTATTTTAGAACACAAAGCCCCATTTTAGCTTCTTCTCACCTTTACCCACGAATATTATCAGCCTGTCCAGCCTCTCGCTGGCAGTTTCTTACATGTGTAAGAAGGACCAGAGGGCTCCCGGAGACCTTGGCTGACATGGGCCCTCCAGGGCTCTGACTTTGATGCCCTGCGTATGGCTTCCATAGCTCCTATTTTAGGCCCCATCACCGAGAGCACTCATCACACCCGTGGTAACTGTGGATTTATTTCTCAGGTGATCAAGAAGGAATCGTGTTGAAGTTAAATTCTGTTCTCAGGTCTTAGCGTGGTGCCTGACACACTGTAAATGCTTCATACACATCTAAAGATACTAAAACTCTTGGTGACTGATGCTCTGGTATTTTGGGTGACACATTCCCTACAGTTCTATCCAAAAGTATTGGGAAATATCTGAATTTCCCTCCCCCCTCCAACTCTGGATATATGCTTCGGCCCCTTCTCCATACACAGAACACTGGGTCTTTAAGATTCTCGGAGAGCCTTCCTAGTGCAAACCCTAGTTCCAGTAAAGCTTTGATCCCAGGGAACCTTGTAGTTCTATTTTACTCTTTTTTCTGGGTAACACAGATTGCTTGAGCCTAGGGGCTCATCTCCTCATGTTGGTCCTAAACCTCCTTTTTTGGAGACGAGTTATAAGTAATTGCTTATACAGCATTTCCTTCTTCTCATCTAAGATCTTGCTGGTAAGCCGGGGTGTTGATCCGTATATTCTCTCCATCAATTCTTCACTCGCTGTGTTCATTTAAACGAGGAAGTGTACCCACTCAGGGATCTGGGTCCTACTTAGGGAATAGTATTTCATGGTTGCATTTGGAAAGGGAGAAATGCAGGGTGCTACACTTGAGGTAGCTCTCAGCAGCATCTGAATAAGTAAAACTTCCCAAGACTCACTACAGGACCCAATGCCTCCAGTCCCACAGGCTTTTTACTGCTCATGTTTGTGAGAACTCGGTGATACCTCTGATTTCAGTCATAAATGAATCAGTGGTTTAATACTAATTTTACAAAGAAACAATTCACATATAGAGTGTAAGTTTTTCATCTTGTCCTAATTCAGAATTCCTCTGGGTTTCCACTTTTATATCCCGTCACATGGTTTTCCTAATAATCAGAGTTACAGAACCTTAAAGCAAAGGTATGTTTTCTTTTATGGGCATTCTTTGCTTCCTCTCAGTGTCATTTAGGAAAAAAAAAAAAAGGATTATGATCTGGTTGTAGGATAAATAAGAAAAACAGCTGATTATTAGAATCTTATTAAAGCCCAAGTGTCCCTAAAAGAGGCACAGAGTATTAGCTAAGGAAATTTCTTTGGTTATAGAAAGAAGGGGGCTCCACCTTTGCTCCTAGGTAAAAGCATCCTTGGTAAGAGGTTACAGAATGTCAAGGTAATGATGTTATGGTTTGACCAAGACTTTCAGAACTATCAGTTAATCATCGTTTCAACCCCCAAATGGATTTAAAAGCTTTCAGTGGATTCTCTCCTTTTCTGAATTCATGTCCAACTCTTTCCACCCATTTTAGTGTATACCCCTACCTCGGGTGGTTGGCCTAGAGGATATGTAGCTCTTCCAACTTAATTTTGCAAAGGGCACCAGTGCCCAGCTGCTCAGACAGTGAGCTTCTGTGTGTAGGTCAGTACTCAACTTTAGCTTTTAAGATCTGTCTTGCCATAGTTTTTAAGAAACTTTAGATTGTGCCCACTTAATGAGTGCCTCCTTTGTTCCAAGCATGGAGCTATGAAGTCCCGTCTGTGTAGGTAAGTTGTTGTGGAAAAGTAAACACATACCTGCAGAATAGAATCATTATAGATTATTATAATTGTTTGAACAACAACAACAAAAAGTAGTAATCTAACTTCAGAAAGAGATTATTTTTTCACTTGTCTATAGACATGTGCCTCAAATCTTCCCCTTACTTAGCCCATGTTAATACACCATTAGAGAATGCTGCATTATAAAGGGAGTCTATTGTGTTGTTTTTTTTTCCCAAACACTAAAGATTAATGCTTTCCATTTCGGTTTAGTCTTACTTGGGTAGCAAGAGACAGATAGCTTCACATGGTTCAGTATACTTGCATTAACTTTCTGTTCTTAGTTTATACACCATATGCTTGCTCACCATTATAGAAACCCATTTTATTTTTTTTTTTAATTTTAAAATTTTTTTATACAATTTTTAAAGGTTATTTTCCATTTACAGGTATTACAAAATGTTGGCTATATCCCCTGCATTGTACAGTATATCTTTGAGCCTATCTTATACCCAGTAGTTTGTAGCTTCCACTCCCCTACCCTTATATGGCCCCTCCCGCCATGACTGGTAACCACTAATTCTCTGTATCTGTGAGTCTGCTTCTTTTTTGTTATATTCACTATTTTGGTGTATTTTTTAGATTCCACATATAAGTGATATCATATAGTATTTGTCTTTGTCTGACTTACTTCACTTAGCCTAATGCCCTCCAAGTCCATCCATGTTGCTGCAAATAGCAAAATTTCATTCTTTTTTATGGCTGAGTAATATTCCATTGTGTGTGTATATGTATGTGTGTGTATGTATATATACATATACCACATCTTCTTTATCCACTCATCTGTCAATGGATGTTTAGATTGCTTCCATATCTTGGCAGTTGTAAATAATGCTGCTGTGACTGTTGGGGTGCATGTATCTTTCCAAATTCATGTTTTTGTTTTTTTGGATATTGTTTTATTTTTTTTTTTGGAGTGGAGTTGCTGGGTCATATAGTAACTCTATATTTAGGTTGTTTTTGAGAAACCTCCGTACTGTTTTCCGCAGTGGCTGCACCCATTTACATTCCCACCAATAGTGTACGAGGGTTCCCTTTTCTGCACATCCTCGCCAACATTTGTTATTTGTGTTCTTTTTAATGATAGCCATTCTGACAGGTGTGAGGTGATATATGGAAACCCATTTTTAAAAGTGGCTTTGTTGTCAACAGTAGAGCACAAACCCTTGGAGTCCCCTGAGTTTGCCTGTTTGATGCCTTTTATAATTGTTCAGTTAACATTGTCAAACAAGGAATGCTCTCATGATGAATCTCTTTTTGCTGTCTTTTTATTTTCCTTGCGATTATATGTGAAGTCAGATGATTCATTCTTAATTTTTACAGATTTTTACACGAGTTAGCCCAGATCCCTAATTTTGCTGAACGTGCCCAGTGTATAATCTTCAGATCTGTCTTTTCTGAGGGCATTACTGCCGTGCACCGAAAGGTAGAGATCATCACACGAGCTTCTAAGGTATGTTTGCTGTCTAATTCAAAGACAGCTTTGCCCTCCTTGGGGGTAAAGGAGGGAGTGGGGAGTGGGAAAGATCAACTCGAGTCCCTCTGCAGAAATATTGTGGACTTAAGATTGTGTGTTTTCCTGAGTATAACTGTGATGATTATCCCGTGTGAGCATGCATGCAGGTGAGTGAGTAAGAAAGAAGGAGATGCAGATTGACAGAGGAGAAAGAGGGAGAAAAAAATGACACTTTTACAGATTTCTTCTCACATATTCCAAATACCTCCCAATGTACATTCTGGCCACTTAAAACCAACCTAAATAGTATAGTGTGTTTTCCATTCTGACTGTCTAGATTGCAAAAAGAGATTTGCCTTAGACCAATGCACTGGATCATCTGAAATGTGTTTACATGGTAAAATAAAAATATTCTAGAGACTTGATAAATGAAATCAATGATTATGATAATGAGTGATGGGCCGATAAGTTTTTGTTGGCTTTACCACACTGGTGTTCGTTATAAAGTTAAATTCTTGAACGTGGCTTTTTCTCCCAATGACGCACGTCCTTCACCACATGATGATCCTCCACAAATACTGTAATGTTTAGTTGCTTATCTGAAGGCATGGGGTTTTTTCCTTCTAAAATATAAAAGATTTCACTAAAGAAAGCATAAATATTACCAAGGTATATAATATACACCCTCTAATAACGCCCTACAAGGCAGGAGCAGAGGTCGTCCTAGAGCTGCACTTGGTTTTCTTTCTTTACCCTAAAATCAAGGAAAATAAAGTCGACTAAAACTGTAGAGAAGGGGAAAAGTATCAGTTTGAAAATTTGCACTTGGAGCAAAAGAATGAGAGAGAGAGGAAAAACAAATGAGATGGGGAGCTGAAGAAAACCCGAAGCAGCTTGAAATTAATAGACAAATAGTAAAAGTTAATAGACAAATCAGCAAACACTTAATAAACATAGCCTATGACCTTGAAATACATTATTGTATTCACCTCTGAGGATTCTGTACTTCACCTCTGAGGATTATTTCCAGGGATAAGGAAGTATAGGCTTGCTATTGTATCTACCCTACATTTAACTGTGCTGTTTATATAGATACATAGTCCAAAACCAGATCCTCAAATGATCTTAAACCCCTTCCTACTTAGAAGCCGTCAAATACAAAGCCTAACTGTAACAACTGTCTTTTTTCAATTTCTAAATTCTTTAAAATAAGTATTTAAAAAATAAAACCGGCTCAAATAGAAATATAAAAACTAATATTTAATATTCAGTATTAGAACATGCACAGTTTGTAATTCATTAAAAGGATAAAAAAATGATGGCTGTTAACATATTTTTTAAGACACTTATGGCTTAGTGAAGTGTATTTTCCATTTCACCAACTATAAATCCAGTTGGTAACAGGCCAGCAAACAGCCTATCAAGTGCTCAGTGAATATTTGTTGTTGAATGAACATAGGTGCATTTGGAGTTCAGCCGCATAATAATTGGTGTTTGCCTTCCCAGGGCTTGCTGCAAATGAAGAGTGTGAAGGATATTTTGGCTCTCATTCTGGCTTTTGGAAACTACATGAATGGAGGAAATAGGACTCGGGGACAAGCAGATGGATATAGCTTAGAAATTCTGCCCAAACTCAAGGACGTCAAAAGTCGGGTATTTATTTACTTTTCATAACGAAGGTCTGTGATCTGTCATTATTTTCCTTGTATACCTTCAATTTTAAAAAAAGTGTTCCCAGTTGTTCCGTTCATCTCTATCTTCCCCCTAACAGTACATTTTTTTTCTTTGCTTTCTTTTGAATAAAGACAGGTTTTTCATGTTTCATCTTCTTTTGATGACAAAATCCCCAACGTTCATTTGCTCAAAAGCACACAGTTAGATGTTGAACTGCCGTGAGAGAATAAAGCAGATAGCATACAGTATTCGCCATAGCACAAGGCTTGATTCTGCTTGAATTTGGTGTTAGCTACTTGTAATTTACTCACTCCTAAGTAGAGAGCAATGCTGACTCACCAAGGGAGCTGAGCGTTTGAATTATTCTCTGGTCCACAACAATTGGGCTGGGGGTCTACTGTCAAACCCCCTGAGCCTGATTATCACTTGGCTCCACACCCTGCAGAGCTACCTCTTTAGAAACAACCAGCCCATATCTAGGCGTCCCCTGGGGGGGCAGGGGGAGTGGAGGGAGGGGAAACACACAGGCAAATTAGAATTAGACCCACGTGAACAAGACACAAAGGCTGCCTTGTGGGAGGGCCTGCTCTCCCCTGGAGTCCCAGGGTCATAAAGTGGCAGGGTGTTCCTTTTAAGCCGCCTTGATTGTTTTTCACGCCAGTAAGAACACACATTTTTTGAAAGGTGGGAAGGGAGGGATGGTCTTCTGTTCTACTCTCTGGTTCCCTTTAGCACTCCCCTACCCCCTCCCTTCTTGGCTTTATGCCTGAAAGTATGGAGACAGTCTTTTGGTTGGCTGGTGCTTGTCTTAGCCATTACCTCAGAGGCCTTATGGATTACCTCTTTGGGTTCCCCCTCCACCCCACAAGGAAGAGTGTAGTGTCATTTCTTTGTATAAATGCCATAAAAATGAATGGGACAAGGAGGAAAGAGGACAGTCTCGCCAGTCTCAAACAGAATTAGGACCAGGTATCACAAATTAAAAGTGTTAGAGTTACAGAGTGAGATTTCAGCTCTTTGACTATCTAATATGGCAGAGTCTCATGTGAATGGTATTCATTTAAACTTCTCTTTTAAACCTAGGATAATGGGATTAATCTGGTGGACTATGTTGTGAAATATTACCTGCGTTACTATGATCAGGTAAGAAATAGCGTTATGTGGAAAACTACACTAATGGGGTTTCAGCTCCTGCACATTGCTGGCATTCAGAAATTGGATGATGGATGGATGGATGAATTTCAAGTCCAACATAGAATTTGAGAGCTCTCCAGCTTCTTTGGTTTACAGATGGGAACACTGGAGCCAAGAGAGTTTAGTTGACTCTTGTAAAGAGAAGCATTATTCAGTGGCACAAGTCTACTGACTCTTAATCCACTGTATAACACAGCTTCAAAGAGACCCCCGGTCATCTCAGTGCCTTCTGACCAGATTGTGAGGGTCTCTGTGAAACCCATATCCATTCAGTAATTGGTTATATTTGAAACTAGATTCTGGGATGCAGACCAAAAGTTAGGAACTTAAGATGCAATAATACCGAATACTTTATCAGCAGTGTTCATCTGTGAACAAGTTAAAGACGTGGAATTTGAAATCCATCTTCTCTGCTTAGATTACATTGGGCCATTAGAAATAAAAATTTCTGTGAGAATCCACCTGAGCGCAATTTTCTGTGTTTTATTCCTTCTCATTAAATCGAGAACAAGGAGTCCTAGCTTTGAGAAGAAAGAGGTACTATTATAAGTTGTTGAGAAACCTAGCAGTCAATAAATGGAAAAAGTCTCAGGAAAATGTTGTCAGGAGTCCCGCTTAACTATCCACATAAGCAGAGTTTTTCCTAGGTACCAAGGGAAGAAAAGTAAAGATTCCAGGGCCTCGTTTTCAAAAGGCCTACAGTTTCATGCAGAAGACAAGTTAAGCACTGATGAAGTCCTTAGTCATCTCTCCTACCCTCCTGGTGGGTTTATCTAACTGTTGTCAATGTATCTACCACCAGGTTTATTATTCCCCTGTATATAGATATCACTGAGCAATTACCTAGCTTCCCGGCATTGCTCCTTGAGGTCCAGAACTCTTTGTTGTCTCTTTTTTCATGTTTGTAATGTAGGTGCTTGATAAATACTTGCTGAGTTGAACGTACTGTAAATATCCACAAGCATGTAATAAGTAGCATCTGTAACAAACAAGATGCAACGAGGCAAGAGCTACTTTCTGGTAGAGCACGGTAGGTGTGTTGAGCTTCAGGCAATATGTGTGCACCCAAAGTTCTGAAGGCAGGTACCGGGGTGGCAGAAGAGTTATCCTGAAGGATCTTGAGGTGACAGTTCAAATTCAAGGCTGGCATAAGCAGATTTACTCGTAGTCTCTGCCTCAACCATCCTTGCTACACAGATGCACCGTGTAGGAAGGATGAAATTTGCCGATGGAGTTTGACTCCTACTGAAGAGGGCTGAACCCAGTGGAATCGACTTCACAGAGGGGAATCTCAAAGTAAGATTAATTTCAAACACGGGATGGTCCAGTTTAGGAAAAAGAAGAAGTCAACATTTGTGTGGTGCTCTCCCAGTTTTTCACTGTGTAAAATGAATTTCACTCAACAAGAGTACAGAATTACATGATTTAGTAAATGATCCCTTCCCTCTTAGGAGCATAAGTGATGATTTTTGTGGTTAGTGATGATGAGCAATTAGCGGAAGAAAGGTGACTCTTGCTCCAAGCTTCTTTCCACTCATGCCTGGTTTTTGGTCCAAGTCTAGGTCTATGTAAAGTTCAAAGAAACCCTTCTAGGGCCATGTCTTGTGAACTCTAATTGAGCGGCTTTCACAAGAGCTACTACCAGGCCGATTTGCTCAGTAGCATTTTCTCTTTTTCTAGCTTAAAAAAAAAAAAAAGATGAAGCCAGGACTGAATCTGATAAAAAGTTTTGGAAAATAGAAAGAAATATGCATGAGTTCTTCCATAGATTACTCTGGAGTTTTGTGACAAGCACCTTAGATGTTGTTCCATCTTGGCGTTCAAAGGAGGGTACTGCTTCCATGGTTTGTTAAAAAAACAGTAAAATAAGTAGAGGAAGATGAAAACTAGTACACTGATCACGTAAAATGTTGTTCTGATCAAATGAGGAAAACCACCTTCTCTTTGAGGCCAAAGGTCTTAAAGGAAGGGGGGTAGGGTCCAGGGAATTCTCAAAACCACAAGAAAACAGGACGATAAGATAGATGACTCCTGCCCAAGGTGCACACTTCCCAGAATAGCGTGTTTTTTTGTTTGTTTGTTTGTTTTTGCGGTACGCGGGCCTCTCACTGTTGTGGCCTCTCCCGTTGCAGAGCACAGGCTCCGGACGCGCAGGCTCAGCGGCCATGGCTCACAGGCCCAGCCGCTCCGCGGCATGTGGGATCTTCCCAGACCGGGGCACGAACCCATGTCCCCTGCATCGGCAGGCGGACTCTCAACCACTGCGCCACCTGGGAAGCCCCAGAATAGCGTTTTATAAGCTCTCTGTTAGTGGTGCCAAACAGATTTTATTGGTAGGCCAGATGGTGTGTACTTGACCGAGAACAAGGCACAGTTCCTGCCTTCAAAATGTTTATAGTCTAGTGGGGAAGACACACAAGCTAACAAGGCAATTTTTAAATTAACGTTGAAAAGTGCTGTGATAACAGGAATCAGCAGGGAACTCTTGGAAACACCCAGGTGCTGAGCTTAGGGGAGGGAGGTCTTTAAGGAAGTGTTACCTGCTTTGAGACTAGAAAGAGGAGTATGAACAAGGAGGTGTGAGGAGGGGCTGGGGAAGAGTTTTTGAAAGGGACAGTTTTGTAGACAAAAACCTAGAAGCAAGAGACTGTGGCCTGTTCTTTTATTTTATGAAAGTTTAGGAGAGGGAGTTAGCGATAGGGGAAGGGAGAAATCAGGCTGGAGATGGAGACAGAGGCCAGATCAGAAAGTGCCTTGTAAAGCAGTTTTAGAGTTTGGAATTGGTCCTAATGGCAGTAGGGAAGATGGAATGTGAAGGAAAGCTGGCAAAGTAGCCTGTGTGGAGAGAAGAATAAGCGAAGATGGCCTGAGACATGCAAGACACAAAGCTTGTATTAAACAACTCGGGGAGAAAGCAAGCTGGACTGGAAAAGACAGTTGAGGCTCTGCTGGTCTCCCCGTGTGCCTACAGTTCGTGTCCCTCTGGATGTTTCTCAGCTGAGATCCTCTATTAGGTATAGTTGTGGAGCTTGTCAAAACCCAACCCAACCATGCCCTCATAAATATCTGCTAAGATAAGCCAAACAACATTAAGAGAATCTTTACAAACGTGAAGAATTTGATCACGTACACACGTGCGCGCACACATGCGCGCGCGCGTGCCCACGAGCTTTAAGCTGCAGAGAAAGGTAGGTGAGGGCATAAGTGATGGTGATTGTTTCTCCCACCTCAGTGCCGCCTTATCCAGTACCTTCCACTTCACACCCTTTGGCATACCCCAAAGATGAGTTATCTAATTGCTCCCATGCGAAACTCAACAGGGACTTTCAGGTTAAGTACTTTCACGTGTTCTTCCTGTGCCATTTTTCCATGGGAGTAGAGGGTCTACGATTAGGACATACCTGACCATTTTCTCTTTGATTCAAGAGGCAAAATAGAGCCCAGCCCATGCCATAGCTACAGCCATAGCCAACCTCAGTGCCAATAAGACCAAAATGATAGCGTGAAAGACACGCAAGCACTTCAAAGCAACAAGTCCAGAGTTAGGAATAGCAGGGGAGCATTGCTATGATTCTTATCCAACCATCCGAAAAAAGATGCTTTGAATTTCAACTGAAAGTGACAATTGGGAAGTATAATGTACTTTGTTTACCATATATTCTAGGAAGCAGGAACAGAAAAGAGTGTTTTCCCCCTGCCCGAACCACAAGATTTCTTTCTGGCCTCCCACGTCAAATTTGAAGACCTTATAAAAGATTTGAGAAAACTGAAGAGGCAACTAGAAGGTAACAGGCACACTGTTCTGTTGTTATGATAATAGATAGGATTTTAAAAAATGATTTAAGGGGATGATTTCTGTATGGCTCGGGGAATGGAATGGTGAGAGTTCAGTTATGGTACACTACCTCAGGACACTTTCCATCTCTGTGCACAATTTGGAGGCAGTGTATTTACACATCTCTCTCTTTCATTAGTGTAAATTAGTGCTTATTATATAATACATATATATATAGTTATATCTACATTTTCCAACATGTAATAGATATAATTTTAATAAAAATAATAACAACCCTTTTTTTGAATTCTTACTGTGTTCTCATACAGTTCTTCTAATGACCCAAATAAGCAGGAACTACACTAACTCCATTTTATAGATGAGAAAAATGAGGCTTTGAGAAGCTATATTCGCACAGCCAGTGAGAGGCAGATCGGGTCTGATTAGAAAATCTCATGCATTGCATTTTCTAAGCTAGTTTACTATGTGCTGCCTTATCTTTCTGTCTCTCACTCTTGCTCTCCCTGTGGCGTGCACACCCCCCCCACACACACACACATCCCTATATATTTCGTTTATGTATATGAGTCTATTAATGATGGTAAGACCCGTAGTAAACAGTCTGTTTTAGTTTAATTTACATTTTTAATTATCCAAAGCAAAATGCTGAAAGCCCTTTTTGGCTTTTTTAAAAGGTGAAAATATGTCTCTGTTGGGCAGGAATTTTCCTTTGGCATTTCTAGAGTCTTGTGTTTTCACTGTGGAGACATCTCCTTGTCCAAGAATATAAATACTTGCCTTGGAGCTTGTATAACTCCAATTGAAGAGCTCTGTGGAGGATTTAGGGAGCGTGTTAATGTGGAAATGGAGCCCAGCACGCCAAAAGCAGAGCTTGAGGAAATGAAGAGCTTGCACCAGGAATATTTTTACACCAAGACATAAAATAAACATTTTAAAAATGTTTATTGTGAAAGAGTGCTCAGAAATCAAGTCTTAGAGGACAGCTTGGAAATGGAAGTAAAGTGGGAAAGATCTGCTCCCGGTGGCAGGGAGAGCCATTTATTTTTACTTTGGGCATAGAACTTGCTTAAATAAGGATAGTGGTTACAAGTGAATATTTTTACCTTGTAAATTATTTTTAAAGGAACATGCAGGGGTTTTTTTCCCCTCCTGTCGATGTGGTCGAGAGCGTGAATTTAAATGAATGCTTCGTTCAGGAATGTGATACGTGAACTCGTGATCATTCTTTTCCCTCTCCTCAAAAAGGGGCAGTTTTATCCTTGACTGAGTTGCGGAGCTTGATTTTTATTCTAAGAAAGCGGAGTAGCATCATGTCGCAGTTTTTTTCTACCCCTCTCCAGTGGCAGAATTCGGGCCAGGCCAGTCCTCAGGGTGGCTTTTGCAGTAGCAGAGAAGACCTGTGCTTGTCCGGTCCCTGGCCGCCATCCCTGAAT
The DNA here is from genome assembly GCF_964341445.2 of Mesoplodon mirus. Taxonomy (NCBI): domain Eukaryota; kingdom Metazoa; phylum Chordata; class Mammalia; order Artiodactyla; family Ziphiidae; genus Mesoplodon; species Mesoplodon mirus. The sequence continues at coordinate 110,946,379 of NC_138979.1, read as the reverse complement.
GCCCATCCTCTCTCGTCTCTTGGTCCTTGTGAGACCCTCTCGTATGGTCTTTCGAGCAGAAACCTGATCTATGTTGGATCTTTCCTCTTCGCCTGCCTTCCCTCCACGGCTGCCTTTCTCAGGCCTCCTGGCTCAGCCCACTCCCTTTGCTATCCCTGTGTGTTTGATGATAAATAACAAAGGGGTAAGAAGAGTGAATTCAAAGGACCGTGTAGAGGCAGGGGTGCCCCCAAACCTCTGCACTGGATGTACGTTATTTTCTCTAGGGAGCATGGTGTCATTCCAGATCTCTGAGTACTCAACTGACACTTCCCCCAGTCAATTTTAAGGAAATACAAGACCTTCTGAAGCTGAAGGAGCTGCCTTATGAAGGAAGACTGAACGCTACCTCAGTTATTTTTCTTCTTTGCGTGGCACGTCACCACAAAGACGTGAAGTGTACCACCAAGGCAAATGAGGAAACCGGCGCTGTCCCACACACATTGAATATTTAAACAAAAAAATGCCCTGCTAATCTTTAGAGATGCCCGTGTTTTTAATACATGAAAGGTACCTAGTAAATATTTAAAGAAAATACAGACCATGGGTTCTCTAATGAATTTCTTGTCCTTCCAAATCCCATCTGGCGAGATGGCCAGAGTCGTGGCGGCCCGTTTCATCTCACTTCCCCGTTCAGTCTTCAGCTCCGTTTCCACAAGGCCTGGGTGTGAGCTGAGATGGAATGTTTAATTGAAGTGGACATAATTTTCACACATACAGCAAAGATTTGATGAGGCTTTGAGGTTTATTGTAGCCATTAAAGTGTCGTGGCTGCTGGCAAACCCCCAGAAAATGTCTAAAGCTAAACCAGATGTGATTAGCAAATTTCAAGAAGGCTCAGGCCCTAGTTCTCCAGGCAGGCATAGCCCTTTAAAAGAAAATCATTTGGGGTAGCAAGGACCACACCTTAACAATCAGGTGGGAATTAAACGATGGTTGTTGGCTGTATAGATGTCACTAACAGCAGTAGAGGTTGTCAATGAGCATCTTTCCTAGAGACCAGAACTTCCAACGGCACTTTTATGTAGATAAACATAGCAGGGAATTGAGGATAATTGTATCTGCTACAATTTATTGCGTGATTATTATCAGGTGCTTTACACAGACCATCTCTTTAAATCCTTACAATGACCCTGTGAGGCAGATATTGCTATACAGCTCTTACAAGAGGAGGAAGCTGGTGCTCAGGTGACCTGCCAAGTTACCTCACAGATGATGACCTAGCCTCATTTTGAAACTAGATATGACTCTAAGGCATGTACTCACAGCTTGCCCTGTTGCTGGACCAGAAGTCTCCGTATCTGATCAGAGATCACAACAGAGAGATGCCTATTCAAGCCATAAAGCCTCGTGAGGATACAAATGACAGAAAGAGTTCGTGAATGTGTGCGCATGAGTGCAAGGGTGTGCACACACACATGCCTAGAGCCCATATATGTAGACCCTCAGATCAGATAGGGACTTAGGAAAGAACTTAGTTTGTGTGTGGGGTATGGGGAGTGGGGAGACCTAAGAGAGATGGATTATCAAAGCGAATAGTACTGCACAGGATTAAGAACTCAGGCTTTGGAGTCAGATATGTACTTTCTACTGGTTTGGTGAAAGCAAGCAAGATCTTGTCAAGTAACATAACCATAAAAAGTATTATCTCACCTGTAAAATAGGGCAGTTATAACACCGACATCATAGGAGGTAATGAATGCACGGTCCCTTAGTAAGGAAAGCTTCCATAAAGCTGATTAGGGGTATATACCTTTTACTGGAAAACAGACACCTTGTAGAATCAGGCCCATATTGTTGAGGGGCCAGCTGGCTGTGTTTGTGGAGAAGCTAATTTCCAGAGCACTACATACCAAGCCCTTGGTGCTTAGGAATGTGTTCCATATCTTGTTTACTATTCTGCATCCCTTAAGCAGACAATAATTTGGATTTCCTTGATGCTTTGATGCTATAAGTAATATCTGAGAGCAAATAACAGCAACAGCTGCTCCCTTTCTCATTCTTTGACCTTGTTTGCTAGCCAGAACTTTGAAGGTACTCTTACCAGCTCATGTGTGGTAGGCAGAGTAATGGCTCCCAAAGATGTCCGACCCCTGACCCCTGGCATCTGTGAATATGTTACCTTACATGGCAAAAAGGGACTTTGCCGACATTGAGATGGGGAGATTATCCTGGACTATCCAAGTGGGCCTAATCTAATCACGCAAATCTTTAAAATGAATCTTTAAAAGCTGACGACTTTCTCTGTGGTCAGCGGGAGATAGTACAGTAGAATGATCAGAGAGATGCAGTGTTGCTGGCTTTGAAGATGGAGGAAGCGGGCAGTGAACCAAGGAATGTCGGAAGCCTCTAAAACTGGAAAAGGCAAGGAACAGATTTTCCCTAGAGCCTCCAGAAGGGAATGCAGCCCTGTCAACACCCTGATTTCAGCTCAGTGAGACCCATGTCAGACTTCTAACATACAGGACTATGAGGTAATATATTTGTACTGTTTTAAGCCATTTAAGTCTGTGGTAATTTGTCATAATAGCAATAAGAAACAAACACAGCATGCAATGCATCCTTTCTGATTGGGCCAGTTAATACCAGTTATGCACGCATGTGCACCCCATTGCCGAGGCTGTAGGTGTAGGATTTGCCAACTAGTGATATTCACCAGTATTGCATGAAATGTGAATTGGTGCTCTCTGAAAAGAGAGTCTGTAGTCTGATAAACCTGGAAATGCTATATACTAAAAACAAATCACAGGGACACAGTGCATATGAGCTTATTAAAGGCTCTGGGAAGTCCTGTAGTAAAAAACAACAAAACGGTTTAACCCTGTTTAGACCAGGATTTCTCAAAACATGAAACATTGACTTTTTTTCTTGCACTGAATATACTTTACGTAGTATGTTGTTGTAGAATATGCATTCTGTAAAATATTGTTTAAGAAGAAGGCATGTTGATATTACGGTTGATTTTTAATATAAAGAACAGTTGTTGGTTAAATGGTCATTCCTGGGTGACCTTAATAGGAGTAACTGTGATGAATAGGTATGGTCCTTGCTCTATAATAGTTCTCTTCATACTCCCTGGCTGCACTGTCCTAACTGGGTTTGTTATCCACGTAAACGAATGCAGTAGAATAGGTCACATTCTCTCTGATGTCTTGAGGCTTGAAAGCCAAAATGAACAACTTTAGTGTTACAATTACCCTAGTAACACTGCTCCCAAATCCACATTTGTATAACATGATCCTGTGACTGTATTTCATTATGAAAAATTCTTTCTGGGTTTCCAAGCAGGAAAGTGGAATTTTTTTGTTGGAAATGACAGGAACTCTTCAGATAGGTGTTGAGAAGTCAGCCTATTGTGAAAAGTTTAAAGATTAAAATAAATTGCCCTGAGTAGCTAACGAGACTTATTTAGTATCCTGTGTCATTAAGGGTAGGATATTTAATCAGCTAGCTGTGTACTAAATCTTGCCTTGAAAATGATGCATTATTGGCCCTGTTATTGCATATATGAATTGGGAAAATGTAATCAGTAGTTAACCCTCAGTGTAAGATAATCAAACTTCTTTGAGAATGTTGGCAGAGATGCAAGTGTGTGTGTGTGTGTGTGTGTGTGTGTGTTTTAAGGTAATTCTGATGATGTTCTTTTCTCTAAATATTTAAGACTATATATTCGAACATGTCCTTTCTTATGTACCATTTAGAAATATTTGAGAATACACTTACACAGTTTTGGAAAGACAAGGAGTCTCTGTTGACTTTTCTGATATCTGTTATCACTCCATAAATGTTTATCCTTCAAATGTTTATCCTGCAATGTTAACTCTTATAAGCCTTCTATAAATGAGATGCTATGTGAAATGCACAGTCCTGGCATCCAATAAACGTTGAACTCTTCATTCTAAGTTTGAATAGTAGTAACATCTCTAACTCGACACTGAAGTACACCCGTCACCTCTTTAGGCATAGTCGGTCCCCACATCCTTATTTTAGTGGAGTGACCAGATTAGCCCAGAAGGATCCAAATGAACCTCTTTTATACCTAAATATTCTACCTTCAAATCTAAGTTGCAAGATACATACATGAAAGTAACAGTTCAAGAAAGAGATAGGGGAGGTTTTTTTTGGTAGATTTTTTAAAACTGTAATCAGTATGTCTTCCAGATGAACATGGCAGACTGAACTCATTCATTTAACTCCAGTCCTTTCTAAAAGCCCACAGAAAAATGAACATTTATCTTATTTAGAGGCACACAGTCAATACCAATATAATGCAGCTAAAAGAGGAGGAATTAGGGAGGGAGCCATATACCTACACATATAAAAACAGGAAATGAGAACATTTTTACGTGGTGGTTTCTCATGGCCCTGGGCAGGGACTGGTGTGGGGGCAATAGTTCAATGATTTGGATATGCATATGAAATCATACAATTAAAACTAAGTTCAAAAACATAAGTTATAGTCAACTCTCAACTGTAGGTTGCTAGATTAGCGAGGTCACGGAATAGTGATAGTCTTTAAAAAATTAATTCATTAGTTTTCATATTAATCAGTATGAGTCAGCTATGCTATTTACATGTTGGAAAACCTTTCCTATTTGAAACTGCATGATAAGCAGTAGACTACCTACTGTTTCTTCTGCAAGGTGGAAACAGTCCTCTTCTTTAGGTACTTAATGAACAAATTAAGTGTCTGGGCAAATACATTGATGCGATAGTATTAGTGAGGTGATGAAGGGTGAGGTGGGTTTGGGACTCTGAGCGCTAATGGCGTTGGGAAGGGAAGCTGCCTACAGGAGTGTTGGTATCTCCAGCGATGGAGGGAGGGCAGAGGGCTGGTTAGCAGAACTTGCACTTCATCTTGCCCTTGATTTGGGATTATGTGTGGTATCCTTCCCGCTTCCTATTACTGTAGTTAATCAAGAGTTGACTGTGAGAAGTGAGGAGAAAACTGGTATTGCTGATCTACTAATGAGTATTCAAGTTTGTTCCACTGCGGGGAGGAGGAGGGGTCCTGTCCAGGCTCCACTGCCCAGGTCTTTAATGCAAGTTCACACCGCGCCACCACCCTCTTGTACTGTCTCCCTCACAGCCATGTTGGTGCCTCCCCGGTCCGGATCTGTCCACCACTTGGATGAAAGTATGCCCTTCTGCAGATTTAGTCAGTCAGTACTGTTGAGCCCCAAACAGAACTTAAGAAAAGTGATGGCCTATTGATATTACCTCAGGAAGCAAAAGAGACCATTTAAAGAAGGCCTGTAGTGGCTATTCCTTTGAATTTGCAGTAGACACAGTTGGGAAGTACCAAGCAGTGGGGGGAAGGGGCCTTTAGTGGAGTATTCCACCCCCAGTGCATGCTATATGGGGGTGCCCTTAGCATTGTCAGATCTAGTAAATAAAATCCAGGAGGCCCAGTTAAATCTGAATTTCAGACAAACGAGACTTTTTAAAACTGTGTTTTAAATAATGCACAGGACATGCTTATACAAAAAAAAATATTCCTTGTTTATGTCAAATTCACACTTAACTTGGTGTCCCATCTTTTATCTGGCATTTCTGTACAGAATTTAAAAGCAATAATAAAACCAGCTAAAAGTTAGCTATTTTTTTAACTTTATTGAAGTATAGTTGATTTACAATGTTGTGTTAATTTCTGCTGTACAACAAATTCATTCAGTTATACATATATATATTCTTTTTTTTTTTTTTTTTTTTTTTTTTTTTTTTTTGCTGTACGTGGGCCTCTCACTGCTGTGGCCTCTCCCGTTGCGGAGCACAGGCTCCAGACACACAGGCTCCGCGGCCATGGCTCGCGGGCCCAGCCGCTGCGCGGCATGTGGGATCCTCCGGGATAGGGGCACGAACCCGTGTCCCCTGCATCGGCAGGCGGACTCTCAACCACTGCGCCACCAGGGAAGCCCCTATATATTCTTTTTCATATTCTTTTCCGTTGTGATTTATCACAGGATATTGAATATAGTTCCCTGTGCTATACAGTAGGGCCTTGTTTTTTATCCATCCTGTATATAATAGTTTGCCTCTGCTAATCCCAAACTCCCAACCCTTCCCTTCCCCACCCACCTCCCCCTTCCCCTTGGCAACCGCAAGTCTGTTCTCTATGTCTGTGTGTCTGTTTCTGTTTCATAGATATGTTCATTTGTGTCATACTTTAGATTCCACATGTGAGTGATATCATATGGTATTTGTCTTTCTCTTACTGACTTACTTTGCTTACTATATTAATCTCTGGGTCCATCCGTGTTGCTACAAATGGCGTTATTTCATTCTTTTTATGGCTGAGTAATATTCCATTGTATATATGTATATATATACACACACCACATTTTCTTTATCCATTCACCTGTCGGTGGACATTTAGGTTGCTTCCATGTCTTGGCTATTGTAAAGAGTGCTGCTATGAACATAGGGGTGTGTGTATCTTTTCGAATTATAGCTTTGTCCAGATATATGCCCAGGAATGGGATTGCTGGATCATATGGCAACTCTATTTTTAGTTTTTTGAGAAACCTCCATATTGTTTTCCATAGTGGCTGCCCCAGTTTACATTGGGGGTTCTCTTTTATCCACACCCTCTCTAGCATTTGTTATTTGTAGACTTCTTAATGATAGCCACTCTGACCGGTGTGAGGTGGTACGTCACTGTAGTTTTAGTTTTTAGCTCACTTTTTATTACCATGATGTGCTGGCAGTATTAATCTCAGTGATCAAGTCCTTTTCCCTGCAAGGGTGGACCGTGGACACAGGTGCAGTAAACATGTCCAAGGATATGGTGCATGGCCTTTTCCACCATCACTAACGACAGCAGTTACCACTTAATGGGCACTTACTAAATACCAGCATATTTGCTTACATCATTTCTGTTTCTTAAACTACTTTGATGTAAGTCCTACCTACATTTTAACAGTAAGGAAGTTAAAGCAGCTTTGCTACTGATGACAGAAGTGAGATCTGAAGCAGGTTTATCTGATTACAAAGCTTATACACTTTTCACTGTACCATTCTTTCTTTTACTGTTTGTAGGCACTGACAATACGATCGGAGTGGTAAAGCTTGAAGTTTGAATTTAGGCTTTTTCTTATCTCTACTCCTAACCACTCAACTCATCTACCTGTTGTAATTTCTATCCTCCTGTCTCCTCCCTGTCTCTTTTGGTTTCTCAGTCTCTTTCGGTTCCTCTGACACTCTCTGTCTCTCTCTTTGGCAGTTAATTACCTAGCCTATGTTTTATCCCTTCACGACCTAGAAGATAAGCAGACAAGTCTGATGTGGTTAGCCAGACGAATAACAGGGTACTACAGGGCCATCCCAAGGCACTGTGTGGTTTGGACTCCATTACTGTCTCTTCCACTTGTGGACATTGCATGGAGCAGGGTTCTCACATAGATGAGAAGGTGAGGGAACTTCCAGGACTTGTCAACTCACACAGCAAAGCAGACTGTTGCTTCTGTGTTTGGGACCAGCCCTGACTCTGCAGGATAAATGACTTCTGCCACCAAGCATTATCAAATGGCTTTCTCTCCATATAATATTCTTTAAGAGAAAAAGAGAAAACTAGATCTCATCATGAGAGTGAATATTTATTACTCATTTAAGCGTGGTCCATAGGCAATATGGCTGTAGTAGGAGCAAAGAAAGACTGGAAAACTTTTGGAGGACTTCTGAGGAAAGATGGCCAACTGAACATTCATTTGGATTGAACACTCACATTGGAATTCAGTTCCTCTTGAAAATTACTAAAATAATAGTATAGAGAGTTCTTTTAAAACATAAACTCAAGAGCACAGAATGAGAGAGAAAACCATAACCACAAAATTTCTGAAGCTAAAAAAGTAGATGGACAAGTGGTAAATGAATTAGCCAAACAAGACAGCTGAATCCTAACCCAGGAGTGGAGAAAGGTGAGAAGCAAGCCAGTTTTTACCACAATATCCATACACACCACAGATTTATACATAAATCCATATATATATATCCATAAACATTCGTATATATTCATAAGTAAATCAATGAAATCATTTTTGAAAATTTCCCCAAATGATGGATACAAGTTCCTAATTTTAAAAGGCCCAAAGAGATGTTAGCACAGATCCATACCATTGTATGAACATTTCAGAATCCTCAGGATAGAAAGAAAGCTTACACACTTCTAGAAGGAGAGGAGGTAGAGAGTGGGATGTGGGAGCAAATGACTCAGAGAATCAGGGAGAAGAATGGCTTCAGACTTTACAACGGCAATGCTAGAAGCTAGAAATAGAATTCTGATGGAAAATTATTCCCAATCCAGAATCTTATATTCACCAAATTATCTATCCAATATGAGGGCAGAATAAAAATGCTTTCAGACATGTAAATTCTAAAAGAAAAACATATTTCCCACGCATCCATCTTCAGGATGCTACTAGAGAATGTGCATTACCATGAATTAGGAATACGACGGTGACAGGAAATGGAAAATCCAACAGAGAAGAGAAGTGAAGGGATCCTCCAGGATAGGCAGAGAGCCCAAGATGCCAGCCAGGCATGGAGAGCAAACATTCCAGATTAATTAGATCAAAAGAATCGTGGTGAAGATTCTTGAGGAATATACAGTTAACGCATCTGCTATATCTGAATGTTTTGACAAGATTTACACAGCTAGCAACAAGTTTGGCATTCCTTCAGTAATAAGTACATAGAAAACAGCAAATTAGGGGGAAAAATCATTCATTCTGAAGGTGAGGGAGTTTGCAGGGGCGGGGGGGACGTTTAGGACAGGCTAATCAAAATTGACATATGTCAGCTGGGGCTGGAGTTGTTTTTGCCAAGTCATAATAATGGCAACACTGAGTACTGGTCTAAGCAAGTCATGGTAGTGCTATGTTGAGAGGCAGCTCATGTATGGTGGGTGTGAGGGGAGCGCCATCATTTTTAGGGCGTAAAGAGAAAAATCAAAAGGTGCCGATCGAAGCTTGTTAGAGACATGCAATTAAGTTCTGGATTCAGCAGGTAAAATTGGTATAAATGGTTGCCTCTGGGAAGGAAGAATTGGGTGAAGTTGTTGGGCTGTTGGTTCATAGAATGCGTAGAATACATTTATTCTTTTAACTACGTGCATGTGTAACTTCGATAAACATACAAAACCAAAACCAAAAAATAACAATAAACCAAAACATTTGTAAGTGATAGTTGAGTTAAATTTCCACAGCAGAGGCTGATGTGTACTGGCCTCTGGCCGGTAGTCCTGGCCGGGATTTAGGAGATGCAGTTGAAAAATGTAGTTCTGCCTCTTCCTAACCACGTGATCAGCCGTGCAACTTTGACAAAAATCACTTAACCTCTGTGAGCCTCCGCTGGAAAAAAGCGGAGCTGATCATCCCAGCCTGCCCAACTCAGTGAAATCGGAAGGGTCAGGCAAGCAGACGGATGAGCAAGTACTTGGGAAGGTGTGGGAGGTATTATCTGAACTCATTGAGAAGCCGTGCAGTTTGCAGTTTGCTCAGTTCGCGCTGGTGTGTCCTAGAAGGGAGAGGGGGGAATTGATCCATTAGGACAAGCCTGGCTAATTTATCACTCTTTAGGAAGCTCCAGAAGATGCGACTGGAACGATTATTGACCATGCCTAATTTATTAGCTCTTTCTCCTTCAAAGCCCATTTGTCTGCAGCAGGAGTTTGCTAAGTCTGAACTCTGGTACGGCCCTGGATACATTAGCCAGAGTCCTGGCCGTGTTGCCATGGTGTTAAAAATATTTAGTTTTGCAAGCAAAGTGTTCGAAATAATAAAAGAAAAACTTTGATATGATTTATTTTTGTAAAATGATTTCAACCAAACAGACCCAGGAACTGGGGTAAGGATTTCAGAAGGGCAGTGGGTGTAAGATGTTGATCAGCGTAGCGACTTTTGATGCAAAGCATTCAATTAAGTGCAGCACCGTGGGTAAAGGTCACACATTTCCCAAATGAAATGCCTTCAAAGACAAGTTCTGCGGAAAGGAGAGAGGATGTGGAAACCGAAACCTGATTCATCCGTTTAATTAATGGAAGACGTTTGTGTTGTCCTTTGATTGTGACATCTCTAGGTGGGAAGCATGAGTTATGTTGTCCTGGTTTCTTCTTCTCAGTTTTCACTGTTTCTACCCTTTATTTATAAATCAACACAGTTAATAGAATTTATTATTTTTTTCTTGGACAAGAAACAAAACATTGAAAGAAAAGCTAGCCTCATGGAAAAGTCTGTGTCACAAGTCCTGAATTCAAATCCTTGCTTCACAAGCTGTGTAATCCTTGGCTGGCTTCATCCCTCCCCATCTCCGTATCCTTGTGTAAGGAGGAGGGTATCCCAGCCTTCCACACTGGTTGCTTGAGAGCATTAATCAGGATTCTATGAAGGAAGTCCCCAGCATATAAGCAAGATATATAATGCTTATTCCTGGTTCCTTTCATGCCCTCATATCCAATATCCAGTCCACGAGCAAATCCAGTTGACTCTTCCTTCAAAACGTGCCTTGAATCCGTTTAATGCTCTCTGTCTCCACACCACATTTCTAGTCCAAACTCTACCCCCTTCTCTCACATGGGCCAGACTAACAGATTCCTAACAGGTTTCCCTGCTTCCATGCCTGCCCTCCCTTTAATCCAGCCTCCGAACACCAGACGGGTCAGGCCATTTTGTTTTTTCATAGCCGTTGCTCTTGGAATAAAATCCAGCCTCAAAACTTGTAGCTGTGCCTCACAAGTTTCTCCAAGATTCAACCACTTCTACCTCTCCTGTCTCATTTCATGCCACCCCATCCCTGCCTGCCCACTAAACTCCAGCCTCACAGGCTTTCTTTGTGTTCGAGCCCAATAAGCTTGTCTCTGCTTTAGGACCTTTGCAGTAGCTATTCCTTCTGCCTAGAATGCCCTTCCTCTGAAGGTTCCCACGCGTGGGCCTTCACTGGCCACCCAAACTACAGCAGCCACTTTGAATAGTCCCTCTCTGTTATAGCGCCCAATTTATTATCTTCTATTTCTTTGTAAGTAGAAGAGGCCTTTTTGGTGTTTATATCTACTGTGATGATCAGTACCTACCATATAGTTGTTGCTCAGCCAATAATTGTTGAGTGGGCGAATGAGCAAATGAATGAATGGTAGAAAAGATTCAGCTCACTCAGTTAATTGCTGACCTTGCTGTAAGAGAGGAATTAGATGATTTCTTTAAGGGCAAAGATGTCAAATAGTTATAAAAAGGCAGAAGCTTTAGGGAAACATTTTAAAGCTACTCAGAGGGAGAACTGATGAGGTAGTGGGTCCCTCACACACTTCCAACTGGAAGACTCTGTTATGATAAATGGGTAGGATAGGTGCCGTTAGAAAGGGTTTATGCTACATGATTTTGAAAGTACATTCCAACTCGGAGTTTCTAAGATAATGAGTATTACTATGCGATTTCAGTGCATTCTGCTGTTCTCCTTATTCAGTAAGGGTTATTAAGTTCTTCCCTAGACTTCATTAAGACAGCTAAAAGTCCCTGGACTTCTGACCATTTATAGGATATAAAAGTCAACTGTAAAATTATATCAGGTTGAGGTCTCAGGTATTCTCTGTCTAAATGGCTCTCAAGGATCTGCTCTCACCTTAATCCATGCCTCAAAAATTCTAGCATCGATACCATCTAGAAGTAAGCTTTATAGAGTAGAACTCTTATCCAATGTGGTTAATTAATGGAGAAAAGATGGCCCAAATCAGGAATCACAGAAAATGATACTTGCATCCCTTAACCTTTCATTTAAAACAAGCTAAATATAGCATCATTTGTCTATTGATGCAGGGCTGAGGCCTCTTCTTGAATTACAGATCTGTTCAATAAAGTTTTGTGGGTCTTCCTACATATGCCACATCTATAAAGAGATCACCTGTGATTTCCCTTTCATATTTTTTTCCCTTTCATATTTTTTAAGTGGAGTCATGGCTCTTGAAAATATGACCACCAAATCTTTCTAGATACTTATAATAGTTCTCAATCTTTTAAAACGGTCTTGCCCACACCTTTTTAAAAATGAACATTTTCTTTTTGGTATAATTTTAGATTTACAGAAAAGTTGCAAAGATAGCATGGAGAGTTTCCATATAGCCCTTCTCCAGTTTCCCCATTATTAACATCTTAAATTATAGTGATAAATTCATCAAAACTAAGAAACTGGCACTGATACATTTCTGTTAACTAAACTCTAGTATTTCTTTGGACTTCATCAGTATTTCCATTACTGTCCTCTTTGTGTTCCAGAGTCCAGCCCTGAGTTCCACATTGCACTTAGGTACTATAACTGCCCAATCTCCACTGGTGTCCCACACCTGTATTTAACAGCAATATTTTGGCTTCTTCCACTTTAATCTATGGAAATAATACTTTTTCTCAGTCGTATTCCTACAATTTACCATCAAGTGATTAAATTATGTAATTACAGTGAAGAGAACAGCTAGCATAAACAGGTTTGGAAACAACACAACTATTCTTTATAAGGAGTCTACTCAGTGGTGGGGAGAATTGCCCAGAGAAACCAGAGAAGAGCCTTCCAGCTGCGACTGTGTGCCGTAGGAATCAGGTAGGAGGAATAGAAAAGAGCACTGATTTGGCAAGTCCAGTAATGGAATGTTTTTTTGTTTGTTTGTTTTGGGTTTTTTTTGCGGTACGCGGGCCTCTCACTGTTGTGGCCTCTCCCGTTGCAGACAGAGCACAGGCTCCGGACGCGCAGGCTCAGCAGCCATGGCTCACGGGCCCAGCCGCTCCACGGCATGTGGGATCCTCCTGAACCGGGGCATGAACCCGTGTCCCCTGCATCGGCAGGCGGACTCTCAACCACTGCACCACCAGGGAAGCCCTGGAATGCTTTTTATATTTCCCATTCAAAAAAAGAAAACAAAATTAATATAATGCCGATACCTTACCTGTGTGTAGAGCTCCATCCTTTGGAGTGGGTAGGGCAGGCCTAGGTAGTAGAGAGAACAGATCTCCACGATAGGAAGCAGTGTGGCCAGGATCTCCCAGCCAGGCATGGCACTTGAGTCTTTTGATTGCCAAGCCAGCGCTCAAACTACGTTACCATAAACCTAATGTCAGGTCAAAACATTTTCTTTACAGAAATAGATTTGTGGGTGGTTTTGTGAATGTCACAATATTTTCCTGCCCAAGTAAATTGTGTATCTTGGACCCTGTGGAAGACTCACAGTCCACAAGTGGATTCTTTTTGTGTCAGACATCCAAATGAGTGAAGTTAGAGGGAGACCTCTTTAGCCCCAGTAAAGGGGATTGGAATTTTTGCCAACGTCCTTATCTCTCCCAGATTTCTGGACCTCGCGGTGGCTCTTAGGTGGACAGAGGTCGTGGACTCTACTTTTTAGGTAACCATGGAAAGATCAGTGACCCCCCCGCTCCCCTCACCGACCCAGGAATCAGCAGCCCTGGTTGATGTCCCCTCTGTGCCACTTAATAACCTAACCTCCACCTCACCTCCCCTGGCCTTCTGTTTCTCCATTCAAAATGAAGCTTTGGGATGGGTGAGTTTTAGCTTTCATTGTCTTGTCCCTTACCTTTTACAAAGCATTTTCATAGATACTCCACATTGTTTCTAGAACTTCCCTACACCAGCATACCTTGTTTTACACTTCTCTTTATTGTGCTTTGCAGATATTGTGCTTTTTGCACATTGAAGGTTTGTGGGTCATGCAAGTCTATTGGCGCCATTTTTCCAACAGCATTTGCTCCCTTCATGTCTCTGTGTCACATTTTGGTAGTTCCCACAATATTTCAAACGTTTTCATTATTATTCTATTTCTTGTGGTGATCTTTGATCAGTGATTTTGTATGTTACTAGTGCAGCTGTTTGGGGCACCATGAACCATGCCCATATAAGACATGAACTTAATCAGTAAATGTGTGTGTGTTCTCACTGCTCCAACTAGCTCTTCCTCTTCTCTCTCCCTCTCCTCTGGCTTCCCTATTCCCTGAGACACAGCAATATTGAAATTAGGCCAGTTAGTGACCCCACAATATCCTGTGAGTGTTCAGGTGAGAGGAAGAGTCTCTCTAACTCAAAAGCTAGGAATGATTAAGCTTAGTGAGGAAGGCTTGTTGAAAGCCGAGGTCAGCCCAAAGCTAGGCCTCTTGCACCAAACAGCCAAGTTATAAATGCAAAGGAAAATTTCTTGAAGGAAATTGAAAGTGCTGCTCCAGTGAACACACAGATGATAAGAATGTGAAACAGCCTTATTGCTGATAGGGAGAAAGTTTTAGTGGTCTGGATAGAAGATCAAACCAGCCTCAACATTCCCTTAAACCAAAGCCTAATCCAGAGCAAAGACCTAACTCTTTTCAATTCTAGGAAATCAGAGAGGTGAGAGAGGCTGCTACAGAAGACAACTTTGAAGCTAGTAGGGGTTGGTTCATGAGGAAAGAAGCCATCTCTATAACATAAAATTGCAAGGTGAGTAGCATGTGCTGATGTAGAAGCTGCAGCAAGTTATCCAGAAGACCTAGCTAAGATAATGAATGAAGGTGGCTTCACTAACTAACAGATTTTCAGTGTACACAGAACAGCCTTCTATTTGAAGAAGATGCCATCTAGGACTTTCATAGCTAGAGAGAAGTCAATGGGGAAAAAAGAAGAACTTCAATGGACAAGCTGACTCTCTTGTTAAGGGCTAATACAGTTGATGACTTTAATTTGAAGCCAGTGCTTATTTACCATTCCCCAAATCCTAGGGCCCTTAAGAATTGTGCTAATTCTGCTCTACTTGTGCTCTGTGAGTGGAACAACGAAGCCCTGATGATCGCACATCTGTTTCTAACATGGTTTAATGAATATTTGAAGCCCACTTTTGAGACCTACCCTCAGAAAAAAAGATTTCTTTCAAAATATTACTGTTCATAAACAGTGCGCCTGGTCACCCAAGAGCTCTGATGGAGATGTACAATGAGATTCATGTTGTTTTCATACCTCTAACACAGCATCCATTCTGCAGCCCATGGATCAAGGAGTAATTTCAACTTGCAGGTCTTACCATTTAAGAAATAGATTTCGTAAGGTTATAGCTGCCATAGATAGTGATTCCTCTGATGGATCTGGGCATAGTCAGTTGAAAACCCTCTGGAAAGGATTCACCATTCTAGATGCCATAAAGAACATGGTGACTCGTGGTAAAAGGACAAAATGTCAACATGAGCAGGAGTTTGGAAGAGTTGATTCCAACCTCATGGATGACTTTGAGGGTTTCAAGACTTCAGTAGAGGAAGTCACTGCAGATGTGGTGGAAATTCTAGCAGGAGAACTAGAATTAGAAGTGGAGCCTGAAGATGTGACTGAATGGCTGCAATCTCATGATAAAAGTTGAACAGAGGAAGAGTTAAAGTTTTCTTCTTCTGGATGAGCAAAGAAAGTGGTTTCTTGAGATGGAGTCTACTCCCGGTGAAGATGCTGTGAAGACTGTTGAAATGATAACAAAGGATTTACAGTATGACACAAACTTAGTTGACAAAGTAGCAGTGTGGTTTCAGAGGATTGACTCCAATTTTGAAAACAGTTCTACTCTGGGTAAAATGCTATCAAACAGCACTGCCGGCTGCAGAGAAATCGTTTTAGACATAGTGCTATTCCACACATAAAAGACTATAGTATACTGTGTAAACATAACTGACGTTTGCACTGGGAAACCAAAACATTTTTGTGACTCACTTTATTGTGATACTTGCTTTACTGCAGCGGTCTGGAACCAAACCTGCAACATCTCTGAGGTCTGCCTGTAGATGGTTGGGGTAGGAGACAGGATAGCATGAGGCCAGCAGGTCTGACACCCCTGGTTTCAAATTCTGGCTCAGCCACTTAATATTTGTATGACTTTACCCACCCTCACCTAAATAAAAAGCAGTAATGGCAGGACCAAGCTCATAGAGTTCTTATGAGAATATAATGAGATAACACGCATGAAACAGGCCGAGGTTCAAGACACTCTTGGCCATTAAGGGCCATTTGTTTTCCATCATGCAGGTTGAGAGGTTGATAGTTTTCACAGACTATTGGGTGCAGAGATAAAAGACAATTACGTCCGACTCAGTGTAGACAACCAGGCACTGTTAGACCAGTCATTTTCCCTGTGCCATAACTTCCCAAGGAAAAGCTATAATGGCTAATATGCTAAACCAGCTAATTTTACTGTGTTTTAAAACTTTTTCTTGACTATTTTGATAGCCTTTAAAAACATCATAAAATCTCCGGGTATCCAAAAAAAAAAATTCTTGAAAATGTGAGAAGGACCTTGTTTGACCTTTTCAATCAGTTCATTTGTTAAGCAAATATTTATTCAAAGCACTGAGTTAGCTGCTGATTTTAAATAAACTCACTGAAATATCAAGTCATCTGTAAACACATTTTAAGAACAAGTGTTACCCTCATTTTCTAGGGGAGAAATTTATTCCTACTTACTCTTTGGATTTCTCTTCTGCCCAGGAGCAGGAATCTGCCCCTAAGAACAGTGATTAAACTTTCCCACTATCTGATAGGGGTGAGAAGTGAGCAGAATTTGGTGTTCCAGATTCACAAAAACATTTGCAAAGCCCTTCCTGATTGTGATATTGTAAAAAGAATCAACAGATATTTGCTACCTTCTGTTCAAGGCATTATACCTTGGAATTACAAATACCTCATTTGTTGCTTCAATCCAAGAAATACTTCCCGCTAATCCCCTACCCCTACCCCCAAAATTGAGTGTTTTAAGCTGGGGGTGAGGTTTTTTAAAATTATGTAAGTTTCAGGTACACAGCACTATAATTCAATATCTGTATACACTACACAGTGATTACCATCACAAATCTAGTTACCATCCATCACCGTATTGTTGATCCCCTTCATTTGTCTCCCCTACTCCCAACCTCCTTCCCCTTTGGTAACCAGTAATCTAATCTCTGTATTACGAATTTGTTTTTATTTGATTTTGTTTGTTCATTTGTTTTGTTTTTTTAAGATTCCACATGAGTGAAATCATATGGTCTTTGTCTCTCCCTGACTTTTTTTCACTTAGTGTGATACCCTCAAGGTCCATCCATGTTGTCTCAAATGGCAGAATTTCATTCTTTTTTATGGCTGAGTAGTATTCCATTGTGTGTGTGTGTGTGTGTGTGTGTGTGTTACATCTTCTTTATCCATTCATTCATTGATGGACACTTAGGCTGCTTCCGTATCTCAGCTGTTGTAAATAATGCTACAGTGAACATAGGGGTACATTTATCTTTTTCAATTAATGTTTTTGTGTTCTTCAGATAAACACCCAGAAGTGGAATACCTGGGTCATATGGTATTTCTATTCTTAATTCTTTGATTCTCCATACAGAGTCTCCAAACCATTTTCCACAGTGCCTACACCAGTTTACAGTCCCGCCAACAGTGTACAAAGTTCTCTTATCTTCACATCCTCTCCAACATTTGTTATTTCTTATTTTTTCCAAAACAGCCATTTTAACAGGTGTAAAGTGTATCTCATTGTGGTTTTGATTTGTATTTCCCTAGTAATTAGTGATGTTGAACATCTTTTCATGTGCCTGTTGGCTATCTGCATCTCTTTTTTGGAAAAATGTCTGTTCAGAATCTCTGCCCATTTTTAATTAAGTTGTTTGTTTTCTTGTTGTTAAGTAGTATGAGTTCTCTATATTTTGGCTATTAATCCCTTATCAGATATTTGATTTGCAAATATCCTCTCCCATTTAGTAGGTTCCCTTTTCATTTTGATGATCATTTCCTTTGCTGTACAAAGCCTTTGGTTTGATGTAATCCCATTTGTTTATTTTTATTTTTGTCCCCCTTGCCTTTGGAGTCAGATCTACAAAACATAACTAAGACCAGTGTCAGTGAGGTTACCACCTATGTTTTCTTCTAGGTATTTTATGGTTTCAGGTCTTAACATTCAAGTCTTCAATTTTGTTTGAATTAATTTTTGTACATGGTATAAGAGACAAGTTTCATTCTTTTGCACGTGGCTGTTCTGTTTTCCCAACACCATTTATTGAAGAGACCATCCTTTCTCTATTTGTGTTATTTGCTTCTTTGTTGTAAATTAATTGTCCACATATGTGTATTTACTTCTGGGCTCTCAATTCTGTTACATTGATCTATGTAGCTGTCTTTCTGCCAATACCATACTGTTTTGATTACTGTAGCTTTGTACTATAGTTTGAAATCAGGAAGCATGTCACCTCCAACTTTGTTCTTCTTTCTCAAGATTGTTTTGGCTCTCAGGGTTTTTTGTAGTTCTATGCAAATTTTAGAATTTTTTGTTCTAGTTCTGTGAAAAGCACCCTTGGTATTTTAATAGGGATTGCATTGAATATGTAGATTGCCTTGGGTAGTATGGTCATTTTAACAATATTCTTCCCAACTATGAGCACAGTATATCTTTCCATCTGTTTGTATTGTCTTCAGTTTCTTTCATCGGTGCCTTATAGTTTTTCGAATACAGGTATTTTACCTCCTTAGGTAGGTTTATTCCTAGGTATTTTATTCTTTTTGATGTGATTGTAAATGAGATTATTTCCTTAATTTCTCTTTCCCATAGTTGGTTGTTAGTGTATAGAAATGCAACAGATTTCTGTATATTAATTATTTTTGTATCCTGCAACTTTACCAAATTCATTGATAAGCTCTAGTAGTTTTCTGGTGGTGTCTTTAGAATTTTCCATGTAGAGTATCGTGTCATCTACAAACAGTGACAGTTTCACCTCTTCCTTTCCAATTTTGATTCCTTTCATTTCCTTTTCTTGTCTGATTGCTGTGGGTTGGACTTCCAGTATGATGTTGGGTAAAAGTGGTGAGAGTGGGTATCCTTGTCTTGTTCCTGATCTTAGAGGAAATGCTTTCAGCTTTTCACATCTGAGTAGGATGTTACCTGTGGATCTGTCATATATGGGCTTTATTATGTTAAGGTACATTTTCTCTATACCCACTTTGTTGAGAGGTTTTATCATGAATGGATATTAAATGTTGTCAAATGCTTTTTCTGCATCTATTGCGGTGATGATATGGTTTTTATCCTTCAGTTTGTTCATGTTGATGTATCATGTTGATTGAATTGCAAATGTTGAACCATCTTGTATCCCTGGAATAAATTCCACTTGATCACAGTGTATGATCCTTTTAACATATTGTATTCAGTTTGATGAATTTTGTTGAGGATTTTTGCATCTGTGTTCATCAAGGATATTGACCTGTAATTTTCTCTTTTTTTGTATGGTGTCCTTGTCTGGTTTGGGTATCAGGGTAATGCTGGTTTCATAAAATGTGTTTGGAGGGTTTCCCTCCTCTTTGATTTTTTGGAAGAGTTTGAGAAGGATGGCCATTAAATCTTATTTGAATGTTTTGTTGAATTCACCTGTGAAGCTGTGTTGTCTTGGGCTTTTGTTTGTTGGGAGATTTTTGATTACTGTTTCAATCTCTTTACTAGAAAACAGTCTGTTCAGATTTTCTGTTTCTTCATGATTCAGTCTTAGAAGATTGTATGTTTTTAGGTTCTATCCACTTCTTCTATCTTGTCCAGTTTGTTGGTGTAATCTCTTATGATCCTTTGTATTTCGTGGTATCAGTTTTAGCTTCTCCTCTTTCATTTCTGATTTTATTGATTTGGGCCCTCTCTCTTTTTTCCTTGATAAATCTGGCTAAAGTTTTTTTTTTTTTTTTTTTTTTTTTTTTGCGGTACGCGGGCCTCTCACTGTTGTGGCCTCTCCCACTGCGGAGCACAGGCTCCAGACACGCAGGCTCAGTGGCCATGGCTCACGGGCCCAGCCGCTCCGCAGCATGTGGGATCTTCCTGGACCAGGGCACAAACCCGTGTCCCCTGCGTTGGCAGGCGGACTCTCAACCACTGCGCCACCAGGGAAGCCCGTTCTGTATGTTTAGATGCTCCTATGGTGGGTGCATAAATATTTACAAATGTTGCAGTCTCTTGTTCGATTGACCCATTGATTATTATGTAATGCCCTTATTTGTCTTATTTGTCTAGTTTTTGTTTTAAAGTCTTTTTTTTCTGATATGAGTATAGCTACTCCAGCTTTCTTTTCATTTCTATTTGCATGAAATATCTCTTTCCATCCCTTCACTTTAGGTCTGTGTGTGTACTTTCTTCTGAAGTGAGGCTCACATAGGCTGCGTATGAATGGGTCTTGTTTTTTAATTCATTCAGCCACTCTTTTTATTTTGATTGGTAAATTTAGTCCATTTAAAGTAATTATTGATACTTTTACAATACAATACAGTAAGTACAGTTACACTTTTGACATTTTGTTATTTGTTTTCTGGTTTTTGTAGTTCTTCTCTCTTCCTTTCTTCTTCTCTCTTTTCCTTTGTGTTTTGATGTTTTTCCTTAGTGTTATGTTTAGATTTCTTTCTCATTTTCTTTTGTGTATTTACTGTAAGTTTTTTTCCTGTGGTAATAGTGGGGTTCACCTATAACATCCAAGTAGTAGCCTGTCTTAAGTTGGTAGCAACTTAAATTTGAACACTTGTTAAAGATTTAACTTTTTACTCTCCCCCCCACACACATTTTATACTTTTTTTTTTTTTTTTTTTTTTTTTCTTTTTGCGGTATGCGGGCCTCTCACTGTTGTGGCCTCTCCCGTTGCGGAGCACAGGCTCCGGACGCGCAGGCCCAGCGGCCATGGCTCACGGGCCCAGCCGCTCCGCGGCATATGGGATCCTCCCAGACCGGGGCACGAACCCGTATCCCCTGCATCGGCAGGCGGACTCTCAACCACTGCGCCACCAGGGAGGCCCACATTTTATACTTTTGATGACACATTTTATGCCTCTTTATGCATCCCTTAACTAATTTTTGTAATTTTAGTTAATTTTACTGCTTTTGTCTTTTAACCTTCATGCTTGCTTTGTAAGTGTCTTTAACCTTTATCCATTGCTTTGTCTTACAGCTCACTGATTCGTTCTTCTGCCTCACCCAGTCTATTGTTGAACTCCTCTAGTGTATTTTTCAGTTCAGCTAAAACTTCTGTTGGGATAATATTTTCTATCTCTTTGTTGATGTTCTCACTGTGTTCATACATTCTTCTCCTGAGTTCCATAAGCCTTTTTATTACTTGGAACTCTTTATTGGGTAGATTGCTTGTCTCTGTTTCATTTAGGTTTTTTTCTGAGGTTTTATCTTAATCTTTTGATTGAAACATATTCCTTTATCTCCTCACTTTGCCTAATACTCTGTATTTGTTTCTTTGTACTGGGTGTATCATCTGTCTCTCCCGGTCTTGAAGGAGTAGCCTTATTTAGGAGATGTCCTGTGGAGCTCAGAAGCACAATCCCACCCAGCCACCATAGATTGGCACTCAAGGGGTATCCCTTATGTGGGCTTCATGTACCCTTCTGTTGTGGTCAGACTGTGGCTGCTGTGGGGCACTGGTGGGCAGGGTTATCACCCAGCCAGCTGTGAGGTCCATCTCAGGCCTCAGCAGGGTGCACCCACTGGTGCTAACAGGTTAGAGGGAGAATTCCAAAATGGTACCCACCAGCACTGGCATCAGCATTGTCGCCTGAGTTCACAAAAATGGCTTCTGCCAGTGTCTCAGTCCCAGGGGAGCATTGAAACTGGTTCCTGTCTCTCTGGCAGACACTTTAAGATTAGTAAGTGCATTACCTTCACCTGTGGTCCATGTGCTGTTAATAAGTCTGGTGTGTTTGCACTGATTTTCAGGTCCAGTGAGTCTGCATGCAAATCCTTTAACAGTAGGTTTCCTCATTCCATGCAGTCCTGTCGTTTTTTTGGACTGTTCCCCATTGGTTTTCAAAGCCAGGTGTTTGGGGGCTTGTCTGTCCTATGCAGAATCTAGAGGTTGGAATGCCTGATGTGGAGCTTGAATCCCTCGCTCCTCAGGTAAAAGATACTGTCTTGATACTGTCCTTTTATCCTTTGTTGTGGAGGCTCTGTTCATCCAATTTTCATGTCCTTTTCTGAGGGAATTCTCCCACATACAGTTGTAGATTTGTTATATCCATGGGAGGAGGTGAATTCAAGTTCTTCCCTCACGGCCATCTTGAACCCTCTCCCTGGGTCTAGGTTTTTAAACCGATATGTACTTTTAATGTATTATCTTTCTTCTTTAAAGCTGTTATAAAAGTGTGAGTCATAATCAGTGACATGTTCAAGTCAGTGACGTGGAGTAAAAAGGTATTTAATCTAATAGGAGGAATTAAATGATTGTTCACTTTGCTCAAAGTCTTATCACAGTTACCTGACTCATCTTGAAGAGAGGGTTAAGATGCTGCAGCTCCCCCAGGCCAGCAGGAGATAGCTCAGATGGGCCTCCCTCGCCTTTAAATTTTATCACTTAGGCTCATTAACATCAGGGCTGAAGATGTAGGGGAGTTCAATAGACATTTTAGAACCTGTTTTACTTTGCCTCTCCCTGGGGATACTATTTATTTGTCACCATTCAGCTGTCTTGTTCTTCCCTGCATCAGCCGTACCCAGAATTTCCCTTTTCCTCTGAGAGTCCCCCATCCTTCCCCACTTAATACACACTCATGTCACATGTAACCATATAGTAGCCTCCTGTGTCAGACCTCACCAACTCACCTTCTCTAACCTGACAGGCCCTAGGATGCAGACGACCAGGGCTGCTGGACCAGTAACTTTCCCTGTACCATAACTCAACAGAGAGGTAGGATCAATGACAGGTTTATAGGAGAGCAGGGCTTTAAATAGCTGAGGTCAGTGTCTGGAGGCTTCCCGTTAATACTACTAACAGCATCCCGCCAGCGAGACGATTGGCCACTTTGTTACCCACTCTAAACTATTTCTGATTTTCAACTTTAATTTCAAACACGTCCTAAGAAATCTTGACTCCCAGCAAATTGACAATGCAGCCCTCTTTATATGAAGCCTTGTTTATAGGCCACAATTCTCCCGACAGATTTACAAGTGTCTGCGGAGTTTTAAAAGACGATTGCTTAACTGGCATTAAGTGAGACACATAGGACTGTGTAAATATTTTAGCTGGAATAGGGGATTTTTTTTTTAAACGTCTGAGCCAGATATTGCATTAAATCTGAAGACAGTGGCAAACTGATTAGCAGTAGTTGCCAACTTCATGCTTTGCCAGTGATTCCCGTAGCCAAGATTAGATACCAGAATCCATCCACCAGTTGAGGTTGTATGTTTTAGAATAACTTTCCATCCCTTTCTCCCTACTCCTTATGCCTTTCCATCTTTTCTCTTTTGTTTCTTCAAGATTTATTTAGATGTAAACACTTTGCAGAGTAGAAAATTACAGTTAGTGTGACTAACTAGTGAAGGCTGAGACGGGAACGTGGGCCTGGAGGTCAGAGAGGCTGCGGAAGGCTCACAGCTGTCCTGATTGAGCAACGTGGAGACAGGTTCCTCTTTGCTAATGGGCTTATTTATCACAATCACTGGTCTCTTCGTAGCCAGCTGTTGCACTGCTGGGAGGAAACAGTCCTAAGATCTGCACTGCTACCTCTTTCACATACTGATCCCCTTGAATTGCTGTTGCCTTCAAAGATTTATATGTGTGAGTGAATTCATCACTTAATTTTAATGAAAATTGCATGAAATCAGCATTTTGGCTCCAGAGGAAGTATCTTTAATTTAAGCATTTCTACGGAAAAGCATTTTCCTGATTTGGGCACCGGGTAAGATGGATGGCTTGATCTCAAGTGTCACTGCTGTGAGAAGGAGGCATCCTACCCAACAGGGCCTGGCTCTGCCTTTGCTGATCCCATCAGCAACCTCTTACTTTTCATCCACTGATTTTCACTTAAAGATACTCCTTAAAGCGATACTCACTTGGTTGCCCCAAAACCTAGGTTCCGTCTATTCTCCACAAATTGCTTAAATTGTAATCAGGTGTCCAGATCATTATGTGATATTCTTGATCTACAGGTCCGAGCATCTTAAATTTACGTGTTCATAATTACATAAATGTATGTTTCTCAAAAAATGCGAGTGTTTGAGGCAAATTTTAATTTTGCCTGTAGACACCCCCAAAATTCAGATTGCTCCACTGGCATTGACAATAGTATAGTTGACATTCAGAATAAATGTGATACTTAGGACCTTTCAAAACTGCTGTCAGGGAAAGGCCTCAAACCTAGTCTTATGCTGTGGTTAATTCTAGATTATTTCGTATTAACTTCTGTAGGTCACCAGTTATCTTCACCTTTGAGTAAATTACCTCAATGCATGGATGGTCATCTCACTGTTTTCCATCCTAGAATATAATCACTTCGATTGCAAGGACCATAGTCCTTATATTACAGTGACAGGCACAATTCTAGCTCCTGTGTAGCCAGCCACCTCTGCAGAGTGGTAGAGAAGGTACAATTTTATTTTCAAAAATCTCTCTCCTTCTTCTTTCCCATTTTGGTACAATCCATGTTGTACCAAAAGCAGCTTGGCCACTATGTATCAAGGACTTAAAAAAAATTTTTTTTTAATTTTTACCCTTAATTCCACTTGTAAAATCTATCCTAAAGAAGTAATCTTAAACTCAGAATAAGTTTTTATGGGCACAGATGTTACTTAAAGCCTGAATAATTCACTATAAGAATAAGGTAGAAAGGACTTTGGTATTCAACTGCAGGGGAACTGTTACATGAACTAAGGCATATCCACTTGATGAAATTTTATATGGCTGTTAAACACAGTGCTTGTGAATTTTGTGAAATAATATGAAAAAGTGTGCCTGATATGTTTAATAGAAAGAATAAAGGTACATAAATTTCTCTATCAAATAAAAGTATATAAAAATAACATATAAAAGCAACCTCCATAAAATTATGGAGGTTGGGGGGGGGGCGGTGGTGATGCAGAGGCTGAGACACTAAAAAGAAGGTACCAAAGTATTAAATGGTGGCTGTTCTGGTCATGGTACCATGAATGATTTTTTTCCTATTACTTTTTTTTTTTTCTACTTTATAACAAATTGAATCAGTTATACATATACATATGTTCCCATATCCCCTCCCTTTTGCGTCTCCCTCCCACCCTCCCTATCCCACCCCTCCAGGCGGTCACAAAGCACCGAGCTGATCTCCCTGTGCTATGCGGCTGCTTCCCACTAGCTATCT
Organism: Mesoplodon mirus; assembly: GCF_964341445.2. Classification (NCBI taxonomy): domain Eukaryota; kingdom Metazoa; phylum Chordata; class Mammalia; order Artiodactyla; family Ziphiidae; genus Mesoplodon; species Mesoplodon mirus. The sequence goes on along the minus strand of NC_138979.1, from coordinate 110,921,236 downwards.
ACCTTACGTTTGGTAGTGTATATATGTCCATGCCGCTCTTTCCCTTTGCCTATTACTTTTTTTTGTAAGTGTGTTTTGCGTTTCTTTATGTGTTTTACCTTCATAATACTTAAGAGAAGTTAATTGCTGGTCTCCTCCCCAGGATGAGTTCCCTTCCCCTTCAGATGCTCAGAAACTTCATGTTTGCTGCCTGCCCGAGGCTTCCCACTAGACCATCTACTTAGAGATCAGAACCTTGCTGATCGTGTCTTTTTCTTCCATTATAACGCAATTTCCCTGTCTCTTGTTTGAAATCTACCCTTTTTTGTTTGATATTGTTTGCTTTCTCAGCTAATATATATATGCATTTCTAAAGAGATCTTCTGGAGGTAGCATCTTTAGTCCAAGGGAAGGCTTCTAATGGTGGCGATTTTCATGGGGGCCACGGGAAGGGATGTTTTCAACTAAATGGATGGATCACTTAACACTCTGTAAATCAAAGCACGCCCAATCCATCTATATTTAGGCCTAGTCATGGGTAGGTGAGGAATGAATAGTTTTCATGCTAATGTCTCACAGGCCAAGGCAGCATCTATGACCACATAATCATCACAGTGGAAATTCTGACTCAGCTGTGATGTTCGATAGGAGGGACCTTTGAACAGTGCTTGAGACAATTCCGTGCAAAGGCTGTAGTCAGTGGCCCAGCTTTGCAAGTCTTTCCAAAAGTCCTAAAGCATGTTGGCATGTCCTCACTTGGCCTTGTCACTTCTGCTTAAATTTTTTCATGGAGAATACTCATGATCATGGGACATTAAGGTAAATTTGATCTTGGACAGCCTCCCTCTGTGAAGTGAATCAGCATCATGGGATTCCCCTCGACCCAAGCTTCCTGGTGGGTTTATTTTTACACAACATTTCTCTGGGGAAAGGGGCACCCACTCTTGATCAGAGAAGCGCTAGAGACTATCTTCTTGGATGGAAGGATCTTCCCCGTTTTGCTATTTTTTTTTTCTTTTCTCTAGCTTAACTTCATAAACCAGTGGCTATAGAATCTGTCTTCACTTACCTCACCTCTCTCCAATTTAGCTTCCTCCCTCCACCCCCGACTCCCTGAAACTGCTTCTGAGACGACCAGTGACCTCCCTGTTGCTAGAATCAGTGGTCCCTTCTCTGTCTTCAACTTGACCTTTCAACAGTATTGCGCAGAGCTGACTGCTTTTTCTTGCAGTAATGGTTTCCTCTCGGATCTTGTGACTCCACACTCCTGATTTTCTACTTTCCTGCTCATTCTTGCTGCCAAAATTTCAGCCTCTGTACACTGGTGCCTAATCGAATCTCAGAGACAGGGTTTTGGGTGAAGTAGAAAAGAATAGCTTTATTGCTTTGCCAGGCAAAGGGGGACAAAGCAGCTCATGCCCCCCAAAATTGTATGTCCCAACCAGGGAGGATTTGATGAGTTAATAAGATTAGGGTATGTACAGGGCCTGCACTCCTCTAATCTGGTCTCAGGTAATCTTCTTGATGAGCTTCTCTGGTTCCTTTAATGTAGCCTCAGGTGGTCTTTCTCTGGTATGAAGAGTGCTGACATCTTAAAGAGTTTAAAGACATTGTTATGTGCATCCCTTGAGGGACCAGGACCTTGCCCCAAGGCTGCACTATTGTTTCTTGGCTGCCCCTCCCTTGTCTCTGCATCCTTCCCCTTCCCTGCTTAGCACCTGTTCAAATCTGCCCTTCCGAACTCAGGGAAGGTCATGGAGGCTGGACGGAGACAGAAAGGCTTCCATGCCCAGGAACCCTGCAGGGTCCTGCTCGGTTTCACCCTCTGTCCTTTGCTGGCCTCTCCTCCACTGCTTGCAGCAACCTCTTCTCTTCTTTCCCTAGCAATTCATCTGCTTCCATGGCTTTAAATACCAGTGTTATGCCTGTGATTTCCTGGAGTGTATTTCTATCCCAGCCATGCAGCCTGGCCTGCAGACTTTTATATATAATGTGGGTGTCTCATTGACATCTCAGACTTAACATGTCCTAAATCCACACTCTTGATTTTCCTCCTCAGACTTACTTTGGCTCCCTCCGTTACTCTGGTCAAGTCTCCAGTCAAATGTCTTCACAGTGAGACTTTTCCTGATCACTTTACATAAAAGTTCAAGCCTCCTACGTCTACGGCATTTTCTGTCCTCCTTTCCCTAGTCAAGGTGGTTCCAGTTCCTTTTAATCCAGTTCCTTGAATCCAGTTCCTCTGAATCAGGACACTAGAGATCCAGAAAGAGAAGATCTGTTTCTCTGAGGTCCAGTCATCCTATTACCATTTAGCTTATCCCAAATGACCCATGCATTTCTGTAATGCTTTACTTTTCCTCCTCATATTTCCTCTTTCTGAAATGACTTCCTTCTTCCTTCATTATGCTGGGCTGGCTGGCTGACTCCTCCTTGACCTTTGCAATTCAACTCATAAGTTATCTCTTTTGGAGAGCCTTCCCTGGGCACCACCTCCCAATTCCAATCTGAATGGGAAGCTCCTACCTGGTGTCCCATGACACTATCCTGTATTACAGTTTGTTGATTTCCCTGTCTCTCTGTGTTATTAGACTCTTATGAACATTTTGAAAGGACAGGTGACCGATAGGTGTGGTTAAATATTTGTCCCCAGTGTTTACCAGTTGCATAGTGCAGATACTCAATATTTTGAATGTATGACTATACATGAATGTATAACCTGTAAAGATGCATAGTAGGGCTAGAAGCCACCCTGTCTCCTGTGATCTAAGAGCAGCTTACTCCAAAATCCCATCTCTGTAGAAAAACAAAGATGTCCATAGGATTTGAAGGGAAGGGGATTGGAGGGATGCCTTCTTGTGAGGTGTCTTTGTTCTGCACTAGGTCCAAACTTTGTGTAAAATTCAGCCCCTCCTCATTATTCACAGGCCACACTCACTCACAACAGCAAGCACTGTGAGCTCAGTGGGGCTCTACTGAAGCTGCGGGGACGACCCAGAAGCCAGACTTCTCCAATTCAATTATACTCTCATCCTACCCATAAATGTCTGTATCCATCTCTCCTTCTGAGAGAGATCCAAACTCCTCTTCCTCTGTTACGAAAGACAACATCTCATTTCCCTGAAGCCCTCATCTGGAGCTCTTGGGATGTTTGGCTACAAGAATTTATCAAAGACTTTTGTTTCCAATAATGACTATCCCCTTTCCAAGAATTCTGAATCGAGGTTTTGAATTTTTTTAAAAAACATGTATCTCATATCTGAATGAATGTGAATGAAAAATGACACGGTATTCAGTCTACATGTGTTTTCCCCAGCCCCTGCCTCTATCTATCTAGGTGCATTTTACATATAAAGATGTATTTTTGTGTGTCTGTGGATGTATATACTAGAGACAGATTCTATCAAGACACTAATATCTGTACTGCGTGCATGTAAGTGTATTCATTTGGTAGTTTGTTCATTTATTTAGCAAATATTCATTGAGTACCTTGTATGGGCTAGACATCATAGTAGATGCCAGGGAAGTTACAGTAAGCAAAGTACACTGCTTCTGCCTAATGAGGGAGACATTCAAATAATCGTGAAGATTATCGTATAGTTACGAAGGCAAAGTATGCCACGCTATGAGACTATAATGGGGGAGACCTCATTCGTATAGAGTGGAGGGTCAAAAAGCAGTCCCAATGAAGTGACCTTTGAGCTGAGATGAAAATGATGACTAACCACTAACCAGGCCCTGGTTACTCAGGGCGTGGAGGAAAATATCACTGGCTAAAAAACGCCCTGATGATGGGAAGAAATTGATGATGTTTGAGGATCTGAGAGAGGGCCACTGGAGCAGAATGTGGCGGGAGAAGGGAGTGAGTGTAGGGAAGGGCCAGTCTCCAAGAGCAGTGGAAGCCCCTGGTGGGTTTAAGCAGGGGATTGGCATAATCAGAGGTGTGTGTGTTATAAAGACGACTTTGACTCCAGTGTGGAGGACAGATCAGGAGGAGGCAAGGGTGGTTGTGGGAAGAACAGCTAAGAAGGTGTCTCAGCAGTCTGGTGAGAGTGATGGACTCAAGAGCTCTTTTGGAGGTGAAACTATGGGCTAGACATGTACACTTAGGAGTTATAGTCCTAGAGGTGGTGACTGAAATGTTTACCTGGAAATTGTCTAGCTAGAGGACATAGCATGAGAAGAGAAGAAATAGTCAAGAACTTTAAAATTTAATGGCAGAGTAGAGAAGGATGAGGCTGCAAAGGAGACAGAGCAGTCAGAGGTAGGAGAAAAGCCAGGGATGCAGGACCCAGAGCCAGGGGACAGACTGTTTCAGGAAGGGAAAGTGGTTGACAGAGTGGAATCCTGCTGGGCAGTGAACTAAAATGAACTAAAATGAACTAAAAAAAACTAAAATTTTTTTTCTTTAAAAAAAGACAGTGACAATAGGGTAGATTCAGTGTTGACTTGAGGGTGTTTTTTTCCATGTCAGAATGGGGGTGAAGTAAATTTCAATGCGTCCAAGATTAAGTAGTGAATGAGAAATGGAAAAAGTGAGTATGGGCAATTTCTTAAAGATGGTTTGGCTGTGAAATAGATTAGACTATTTATAGCATAGTGATTTGTTGTTTACTAAACACATAAATATTAGGAAAGTCAACTTGTTCAAAGAATTTGTCGGGTTGTTATTGTTTCGTTGTTCTCGGAAACGAAACGGGAAGAATAAAGCCATGTACAGTATGTTATCTAGCTAGGCTTAGCACTGTTTGAATATTTTAAATGGATAAAGAATATTTTGGGTAGCATTTTACTGCTCAGTATACAAAGTGCTTTTTCATGTACCTCTCATTTAGTCCTCATGAAATTTTATACATCAAGGAACTAAGAGTCAGAGAGGTATTAAATAACTTTCCAAGCCGTAAAGAGTATGGAAAGCTAAGAATAAATAAATGTATCTTTAGATTAAGAGTAGTTCAAAGAGAAAATTTTTCTAATGTATTAATTTTCGATCTATATGTGTATATATTATATACTATATATATAGTTGTCTTCCACAATTAAAAATATACCAAAGCTCTTGTTTTAATTTATTAAAAGTTAACAAATTCTTTCAGTGCCTTGCTTGTATTTCTCTTAAGTCCAATTATTTGTTTACTAGGTCTTCTATTTTGATAACATTTATTGATACCTTCTGAAAACTGATATATTTGATTTCTCAAGTACAGGTGTATTCAAAACTCATTTTCCACTTCACATTATGGCTTAATAAATATTATAACTTATAACGAAGACATAGCTGCACCTAAGATTTGAAAAATGATTCTACCTTATAAAAGAAGCAGATAGGACATTCTTAACTTACCTGCTCATATAGTTCCAGTTTAAGGCTCAGAGTTTTGAATTAGCTTTTTTTTTTAACAGCTTTATTGAGATAAAAGCACATTCCAAATAATTCACCCTTTTAAGTGTACAATTCAGTGATTTTTGTTATATTCACAGGGATGTGCAACCATCACTACACTCAATTTTAGAAAATTTTCATTAACCGAGAAAGAAGCTTCATACCGCTTAGCCCCCTAATCTCTCTACCCCTCTTTCCCCTTAGCCTCATACCGCTTCACCCCCTAATCTCTCTACCCCTCTTTCCCCCAGTCCTGGGCAACCCCATACTCTACTTTTTATCTTATAGATTTACCTATTCTGCGCATGTTGTACAAATGGAGTCATACAGTGTGTGGTCCTCTGTGACTGGTTTCTTTCACTTAGCATAATGTTCTAATTGACTTTTGAGGCATAGACACAGTGCATGTACAGATACAAAGTAGCACTAGTGTGGGTAAATCCATCTATGCCTCTACATTATTCTGAGGTAACATTCTAACCCAGGTACCATGCATCTAAGGTCTCTATCTTTACTCCTAATACCCAGTTGCCCATTCAAGATTTTTGACTACTTTGGATACAGATCTTTGCCTTTGGATGCATAGAGTCACTAGGAGGAATAATTTGGACATGGTAATTATATCAACGGAATCCCCAAACAAAGGATAATGAGCGAAGACACCTTTGATTACATACAGGTTGTCCATACAAGGGTCATTAATGCACATTTGTCTGATTTCAGCCCAGAAATTTGGGTTTTGGGGGTCTATTTAGCAGAAAATGAATCTAGCAGTTGGTTCCCTTTGAAATCTAATCTATACAGAATTCTTTTTTAGGGTAGATTTTCTGTTTGCCCTGCACCCCACCCTAGCCCCAGAATTTCCTATAACACCACTCATGACCCCACCATGCTCAGCCATAAATGCCCCCCATATCCAGCATCAGAACCCAAGAACGTGAAATAGGCACTTTCTATTTCCAGTTTTTGTCATTTGTTTTTGACTTAAATTGAGTTGAAATCTTCCTTTTTGTAGCCTTAAAAAAAAATGAACATACAGAATATAGCCACAAAGTAGCATTCTCATTTGTGCCAAACCTTTAACAAGCAAATTTTTAAAATTCCTAATATTTTACTGATTTTATGTATGATTTTCACCCTCTATAGAAGTCCCCAAATTGCAGCCAGATCAACGCCTTTTTATTTCTATTTTAATACATTGGATTTAATGTAATCCCCTAACCATTCAGTTCAAGGCCAGTACCATGAAAAAACATTGTGTAGGTTCATCATGCTAATACTGCTATTTTGATTTCTGAATTTGTTTTAAAATTTATTTTGTTAAACGTATGTTTTGGTCAGAAAACTTAAAGCTCTGTGCGTGTGTGTGTGTGTGTATGTATGTGTATGTATGTGTATGTTGCTTGATGTGAAAAGCACTAGGAAGAACACTATACTGTCCTGCTGTTACTAAAGACAGGCCTTGAAATACAGTATGAAAGGATATAATTCACGTGTTTGCGTGCAGTTCAAATTACGAAAAACAATAATTACTATGTGCCATTCCCATTGAGAAATTTTGTTGGTGACCTATTCACTACAATGTCTGAGGGCATAGGTTTTAGTCTTTTTTTTTCTCATTGATGTATCCCCAGTACCGAGTACAGTTTGTGGCACATAGTTGGCATGCAATAGCTATTTGGTGAATTGATATATTTATTGAATGAATTTCTTTAGAATGAACTCCTAGCATTCTATGCCCTTTATAATCTAACCCTGATTTGTATCTCTCACATAAACCCCATTATTGTTACCACAAACATTTGCTTTAGTTTGTGTTAGTCTCTTAGTTCTTTTTTTTAAATCACTTTCTTTTTATTGAACTATACTTGATGTACAATATTATATAAGTTTCAGGTGTACAACATAGTGATTCACAATCTTTAAAGGTTATATTTCATTTATTATAAAATATTGGCTATATCCCCTATATTGTACTCTCTCTCTCTCTCTCTCTCTCTCTCTCTCTCTCTCTGTATATATATATATATATCCTTGCAGCTTATTTATTTTATACATAGTAGTTTGTACCTCTAAATCCCCTTCCCCTATTTTGCCCCTCCCCTCTTCCCTCTCCCCACTGGTAACCACTAGCTTGTTTTCCATATCTGTGAGTCTGTTTCTTTTTTTTGTTATCTTCACTAGGTGGTTTTATATTTTTAGATTCCACATATAAATGATATCATATTGTATATTTGTCTTTCTCTGTCTGACTTAATTCACTTAACATAATACCCTGCAAATGGCATAATTTCAAAACTTTATTCTTTTTATGGCTGTGTTGAATTCCATTGTATATATACTACATCTTCTTCATCCATCTGTCTGTTGATGGACACTTAGGTTGCTTTCATATCTTGGCAGTTGTAAATAATGCTGCTATGAACATTGTGGTGCGTGTATCTTTTAGGATAAGTGTTCTTGTTTTTTTCGGATAAATACCCAGGGGTGGAATTGGTGGGTCATATGGTAGTTCTATTTTTAGTTTTTTGAGGAACCTTCATATTGTTTTCCATAGTGGCTGCACCAATTTACATTCCCACCAACAGTATGAGGGTTCCCTTTTTTCTACATCTTCACCAACATTTGTTATTTATGGTCTTTTTGATGATTGCCATTCTGACAAGTGTGAGGGAATATCTCATTGTGGTTTTAATTTGCATTTCTCTGATGCTTAACAATGTTGAGCATCTTTTCATATGCCTGTTGGCCATCTGTATTTCTTCTTTGGAAGAATGTCTATTCAGGTCTTCTGCCCATTTTTTAAATTGAGTTGTTTGGTTTTGTGATGTTGTATGAGCTGTTCATATATTTTAGATATTAACCCTTTATCAGTCATATCACTGGCAAATATTTTTCTCCCATTCAGTAGGTTGTCTTTTTGTTTTGTCAGTGGTTTCCCTTGCTGTGCAAAACCTTTTAATTAGGTCCCATTTGTTTATTTTTGCATTTAATGTTGTTTCTCTTTCTGAGAGTTTACTGTTAGTGTGTAGAAATTCAGTAGATTTCTGTTTATCAAACTTGTATCTTGAAACTTTACCAAATTCATTGATGAGCTCTGGTAGTTTTCTGGTGGTATCTTTAGGATTTTCTGTGTAGAGTATCATGTCATCTGCAAACAGTGACAGCTTTACTTCTTCCTTTCCAATTTTGATTCCTTTTATTTCCTTTTCTTGCCCAATAGCTGTGGTGAGGACTTCCAATAATATATTGAGTAAAAGTGTTGAGAGTGGGCATCCTTGTCTTGTTTCTGATATTGGAGGAAGTACTTTCAGCTTTTCACCATTGAGTATGATGTTAGCTGTAGGCTTGTCAGTATATGGCCTTTATTATGTTGAAGTATGTTCCCTCTATATCCACTTTCTGGAGAGTTTTTTTAATCATAAATTGGTGTTGAATTTTGTCAAAGGCTTTTTCTGCATCTGTTGAAATAATGATATAGTTTTTATTCTTAAATTTGTTAATGTGGTGTATCATATTGATCACTCTGCAGATAGTGAAAAATCCTTGCCCTGAGATAAATCCCACTTGATCATGGTGAATGATCCTTTTCATGTATTGTTGGATTCAGTTTGCTAATATTTTGTTGAGGATTTTTGCATCTATATTTATCAGTGATACTGGCCTGTAATTTTTGTGTGTGTGTTATATCTTTGTCTGGTTTTGATATCTGAATGATGCTGACCTTGTAGAATGAGTTTGGAAAGATTCCTTCCTCTGCATTTTTTTGGGGGGGTTGGGTAATAGAGAAGGATAGATGTTAGCTCTTCTCTAAATGTTTGGTAGAATTCATCTGTGAAGCTATTTGGTCCTGGACTTCTGTTTGCTGGGAATTATTTTTTATTATTGTCTTACTTTCATTACTGGTAATTGGTCTGTTCATATTTTCTGTTTCTTCCTGGTTCAGTCTTGGGAGATTGTACATTTCTAGAAATTTGTCCATTTTTTCTAGGTTGTCCATTTTATTGGCATATAGTTGTTCATAGTCTCTCAGTTCTTTATGTTGCTTCAGCAATCCTCTATGGTGGTCCTTTGAGCATGGTGCTCGGGGAAAGGACAGTTCTTATAAAACTGAAGAACAGGTAGAACTGGCACAGAACCATGGAGGGGTTGGGTAGGAATTAGGTCAACAGAAGAGAAAAGAGAGAATCCAAGAGTTAAAAAGCAGAGCCTAGATACATCTTTCCTTTTCTCTAAAAATGTATTCTGACTTCATTACCAAGCCCATAGGTCCTTCAACTCATACAGCAAGAGAAATGCGCCATATATTCCTAAAAATGCGCATATACATTTGAGCTGTTAAAATGATTAAACATGTATTACATTTTGATGAATTATATCTGGGCCTTGCCTCTGTATCCTTATAACCTACCCATGCTTTTTCAGTTACTCAATAAACTTTATTCCTTGTTCTTAAAGGTCAAAAACCAAAAAAACAGACAACCACTTATGACCTAACCAGTCTAGTATCTGAAATCTTAAAACATTCAAAGCTGTATCTTTCTCTAAAATGCTTCACAAGCACTTAACCTATTTTTTTAATTTTTTCATTGAGGTATAGTTGATGTACAATGTTATATAAGTTTCAGGTATACAATGTAGTGACGCACAATTTTAAAGATTATACTCCATTTATAGTTATTATAAAGTATTGGCTATATTTTATATGCTGTATTTTATATTTTAAATGCTTCACAAGCTCTTAGCCTTTAAATGAGAATACTCTCAATTTAGTGTCAATTATTTTATTATGTATTGGTTTTCAATATTTCATCTCTCACAATGATCACCTATTAGTAACTAACTTCAGGAATTAATATGTACTTTAATTCTGTCAAATTTAATAGAAAAAGGAGAGAGAAAGAACCTGGGTGACTTTGGCTTTTAACATTGGAACTCCTGGCACAGCCTGTGTCTGAGGCAACCTTGGTGGTCTAGCAATATTGCATAAGCATCTTCTGGTTGGACAATTAATGACATTGGGAATTTGTCAGGGACCTCTTTCCTTTATGCACTGCCAGTCTCCAGTGTCATTGTTAATTAGTCTTCAGGTCTCCTGTTTGTCTGCTAGAATGCATCCTGGATAAGCCAAGTTAATAAGTTGGAGCGGGCAAGCTGCCTGGCCATTGAATGTGCGACTGTGCTCAGTCAGTCAGAGGGCAGCCCTCTGCTTTGATCGTGTGGAGAAGTTTAATTCTAACAGGCCACATGGGAGGCTGTGCCCACTGGGGTGCAGAGAGGGCCTCGGGCACAGCAGGGGAGCTGCTCTCCTTTGCGCTGGTTTCAGTGTTTCTTATTTCAAAACCATGAAGCTCGGAGGCCCAGGGCACTTGCTTCACATTTTGCTTCATCTTTCTCCAGCAGTTTCTTCCTTGAATTCTCATAGTGGGTGGTGGAACATCAGCAAGGGAAAATCATTATCTCTTTGTTCCAAACAGAAGATTTGCACTGGGGCATATTTTTGTAAATAGAGTGTAGAATTTGTAGCACATAATCCCTAGCCATGACTCTCTTGCTGTTCTGGCTATGACATGTTTCAACCAAAGGCATAAAAGTGACAAATAATGAATACGAGACCACTTGCTAGTGCCAGGCATTTTGCAAACCACTTTACATGCATTATCTCACAATTCGTATATCTTGCCTATGAGGAAGGGGGTCCCCATTTTGCAGATGAGAAAAGCTATAGCCCACCTGCACTCAGGTAGGTCTCGATCCAAGCACGAGCCCTTTGCCATACGACTACCTGGCCTCATAAAATCTGGGCAGTTTGATGGACCCCATGGGCTCTGTCAGCACAGATAGGACAAAGGGAGAGCTGCAGTGATCAGCCCTTTTAATTCAGGCAGAGATGGAGGCTTTGCTTGTATATTTAGGAAAAGAAGCTCTGCCTTGGGCTTTGCGTTTGCTAGGGAGAAATAACCTTGAAGAAATTACTGTCACGGCTTCAAGTATGTCCCCTTACCAAAATGCAGGCCTCACCATATATTATTTGTGTTCGTGAAAAATAGTTCTCTATAAATGGAATTGTTGGAATTTGAATGTAGTAGAGGGCTAAAGAATTTAAAAGCCTCTCCCAATTTATATTGTGAGAATAAATATGGCTTCCTGTGTTCTCAGAATCATGGCTGGATATCATCAGAAAAGCTTATGTGGTCATGAAAGTTCGTTGAAAAATGTAGATTCTTGAAAGCAGGCCTCTTCCAAAGTGTGTCTGACCAATCTCCTGCTTCTAGGCCGGCTGTCATAACCGCTCAGTCAGGAGAATGATCTTTACTACCTTCTTGTGCCTTACCGCTTGAAGTGGTGGATGTTTTGGGGGTGGGGAGGGTCTTTAAAATACACTGAGCCCTTTCACATCAGCTTGGGACAGTCACAGGGTTTGTGAATGAAGAGACTAGGACCCTTTGATGTACCTTCCTGGGAAGGAAGGAAAACAGTAAAGAGACAAGGAGGTCATACTGCACCCCTGGAGAGCCCACTCGGTGTCTGGGTCAGCATTGCTAATTCTTTTTCCACTTTCCTCTGCACAAGAAGCTAGTTAAGGGGAGGAGATCTGATGCTTTGGCCAGGTATGCATGGAGGTCTCTGGAGATGTTTGGAGATGAGTAAATGAATCCTGCATGATGGCTTTGCAGGGATTAATAGAAATACACAACTAAATATAATTAAAGGTAAAACATAAATGCTCTCTGGAAGGCAGATGTTTGAAAGATGCAAAATCTTTGGATTGGAAAGGTTTTATGGTGGTGGCAGCCTCTCAGAGAAACTTTTTTAGGATGAACAGGACTTTGCCAAATGCGGTAGAAGGTATGTTTGGGATGAGAGCAGGATGGGCAGAGAACCACATGAATGAGGGCATGGAACTGGGAACACTGGTTTATATAAGTTGGAAACATTGCATAATTTTGATTTCATTGGTCAAATATATGGGGAAATAGAACTGAAAGGTAGAATGGTACCATCATGGAAAAGGCCTTAAGTCTCAGGCCTGGGAGTTTGAATTCAGTTGAATGAGCAACAAGAACCCATTAAGAGTTTCATCTTTTTTGTGTAACTTTCCCTCTTTGTTTTCAGTGGATGATCTTGCCTTGTAATTCACAGAGACCAGGGAAAACAAGTTTCAAAGTTAACTTTTGATCTCCTCTCCCTTAAAACAAAAGAAAAGAACAGAACAAAAAAAATAATACACTCACCTCTCCCCCATCTCAGTAAATGGCACTTCCAGCCACACCTTGCTCATCCTTCCTCTCCCTCAACTTTACATCGACTGCATCAGCAATTTGTTCTACCTCCGAAATATATTCCAGCTCTATATACCCTGTCCCTCTTCTCTCTGTCCCTGACATCACTCTAGCCCAAAGCCATTATTTTGAGAACAGAATAGCGGTGGGAAGGGAGGTACTTATCATTTGGCCACAGGCCCATCTACTAGGAAAGAGGTAAAGGGAAATCTGATAATAGTAGAAAATTATTAAGTAGTCATTGTAGAGAGGACAAATACACTGAAAAATAAAGGTAAAAATGTAGGGGGGGAAGAAAGGAGTGTTTTGAAATGATGGTTTTGGCTGGTTTTTAGGAATTTGTTCCAGGTAAGATAGATCATTTTTAAAAAAGAAATGAGTCTTTGTGTCCCAATGGACAGGGTTTCCTAGATAGCACTGGTATGGTTATCAGAATAGCTAATCACAGATATTCAAAATAAACTCTATTAAAAACTTTTAGAAAATAACATTGTCAATAGGAAGAGCCTAAACTTAGGCCCTTGTGTCCTGTGATCAGCCTCATGATCTCAGGTGGGAATCCCTGGAGCTGATTCTGGGAATGTAGCTGATGCTGAACTTGACAGAGTTCCCTCACATCATGCTTTCATCGTGAGCACAATCTGGTAGTCTCCTAGAGTTGCCTAGTATTTCAGCCATCTAGTTGGCAATATTGTAAGAGAAAGTGTCAGGCAGCTAATTTTGAGGGACCCTTGAGTGACCTCTTTTGCCTTTTTTGTGCTTCAGTGCTGATGTGCTTGTGGATTGCCTTACATAGTAAACATTCTGGGGTGCTAGTTTTGGAAACACCAAGTTCTTGTATACAAATTTCCCAACATAAATAAAGGAATCCTTTCTAACCATCTTCGTCCAAAATGCCTTACCTCTGTGCTTCTGTAAATTCCTCCAAGAATATATCTCTCTCTATTTTTTGAACCAGGTGGCATGATTTCCAGGCGAAAATCTAATGCTTTAATAGATTCTCTTGAATAAGGACATGTCAGTAATTTCTGGCCATGATCAACAGACAGAAGTGATCATGACTCAGCTCTAGCTTTGGAGAAATGAAGCCTTTTTTTTACCCAATGCATTTCTGCCACTGGCACAAACATACAGAAACCTTGAGAAAATGCCTCTTGCCTGGGTTAACTGCTTTTTATGACGGTGAACTATGGTTTATTGTGGTCTCCATGTCACCAAGTCAGAACTGTCTAATTTGGGGGGCCTTGATTATCAAAAAGAGCAACCTCTTGTAAATTCCAGATAACCTGTCTGAAGTAAATTACGTATAAAATGTTTCACATGTGTTAATGGGAAGGGGAGGTGAACGGCAGAGAAGAGGGATTCGGTCCTCCCTAACCTGGGGTTAGTTCTCGTGCTGGGATGTGGGTGTCACCTTGAGGAATTGCCAGTTTGGTGAAAATTTCTGCAACATCTATTTTAAGCTCCACTTTTAGAGTATGAATCTGAAGAGGGTCTGGGCCCTTAATTCCCTAGAACTAGTCCTTGAGTAGTTCTTGCCTCTATCTTGGAGAGACCAAAAGCGGAGTAATTCACCTGTCCCAAGTCAGAGGTTTTGCCGTGTCTCTAAAAAAAAAAAAAAAAAAAAACTTGAAGGTGATGCATTTCCCTGTTCCTGAAGAAAGGTGTAAAGTGAGCTAATTATTTGTTTGTTTCTGCTCTCTCCCCTGTAATTTGGATAAACCATGATGGATAAGGATTTTGCACTATTAATACCCAAGTGCAGAACACAGAGCACAAGTTCAGCAAATCCGTGTTCTCGAGGAAGTCTAATTGCCACCTTCTCTTCACAGCAAGTGAGAAACAGATGGCAGTGGTATGTAAGGAGTCACCAAAGGAGTATCTGCAGCCGTTCAAGGACAGACTCAAAGAGTTCTTCCAGAAAGGTAGGAGGTGTGACGTTCTGAAACGTCCTTCCTTTCTCCATGTTTCTCTGACACCTACTGCCCTGTGCATCCCGCCTGAGCACCGGCAGCTCCGATGATTCCATTAGACCATCTTCCCATGGTGGAGCCGTACTCAGCTTAGATGGAGTTGTCCTGTAACCTTTATATCACCTTTTAAATCTGCTGTGAGATTTTAAATCCTTTAACGTCACTCCTGTTTCTGTAAACTTTGCGAGAGAAGGCTTTCTCTCTGTCTCTTCATGGATCCCCAGAGGATCCTCAGTCCCTGTTAACTGACAGACGATGTCCATGCAAGGCTTATGCAGTTGTGCAGGCGGATGGTGATTATCTTTCTGGTTTTACGAGTATAGCAACTTGGAAACTTGTGTTGTATTTTCCATTCTTTTCAGAAAGGAAAATTGGGGCCAGGTGAATGTCACACATCCAATCACTTGGCAACCGTCAGCCCTCTGGGGTTAGCGGGTGGAAGTGATATGCATGAGACCCAGTACTGACTTAAAAATCTTACCGAGTTATATCCCTTCCTCCATGGTTTTGGCAGGACTAGGGAACTTTTGTTGAGCCCTGGTAGTGAACGTGAAAGTTTAACGCCTTTTGGATATTTCCTATTCTGGTTTCTCAAATTCAGCCTAGATATAAAACAAAAATAAGTGTGGGGCACAGTTTCCAATTATAAAATAATAGGTCATGGGGAACGTGATTTACAGGATGGTGACTGTAGTTAATAATACTGTATTGTATATTTGAAAGTTGCTAAGAGAGTAGATCTTAAAAGTTCTCATTATAAGGAAAAAATGTGTAACTCTGCATGCTGACAGATGTTAACTAGACTTATTGTGACGATCATTTCACCATATATACGTACATGGAATCATTATGTTGTACACCTGAAACTAATCTAATGCTATATGTCAATACTATCTCAATAAAGAAAAAAAAAGTGTGGGGTAGTTAGAGGGGTCTTTTGTCTTTGCTAGAAAGCCAGAGGAAATGCATGTAGGAACCTTTAGGGGTATATCAGCATGCTGTTTCTATTTATTACTAAGGCTACATGATATCACACCATCAACAAAAGACCATTAAGCAGGGTAAATCCATAAAGTATGGCCAAACCACCTTGGAAATTGGCAGGGAAATTCTCAGTCCATGAGTCAGAGAAACTTCATTCCAGCTGGTCTCTTGGTGCAGAGTTCATTGCTCCCTCCTCCTGGATGAGGTCTCATTTGTGTTGAAGCAGAAGTCAGAATTCTCTCTTGGCCATAGCTGAACCTTATATATGATGGAAGTAGTGCCATAATGCCATCAGGCCAAGTATCATTTTGAGAGCAGATAGTAATACCAACACGTACGGGTTATGTGGCTAAACTTAGGTTTTATATGTGATTTATTAAAGTAGATGCATTGCTTTATGATTATTTTATGTAAATATAACCTAAATGGCCTAAAGAAGAGCACGAAATATTTCCCTTTGCTGACCCCCAATTAATAATTTCTACTTTTGACATATGCATAGGGAACTTGAAATGAGGCTCATGTGTATTTCAATTCCATTCCTTTCTTTTTCCCATTTCTATTTGTTTAAATTTAATTTTTTTTTTATTTTTATTGAAGTCTAGTTGATTTACAATATTGTGTTAGTTTCAGTGAATATAAAACACGGTAAATATATATATATATCCCTTTTCAGATTCTTTTCCCTTATAGTCTATTACAAAAGATTGAGTATAGTTCCCTGTGCTATACAGTAGGTCCTTGTTGTTTATCTATTTTGTTATATGTTAAACCCAAACTGCTAATTTATCCCTCTCCCCCCTGTTTTTCTCCTTTGGTAATCGTAAGTTTGTTTTCTATGTCTGTGAGTCTCTTTCTGTTTTGTAAATAAGTTCATTCGTATCATTTTTTTAGATTCCACATATAAGCAATATATGATATTTGTCTTTGGCTTACTTCACTTAGTATGATAATCTCTAGGTCCATCCATGTTACTGCAAGTGGCATTATTTCATTCTTCTTTATGGCTCAGTAATATTCCATTCCACTGTATATATGTACCACATCTTCTTTATCCATTCATCTGTCAGTGGACATTTAGGTTGCTTCCATATCTCGGCTATCCATTTCTATATTTAATTGCTATTATTCTATATCTAGAAAATTCTGCAGTGAGTATGTCTGGGTATTATTGGCTCATATACTGTAGTGGCCTTAGGATCCTTTCTCTTCAAATTAGCTAGCATTTTAAAACACTTATGTTGTGAATTTTTTTCTTTTTGTTGGGAGAAGATAAATATGAAAAGATTTAGAACACTGAAAAGCTTCTTTGATGCCTTGGAAAAGGAATTTGCAAATCACTCTTGGGAGTTCTGTTTTAGCTTCTTCTCTACCAGGTTTCTTAAGAAAACTGTGATCTGTTCTGAGAGAGGGAATTGAGTTGAGGCAAACTGGACCTTGAGTCAGGAAAGCAAGGATGTGGCCACAATAAGCTACTCTAAGAATGCCCTAGAGCAGTGGTTCTCAACCCTGGCTGCATACTAGGATCACCTGGGGGAGATTTTAAAAATTTCAACACCGGGCCAAATTCCAGACCTACCACTAGCATCTTTAGGGGTGGGACCAGGTATCAGCATTTCTTTTTTTTCACTCCCCACGTAATCCCAGTGTGCAGCCCAGGTTGAGAACCACTATTGTCAAGCTTAGTTCACCTCTTAATGGGTATTCAAAGGTATTTCGTCAGAGCCCACTATGTGTCAGGCACTGTGACAGAGGCTGGAGATCCTAAGATGAGCCATAGACCCCTCGTCCCTCTCTCAAGGACCGTCTTACTGGGGAAAGGTCTGTAATTGAATAAAAGAGTCACCTCTCCTTTAACCAACAGAGGGAAGGGAAGATGGGAAGGACATAGGAATAGCCTCAAATTATGGTTAAAACAAAGTCAGCCAAAATGAGACACAAAGAATTTGGAGGAAAATTACTATTCTAAAATGAACTTTAAAATATAAAAATAAATCTTAAACATTGCCAATGTCATGTGGTGAAAAGAGCCACTGTTGAAATACCTGTGTTACTGTTGACTCATTAGTTAACTGAATTGGTCAAAGAACAGTCTAGACTTGTGCCGCTCAGTGTGTCAGGCACTGGCCACATGCAGCTGCTGAGCAGTTGAAACGTGGCTAATCCAGACTGAGAGGTGCTTCACAAATCAAACACACACCAGATTTTGAAGACAGTACCAAAAAACATGCAAAATATTTTATTTCTGCTTTTTTTATATTGGTTACATGGTAAAATAGTATTTTTAATATATTGGGTTAAATAAGTAAAATATAATACTAATCTTGACCTGTTTCTTTTCATTTTTAAGCATGGCCACTAGAACATTTAAAATTATATCTGTGGCTTGCATTGTAGCTCTATTGGATAGGGCTGTCTAGAAGTAAGATCCCTTGGCCTTTCCCATCACATTCCTTCACTTTCCTCTCCACGTTATTGTTTTACCTTCTCAGCTTAAATCCTAGGTTATTTGGACCCAGTATCACAAGCTAGCCTCTCCCCACTTTTGCTCTGGGTCTGGCCATTGTTTGGCTCTCAGGTAGGGGTGCTTAACTGAAGGAGGTGACAGCATGTTACTTCATCAGGCTACCCCTCTGTGGTTCAGGAGGCGGTGCCTTGCTACACTACAGTATATACAAATGAAATATCTCTTGGCTACTGTAGAGTTCCAAGTAGTAGGCCCTTTTTTTATGGAGATGGTTCACGGATTCATAGAAAATGTGAGATTTCTCATCTACTATAGATGTGCATTATCCACTCTGGATGATCATGTATTTACGGCAGTTATCATAAGTGTAGGTATCATCTAATATGCCACTCATAAGAAACACCATTATTCCAAGTACTACTAAGAAACAAAAATTGCTGCCGATTAAACCATGACATGTCATAGATGACACGAGGTACCCCAGTATCAGAGATGCTAAAATATGAAAATTCCATCAATTTTGAAATTGATGTAAGATGGTACTGTAATTGGGCATATAGGAGCAGAGAGGAGGGATGACTGACACTTCCAGGTAAGTGAGGGAATATTTTGAGCAAAGGAGATGTTTTTATTCAGATCTGAAAAAACCAAAGATGACAGTGATGTCAATGACAAGCAGTGACAATGACTGCTAACATTTGGTGGTTGCTTCTATATACCAGGCACCGTGGGGAACAGATCATTTTACTTTGTCTTCATGACAACTCTCTGAAGTAAACACTATTATCACCCTGTTGTCCAGATGAGGAAATTTAAGATTAGGAATTCTCAGCAGACGAGTTATAAAGGGCATTCCAGGCAGAGGAAAACACTGCAAATCTCAGGATGAAAGACATGACGTGTTTGGGGAATGGCAAGAGACTTGGTGTAGCTATATCACAGGGCGTATGGAAAGAACACAAGACCCAAAAGGAGCAAGTCACAATGTGACTTGCTAAAGAATCCGAACTTTGTCTTACGGGCCACTGAGAGCCTTTGAAAAATAGTATGTATGGGAGCGACACGGTCATGTTGGATTTGTTTGTTGTGATGTTGGTGTGTTGGGATCATTTTGCTTTTTGTTGTTGTTAAGAAATACATTAGGGCTTCCCTGGTGGCGCAGTGGTTGAGAGTCCGCCTGCCGATGCAGGGGACACGGGTTCGTGCCCCGGTCTGGGAAGATCCCACATGCCGCGGAGCGGCTGGGCCCATGAGCCATGGCCGCTGAGCCTGCACGTCCGGAGCCTGTGCTCCACAACAGGAGAGGCCACAACAGTGAGAGGCCCGTGTAACGCAAAAAAAAAAAAAAAAAAAAAAAATGAAATACATTATAGGGAATTCCCTGGCGGTCCAGTGGTTAGGAAGGACTCCACACTGTCACTGCCAACGGTGCAGGTTCGATCCCTGGTCGGGGACCTAACATCCTGCAAGCCGTGCAGCACAGCCAAAAATAAAACAAAATAAATAAATAAAAATACATTTAAAAAAAGAAATACATTATAACTAAGAGCAATATAAGGAAGAGTTGGGACAGTAAAAGACTGGAATCCAGTCCGTCAAGCTCTTCTCCAACAGTCCAGGCAAATGATGGTAAGAACTTGAGCAAAAGCAATCAGAGTAAAACTAAGAAAGGAAGGGACATATCAGTAAAGCTTTTTGGAGTTACAGAACTAGATGAGCTATGAGAAGTAAAAAAACAGAGGAGAAAAGGATAACTCTCCTTTTCCTTGCTCAAATAACTGGCTGGATACTGATGTGGAGGACCCATTTGGGACGGAATACAATGACATAAACTTTGGACACGTTGATTGGACATACATTTGAGACACACAGGTAGAATACGGGGCTCATAGGAGAGTGCTGGGTGAGACTTTATAGGGGATAGCAGTTTAAGTCATAGGAGTGAATGAGACACCCCAAAGAAGGGGTAGAGAAGGAGAAGTTGTGGAGTATCTGAGCACAGGGTATAATATAATAATCATAAATGAGAAAAGATACTTCTGTACTTCTGTAGTATTTGGCAGGAAAGCCAGTTTTCAATTAGGGGTCCATCACTCGTAAAGTCTTTATGCCTGAGAAGTCATACACATGCTTTGTGACTCAGCTGATTCATGGTTAGGCTAATTTTCATATGAGCTGCAGCTCAGTTCTAACCATCATGATGATTTAATTTTCTTATGTAAATCATAACCTGTTGCCACACTCAAGCAGAGATGATGTGCCTGTCCTTCTGTCTTTTATCATCCTTCCCTTCTCCAAAGGCCCTTAGTGTTATTTAACAAAACTTGTTCTTAACTAATTTCACTTTCTGCACAGAATCGAAAGTAATTTTAACGGCACCCCTTTTCAGAGTTGCAGCCTCCATGGCATCTGAGCCCTTTCCCTGACGTGGGTTTTCTTTTCCACACTAGTCTCTTATTGATTCCAGTTTACAGCTCCGTTCAGAGTGACCTTGTGCAGGCATTATTTGAGCTCATGTTTTTCCACCCTCAGATCAAACATGGTCATAATGATATGGCCTTCAAAAATGGGATGCTCACATTAAAAGTCCCCATAAACGTGGCAGGGATCCTGTAATTGAGAAAAGGTGCAGAACAACTGATTAGATCCCAGGTATAGATCTTTAGGGTGGTCTTTTCATGCTGTTAAATTGGTCATTTGTATTTATAGCTTTGGCAGGGAGGGCTGGAACCTAACCTGGTGCTAATACCAATACTGTCCCACACTTGGCCTTATCTCATTCTCCATTAGTTTTACTTAGCATCCATGAGTGGACCCAAAGCAAAGTAAATCTGAATAAGCCATGTTAGTCCTAATTTATCCAACTATCTTCTGAGGTTCTTTGACCGGCTGAGATTAAAGATATTCTTAACATCAAGAAACTGTTTTCTAGTAAAAAGTGAGTAGATAAATTTACCAAGCTTAAAAAAAACAATAACTCTGATTTCGCACATTGAATGCATAAAGAATTATCTATGTAGCTGCATATCTCGTGATAGCTGGGACTGTGTCAGTCTGGTTCTATGCATTTTCTTGTCTCAACATAATATAGGCTTAGCCTGGCCCATAATCGGTGTTAATAATTATTTTTTAAATTAATGAACAAACAACCTGAGTCTTGTAAAGTGCCTGCAGGCTTCCCCACCCCACCCCCGCCCCACATGGGTCTCCTGTTTAAATCCTTTTTAGTATTGGTAACTTGTGCCAGAATCTGGTAAGATGTATCTTTGGTCTACAGTGCATGCCTGTGGTTAGGTCTCCTGGATAAAAGCATCTTTCTATGTTGCAGATATACATAAATCCATTCTTCATAAATACTTAGCTCAGAGTAGACTGATAAAGGCTGTAATTGAACCTCTATAAACTGTAGAATAAGAGCAGGTTATTAGGTAATCACTTCAACCCCCAGAACGTAGAAAGAAAACCATCTGAGTCACCATATTCACGCCTTAAGATTACAGAGATCGGGACAGGTCATTGATCTGGACAGTGTGACCTGTGAAAGGAAATAATTCTTACATTCTTTACAGGACTTGTGGAAGGAAGAACTGTGGCTGGGGGAACACACACTCTACATGGGCCAAAATGAGTTCTTATATACATCACTACTCAAAAAAGTGCCAGCAGGGATGGCTCCAAATAACATCAGATGGCCAAGAGTTAAGATAATCTGTTGTGATTTCCAGGTCACTGAAGTAACAGAGCAGTAATACTTGGAAGGTGGAGAAAGCCATCTTATCAGAGGCTTCTTTTTTTTTTTTTTTTTTTTTTTTTTTTTCGGTACGTGGGCCTCTCACTGTTGTGGCCTCTCCCGTTGCAGAGCACAGGCTCCGGATGCGCAGGCTCAGCGGCCACGGCTCACGGGCCCAGCCGCTCTGTGGCATGTGGGATCTTCCTGGACCGGGGCACGAACCCGTGTCCCCTGCATCGGCAGGCGAACTCTCAACCACTGCGCCACCAGGGAAGCCCCAGAGGCTTCTTAAGTAGACTCTTACCTGAAAGGATTTAGTTTGAATCAGTTTTTTTTTTCCAGAAATTTCTGTCAAGAGCACATATTTGCCCCCCCATCAGTTCTCTATCTTCTCCTCTCCCACTCACTTCCCCTCCTTCCCTCCTCCCTCCTCCCTCTGTCCCTTTCCTCCCCCTTTCTCTCCTCTCCCTCCCCTTTTCCCTCTCTGCTTCTCCCCCCTTTTCTCTCTTCTCCCTTCTACTCAACCCCCTTTAAATCTTTTTTTCTTTACATCTTTATTGGAGTATAATTGCTTTACAATGGTGTGTTAGTTTCTGCTGTATAACAAAGTGAACCACTATACATATACATATATCCCCATATCTCCTCCCTCTTGTGTCTCCCTCCCTCCCACCCTCCGTATCGCACCCCTCTAGGTGGTCACAAAGCACCGATCTACTCAATTTTTCTTTTTGGCCAAGCATCCAATAAGTTGTCTTTTCAGTAACTTTTGTTCTCTTTTTCTTTTCCTTTCTCTCCAACGAAAAGTTTTGCAAAAAGAAGAAAAATGTCTAAATTCTTTTTACTGATATAAATACCTGAAAAAGATTGCCTGCCCCCCAAAAAAGAAAGAAAACTACAGACCAGTCTCACTATAGTTGTTCAGTCTGTTGGTAAATATTTAGAATATTACTCCTGAAAATAATCAAACAGATTCATTTCTATCCATATCCTAGTGGATAGAAAATGGATGGATGGAGTTCAAAGGTACTATGTAGACTTTTTATAAATCTTGGTATTTAATCACCGTGTTCCTCTTCAAAATAAATTAAACAAATAATTTTTTTAAACAAACAGCTGTATGGTACTTTGCAATTAAATTTTTTCTCTCAAGACTGCTTCCCCTTTTAGGGTTTCCCCATTGTGGTACCATTTGTGGTCCCTAAGCCCACTGAACCTAGCCCTTTCTGTTCAATTTCCAAAGAACTGGAAATTAAATGCTCCCACTCACAGCCTGTTTCCCTCCGTTGGGTGCTGGACTGGTTGACTTAGAAGGACATTTGAGGGCCTCTTGTACTTTCCTGCTCTCGTGAATGGAAAGCCCGATCTATGAGCTAGTACCTTGCTTTCTTTCCTTGCGGTCCTCCTCCTCAGCACCCCTCCACAACAGACACACACACACACAGTCCCTCAAATTCTTTCTCCTGGCCTTACATTGCCTCCTCTCATCTTGCTCATGGTTCTGTCACTCTTTTGTGATGCCTGTAACTGAAGTGTCCATGACGAAACCTCTTTGCTCTAATATGGAGGGTGTTGGATCTTTTCCTCATCTTTTGTTCCCTGCGCCATAATGTATTCTCCATTTCGTTTGGGTCCTCTTACTTCTTCAGTATATAGATGTCTTAGGTGTCTTGATGTACCCTTTCCTAAACATACAGGATGAGAGAGTAAGAATCTATATCTCAGATTACCCTGGCACAGACCATCTTCTAAACCTAACACCAAAGTAGGACGAGTTATCAGGCATTTCTGTCTCAAGACCATTATCAGGATATGACCTCTCCTGTGGGTATTTGGAAAGAAAGGCTTCGTCTCCTATTTTTAAGCAATGTCTCTGAGCTGCATACAGGTAAAAGAGAGATGGTGGTGGTTGGATTTGGACAGAAGTGTGGGGTAAGTATTATGAACTCTTACTTATATAGGTCTTCTCTAGAGCAGCAGGTATTTAGGAACACACACGTGTATGTGTGCACACGTGACAACAACAGCTCTAAGCTTATGAGACAAAGGTGCTTTAGTGGAACAGGAACCGTACCTTAAAATTCTTACAACCTTGAGTAGGGCCTTTAACTATTAAGTATTATAGCATCACGAGGGCCCATCTCATGATGGTATTGTTGGTGTTGATGTGATCCCTTCCTTTCCGTTTCATTGTGGCAGAATCCAAGATCCTTTGAGATTATGGAGCCACAATTAGAATAACTCTTTGCTGATGAGAAGCGGCCCCACGTAGAAGTAGGGGATGGAGCCGAGTGAGCCAGGCTCTTTCTGTGTTTAGACCAACTTGTCCACTTGTGGATTCTCTTTCCATATTTCAATGGCTTGTTTTAGAAAAACTTGAAGTAGACTAAGTTGTATCCCCCAGCAGCAGGGTTTAGTAACTTCTGAAGTTTCATTTATGATACTGAGCCATAATCACACTATTTAATCTTCCTATCATGGCTTCATATACCCTTTTTGGTTAAACCTGTTTGCTTTTTGTTTTTAAAGTGTTCTGAATGTAGCAGAAGGAGCATCGTGCTTGAAGTTAGAAGACCTAGGTTTGAACACTAGCTTCACCACTTCTCTGTGTGTTTTGGGGCAAGTTTTTAAATTTCTCTTCGCCTTTTTCTTTCTTGTCTGTAAAGTGGTAATAATAATATCTACTGTAGGGGCTTCCCTGGTGGCACAGTGGTTGAGCGTCTGCCTGCCAATGCAGGGGACACGGGTTCGTGCCCCGGTCCGGGAAGATCCCACATGCCACGGAGCGGCTGGGCCCGTGAGCCATGGCTGCTGAGCCTGCGCGTCTGGAGCCTGTGCTCCGCAACGGGAGAGGCCACAACAGTGAGGGGCCTGCGTACCGCAAATAAAATAAAATAATAATAATAATAATAATAATAATAATAATAATATCTACTGTATAGCATCATTATGAAGATTAAATGAGACAGCGTACATGTGAAACCACCATAGGAACTATAAAGCATTGATAAATATATTGTGTTATTTTTACAGTGTGGTTATTATCCCACCACCACCCTCTGTGAGAAACACCAATTGGTTGAAACTACTCTCCCTTGGGTTTTCAGTTCAGACAGGCAGTTGGAAGGATTCTTCTTTTGGTTTGATGGTTTTCTTCGGTAGTATGCGTGTGTTCCTTTCTTTTAATTTTTTGTGTATCTATTGTAGGATTTTGATTTGGGGTTACTATGGGGTTCATATATGTTGACCTATAACTATATCTACTTGTTTTAAACTGGGAGTCATTTAAGTTCAAACACATTCTGAAAGATCTACTTTTACTCCCCTACCCCACATTTTGTGGTTTTGGTGTCATATTTTACATCTTCATGTTTATCCCCTATTTGTTTGTTGTAGTTATAGTTGCTTTCACAATTTTTTTTGTCTTTTAATCTTTGTGCTGGCTTATTTAACTGGTTGATCCTCAGTCCTTACTATACATTTGCCTTTCTTAGTGGGATTTTCCCTTTCCTATAGATTCTTCTTTTCCACTTAGAGAAGACCCTTCAACATTTCTTTTAGGGTAGGTTTAGTATTTTTTTTTAAATTTTTATTGGCGTATAGCTGATTTACAGTGTTGTGTTAGTTTCAGGTGCACAGCAAAGTGAATCAGTTATACATATATATATATATATATATATATATATATTCACTCTTTTTTCAGATTCTTTTCCCATATAGGCTATTACAGAGTATTGAGTAGAGTTCCCTGTGCTATATAATAGGTTCTTATTAGTTATCTGTTTTATATATAGTAATGTGTATATGTCAATCCCAATCTCCCAATTTATCCCTGCCCCCCCCAATTCCCTAGTAACGATAAGTTTGTTTTCTACATCTGTGACTCTGCTTCTGTTTTGTAAATAAGTTCAGTTGTACCCTTTTTTTTGGATTCCATATATAAGTGATATCATATATTTGCTTTTCTGTGTCTTACTTCACTCAGTGTGACAATCCCTAGGTCCATCCATGTTGCTGCAAATGGCATTATTTTGTTCTTTTTTATGGCTGAGTAGTATTCTATTGTATATATATACCACATTTTCTTTATCTATTCCTCTGTTGATGGACATTTAGGTTGCTTCCATGTCCTGGCTATTGTATATAGTGCTGCAGTGAACATTGGGTAGGTTTAGTATTGATGAACTCCTTTAGTTTTTCCTTGATGAGAAGATTTTATCTCTCCTTGTATTCTGAATGATAGTCTTGCTGGGTAGAATATCCTAGGTTGCAGGTTTTCCCTTTCAGCACTTTTAATATATCATGCAACTCGGAAATTAGCTGATAGGGCTTCCCTGGTGGCACAGTGGTTGAGAATCCGCCTGCCAATGCAGGCGACATGGGTTCGAGCTCTGGTCTGGGAAGATCCCACCTGCCACGGAGCAGCTAAGCCCGTGCGCCGCAACTACTGATCCTGCGCTCTAGAGCCTGTGAACCACAACTACTGAAGCCCATGCGCCTAGAGCCCGTGCTCCACAGCAAGAGAAGCCACCACAATGAGAAGCCCGCGCACCGCAATGAAGAGTAGTCCCTGCTCGCCGCAACTAGAGAAAGCCCACGCACAGCAACAAAGACCCAACACAGCCAAAAATAAAAAAATAAATTAATTTTTAAAAAATGAAATTAGCTGATAGCTTTACGGGGATTCCGTTGTGTATGGCTTTTTGTCTTTCTCTTGCTGCCTTTAGAATTCTCTCTTAAACTTTTGCCATTTTAATTATGATATGTCTTGGTGTGGATCTATTTAGGTTCATCTTGTTTGGGACCCTCTGTGCTTCCTGTACCTGGGTGTCTGTTTCCTTCTTTGGTTTTGGGAAGTTTTCAACCATAATTTTATCCAATACTTTTTCGATCTCTTTCTCTCTCTGGCCACCTTCTGGAACCCCTGTAATGCGAATGTTGGTATGCTTAACGTAATCCCAGAGATCTCTTAAACTGTTATCATTTTTTAAATTTGTTTTTCCTTCTGCTGTTCTGATTGGGCGATTTTCTTTATTGTATCTTCCAGATCACTTGTGCATTCTTCTGTATCACTTAGTCTGCTATTCATTGTTTCTAGTGTGTTTTTCAATTCACCTATTGAATTCTTCACTTCTGATCAGGCCTTTTTATATTCCTAGTTCCTTGTTAAAATTTTCACATTGTACATCTGTTCTTTCCCTAATTCAGCCAACAGTTTTATTACCAATGCTTGGAATTCTTTTTCTGGTAAATTGTTTATTTCTGTTTCATTATTTTTTTCAGGTTTGTTTTTTTTTTTGGCAGTACACGGGCCTCTCACTGTTGTGGCCTCTCCCATTGCGGAGCACAGGCTCTGGACACTCAGGCTTAGTGGCCGTGGCTCACGAGCCCAGCCTCTCCGCGGCATGTGGGATCTTCCCGGACCGGGGCACGAACCCGTGTCCCCTGCATCGGCAGGTGGACTCTCAACCACTGCACCACCAGGGAAGCCCTCGGGTTTTTTTTTTTTTTTTCCTTGCTCTTTCAGTTGAGAGCAGTTCCTCTGCCTTTTCATTTTACTTAACTTTCTCTGCCTCTATGAATTTAGATGAAACAGTTACGTGTGGCAGTCTTGAAGATGTGTTCTTATGTGGGAACATCCCTATACCGACTGCATGTGCATGGACACAAGTCACATCTTTCCTCAGCGTGTGCTGGTAGCTATCACCTTGGTAGGGAATGGGGCTGGAGATGGAGGGGCTAGAGCTGGAGCAGGGTATGAGGCAGGACTTCTCCTCTGCTCAGTGGCCATCACTTCCCTATCAGGGACAGGGTCTGATCCCAAGTTGCTGGAGCAGAAGCCCCGAGGTTCAGGCCCAAGCTGTCTCTGTTCCTTTTAAGTGTGTGCTTTCCCCTCTCCCTGCACCGAGTCCCCTGTCCCAGAGAGAAGCAGTGCTGAAGCAAGTGGAGCCCATGCAGGCTCTCAGCTCATGTCAGCCGCAGACAGAGGTCCGAGCTATCTCTGATTCTGTGCCTGTGTCAGCGCCCTGAATTGTTTCCCTCACTGCACTCAGACACAGCCTCGGGTGCAAGTTGCCTTTGTCCCTCACAGCCAGTCACTGCCCCTAGTCTCTGCCACCCTGTTGTGGAGCCATACTGCAGGCAGGCTGGGGCCCACAGTGGACTCTCAGTGTGTATTGTCAGAAGGTGAGCTGTGGTGGAGCGTCTGCCATCAGGGATCTGAGCTGCTTCTGATGCACTGCTTGAGTTAGCTGCCACCACCCCACCCAGGCTCCGCCCCCAGAACCAGGCTGCCTCCACACCCCACAGTCAAGTCTTCCCCATTGTGGCTGCCCCAGATTCAGCACCAAGCTGCTGTTATCCCAGCAGTCCTCCAGTGAGCCAAACGGACTCATCTCCCTTGGTAGGATCCTAGGACTGGGGCATCCAGTCTGTGGCTTGACCCACTCACTTCCCAGGGTGGGTGTCCACCTGTGAAATCTCCCTTTTTCCTCTGTGTCCCCTTCCAAGGGTGCAGGTTCCAACCCAATCACTTTTCTTCCCTTCCTACCCAGCTACATGTGTATCTTTCTTTCAGCCTTGGCTGTGCAGGAGTCCTTCTCCCAGTTTCCAGTTAGTTTTCAGTGAGAATTGTTTCACATGTAGGTGTATTTTTGATGTGCACGTGGCGGGAGATGAATTCCCTGTCCTTTTACTCCAGCATCTTGATTGGTCTTCAGAATGCTTCTTGACTTCAACAGTTAAATCACAGTGCTTCATTTAATCTTTGCAGCAATCCTTTGATACTGATTTTATTGATATTATCCCTAACTTTCCAGATAAGGAAACTGAGTCTGAGAATTTCATAACTTACTCAAGGTCAGTGTGATCTTAATCCCCATGTTGGTACTATGCCATCCTAATAACTTGGGAAATAACTTCTTTTTTCTGTGTCCCAAGACCTTGGTGGCTAACTAGAAATAAGCATTTTCTCTTACCATCTAAATGAGAAAAACGTGAGCGTAGCAAACTTGTCCACTATAGCTTAACAGCAGCAACTCCAATTCCTGGAGTCCTAATGGAGACCCCATTTCACCTCCCCAGCAGTAACAACAGAAGTTTCATTCGTACTCTGGAAAGAATTGTGGTGACAAGTAGTTCAGTATTTTGTGGAATCAGTATTGAGTTCCGCATTCGTGCATAATAGTTGTTTTCATGATAAATTGCTTTGTGTAATTGTCAGCTCAGCCAGTACTTCCTCTTTGGATTCTTGACAACCTATCATTGAGGTTTTCATCAGTGATTGATTGCAACTGTTATCAGATGACTTCTCTTTGAATTACTCAGTTACTATCTTCATGCTGGAAGAACCTAACACCTATACTGCCTTCTGGGAGTTACTGTGCAGAATACATATTATATAATATGTGGTTTTGCAGATAATCACAACTCAGGAAAGGTCTCTTCATTCTTTCAAATAATACAGGTCTGTTTCTTCGGCTCAGTTCATTTTGCTTTAGAAGAATTGTGGCAGCAGTAGTAGGAACCCAGGACTGAATGAGATAATGCATGCGGAGAACTCAGCACAGAGCCTGGCACTATTTATGTCGGCTACCGCTATATTAGGCATTTCATCACAATTTTATCAAATGGTTCGGAGGGTGGAGCTCAGGAAATCAATCACAGAAGTGTTACTTCCCAATGGTGAGAATAGCAGCAGTTCCAAATTCAAATGGCAAATAATAAATAATTACAGCAAAAGGTCTTATGTATCAGAAGGAAAATCATGTTCATCTTGTCCTCTTCTCTAAAAGTAAGTCAAAAGCATTGACTATGAGCTGGATTTCCCTAGGACCTGAAGCTTTTTTTTTGTTGTTGTTATAATTTGTAGATCATTATGTATGTAATCAGAGGAAGAATCAGGTAAGTAGAGTTAGCAGAAGTTAAAAGGTACCAGATATGCATGAGCTTTTCTACAGGACTGTATTCTTTTACTATTAAAATATTTTATTTTATAGTATAATTGTAATGTCTAGAGTTATACCTTAACGATAAAAAGTATTTACATAGTTCCATTAAAGATGACATGCCTTACGGATCTAACTTCCTGGCTACCCAAATCAACAATATTACCACCTAGTGGCCACTGAGTTGAACTGCAAACACATGATCCTTGCGACTCACAAAGAGTCTGAGTGCCTTGTTTCAGCGGCTAAAGTGATTGAAAATGACACTGAGCACCACTAGAGTAAACGACTTTAACTATCCTTGATCACTGTTAATTATCGGAACATTCAAACTCTGCTCTCTAGCAGGTGGGAGAAAGATGAGACTTTGAAAGTTTGCAAGCTGAAGCTAGAAAATGTGATCATTTAATTCCTTAATCCTTTTATTAATCTTTTGAATTGAGAAGAGCTATATCTACCTTTCTCCACCAGCTTTTATATTCAAGTTTTCATTGATTTCTACTAGTTTTCTTCTGAAAATAAAAAAATGCGTATCTGAGTAGGTCATAACTGTTTTCAACAGAGATAAACAATGGCTTTTCCACTATAGGAAATATGCAGTGTCAGTTTATGTCCTTTAATAAAATTATCAAAAGCTAAGTGCTTAACTTCTTGAAGTGCTGGTCCGTGATAGCATATCCTCACTCCATCTCACCAGGACCTTTTTTATTTACCACTTCCCCTCTCTCCCTCTCTCCTTATCATCTACCGACTTGTTGACATTCAAATTATTCATTGAAATGAACAAACCATCTGCCTACTGAGCTCATCGCCCCATCCCAGTTCCTTGCTGAAATAAATGAAATGTGGGATGAGTAATGGTAATGTAATAATTCTAAGGGAGTATAATATATTCAAGTAGGTTGAATGCAGGAATCCACTAAAAATATTATTTGAAATTGCTATTCTTTCCTTAATATTGTCCCTTTGGTTTCATGATTCTAGGATTAAGCCTAATTGCTAACATAATATACGTGCATGAGCATCTGCTTTCTTAAACTTAAGCTTCCTCTGGCATTGGTTTCCAGTTTGTAGTCATGGCTGTGGCATTAACGGTAATTGGTCTGAGCTTCGTGTGGTGAAATAGGTTCCAACGTGTTGACAGCAATTAATGGAGCTAGTTAGCCCTGGGTAAGATTCAAGGGATGGGTTTTGCATCTCTTTAGAATTGTTTTCTTGTTGTTTCTGTGGTAGTCTCCCAGGAGACTGTAGTGAAAAGGGGGCTGGCTTTAAAATTACACAAACCTGAGTTCAGATCCCTTCCCTGTCTGTCCCTGGGAAACTTATTTCATCCAAACGAGGCTGAGTTCTCTCATCTCAAAGATAGAGGTAGTAACACCAATACCATAAGGTTACTGTAATGATCAAATCAGCTAACATATGTCAGCCACCTAGTACAATATCTAACACAGTAATGTACATAAATATTTGCTCTCTGCCTTCCCATAATCGTCCCCTTATGTTCCCTTGTGTTTTGCTGTGACTTACCTGTCTTAAGCAGAGTCAGATTCAGTTCCATCTAAGATTCTTTGTTGATAATGGGCTCCCTTTTTTTGTTATTTTTTTTTGTCCTACTAGTGCAGATATAGTAGCTGTTCAAATTGTTCAATGATAAGGTCTTACTATGTTCTAGGCACTGTGATGCTTGCTGGTGATTCAATGATGAGCAAGATGAGCACAGTCTTTGCTTCTGGAATTTATATCTGCAAGTAGAGATTATAGCCTTTTGGCATTAGAAATCCACATGGTATATTCTGGTTATGTTACTGTATAACCAACCACCTCAAAACTTAATAGCCTCAAATGCCAGTTTATTACTGCCTGTCACAGTTCTGTGGGTTGACTAGACTCAACTGGGTGCTTCTTGCTCTGAGTTTCCCATGAGGTTGGAGTCAGAAGATGGCTAGATTTGGAATCACCTGATGACTTCTTCACACACATGTCTGGATCCTGGGCTGGGATGGATAACACAGGTGGAGGATAGCTGGACATCTCCTAGTCCATGCAATCTCTCCACATGGCCTGGGCCTCCACACAGCATGGTAGTCTTGGGGTGGTTAGATTTCCTACGTAGTGGCTGGCTCTTTCCAGAGCCAGAAACTACTAATCCTCTTAAAGGTTAAGGATAAGACATCATGTCACTTTTGGTCAAAGAAGTCCCAAGCCAGGCCATTTTCAAGAGAGTGAAGCAATAGACCCCACCTCTCAATGGAGAGCAGTGCTTATGTATGGGGAAGGAAAGAATTGATGGTGGCCATTCTGGAGGCAAGTGACCACAGAGTGTAATTGACTGTTCCTCAGTTTCATGTCCCTTGATATTAGACTCTGAAGCAAAAGCCAGTACCTACTAGTTAACTTAGTCCACCAAGATTTGCAAAGCTGACCATTAGTGCTTGCCCTAGGAACAGGGATCAATATTGCCTTTAGGGGTCAGACAGATGGCAAAATAGAAATGTGTTTGCTCTGGTCCTTTTAATTCTTCAGGACAGATGATCTTTCCAGGGAATGAGATTTCATCTCTCTCCTCAACCTCCCTCTGAGGAAACGGCCTTATTTCTCTGTGTCACTATGAGGGAAGAAATAAACAGCCTCAAAAATAGTAGCCTCACAAACCCACCTTACCAAGTGATTCACATGTTCATGCACCTATTTTAGCACATAAGAACCATCACTATCAGGGTATATTTCCTGGGACTCAATATCAATTCCCATTTGCTGCAGTTTCTACTCCGCTTCTTCTGCGATATTCTCTTTGGAATTGGAGCCCTAACACATCAGTCCCCTGAGAATTCAACGCTTCGTGCTCTTGGTGCGGTAAAGACTTTCCTCCCTCCTTTTCCCAGGGACAAATGGCCTATAACCTACTCTCCTAGGCCCTTTCCTACAACCTTATAATCTTTTTTTTTTAAATATCATTCAGTGCACTAAAATAAAAACCACGAAAGTTAACTTCCCCAGCACAGACATGAGAGAGGAAAAAAGTTGAAGCTGCCACATTCTTATTGTCAGTATAAATGCTGCTTGATTTAAGGTCTGGATTTAACTATTTTATACCTTTTAAAGAATAAATTATCAGAAATTTGACAAAATTGGGAAGTTGGGTGTTTCCATTCCTGTACTCTTGCCTTCATTAAAATTGTCCACTCTAAAAGCCCAGTGATAGGTTCTGTATGCCTTTCTCTAGTGGGTTATGTTTTGCTCTCTGGTCCCTCAGTGGCCAGGTTAGCGATGCTCCCTCTGACAGAAGATCAAGCGGTCCTCCACTACCAGAAGAGCATCTGCTGGAATATTTTAATCTAATATGAATCCATAGAGTTGAGCTTTTTCCCTAAGAGGGTTAAGAATCTTTTAAAGACAGACCTATGAAGACTTTCCTTAGCTACAGCAGGTAATTGTGGTCACGTGGGATCAGGATTTGTCCTTTGTACTCATATGAGTTCTTTCTGTGCTTGTCAGGGCTGTCGTCGTTAACCATCTTAACTATGAACCACTGAATAAGAGAGAAAGTACATGTGACCAATTGCAGTCTGCATAGATATGCTTAAAAATGCTTTCTGGGGCTTCCCTGGTGGCGCAGTGGTTGAGAGTCCACCTGCCGATGCAGGAGACACGGGTTCGTGCCCCGGTCCGGGAAGATCCCACATGCCACGGAGTGGCTGGGCGCATGAGCATGGCTGCTGTGCCTGCGCGTCCGGAGCCTGTGCTCCGCAACAGGAGAGGCCACAACAGTGAGAGGCCTGTGTACCGCAAAAAAAAAAAAAAAAATTATAAAAAATGCTTTCTGATTGAGATGGGATGGAATATATAGGTTTAAGAGCCACTTCTAAATCACACTGAAAATATTTTTTTCAATTGCTATTTTATCTACCAGTTTTCTGTTCCTGAAAATATAGATGAGAAACCAAAATCTGAAATTTATGTTCAAGTTTATGAGTTTTGACTACGTGTTCCAGGTGGATTGATTTGCAACACCACCTGTCTTAATTTAAAATAATGACATTGTTTCCCTGAATTGATATAACCTCTTCTCCAGGGACACGCTATGTATACTGTGAGATTAGAATACCATATATGTGTGTGTGTGTGTGTATTTCTCATAAATATTAAATGGACAACATCCAAGAGGCATCTAAGGAGGACCAAGCTAAAAAAGTAGCCTAGATTGTTTCCCACAAACTGTGATAATCCAAACTCAACCAAGATCAATGAGCTGTCGGGAAACAGGAAACAAACATTCCAAGCAGAAATATCTCAAGTAATAGCCAAAGGGATAAAGAAAACCACTGGCTGGATAAACTGTGATAAATGGTGGTGTTTTGTTTTTAAATTTTGTTCCTATGTGTAAGTGCCTCTTTGAGCAACAGTTTCTGTGTAATGCAAGCCCTTTGTACTGTGTGACACTCCTGTCTATGTGTATCTTCCAAAGACTGGGGAGGGTGGAGTGAGGAGTCATCTTTTCTTCTTTAAACAACTATTTCTCACACTGTTTAGAACTTAACCAGTTGTGTGCATTCTCTTTCTAGTACTCCAGTTGTACAAATGACTGTCCGCTTATTGCTCTGTATGCATGGGACACGCAAACCCACTGGCACAACTGCCCCTCATGTTTGTACCGTTTTTATACATCCCACCTCCTAGTCATCCCAAGGATCACTCTACTCCCCACGTCTGCCTCTCCCTGCAAGCAGCCATCTTTGCCTTGGTGCTGAATGAAATAACCAAGCCTCCGGAATTCCTATAACTTGCTGCATGTCAAATCCCACATGATCTAAAATGCCTTTCACATGGCTACTATAACTTTTGAGGCAAAATGGTTTTAGTCATTTGCACGTAATTATCTGCAGAAATTGGAGGCTGCCACCATGCTGTTAACTCCTTAGTAGAATTTTTAAGGTGATGGTACCAAATGTTCCCACCCTTCTACTGGTGATCTGG
This sequence comes from Mesoplodon mirus, assembly GCF_964341445.2. NCBI lineage: Eukaryota > Metazoa > Chordata > Mammalia > Artiodactyla > Ziphiidae > Mesoplodon > Mesoplodon mirus. The sequence continues at coordinate 110,886,517 of NC_138979.1, read as the reverse complement.
GAAAAAGAGAGCTACTGCCAGCTAGATTTTCTTGAGCATATGCTAATCCTAAAAATGACCTAGTCCTCAGCCCTCTCAGGAAGAGATGTATCTCCTCTTCTAGCTGTTCTCTACCCCCTTCCCCATGGCCACAGCCACCCCGGTGTAGAGTCTGAGCCACAGGGACTCTCACCAAGGGCTGGGCCGCAGCAGTGACAAGCAGAAGGCCGAGGAGATGGGTGTGGGGGACCCATCTAGGCTGGGACCCTAAGTTTTGCCCACAGACCTCAGGTTGTCACTCACCCCCACCGCCCATCTACTTTGGACGCCAAGGCTCTGGTCCTCCTCCCTCGGGGGACTGGTCCCTTCTCAGATTAGTTCAACACTAGTCTGTCAAGTTTCTAAGATGTGTTGCTCTGAATGCTCAGAGGGCAAAATCTGAAATTTGGTTGACTTACCAATGTAGGTCTCCCCCCATCCAAACCTACAGTCCTCCGTGTACCTATGGAAAGTTCCGTATAATTAGGGGCAACATTTTTCATCGCTGCTTCCCACTTCATGGCCATATCGCTGCACGTTAGAATGAAACCTAGGGCTAGGCAGTAAGGAGATAGATTATTATTATTATTATTATTTAATTCATTAGGAAAGTCTCAGCATTTATTTTTTATATTTATTTTTGGCTGTGTTGGGTCCTCGTTTCTGTGCAAGGGCTTTCTCCAGTTGCGGAGAGCGGGGGCCACTCTTCATCACAGTGCGCGGGCCTCTCACTATTGCGGCCTCTCCCGTAGCGGAGCACAGGCTCCAGACGCGCAGGCTCAGTAGTTGTGGTGCACGGGCCCAGCCACTCCACGGCATGTGGGATCTTCTCGGACCGGGGCACGAACCCGCGTCCCCTGCACTGGCAGGCGGATTCTTAACCACTGTGCCACCAGGGAAGCCCAAGATAGATTATTTTTTAAGCTCATTCTCATTTTGAGGAGAAATAAGTTCTCAAGAGAATCCTCTCAGTCCTGTTTCTGGAACCCTGACAGGCACTAGGCGTTACCGATTTCCACAGTCAGCCGAGGGCACAACTAGAGGTCTGGGTCTCTTGTCTCAAGAGGCCAACCTTCTGATGGAGGCAAAGAGAAAAATGCATAAACCATGCTAGGAGTTGCTCATCATTATTCACCACCATGGTGTTTCCCAGCTTTTGGCTCTTCACGTGTGATGTGTCCTGCTGTGGAGTCCAGGGGGCTTTCGGTCCTGGACCTCAAGTAGCTCACAGTCCAATTCAGGATCTAGGAGGACACTGAAATGGTGAGCACTTCTCCAGTGTGGCCAATGCTCAGTCCGAAAGGGCCAAGAAGTTCACTGGAACAGACTTATCTTAGCTGCAGAAGCCTTGAAACTTTGCTTGCAGTTGACTCTCTCCAATTGATTCTTGCATCTGAGTATCTCCACATCTCCTGACCCCAGGGAGTGGTAGTGTGGGGGAATAGGATGCAGAAAGAAGAGGTTGGGATTAACATAAACACACTGCTATATATAAAATAGATAACCAACAAGGACTTAACTGTAGAGCACAGGGAACTGTACTCAATATTTTGTAATAACCTAGAAGGGAAAAGAATCTGAAAAAGAATATATCTATATATACACACACACACATATATATACATATTACATATATGTGTGTGTGTGTGTATGTGTGTGTATATATATATATATATATATACACACACACATATATTGGATTTGCCAAATTGTTCGGGTTTTTCTGTAACATCTTACAGAATATATATGTGTGTGTGTGTGTGTGTGTGTGTGTATATATATAAAACTGAATCACTTTGCTGTACACCTGAAACTAAAACAACATTGCAAATCAACTATACTGCAATTAAAAAAACATAAGAAAACAAGAAAGCCGTGGTTCTGATGCTACTCAGGGAAAGCCCGCTGCCCGAACCGGGCTCACTGGCCCCTGGCTTTGATCTGGAGTCGCGTTCCCATGAGAGTTCTGCCTGCTCCTCCTCTGTCACATATGACAGGCTCCCCCCCAGTTTGGTCCCATTTCAAGGGAAATGAGCTGTTCGTCCAGTCACCATCTACAGGCTGTGTAAACAAGCAGATGGGCAATTAGTGGCTCTGTCAGGCTTTGACCCGCCGCACCGCTGGCACCAATAGAGAACCATCCCTCATCTCTTGGACGACAGTCATGCGAGCATGAGATAATGGGGACTGCCCGGCTTTCGAGATTTCTTCATGCTGTTTAGATTTCAGTCTTCGTGTCAAAATCCTATTGTTCAAGCACTTTTGGCAACAGCAACTGCTGCCATTCAGCTCATTTGGGGGGGCAAAAAAAAGAAAAATTTAGATTCTGTTGCCTTGATTTTTTTTTCCTCATTAAACCATTTTTTAATGAGCAGGAAATAGGACCAAGACATAGAGATCTGTAGGTAATATCTTTCCTTAATTAGCCAAATGCTGACAGAGAGGTCACCCAGTTGAGAGCGTTTACTCCTTGCCCCTTGAAGCCGCCATGTGTGTGTGATGCACGCAGACTTGGGGGGTGGGGGGCCGTGCAGGAATGGGCTGGAGCCTCCTGGGCTGCTTGGCCGCCCGTGGCCTTGTCAAACATGCAGTCAGGTCACTTGCAACCCCAGGGCTGCTGTCGTTTGTGTTTACTTGAGCATTTCACTTTGGCCAGTGTGTTTCTTCTTGGGCTTAAAATGCCCAGAGGCTTTGCGGACGGCCTCCCCTGCCCCCCCGCCCCACAGTTTACCATTTGTCTCTTCTTGAGGTGCACAGAAATCAGACACCAGTCCCTCGGTACCCAGGCTGTCCTCAGCATAAGCCGATGGCGTTGTATTTCCTTTGTTCTTCCCCCAGACATTGGCATCACCTCCTCAGGTTTTTTTTTTTTTTCTTTCTCTCCTTCTGCTTTTAATTTTCTTTCCCCTCTTACCTCAGTTTTCTCTGCCTTCTTTCATAGCTTTCTGTTTTCTCTCTGCATCCCCCTCCCCCCTTATGTTTTTGGTTTCTGGTAACACGCTCTCCAGATTCTTTCTTATTCAAGAATCCCTGTCTTGGCCGAGGGTCATTCGACCATTCTGGTCTTTTTTTTCTTTTTTCTCACCACGTTGCCTCTTTCATTCATTCCTTTCTCAACCCGCCACACCACCTCCTAGAAACTTTGAAGTTCTTCAGACTAGGGCTGTCTCTGGGTCATGCCAGGTAGATGGGGCAGGAGCGCTAGGTGATGCTTTCAAGCGTGACAGCTGTAGAAGTGGTCATCTTTTCCCCGTTTTGCCCTGGGCATCTGCTCATGGACTAGGAAGTTCTCTGTGACCGATCATGACTATTTTTTTTTCCAGTTGTTCACCATTGATAAGCCACCTATTGTGTGTGAGGCCCTGAGAAAAAATGATGAATCAGGTATGAATTCCAGCCTCAAGGACCCTGTAGCTTTGACAGAAACTCTCACTCGACCTTTCAGCAGCATTGGGTAGAACTGAGCAACCCACCCTTTAGAAAACTCCTTATTTTTTTAGCTTATGGCCAGCATTCTCTTTTGCCCTCTTTCTACTTCACGAATGCTCCTGAGTCTTCTCTGCTGGCTCCTCATCTTCCTGATCTCTAAACTTCAAAGGGACATCTTCTCTCTCTAGCTCTGCTCACTGGTACCAGCTGATCTCATCAAGCCTTTAAATAACTGTTACCTTTATTCTGACCGCTCCCAAATTTATATCTCTAGCCCACACCCCTCCTCTGGACACCAGATTTGCATGGTTAACTGCTTGTTGACGTCTTCACTTGGCTGCCAGATAAGTGTCTCAAAGTTAGTGTCCAAAACCAAACTTTGATTTCCCACTCCGCCCCATCGCCCTCACACATCTGCTTTCCCCTAATAAATGGAACCGTCATTCTTCAAGATGCTCGAGCCAGAAATCTTGGACACTTAGACTCTTTTTGATCTCTCACTGCACAACCAATCCATCAGCGAATCCTGTCCCCTCTTCCTTCAGAATATATCCAGAATCTGACAACTCCTCTCTACTTTTTCTGCTACAGCACTGGTTCAAGCATCATCCTTTCTCTCCTGGACTGGTGTAACAGTCCTTCCAGCCTTGCCACTCACATCCGTTTAAAATTAATGGAAGATTGTCACTCAGGGTCCTTATTAAACCCTATGTCATCTGACTCCAGCCACCTCAGTGTCCTCAGTTTTTACCATTCCTTGCCTTGATCTTTCAGTTCTTCCTGCTGATCTTGAGCCTGGCCACTCCCTTGGGCTGCAGGAAGTATACTGGTTCTTCCTCCCGTCAGAATGCACTTTCTCCAAATATTCACATGGCTTGCCTCCCTCACTTCTTTTTTTTTTTAATTAATTAATTTAATTTTTGGCGGCTTTGGGTCTTCATTGCTGCATGCGGGCTTTTCTCTGGTTGTGGCGAGCGGGGGCTACTCTTCGTTGTGGTGCGCGGGCTTCTCACTGCGGTGACTTCTCTTGCTGGGAGCACAGGCTCTAGGCGCGTGGGCTTCAGTACTTGTGGCACACGGGCTCAGCAGTTGTGGTTTGCGGGCTCTAGAGTGCAGGCTCAGTAGTTGTGGCGCACGGGCTTAGTTGCAGACCAGGCCTCGAACCCATGTCCCCTGCATTGGCAGGCAGATTCTTAACCACTGCACCACCAGGGAAGCCCTGCCTTCCTCACTTATTTCTGGTCCTTGCTAAAATTTTAAAGAGAACATCCTGATAAAATAACAGCTCTTCAGATTCTGCTCTTCTCTCTTCTCATTTCTCTGCTTTATGTAGCTTCCTAGAACTTATTTCCATTTGAAATAGCATGTGTTTCATTGTTTTCTGTTTGCTCCCATAAAATGTATGTTTCTTGAGGTCAGGGATTCTGTCCTGCTCACTACTTAACAGTGCTGCCTGTAGGCACCGTATGAATATTTTTGAATGAACAAAAGAAGTGCTTTCAAGGATATGCATAAAAGGTGCTGTGTAACTCAGAGGTGAGACAAATCAGGAAAGAAGGTGGATTATGAGCTAAGGGTTGATGTGTGGAATGTGAAGAATATTCCAAGGGAATTGAAGTGACTCCAAGGAGCATATACAAATTGCAGTAAATAGATTCATTGTAGCTGGTGCATTCTATACCCAGTGCCCCAGTTGCCCAGGAGAGATCAGGAGGCGATGCAATTCTATCTGTGCCCCTGACCACCCTGCCCTAGGTGTACTTGTCTTGCTTAGATCAGATTTCTGATGAGCCTGTGCTAGACCTGGAGGAAGGTAACAAGGTGAGAGGCTGCTGGTGGAACTGGGAAGTGTTCTTGGTACAGTCATCTGCAGAATCACTTTGGGGAACATGTGAGGAAGATACAGAGGAAGTAGATGAAGAGGCATTGAAGATCGCATCACCTGGTAGAGATGGTTTGTAGTCATATAGTCTAAAAACTGAACACTCAAAAATTATGCGCTACAGCTGGATTGACCAGGAGTCTTCCATCTACCAAAGTTCTGCCCATCCACACCACCTCTGAGTTCCATTCCACATTGGGCTTTCCTTCCATTGATTCACTTAGGCACTTGACTTCTCTGGGCCTCTGTTTCTCTACAAAGTGAAAGTACTGGGATCCCAAAGGTCCCATCAGGTTTCAACATTCTGTATATCTACGAGTAGCAGGAAACAAAGTTGGGAAGTTTTGAAAAGTAGGAGGAGATGGAAAAATGTGTGGAGATTGTGAAGAATCTAGAATGCTAAGCCTAAAGGTCTGTATTTTATTCTCTATGTGCTAGGGGGCCGTTGAAGATTTGAGCAGAAAAGTGATGTGATAAGAGCTATAAAATAAAAAGATGATACTGGCCACATGTACAGTGACCTGGGGGCAGGAGGGACAGTGACTCCAAGTGATGATTTAAGAAGCCGTGCAGTAATTTAAGAGAAAAGTGACAAGAATCTGAATTAGGATGCATTTTATGGGAAAAGATATGAGAAGTTGAATATGGATGACATTACAGAGGCCAAGTCTTCAGGATTTTGGTGCTGATTGAATGTAAGCTCCATGAAGGCAGAGCAGAGACCACCTCAGTTGTATTCACTGCTGTAATCCCAGCACTTGGCACACAGTGGGTACACACTAAATATTTGTCCACGAATGAATATGAGTCATGAGATGTGGGAGGTTAAGATGACAGTGAGACTCAGAGCTTTAGTGACAGAAAGAACAGAGTACCATTAAAAGAAAAAGTGAGCACTGGAAGATGAACATGGACTGTAAGATCTTGACTTCACTCTGGAACATAGTGGGAATATACCTGAATAATGTGTCTAACAGGTGATGGATACTCGAGTCTAGCGCTCTTCGTTGGGAAACAGCCACAAGGCAATGAGTGGTGAAGCTATAATGAAACTGAAAATGGAGAATGAGAGGAGAGGAAGAAGAAAGCAGTGGAGGGAACTGAGGGAGGGCAGGCAACATACCGTAAGGGGGAAAAAAAAAGGATAAGACCTAAAGTAGCACATGGCACTAAAGCTAAGGAAGAGAATTCCAAGGAGCTGATATCAGCACTGTGAACTATTGTAAAGAGGCTGAAGAGAAAGCTAAACTACACATAAAGAGATTGGAGACTGGGGACCAGAAGTGGCCCTGGGGTGACAGACTTGCCACTGCAGGACTGAAAGCAGCTCGAGGAGGAGTCTGACCTCTGTGTTTAAATCACATCATTCCTTACTAGTTCCATAGCCATTCTCGTGTATCCTGGTCAACTACATGTTTATCTCAGACCCAAACTTGCCCAGAAGACTCTCTCTCCACTTGAAGAGAGAAAGAAATCTCAACACGGACTTTTTACAACATTAAAGCATTTGTCTACTACTGTCGCATTATTTTCCAGCCCGGGGCAGGGGGGTTGTGGAGAGAGCAAACCAAGTTGCTGTTTGATTTAGTTTTGTGAGTGCACTCTTCTGTGAGGGGCTTAGGAGAGGATTAGAAAGGCACGACATGTTCTGGAGTGTCGCCCTGCAGCCTGGGCATAAGCTGCACCCTGTCATTGTTCATCCTGTCCCCAGAAGGCCCTATCATAGCAGGACCTACACAGTTCTTCTTTTTCTCATGTTGCTTCACTGAAGTCCTTTTTTGTGTTCTTTCTGATGATAGCCATTCTGACAGGTGTGAGGTGATATCTCATTGTGGTTTTGATTTGCATTTCTCTGATGATTAGTGATGTTGAACATCTTCTTGGGTGCCTCTTGGCCATCTGCATTTCCTCTTTGGAAAAATGTCTGTTCAGTTGTTCATCAGTGTTTCTGAGGTGGATAAAAGCTTGAGACTTTCTTATTAAGTCTACAATAAAGAGACCAAGGGAGACATGTGCTCGGATAATGGGTGTGTCATCTTCTTCATCAAACGAGGGGGATAGTTTTATTTTCATTAGTGCAAAGTCTGTGAGGTATATATATAGTTTAGGTAAAAAAATGTGAAGGACTTGGTTCTGGGGAAAGAACATCTGGTCATTTTTAATATTGAATCCAAAGGTAAGGGGAAAGAGTTGCTGAAGTAAAACTAAGTTAGAGTATGAATTACTGTTGCTATAAATTACAATAAATAGAACCAGTGAAATGGGAGAGGACATGAACATTACTATACTCCTCAAAAAAAAAAAAAAAAAAAAAAAAGGCAGTGAACAGGACAGCTTGTGAAAAGCTTTGTTTTTTCTTTCCATCATTTTGAAAGTTTCACTTTCTTCCTTCCCCCTTCGCACCAGACAGACTTTTACCACTAGGAATCCTCCTTGTCTGTGTCCCAAGGTTATCTGAACACCAAGGTCACACTTAAGAAGGAAAGGTTATCAATTCAAGGGGATTGAAATAGGAGTCCCATGGAATTACCCATAACATCTGTTTGAAAACAAAACCCTTGCAAATCATCACATCATGGAAATCACAGCCCATGATGAGAAAACTGCCAAGTTTATTGAGGTTGCAATTTAGACCGCGCAAACAAAATGTGTCTGCGTCTCCAAGTGACTTTGGTTTGGAAATTGGAAGAATAGGGCATTCCATTCGATCAGCCTTCCTCACAAGCTCTTCAGTACTTTTCCCACTTCCAGTGGCAGAAACCTGGTTGGTGGTCTGAGCCAGGAAGGAAAGTGATATTTCAGTTTGGAAGAGAGAAATAATTCTAAGTTTACTGTTTTAGAGTCATGATTTAGAAAAAATAAACTAAAAGAAGGGATGCCTTTTATTTAAAGTCAGTCAGTTTTCATTTTATCTGAATGATTTGCTTTCCCTTGTGCTTGAGTGTCTGTGATTACGTGGTCAGGAACTGACACGCATCCCAGGCAGGCTGGGTGACATCCGTGCGTCCTGCCCTCTCCTCATGGCCTTTCCAGCGGCCATGGGGTTGTAGGAAGAAAGGGACTGGATTCCCTGATGCCACTCTGCTTCCAAATCAATCCTACATAATTCAAATTCTCAGGCCTGAACAAAGGTAATGCCTTTCCCCTGAGGATGCCCAAAAGCCACAATGCCCACTGCATGGCAATTTTGTTTATGGCAAAACTTTGAGTATTTTTGGTATCACAGTGTTAGCATTTTGAAGGGTTTAAATGAGTAAAAGCCTTAGACTTTTCTATGCAGTGACTATGAAACATCTGTCCTAAAATTAACCAAGGTGATCAGTGATGACCAGGGGCTCCCCCTTTGAATGGTGATTCCATTTACAGGATCAGTAGAAATAAGAAAAAGATGAAAGAGTGTTTTTTCAGAGAAAGGTGCTACCTGGATTACCTTATCTGCTCATACTGCTGCCTTTTCTTATTTATTTTTTTATTTACTTACTTACTTATGGCTGCGTTGGGTCTTCATTGCTGCATGTGGGCTTTCTCTAGTAGTGGCGAGCGGGGGCTACTCTTCATTGCGGTGCACAGGCTTCTCATTGCGGTGGCTTCTCTTGTTGCAGAGCACGGGCTCTAGGTGCGCGGGCTTCAGTAGTTGTGGCTCGTGGGCTCTAGAGCGCAGGCTCAGTAGTTGTGGCACATGGGCTTAGTTGCTCCGCAGCATGTGGGATCTTCCCGGACCAGGGCTCGAACCCATGTCCCCTGCATTAGCAGGCGGATTCTTAACCACTGCGCCACAAGGGAAGTCCTGCTGCCTTTTCTTGAAAGAAAAAAAAAAAAAGTAAGAAAAAATGGCTGAAAATAATAATGGTGGGAGTGGGAGAGGGCCACAAGGGAAGTGAATTTCAGCCACCTTTGGGGGAGAGGGCGAACCAGCTGAGTAGAGCCCAAGTAGTGGCAGTTGGGTTTCTTTGTCTGGGGTAACTAATAATAGTCTTGATTTGGGCCTTTGGCGTCAGTGTATGTTTGTTTGTTTGTTTTGTAGGTTTCTTCTCCTTGAGGCAGTCTGAAAAAAAGGGCAAGGGAGCAGAGTTAACATAGAATGTGAAACATATCTGTATATGATGAAGGTCTTACTTCTTCAGTTTGCAACTACCAAACCCCAAGGGAGACCAAAAGCCATGTGGGAGGAGGAGACTGATTCAGATGAGTTAGGCAGTTTCATCAGCATGTTGGTCAAGGGTCAGAGATTCCTGAGCTGAACTCGAGATCATGGTTGATATGGTATAAATATAATTTTTCTAGTTTTCCTGAAGGAAAAACAACAGGAACTTGAAATGAGGAGTTTACCATCCAAGGGTTTAATTTGGTTTTCATCAGAGTATGGCAAAACAGGCATGTTGGAGTCTGGGCTCAACTAACAGAGATAGACTGGGTTGGAAATAAATCTCAGGAGGTTCTGAGAACCAGAAAAACATGGGAAAGGTCAGAGTGGAGATTATAGAGGTCTTTCACTCTCAAAATGCTGCTACAACATGAGAAGTATCTGCTTTTTAGTATAAGATCTGGGCTTATGAAGGAACTCAAAATGAGAATGGAGTAAGAAAGTTCATATTTAATTCAATGAAGATGCCCACGTTCCTTTCCTTACTGATTTCAGAGATGGAACTTGAGTTAGGCCTGTAATATGTTTAAAATCTAAGATTATTCACTAAAAGTTTTTTTTTAAGCAGTTGGTTTATCATATTACAGGGAGAAGTATGAAAATACCATTTTCCACTAACTTCCATAAAGAAGGTCCTCAGACCTTCAGAAAAGAGATGCTCAGATAATTCATCAGGTTTCAGAGAAATAGTCAAACTTGTTAATCCCTTTAACTCAGTTATAATTATGAAGCAAAGTCCATTACACTTTTGGGTCATTGATGTGGGTGGCAAACCATTCCCTGGGCTACAGCATCATCTCTTCTATGGGCTAATTTCGGGGCGTATTGGATGACCTGGATCAGAAGGTTCACTTCCTCTGCCCTTGGCTTTTGAGGCTGTTTTGGTGCAGTTGGCTTTCTGTGGGCCTTCTCCCTCATCAATATGGGATATGTCCCACTTCTCCAGATAAGCCCCTCACAAAACAGCCATTGTTTCAAAAGCCATTCCCATAACCCAAGCCCTGTCATCACCATCCGTTACACTAGCTGAAGACTAAAACTTTTTTTTCCTCACTATGTCTTTCCTACTTATACCCTAAGAGAAGAATTAGAGAGTAGGATTGTTCTAGAAGGGGTAGCAGCCCTTAGAGGGACGACAAAGATAATGTTCTAGAAGAAGAACAGAGTCGAGGCAAAACAATACGTCCCTTGCTTTTTCTCCCATTGACTAATCTGAGAGTAATAAGTTGCTTTACCTCCTGCTTTTCACACACACACACACACACACAAAGCATACCATATTCAGGAAACTGTGAGTCAGAGATGGAGAAATAGAATCTTCAGCAAATGACTTACATACCTACCATCAAGCCTTGAATTATCGGCAGTTTCAAACACAGCGTGAGTCATCTCAAAAAGCTCTCCCCTTTGCTTTGAAAATACTCACATTATCATCTCAACAGCCACCACATTGAAAGCCCTCTCCACACTGGAGCACAGTGAAGAAAATTTAGGGAAGCCATAGAGGAACAACAGTTCCTTTACAAATTGCTGTACATCAGAAGAAAAGCTGAGGCAGGCATATAGTATTTTATTTTACACACCACAAACAAACAACCCCCAGACTTGCAATCCAGAGTTAACAAAAGCATTAAATCCATCGGGCTTTGAGAAGAGGCAATGTTTTTTCATATTTCTCCTCCGCTACCATTATTTACATAACAAATCACTGCGAAATGCAATCATGTCAGATGTTGGAAATAAACTCTTTGGGGTATAGCTATTTTTAAACAACCCATAGTTATAGGGATGTTTTAAAAACATGCAAAAGCTGAGTTTGTGTTTTAAATGGTAAGTGGTCTCATGAACTCAGTATTGTTAGGCTAACCTATGGAACAGAAAAAACTTTTTCAGCAGAGCCCGAAATCCCTCAGGAGTGATGTTGTTTTAAAGAGTTGCAAAGATTCAAGTTGGCCATAAATTGAAGCCTGGTATTTCCAGGCAGGTACGTGGAAATCTCTGGTGCTGGTTTTGTCCACTTTGGAGAGCACTGAACTTCTCTTGCAAATATATTCAAAACATTTCCGCACCAGAAGGTTTTATTTACTGACACCAGGAACAAGCATCCCTTCCCTACCCACCTTCTTCACCCTCTCACCCCAGGGAATCAGAAGTCAGTAAAAAGAATGCTGCATTCTTGGGGATTATTTGCATGAGTGGATTATTTGTGGCACTCTCTGAGAGGTTATATTCATGCTCTCTATTCCACTTGTCCAAGGTTCCCACAAAAGATGTTTCCTCCAGTCTAGCGGGTCCCGTGCTTGTCCCCGTGACCCCTGCAACATCCCTCACCCACACCAACACACCCCCACCAGCCACTCTTCCTCTCCAGCCTCATCTAGGCACTTGCTTACAGAGAAATAGAAGCGTCAGCTTGAGCCTGGAGTCCTAGCTGTTTCCCTTTTCCTAGCCCACGTTAACACACACCTCCCAGAACTGCCCTAAGGTCCCACCTCTCCTAGTGAAACTTCCCAAGCTCCTATGATATTTGTGATGCATTATTAAGAATAAAAAAAAATAGCATTAAATTAGTATTAACATTTATTTAACGCTGTCAGCCAGATTTGATGTTATTAACTATAGTCTCTTCTAGTTGTCCTTAAAAAAAACAAAACAAAAAGACCTTGAGGAAAGCACTGTTATTATCTCCATTTTACAAATGAGGAAACTGAGCTCAGACAGGCTAGCTTTGTTTGATGTCAAAGGAGGACCCCAATGAGGACGAGTTAAGAATTCAGTGTGGGGGCTTCCCTGGTGACGCAGTGGTTGAGAGCCCGCCTGCTGATGCAGGGGACATGGGTTCGTGCCCCGGTCCAGGAAGATCCCACATGCCGCGGAGCGGCTAGGCCCGTGAGCCATGGCTGCTGAGCCTGCGCTCCGCAACGGGAGAGGCCACAACAGTGAGAGGCCTGCGTACCGCAAAAAAAAAAAAAAAAAAAAAAAAAAAGAGTTGCCATATGATCATGTAGTCCCATTCCTGGGCATATATCCAGAGAAAACTCTAATTTGAAAAAATACATGCACCTCAATGTTTATAGCAGCACTATTTATAATAGCCAAGTCATGGTAGCAACCTAAATGTCCACTGACAGATGAATGGATAAAGAAGATGTGGTGTGTGTGTATATATATATATATATATATATATATATACACACACAATGGAATATTACTCAGCCATAAAAAAAGAATGAAATAATGCCATTTGCAGCAACATGGATGGATATGGAGATGATCATACTAAGTGAAGTAAGTCAGAGAAAGATAAATATCAGATAATATCACTTATCTGTGGAATCTTAAAAAATGATACAAATGAACTTATTTACAAAACAAAAAGAGACTCACAGACATAGAAAACAAACTTATGGTTACCAAAGTAGAAAGGGGAAGGAGGATAAATTAGGAGTTTGGAATTAACAGATACAAACTATATATAAAATAGATAAACAACAAGGTCCTACTGTATAGCACAGGGAATTATATTCAATACCTTGTAATAACTTATAATGGGAAGAATATATATATTATATATATTCAGTTACATATATATATATATATATATATATATATATATATATATATATATATATATATATATAACTGAATCACTTGGCTGTATACCAGAAACTAAAACAACATTGTAAGTCAACTGTACTTCAATTTAAAAAAGAAAAGGAAACTCAAACTCTTCCTACCACTATCTAACCAAAAGAACAAGGCCAAAAATGCTATCAAGGGGAAAAGAAAAAACAAACTCATGAGAATGGAAGACATTCACTACCCTCTACAGTGAGTGTATAGCCAGGGTGATTTTTTAAAAATCTGTGTTTATCTAGTGGTCAGTGCCTAGTCAGATACAAGGATTATGAGGTTTTCATTTCTGTTGTCATTTGTTAGGCAGTCCATTTCTTTAGCCTTCCAGATTTGTTGAAATTTTGGATAACCTATATTGCCTAGAGAATGGTCAAAGTTCCCTTCACTTGTCCAGTTGCTTTTAAAAACAAAGAAAACATTAAAACGGGTTGCAGAGAAAAGTTATCCTTATGTAGTTATTTCTTCTTTTCAGTCAGCATAAGGTCTCAACATAAGTACAGGATTTGGATTCAATACTTCCTAACTTTGCCTCCTGGGAGAAATGTGCCACCCTTCATTTCTATGGGAGTATTTGTCTAAATCCCTTTTTCTTCTCACCACTGAGGTCTCAGACCTTGGAGAGTTGGATCTAGATGTAGAACATGGTTTTATATGCCAGCAATAGAAGAGTCCTAACTATTTTCATCACTCATGGATCCCAGCCTTTAAGCAGATGAAAGGGTGATTTACATGAATTGGCAGGGGTCTAAGGATCCTTATTGCTTTTTTTGTAAGCTGAGACAATAGGCCCAGTCCATAACGACACCAAATAAGGTGTCTTGGAATATGACTGCATCCATCTGCTTTCAGCTCATGCAATACAGGGAGAAGAAAACCAGTCCCAGGAAACTGGCCTCAGAAGGCATGGGCTGCTGACTTGATTCCCACCCAGTCTTCCTCAGTAGCTGCGTATGGAGTTCTTAATATTCCTGAAAATATAAATTGGAAAGAAGTTTTCATTCTTAGAAAACAATTCCCTGCTCCCGTTTGCTGGGGCCTGTGTTATTCACCAGCTAGAAACACTAGCAGCTGGAAGGTAGGAGATGGCTCGTCCAGTCCTCCTGGTTCTTTGCTCTGAAGAGCCAGAGGTTGACAGAACTTCTGCCTCAGTGTCTTTTTTAACTTAGTGGGAAGAATTGATAGTCTCATCACTTGTTGTGACAGTCTTAGACTGGATGTTGCATAACAAGTTTTTGTTCTTGGATATTTGGCTAGTTACATCAATGCTAAGTTAGAGTAAACCTTGAGGAAGCAAAGAAGGAAGTTTTCTTCAGTTTGGCTGCTGTCCTCTTTGTGTTCTTACAAATCGTTACTTGGGTTTGTGACCAAGTGGCTAGCCATCACGTATTATGAGAAAGCAATTATGAGCATGCTTGCCATCCACCAGGCCTTTTCTCTAAGGGATGACAAAGCATTTGATGTGTAGCACATGTATAAAGGTGCCGGCAGATAAAGGGGTTTGCCTTAGGTCATCTTCCAAGAAATAGTATGTTTTACCTATTTCCCTCTTCACTGGAAATGCCGTAAAGTAGCATAGGGAGGAATTCTGAAATCTTTAAATAAAAGACTTAAATAAAACTATGAAAGTGTTCCTTTATTGTGTCAGTATTCCTAGTAGTCAGAGAATATGCTTTCTCTCCCCAAAATGTCATTAGGTTACTGAAAAAATTGTGGTTTGGTTAGGAGAGAACATGAGCCAAGTGGTAGACCTAAATCCCTTCTTTTATCTGAGAATCGTGACACTACTGTAACCACAAATATTTATCTTTCATTCTCAGAGGAGACTGGTAGCCTCTTTGGATCATCCTCTGCAGAATGCAGTTGATCCTATGAGGAACTGTTATCCAGTTTGTTAGATCTTACAGCCAGACTAGACTCTGTTCACAATCACAAAAACCCAGTGTGGAAAGAAAATTCTAAATGATAAAAAGTTAGAGAATTGAAATTCCCTTTGGATGACTTTCAGTGATCAAGATTTACCAATTTAAGAATAAGAACTCCTGACTGTGTTCAGGAAAGCTGTAAAAAGTACAATAGAAAGGATGCCTTATACTAGGTTTTATCATCCTCCATCCTAAGTTTTCACTCAGGATTGTCTGAAAATCTATCCATATCAATAAATATGGATTTAATTCTTTTAACTGCTATGGACTCTTCCAGTGCATGAATGAACCATGTTTTGTTTATCCACACCCCTTTCTCTTTCTATCATTATTAGTCACATCAGTCTGGAACTCCACTATAAAAAAGAGCCAGGAATCTGTGTATCTCTTCTTCTCCATTGGGACTTTGGAAGGATAAACAAGATAATAACATGGAATGACTAAGACTCTTCTGTTATGAAGTGATGCAAATGTTAAAACTAATTCTACTTTCTTATATACTGTGTTTTCCATTTAGAAGGACAAGATTCCGCAAGCATTCTTTTTTTCTATTTAAATAATGCACTAGTGATCATCCATATGTGAAAGTGATGGGAATGTAAAATTAGATCATTGTGATTAGCTAGGCCTTAGGGCCATAAACTCAGCCCAAAATAATGCTGCTGAGACCCAAGGACAGTCATTTTGTGGCTTATAAATGATAGTTTAAGCAGTAGAGTGGATGAGGTCCAGAATTCTCCTTGGTCCCTTGATAGACAGTAATGCTGCTTGGACCATAATTTTCCATCTTTCTTCTTGGAAAGACTGACTACAGGCCACTCAGTAAAATGAACCTTGGAAATAAGACTTCTGTCTCACACCATTTACTCACAAAAGAGAGCTTTAAAAATAAACACAAACCCAGAGCCTAATGGAGACATGGCAGCAAGCCTGAGGGAAATGCCATCCCTTCAGCCTCTCTTTTCATTCTCTTTTTACTTTTATTTAGCTTTAGGACAGGGCAAATGCATCCGTTGTAGTCAGACATCTGGGTTTTCTGAACTTGTCAATCTAGAAAGTAGTTGAAAGAGATAAGAATGGAATAACTTTGGATATTCCAAAGTGAATGGAATAACTTTGGAAAGAGCTGGCACTAAGAAGACTGGGATGGGCATACAGAATAGTATTTCTACAGCTTATTGCTATCTGGAAACTACCTGGAACATTTCAATGAAACCATTCTGTGTTCATCACCTAGTGTTCTAATATAAGGTCATTCTCTCTTGGTTCCTACACAAAAATTCCAAAGTGAACTCATAGGTTGGCCTGACTTAGAAATGGAACAAAGTATTGAAGTCCATTGTCAAGAAATTTGGACTCAACAGTGAATTAGGAAGAATGTCAAGGGGGAGAGCACCCTTGTGCTTCTCACTGCTTCCCTGTTTCTCATGAATTTGGTCTGTGTCTCCCTGGGATCCTTTGATTGTGTTTTTGCTCTCTTTTTACTAAACCTTTCTTCAGTTTGATCTGATGGCATCAACTCTTCCCATCAGTTTCTGAGCATACCCTCTTGGTCTGTTTCCTTTTTTTTTTTTTTTTCTTTTTTTCTTTTAATATCAGGGAAACATTTTTTTCCTAGGGAATTCAACTTCAATCTTGTTCAACATCTTCACCGTTGGCATTTAGCCTCGCAGGATGCAGTAAGCAGGGCCTCCTGAGGGTCTCCCATTCTCCTTAGAGTGCTTTGTCTCCAGTGCACTGCAAGCCCTTGACATTCCGCCACCTCGTTTCTCCTCCCACTATCCTTGTGAAATAAGCAGCCAACAGGCCCTCTTGACATAGGAGGGAAGGGATGCTCTGAGAGACACTCCTTTTCCAGGGACCACACTGCTAAGCTGGTGATAGGTTTTGACATCCAGAGGGAGAGTCAGCTCCCTTGGGTCTCTCCTTGAGTTATTTCTGACTACTATTACAAATTTGTTTCCGTCACTCAACTTTTGTTATCCAAACAGACCTTATCCACTAATTCCTTGGTCTTTGCTTATTACCAATGTTTTTTTTTTTTTTACCTCTCAAGACTACTTACTCTAAACAGCAACTCCCAGGTTGATTTCGCATGTCAGGTCTAATACAATTTGCAAAAAGATTACTGAGTACCTAATTGTAACTCTTCATACCTCTGTATAGGCCCACGGTGTGTTGGATATTGTGCCAGGCAAGGACAAGAGACAGCTCCCTGGCTTACAGATCCCGTAGCCTAGGCTGGAGAGCCAATCCTGAACAGATGCCTATACCATAGGGCAATTGCAATGCATAGAATAATAGCAAATTCATTCAGCCCATGTTGAGAGCATACAGTATGTCAGGTTCTGTGCCAGGCACAGTTTGTATAGTCATGAACAAAATAAAGAAACTTACAATAAACAAGAGAAAGAGACAAAAGAGCAAATAACTAACCCAGTGGATACTACAAATTATGAAATGTTTAGGTTTGATAGGGGGCAGAGTTTTAAGAAACCTACCTTCAAAGATTGTAAAGGACTCTCTGCAGTGGTGACATTTAAGCCAGGGAAGGATCTAGTCATGGGAAGTGAAGGAGTACAGCTGTCACGAGCAGAAGGAATATCATGGGAGGCAGCCTGGGGTGGGTAAGAGCACGGCATACTGAGAAGCTAAGATGGGCCAGTACAGCTGGAACTAGGGCAAGCTGCCCATGCAGAACCCTGGAGGCCATGAGAAGGGATTTGGATTTTATTCAGTATTCAGTGGGAAGGTTTAGAAGAGTCTGTCAAATGAAAGCGACATGACTGCCTTTGTGTTTTAAAAGATGATTCTGATTGCTCTCTAGAAAATCAATGAAAGGGGCAAGAGTATATATAAGGAGATTACTGAAGTAACTCAGGCGAAAAACAATAGTCCTGTGGTCCAGAGTGGTGGAAGTTGAGGTGGAAAGATAGGGATGAATTCAAGATATGTGTTGCAAATAGAAAAGACAGGGATTTGGCAACAACTTCAACCTTGGAGTTGAAGCAGAGGGAGGAGCCAAAATAATTCCCAGGTTTTGATCATTTTGGTGAACGATGATGCCATTTACCGAGGGGTGGAAGACTGTGAAAGGAACGGGTTTGTGTTACGGTGGGGCTCATCTGAATTCCCGGACAGCTATTCATGTCATGGTGTCCAGCAGGGCAGGAGAAATGCAAAACTGGTGTCGAGAATGTAGTTTGGAGTTGACAGTATAAACTTGAGATTCATCAGCAGAAGAATGGTAGGTAGTTGTGTGTCTAGCTAATCATGTAAAGATAGAAGAGAGGAGAACCAAGAGACAGTCTTGGGGGCTGAATATATGTAGAGTGCAAGAGGAAGAAGAAGAAGAAAAGCCAACAAAAGGGATGGAGAAAGTGATCAGAGTGGGTGAGATACTGACCGATACTGAACACGAACCTGTTTAGCTTGCCACTGATAAGTACTTTGTCTTTCATGATAATTAAAAAACAAAACAAAACAAAACCACTGTTTCTGAAAATGTGTGGTAACTATAAAGCATTACCTGTGTGTAGCTAATGCATCAGTAATGTATGATATTTTGGACCTAAGGTAACCACGTAAGAATCTGAGCCTCTGCACATCACTGCTGGACTCCAGATCCAAGGATACTTGCATTTCATGGGGTGAAGAAAATGGGACATGTCCCTTTTCAAATGGTGCTCACGTTTATTTAATAATATAATTAATAATAATGTGGCCAAGGATTTTTTTTTTAATTCTTGCCTTACTTCTACCCCAATCCTCCTGCAACTACAATATGGTATCTGTTGGCGACGGTGTGTGTTGCCATCCTCAAGCCCTTGTTCTCCAACTGCGTGTGGCTTCCAGCACTTACATGAAATCTTATTTATGCGCAAATGCCATTTTATAGAACTGTAAAAAAGGAAGCACGTGGCTTTTGGCAGGGGCACACAGCTCTAACACGGCCTTCCACTGTTTTGCAGTAGAATGTCACAGCTCCAGGCTCTGTGCCTTCTCTCTTGTAAGTTCAGGTAAGCCCATTCTGTGAAGAATGCTTTGCAAATGTGCAAAGTTACCGGTAAAGCATTCTGTACCATCTTCGTGATTAGACTTCCAGTTGAGGGCTGGAATAGCACCTTTGTTTCAGGGGCTTTGTTTCCATGTAGCTCTTTCGAAATAGGTATGATTTTTTTAAGTCATTAATTATGATTATTTACGCCCCACATCATTACTTATGGTAATAATCGTAATGTTTTTTGTTTTTAATCTAGTTGCTTCTTTGGCATTTTATTTGGTTTTAAAATCTAAGAAAAGCATGCATGAACTAGTCTATTGTCATAAAGCTATGGGGAAAGACATGTAAAACTTTGAGTTTTGAAGTGTAAACAGTTGCTCAGAACTACAACCCTTGGAGGAGTTTTCTCATTCTGTAGAGGCAGCTCCTTTGGCCACACCCTGGAAAAGGCAACCACAGCAGGAAGTATGTACCTCTGAGACAGGGCCAGGAAAGGGGCTCTTGAGTAGGAGAGACAGAGCAGTGCCTTGGGTAGCGGATGATGTCTCGGGATATGAAGGCTTACCCTGCCCAGTGAAACATACTCTGCCCCTCCTCCAATCTCCCCAAAACAACTACAATACAAGTTGCAGCATAATATCCCACTCTTGCACCCAGTGGTGAGAATGTTTTGTTTTGTTTTGTTTTGTTTTGTTTTAATCTAGAACCAACTGTTAAGGAAAGGCAACAAACTTTGCCTTTCAGCGAGTAGAAGAACTTACACCCGAGGAAATACACTGGTAGGCAGAACAGGTCTTCAGAACATGTCTGCTCTATAATCTCAGAGAATTAGAAAAGGCTATCATTCCATAAAAAGGAATCCAGTAGAGAACAGAGAAATGAAAGTTTTGGTTGATGCAATTTTTGAAAATCAGAGAATGCACACAGTGGTAGAATAGACATCACTGAAGAGCAATTAGTGAATTGAAAGATCAAATCAAGGACTTTTTCTAGAGTAGAACATAAACAGAAATATATGGAAAGTATGCAGAAATGTTGAGATATATACGACTTCCGGGTAAGATGGCGGAAGAGTAAGACGCGGAGATCACCTTCCTCCCCACGGATACGCCAGAAATAGAGCTACACGTGGAACAACTCCTACAGAACACCTACTGAACGCTGGCAGAAGACCCCAGACCTCCCAAAAGGCAAGAAACTCCCCACATACCTGGGTAGGGCAAAGCGGAGAGATCCCCACACAGAGGATCGGTGCCGAGCAGCACTCACCAGCCCGAGAGGCTTGTCTGCTCGCCCGCCGGGGCGCGCAGCGCTGGAAGCTGAGGCTCGGGCTTCGGTCAGAGCGCAGGGAGAGGACTGGGGCTGGCGGCGAGAACTCAGCCTGAAGGGGGCTAATGTGCCACAGCTAGCCGGGAGGGAGTCCGGGAAAACTCTGTAGCTGCCAAAGAGGCAAGAGACTTTTTCTTCCCTCTTGGTTTCCTGGTGCGCGAGGAGAGGGGATTAAGAGCGCTGCTTAAAGGGGCTCCACAGACGGGCGCGAGTCGCGACTGAAAGCGCGGAGCCCAGTGACGGGCGTGGGGCGCTGGGGCTGCTGCTGCCGCCGCCAAGAAGCCTGTGTGCGAGCGCAGGTCACTGCCCACACCGCCCTTCCGGGAGCCTGTGCAGCCCGCCACTGCCGGGGTCCCGGGATCCAGGGGCGGCTTCCCTGGGAGAACGCACGGCGCGCCTCGGGCTGGTGCAACGTCATGCCGACCTCTGCCGCTGCAGGCTCGCCCCGCACTCCGTGTCCCTCCCTCCCGCCCAGCCTGAGTAAGTCAGAGTCCCCGAAGAGGCTGCTCCTTTAACCCTGTCCTGTCTGAGTGAAGAACAGACGCCCTCCGGCGACCTACACGCAGAGGCGGGGCCAAATCCAAAGCTGAGACCCAGGAGCTGTGAGAACAAAGAAGAGAAAGGGAAACCTCTCCCAGCAGCCTCAGAAGCAGCGGATTAAAGCTCCACAATCAACTTGATGTACCCTGCATCTGTGGAATACATGAATAAACAACACATCATCCCAAATTGAGGAGCCCGGAGTCAGTGCTGTGCCTCTGAGGTGGGAGAGCCAACTTCAGGACACTGGTCCACAAGAGACCTCCCAGCTCCACATAATATCAAACGGCAGAAATCTTCCAGAGATCTCCATCTCAACAGCAGCACCCAGCTTCACTCAACGACCAGCAAGCTACAGTGCTGGACACCCTAAGCCAAACAACTAGCAAGACAGGAACACAACGCCACCCATTAGCAGAGAGGTGGCCTAAAATCATAAAAAGTCCACAGACACCCCAAAACACACCACCAGACGTGGACCTGCCCACCAGAAAGACAAGATCCAGCCTCATCCACCAGAACACAGGCACTAGTCCCCTCCACCAGGAAGCCTACACAACCCACTAAACCAACCTTAGCCACTGGGGACAGACACCAAAAACAACGGGAACTACGAACCTGCAGCCTGCAAAAAGGAGACCCCAAACACAGTAAGATAAGCAAAATGAGAAGACAGAAAAACACACAGCAGGAGAAGGAGCAAGATAAAAACCCACCAGATCTAACAAATGAAGAGGTAATAGGCAGTCTACCTGAAAAAGAATTCAGAATAATGATGGTAAAGATGATCCAAGATTCTATTTCCCAGATCCAAAATCTTGGAAATAGAATAGACAAAATGCAAGAAACAGTTAACAAGGACCTAGAAGAACTAAAGATGAATCAAGCATCGATTAAAAACACAATACATGAAATAAAAAATACTCTAGATGGGATCAATAGCAGAATAACTGAGGCAGAAGAACGGATAAGTGAGGTGGAAGATAAAATAGTGGAAATAACTGCTGCAGAGCAAAATAAAGAAAAAAGAATGAAAAGAACAGAGGACAGTCTCAGAGACCTCTGGGACAACATTAAACGCACCAACATTCGAATTATAGGGGTTCCAGAAGAAGAAGAGAAAAAGAAAGGGACTGAGAAAATATTTGAAGAGATTATAGTTGAAAACTTCCCTAATATGGGAAAGGAAATAGTTAATCAAGTCCAGGAGGCACAGAGAGTCCCATACAGAATAAATCCAAGGAGAAATACGCCAAGACACATATTAATCAAACTGTCAAAAATTAAACACAAAGAAATCATATTAAAAGCAGCAAGGCAAAAACAACAAATAACACACAAGGGAATCCCCATCAGGATAACAGCTGATCTCTCAGCAGAAACTCTACAAGCCAGAAGGGAGTGGCAGGACATACTTAAAGTGATGAAGGAGAAAAACCTGCAACCAAGATTACTCTACCCAGCAAGGATCTCATTCAGATTTG
Organism: Mesoplodon mirus; assembly: GCF_964341445.2. Taxonomy (NCBI): domain Eukaryota; kingdom Metazoa; phylum Chordata; class Mammalia; order Artiodactyla; family Ziphiidae; genus Mesoplodon; species Mesoplodon mirus. The sequence goes on along the minus strand of NC_138979.1, from coordinate 110,864,130 downwards.
ATGGAGAAATTAAAACGTTTACAGACAAGCAAAAGCTGAGAGAGTTCAGCACCACCAAACCAGCTTTACAACAAATGCTAAAGGAACTTCTCTAGGCAAGAAACACAACAGAAGTAAAAGACCTACAATAACGAACCCAAAACAATTAAGAAAATGGGAATAGGAACATACATATCGATAATTACCTTAAATGTAAATGGACTAAATGCTCCCACCAAAAGATACAGATTGGCTGAATGGATACAAAAACAAGACCCATATATATGCTGTCTACAAGAGACCCACTTCAGAGCTAGAGACACATACAGACTGAAAGTAAGGGGATGGAAAAAGATATTCCATGCAAATGGAAACCAAAAGAAAGCTGGAGTAGCAATTCTCATATCAGACAAAATAGACCTTAAAGTAAAGACTACTAGAAGAGACAAAGAAGGACACTACATAATGATCAAGGGATCGATCCAAGAAGAAGATATAACAATTGTAAATATTTATGCACCAAACATAGGAGCACCTCAATACATAAGGCAAATACTAACAGCCATAAAAGGAGAAATCGACAGTAACACACTCATAGTAGGGGACTTTAACACCCCACTTTCACCAATGGACAGATCATCCAAAATGAAAATAAATAAGGAAACACAAGCTTTAAATGATACATTAAACAAGATGGACTTAATTGATATTTATAGGACATTCCATCCAAAAACAACAGAATACACATTTTTCTCAAGTGCTCATGGAACATTCTCCAGGATACATCATATCTTGGGTCACAAATCAAGCCTTGGTAAATTTCAGAAAATTGAAATTGTATCAAGTATCTTTTCTGACCACAATGCTATGAGACTAGATATCAATTACAGGAAAAGAGCTGTAAAAAATACAAACACATGGAGGCTAAACAATACACTACTGAATAACGAAGTGATCACTGAAGAAATCAAAGAGGAAATTAAAAAATACCTAGAAACAAATGACAATGGAGACACGACAACCCAAAACCTATGGGATGCAGCAAAAGCAGTTCTAAGAGGGAAGCTTATAGCAATACAATCCCACCTTAAGAAACAGGAAACATCTCGAATAAACAACCTAACCTTGCACCTAAAGCAATTAGAGAAAGAAGAACAAAAACATCCCAAAGTTAGCAGAAGGAAAGAAATCATAAAAATCAGATCAGAAATAAATGAAAAAGAAATGAAGGAAACGATAGCAAAGATCAATAAAACTAAAAGCTGGTTCTTTGAGAAGATAAACAAAATTGATAAACCATTAGCCAGACTCATCAAGAAAAAAAGGGAGAAGACTCAAATCAATAGAATTAGAAATGAAAAAGGAGAAGTAACAACTGACACTGCAGAAATACAAAAGATCATGAGAGATTATTACAAGCAACTCTATGCCAATAAAATGGACAACCTGGAAGAAATGGACAAATTCTTAGAAATGCACAACCTGCCAAGACTGAACCAGGAAGAAATAGAAAATATGAACAGACCAATCACAAGCACTGAAATTGAAACTGTGATAAAAAATCTTCCAACAAACAAAAGCCCAGGACCAGATGGCTTCACAGGCGAATTCTATCAAGCATTTAGAGAAGAGCTAACACCTATCCTTCTCAAACTCTTCCAAAATATAGCAGAGGGAGGAACACTCCCAAACTCATTCTATGAGGCCACCATCACCCTGATACCAAAACCAGACAAGGATGTCACAAAGAAAGAAAACTACAGGCCAATATCACTGATGAACATAGATGCAAAAATCCTCAACAAAATACTAGCAAACAGAATCCGACAGCACATTAAAAGGATCATACACCATGATCAAGTGGGGTTTATTCCAGGAATGCAAGGATTCTTCAATATACGCAAATCAATCAACGTGATACACCATATTAACAAATTGAAGGAGAAAAACCATATGATCATCTCAATAGATGCAGAGAAAGCTTTCGACAAAATTCAACACCCATTTATGATAAAAACCCTGCAGAAAGTAGGCATAGAGGGAACTTTCCTCAACATAATAAAGGCCATATATGACAAACCCACAGCCAGCATCGTCCTCAATGGTGAAAAACTGAAACCATTTCCACTAAGATCAGGAACAAGACAAGGTTGCCCACTCTCACCACTCTTATTCAACCTAGTTTTGGAAGTTTTAGCCACAGCAATCAGAGAAGAAAAGGAAATAAAAGGAATCCAAATTGGAAAAGAAGAAGTAAAGCTGTCACTGTTTGCAGATGACATGATACTATACATAGAGAATCCTAAAGATGCTACCAGAAAACTACTAGAGTTAATCAATGAATTTGGTAAAGTTGCAGAATACAAAATTAATGCACAGAAATCTCTGGCATTCTTATATACTAATGATGAAAAATCTGAAAATGAAATCAAGGAAACACTCCCATTTACCATTGCAACAAAAAGAATAAAATATCTAGGAATAAACCTACCTAAGGAGACAAAAGACCTGTATGCAGAAAATTATAAGACACTGATGAAAGAAATTAAAGATGATACAAATAGATGGAGAGATGTACCATGTTCTTGGATTGGAAGAATCAACATTGTGAAAATGACTCTACTACCCAAAGCAATCTATAGATTCAATGCAATCCCTATCAAACTACCACTGGCATTTTTCATAGAACTAGAAAAAAAATTTCACAATTTGTATGGAAACACAAAAGACCCCGAATAGCCAAAGCAATCTTGAGAACAAAAAACGGAGCTGGAGGAATCAGGCTCCCTGACTTCAGACTATACTACAAAGCTACAGTAATCAAGACAGTATGGTACTGGCACAAAAACAGAAAGACAGATCAATGGAACAGGATAGAAAGCCGAGAGTTAAACCCACGGACATATGGTCACCTTATCTTTGATAAAGGAGGCAGAAATGTACAGTGGAGAAAGGACAGTCTCTTCAATAAGTGGTGCTGGGAAAACTGGATAGGGACATGTAAAAGTAGGAGATTAGATCACTCCCTAACACCATACACAAAAATAAGCTAAAAATGGATTAAAGACCTAAATGTAAGGCCAGACACTATCAAACTCTTAGAGGAAAACATAGGCAGAACACTCTATGACATAAATCACAGCAAGATCCTTTTTGACCCACCTCCTAGAGAAATGGAAATAAAGACAAAAATAAACACATGGGACCTAATGAAACTTAAAAGCTTTTGCACAGCAAAGGAAACCATAAACAAGACCAAAAGACAACCCTCAGAATGGGAGAAAATATTTGCAAATGAAGCAACTGACAAAGGATTAATCTCCAAAATTTATAAGCAGCTCATGCAGCTCAATAACAAAAAAACAAACAACCCAATCCAAAAATGGGCAGAAGACCTAAATAGACATTTCTCCACAGAAGATATACAGACTGCCAACAAACACATGAAAGGATGCTCAACATCTTTACTCATTAGAGAAATGCAAATCAAAACTACAATGAGATATCATCTCACACCAGTCAGAATGGCCATCATCAAAAAATCTAGAAACAATAAATGCTGGAGAGGGTGTGGAAAAAAGGGAACACTCTTGCACTGCTGGTGGGAATGTGAATTGGTACAGCCGCTATGGAGAACGGTATGGAGGTTCCTTAAAAAACTACAAATAGAACTACCATATGACCCAGCAATCCCACTACTGGGCATATACCCTGAGAAAACCATAATTCAAAAAGAGACATGTACCAAAATGTTCATAGCAGCCCTATTTACAATAGCCCAGAGATGGAAACAACCTAAGTGTCCATCATCAGATGAATGGGTAAAGAAGATGTGGCACATATATACAATGGAATATTACTCAGCCATAAAAAGAAATGAAATTGAGCTATTTGTAATGAGGTGGATAGACCTAGAGTCTGTCATACAGAGTGAAGTCAGAAAGAGAAAGACAAATACTGTATGCTAACACATATATATTGAATTTAAGAAAAAAAAATGTCATGAAGAACATAGGGGTAAGACAGGAATAAAGACACAGACCTACTAGAGAATGGACTTGAGGATATGGGGAGGGGGAAGGGTAAGCTGTGACAAAGTGAAAGAGCGGCATGGACATATATACACTACCAAACGTAAGGTAGATAGCTAGTGGGAAGCAGCCGCATAGCACGGGGAGATCAGCTTGGTGCTTTGTGACCGCCTGGAGGGGTGGGATAGGGAGGGTGGGAGGGAGACGCAAAAGGGAGGGGATATGGAAACATATGTATATGTATAACTGATTAAATTTGTTATAAAGAAAAAAAAATGTTGAGATATAGAAAATGTTCTTAGAAATTTCATCTATTTAATCTAACATCTATTTAATACAAGTCAAGAGAAGAGAGGAAGAAAGAAACAGGGTGTGGTTACTCCCTAGAAATGAAGAAAGACATTGCATTTTTTACTGAAAGGGCTCTTCAGAGCCACAAAAGATAAATGCACACACACATACACACCCTTTGCTCTTTATAAGCAACTTTGAGAAACAAGGATTTAGAAAAATTCTGAGAGCTAAACAACAAACTTCTCAGCAACACTGGATGCAAAAAAGCCAATGAAGCCATAAATTCAAATTCTGAAGGAAAATAATTTTAAAGCTAGAATTCTACATTCAGCCAAACCATCCTCAAAGTGAAAGAGAAAAGTGAATTCTTTTGAGACACACAGGGCCTCGGAAGTTTACTCTTCATAAATCCACTCTTGAGGCTGCACTGTTCAATAAGAAAATGAATCCAGGAAGAAGTGGAGTGGCAAAAGGTATAATGAACAAATAAATGTGTAAAATTATGGTTAAATATTAACTATAAAAAATTTATTTTTGGTAATCTGGAAGTAAAATTGCAGATGATATCAACATGGGATGTGGCATAGAATGTGGCCATAAGGTTTTAGCAGGGGGAGAAAGGAAAAGCCAGGCCACTTTTACATTTTTCAGAGTTAGGGCACAGAGCTGTAAGAAACCCTAGCAGCTCTAGATACTTGTGTTACGGGTGTTGAAATTTTTAGACATATTCACCAATCAAAAAGTTAAAATTAATCGTTAACAGACCAGTAAAGGAAAAATGAAACAAAGACAATTTGGTGAATCTGACAAAAAAAGTTAGGAAGTGGGGAAAAGGAAATAGCTAGAAAGTTTGGTAAATAAAAGTACTAAAATAAATATGACAGAGATAAATCCACCATAAACATGAACATGAATGGGTCAACTTTACCCAGAGGCTGAAAGCTCTAACGAGGGCAGTGTCAAGGAAAAAGAAATGACACGTCTCAATATAAGCGAGGACAAGACGAAACTGCCACTATTTGCATTACACTGATTATCTTTTAGGAAATCAGTGCTGTTTGAACCGGTTCCTATCCATTTCCAAAATAAGAGTCCTGCCCCACACAATTCCAAATGATTAATGAACTAAATCTAAAAAGACAGAGGCAAAAAGTATATAAGAAAATACAAGGCAGCTTTATGACCTTGGGAGTAGCAAAGGCCTTTTTTTTTAACGATTTAAAAAGCAAATGACATGAGGAAAATATTTATTAATTTGACTACTTAAGAATTAACTTTATAAATGAAAGATTGTAAACAAAGTCAAAAGGCAAGCAAAAGAATAAGAAAAAGTACTTGCAGTATATGTCGTAAGGATTTGTACTGAAACCTGTGTGACTTGCAAAAATTAAAGTTTGAAAATATGAGTTATTGGCTGTTAGGAGTGTAACATGGTACTCTCTCTGTGGAGGACTGTTTGACAGTCTCAGCCAAAATTAAAACCTTGCATACCCGATGAGCCGAGCAAGTCTTCTTCTCTCTGTCTGACTTAGAAAAATCTTGCCCATTTGCACAGGGACACTCAGAAGAAAGTTTTGGAAGGATATACTTCAGGCCAGTAACAGCACTTGAGTCTCGGGAGGTAACGAGCATGGGAGGGATGGGGAGTGACGGAGGATGGGGTGCAGGGGGCTCTGGAAGAGGACTTTATCTCTGATGTTTAATATTTTTACAAGGAGAATGCTTATTACCTAAAACAATTAAAAATTAATTTTTCAAAACCTTTAGGACTGGAAGTTTTCTTTTCAGTTTTGCAGTGTTCAGAATTAAAAGCTCTCTAGTCACAGTTAAAAGAAAAAAAGTAGCCTGTCTGTTAATACAAGGTTCCAGGTTGAGCCCAGTGTTTATGTAATCACAAATCTCTGTTATGGCACTCACTTGCTACAATGGGGAGAGTTTTTAGATGACGATGAAGTTTACATATGCCCTTCACATTGTGTTGATGGATTTGGGTTGGAAATTGTCTGCGTTTATCTTTAGGCATATCCATTTTAAATGTTTAAATATCTGCAATTTTTTTGTTCAACACCGACGTGGTTGGACTTTTATTATTTAGTCCACCATTTGGAATGGTGAAATCTTTAAAAGTACATCAAAGCCAGATTATTCTTTCTAGTCCTGTTTCAAGTATGCAGAAAATGGTAGGTTATGCACTTATATTTTTAACTTCATTATATAAATGGCATTAAACCAACCATAAAATAATTGCCAATGATAACAGCATTGTTTCACTGAGCTTTTATTCATGACCATGAGTCATTTTTCCCTCTCCAAATAAGAAGTAGTTCTTTTTTGGTTTTTTGCTTTGTTTTTTAAATTAGCTCTTAAACACCCAACTTTTTTCTCCAGCTTTTGGAATTCTTTTTTTCTATCCATCGTTATATTTCTTTAGAAAACTTCTTTAAATTTTTTTAAGGGGAGGAACAAAGCTAGCAAAGAAACAGATGTGTCCCATATAAAATATGCAATAAATCTTGTCCCACAAATTCTTTGCTCTGAACTTTCTGACAGAAACTGTCAAATATCCACTTTAATTCAGGTATAAAATGTTCACTCCGTGTCATGGCGCCAGCCACCATATGCCAGCATAAAGTTAGTGACCAGCCATAAAAACAGCAGCATAAGCACCTTTGAAACGGGACAAGTCATCTTGGGTGAGAACGACCCTTATAAATCCACGGGGAATTAATCTCGGCTTTGCTACTATCCTGCTGCGCATTTACAATGAGCTTCTACTCCCACATAGTAGAAGTAGTAATACTTTTAAAAGGAGAGAGAGAATGAGAGAGCCGTGTGTCTACCTAAAGAGCTTGTGGGAGGGAAGAAGGTGGTTCATGGATCAGAAAGCAATCGCTTTTCCTCCCCCTCCGCCGGGCTCTGGAATCCCCTTGAAAAGGGCAGATCCCAGCCTCAGTTGAACATGTGGGGCTCTTCTTCAGCTTGCATTGCCTGACTTCCCAGCTCATGTGAAACCAATCTCCCCGAAGCACAATCACAAGAAATGACTTCAGCTTCATAAATCATTGTTATCATCCCACAGGAGGAGGTAATGCCATGGTTTTTCTCCAGTAAAACATTTCAAGCCTCTGGTTTCATGATCTCTCTCTCTCTCTTTTTTTTTTTCTCCTTTCTGAAATCAGCTTCATGCTATTGGCACGCCTAGCTTCAGGCTCCCACCTAGGGGAGACAGTGGCACTTCTCCAACTGACCAGATATTTCCCCCTCTCTCAGATGTTCAGGGAGACCTCTTTCCTATGAGATGTGTGTGTGTGTGTGGCTTGTCATATGCTCAGAGGTCTCTCACTTGCTTCCAAGCATTTACTGACCCTCAATATTTTTTCCTGTTGAGGATATTTTCTTTATCCTGTATTTTCCAAACACAGAACAGGTATATTAGGTTTAAGCACAGTGGACAGAAATTTTAACTTATTTTGCAGCATTTATGATTTTCATACTTGTGGCCATCTAAAACATTTCTCTACTAAGCCTCAAAAAGAGGAAGACTAGGGCTTCCCTGGTAGTGCAGTGGTTGGGAGTCCGCCTGCCGATGCGGGGGACGCGGGTTCGTGCCCCGGTCCGGGAGGGTCCTGCGTGCCGCGGAGCGGCTGGGCCCGTGGGCCATGGCCGCTGGGCCTGCGCGTCCGGAGCCTGTGCTCCGCAGGGGGAGGGGCCGCGGCAGCGAGAGGCCCGCGTACCGCAAAAAAAAAAAAAAAAAAAAAAAGAGGAAGACTAAAGGGTAAAGCAATGGATTATTTCCAAGTTGAATCAAAAGATAAAAATCTGCTTTAATTATACTTGGTAATATTTTAATAGTGCTTCATAACCAAGCATTTTTCTCCTACAAGATCTCACTTAAGAAATACTGTCAGAAAATTAGTTTGAAATGTTATCTTGCATTTCTAGAAATTTATTTTGTTTTATTTGCATACGTTCCATACCTGCTTTGGAATAAAGGCTTATTTTTCAACAATTATTTTCAGTAATTACAAATTATCTATAAAAGTATTCATTTAAAAGTTGACCTATCCTTTGACACATTAAATGAAAAAGCAAGCAACTGAATTATATATTCAGTATCATCTCAACTATGTAAAAAAAGCACAAATGAGTAGGTGATCATAAATATATACCTACATTTATGGAAATGAATCAGAATATCAAGAGGCCATTACATAGAGAAAGACTTACACACTATTTTTGTTTTCTTATTTCTTTTTTTCCTCAAATATACAAATGTTCTACAATGAGGATTTATTAATTTAAAATCTGAGGAAAACATAAAAACGACAGAAAGGAGGGTGAGAATTATTGTTGAACGATGACTCCAGAGGAGCCACCTGGAATTCTGTTAAGCTCACCATCAGCACTTTCACCTCAGTAGCCTTATAAGCAGTGTGGTCAGTCTTAAAACCTAGCCTCATTTCTTTGTTTCCTTTTACTGACTCTGATGATGACCACCTGAGCTAATGGTCCTTCTGTGTAACTTTTACAGTCGGAACAAATTAAATGTGCTTTAATATGGAAAGATATCTTCTACAGTATCTTCTTAGGGAATCCCAGTTCTCCCACTATTTTCTCTTCTTGGAAATATCTCCCAAGAAACACTATTGCTTACTTTCCCTGCACCTAGATTCTCTGTAACATCACAACTATTGAAGTTATGGTAGTTCTTGGGGACCACTTCTAGTGGGTCAGTTTAAATCCCCAGCTAGAACAAATTCTTGACCACATGAAAGAAAAGTAGATAAGAAAGTATTTCGATATTCAAAGCAATAGCAGATATCAGGGAGGTGAGCCTTTTATCAGCTACTGTGGCCCTGTAAATGCAGTTTCCTAGTGCATTTAGCTTTGCCAAGGTCCTAAAAGAAGACTGGTTTAACGGTAGCAATGGGTGTTCCATGATGGTTTACTGGACATTCTGGTGGTCCATTCATATTCATAGCTAAACATCTAAGCACTTATTTTTCTAGAGGGAGAGCCTCTATCATTTAACAAACATCCTTTTTGTTTTTTTGGTTTTTTGCTATAAAGATGTCAGAGGTTTCATATAAGTAAATCTAGACGAAGAGGAAATTTCTTTTGTAAAGGTATGGGTGCCACGTTATATTTTATCTGATATGTGAGTTTGGCTTTTTTTCCTCTCTGTTTTTGATTAGTTAAGATCCGTCTTAAGCTATTAAGATCTCTGACCATGCGTAACAGCTTTTTTTTTTTTTTTCCGGTACGCAGGCCTCTCACTGCTGTGGCCTCTCCCGTTGCGGAGCACAGGCTCCGGACGCACAGGCTCAGTGGCCATGGCTCACGGGCCCAGCCGCTCTGCGGCATGTGGGATCTTCCCAGACCGGGGCATGAACCCGCGTCCCCTGCATCGGCAGGCGGACTCTCAACCACTGCACCACCAGGGAAGCCCCATAACAGCTTTTTATCTGAGTTTTATTCTTTAAAATATGATTAAAACCACCCATCATATTGGATATATTTCTGGACAATTCATAAAAATATGTAGGATGGTTACTTTATAGAGCTGGTAGAATTTCACTCGTGTGTGTGTGTGTGTATAAGGTATAAATAAGTGACATTAATGTACAATAGGTGACTATGCATTTAAATATAACATTCACTCAAATGCTTGTTTTTCAGTTATAACTTCTTATTTCTCTAATTTCCCACTCTGTTGTGATATGACAGTTTTATAGTTTTTAAGTAGGAACCTATGAAGGATAACAATGTGGAATAGTGGAAACTGGAACAAGGGAACAAGTTCGTTCTTTTTTCCCCCAAACTAGCTGTAGGACCTTAGGCAAGTCACTTATTTTCAGTGTGCTGTGCTGCTGCTTCCAAATAGCATCTATTGTTCCTTTATCTGATTATATTAAGTGATATAAATTCTTTTAAAAAAATTAAAAAACAAAGGAAACACAACCTATCAACCAGAGAGGCAGAAATAGCGACTGTAGTATTACCTCCTGATATTTTTTAATAGATATGTTATTTATTTCTGTGATGTACATTTTAATATAATTTTAGTCACAGCATATTTACTGCTTTATATTCTGAATTTTTTCACTTGTAACCACGTCATAGCTTTTTCTCTTGATATCCTTTGAAAGCATGATTCTGGGTGTTTGGATCTACTACGTTTGCTTCAGGTCTTGGGGAGTTTATTGTGGCAATTCAAATGTCACTAAAGAAAAAACAGGATGTTCAGTTATTCAGACAAGTCTCATGGGAACCCAAGGAAAGTTGAACAAGCAAGCGTCATTTGGACGAATAATTGCTGTAGTGGTGACAGTAATGATTGTAGTAATAATTGACATTTACTGAGCTAATGTGCCAGGTGCAATGGCTGAGTACCTTACAAATGTCTCATTTAATTATTATAACAACTATCTAATATGGGTCCTATTACTACCTCCATTTATAGATTAGAAAACTCATTCTTATCCAAGTTAAATAATTTGCCCAAGGCCAACAGCTAATAAGTAATAGAACAGTGTGAAGCTTTGACTCCACTGTTATCTACAATATAGAACCCACCTGACATGTTCACTGAAGAGGTTAAATGATGTGTAAATCCCTTGGCACACACTGAATATGCCTCAGTGAATGTTCATCATCATCATCATCCCTGCCACCACTAGTCAGTTATATTAAACTGCTTCCTCAGCAGCTGATCAGCCAGTGGATTGACTGTCCTTGGGTCCCACTAGCTGTGGCTGGGGGGCTGAAGAGGTCACAGTCCTGTACACTGTCCTATTAGCATAAAATCCAATATTTATTTATTCATTATCCTCTTGTTTAACTTAGCTCACTTTTAAACTATAGCATGAGAGGTTTACACTAGGTAATTTCTTAGGTTTCTAGTGGCTCCAGGGTTCTTAATTGTAAGGTTTCATTTTATCCAGTGTACAGATGGATAAGTTGAAGTACAAAGAATCAAGTGACGACTCTAAGTACATGGATAGTCATCAAAGGAAGTTATGGGAAACCCAGAGAAGCCAACTGGTGAACTTTTTTCCCCGATTTGTTAATGTGGGCTTAAAGAAAGATTTGTTGAAAACCAAGTATTAAAATGCTATGAAATACACAAACAAATAAATGAGGCCCTTGCTTTTGAGTGCACTACTTTTAAATCAGAGAAAAATGAGCATGGAGCCTGTTACCACTTTGCTCATGAACCTCCTTACAAATTCGAACTAGGAGCTCCTTTTGTAGTCATTCTCACCAATTAATGGAGCAAAAAGCCATTGATTTATTAATAGTAAGCTTATAGTCTCAAGTGCTAAGCATTTTGAATACAAAGTTAAACACAAACGCACACACAGTCCATATCTTCCCAAAATTATGCACCTTTAGGCTAGTGCTAATACCAAAATAGGACAGAGTTGTTTGGGAAAGGAGATCTTCTTCCAATATTAGTATACCTGTAGTTTGTCACCAAATACTTATTTAGAGCCTTGAGACTCTGGACCCCATTGTCTTTGAAATCTCACCAAGATTCTTGATGAACCAGAATAGGGGCAGCCTCTTTTCACAAAGCTAGATTCTTTGCAATTCCTAATATTTCCTAAATGATGATTCATTTGGTGGCTGCTTCATGAATGATGAGCCCATAGATGGAGTTCACTATTCCTCCATGACCCCTAAAAAATTCTAAAGCATTGTAGAAGGTCTGAGCCTTCCCATTGGGATTGAGATGGCAGGGAGAAAAGGTAGACACTATAGGAAACAGGATTTATGTATAATTGTTCTCTAAGTAAAAATCATATTTTATATATACACTTGTCTAGAAGTATCTATGAAAAATAACTAAGAAAAAACATCTTTGCAAAAGACATGTCACTTTTATTAATGCTGATAAGTTAAAGGTATGTATGGGCCTAGAAGATGAGGTAACGTGGAGAATCTCAGGCCCTGTTTGAGAATGCAACCACCTGACTCCCATTATGTTAATGAGCCTCTCACAGATCATTCTAAAATTTTACCCCCATCGTCTGTTTTAAAGCATCAAGAGTCAGGAACTTTAGAGTGAAAGCTGAAATTCCATCTTGGCACTTACTCTCTGATGTATATATTCCTATGGAAAATGTGCAGTACAGCACAGCCCCAATATACCACCTTGGTGTTTTGAGAATTCTGGAGAAAAACACTACCCCCCTTGGAAAGCAGCAGGGGTCATTGGAAATATATTGGATTATGAGTCAAGAAACCTGGATTCTGCCACTATTAACGTGACCCAGGAGAGTAACTTCATCAACTCAGGTATCCATTTTCTCATTTCTATAAAATTAAATTGCTGGACTAGGTTATAGCTAGGTTGTATGTGATACTGTCTTATCAACTTTCTCAAGTAATTGCATCTGTATCACCTTGAAACCAAAAAAAAATTGCTGTGTACAGACAGTTGTACAGTCTTTAGAGATTTCACTGAACTACAGAGAAGCAGAGGAAAAAAGGTAGTAAAATATTAGCAGCTAATTAAATGGTTGCCTTTAAAAATAATGAACAGAATTCCTTCTAAAGTCTAAAGTTGAGTGTTGTGTCAGTATTGTGAGTGGGTGAAAGACTTACCTATTGGGCAAAAGTCTCATCTAAGATGGAGATATATTGAAAAAAAAAGTGTCACAATGTGTTCACAGTGGGTTGACTTGTGAATGGTAGATAAATTTATTTCATTTAGATCCCAAGTGATACTCATAACCTGATTACTTCCTAGAATTGTGAATGGATAATATGTTTACTTCTGCAATAGTTGCTCTAGAGAAAAAACCAGATGCATAATCCGATGAACACTTAGATTTATATTGTGGTCCCTTAAACTGTACTCATCACCTACACAAATAATTATTACAGTCATCATAGAATATAAAAGAATAGTATAATTCTTTCCATTATATAACCAGGGAGATTTTTCTAATTCAAATTATTATTCCAGTATGATATTTTATGAGGTATTTGAATATTATCATGCCTGGGTTTAGAAATACTAAAATTTAAATGACTTAAGATCATAAGTCATCTGTAAGCTTGATTTCATCAAGACTGACCCTTTTCCAACCACTGATGAGAGAATTAAGCCCTGTTGCCCTAAGGGCACCATTGTGTGTAATGAATTTGTATATCCCTATGAACTTAGAACGGTAGCACTTATGTGCGTATGAGGGTTGTGGGTTGGTGGGGGGAGACTGAGAAAATAGCTGCTCAAATCATTTCCATGTTCTGCAGTTCAAATGAAGAACCTTGGTTGAGAAAGGCCCCAGGTGCCCAAGTTAGGTGATACTACTATTTTGCTTTCCTTTGATGCCCATAAAAATATTTAGATTTAGTTATAAAGGCAACTGAAAATGGCAGATGAAAATGATGAGCCCTGGCAAGACTGATTGAACACAAGAGGATCCCAGCTCAAACATAAGCCTGAGGGTTAGACTAGATGACTTTTCACACTCCTTTTATCTGGGTCCCTTTGATTTTATGACGCTCAAGACCTCTTCAAAGTCTTCTGATCCAATGTCTTTTACTTGGTACTTTCATCAAAAGCTTGAGTTTTCTAATTCACTTTAGCCTTAGACAGGTGACCTGGAAATCAATTTTTTTTACCCATACGTTGGGAACCTTGATACCATGCCTTTGTACAACCTCACACCAGTTTACACAGAAAATCTCAGAGATGGTCTCTTAGGCACTTCAACTTTACTGTCCAGCTAGACCTTTGCAAATGTAAACTCTGTGACAGACCAAAAATGATCATTCTTCTAGTTTAGTCACAGCCAAAAAAAAAAAAAACTAATAAAATAGGAAGACCAACTAGGAGGATCTCATCCTCTGTGGGCAAGCATACCAAAAGAAAAAAATGTAAAGGTAAGACCGCTCCATAACTTAGTGATTCCATATATTTATATTTTCTCCTCTCTAATAAATGTTAAAAAGCCATCCCTCTTTTCCAGTGTCAGTGGGCTGTTGCCTCCGTGGGTGAAAGCATTCTTTTCCCCTGAAAAGTGCATGACAGGGCAATTTTCTAAGAAATGAAAAATGGCTGCCATGCTCATCACATCAGATGGATACCACATGAAGTGGAGTGTGGTCCCTTTGTTTCCTCGTGAGTGTCACCAGCTCGTCTATTTGTAGAGCTGTAATAAAAACAGCTTCTTTACTGTGCGTCCTGTTGGTTTATACCAACCACATCAGGTCCATAAACCATGGTATGTTAAAGTGTAATAGACTGTGTAAAGAATACTAGGAAGATACTCCAACCTCTGTCCCTTCTGCTCATTTCACAATTTACTACCTCCCAGGTGGGCATCCATAAATATGACTTAATTATGTTTGGCATAAAACCCCCACTTTCTTTGAAGAGTGACCTCCTTCTGCCACTTTCAGTGCATGAATGCCACCCTCATGGGGATAAAATGTTGGCTATCTCAGTACATCTAGATGATGAATGTTCTTAGTCTATTTTCTGGAAGTGTCATTTTACTTATAAAAACTTTACATTTTTGTAATTACTGTATTCAGAAAATTCAGTCTGATATAAATGAAACTCAAGGGTTTATGTTCTTTGTGCCTGTGATATATCAATCTAAATGATGTATCAGTCTAAAACAGGATATATGGTAACAGGATGAAAAACAGTATTTTCTTGCCCTTTGATTCTACTGGACTCTTTCATTTTGCTGCAGAAAGAAAATGGAAGATTAGAAATTGCTGTGCCAGGAAATGGGCCCTGGTCCCTCAATAGGGAGATAGTGAGCAGGGAGTGTATTCTGTTAGTTTGGGTCCCTTGCTGTCAGTTTATCCATCTGTCAGATAAGTGGAGTAGCTACTAGGTTTTACTTGAGAGAAACACTATGGAAAAGATTAGGTCGCTGCCCTCAAGAAGCACGGAGTTTGGTAGAGTTAAGCAGACTGCCAGCCAATGATTCCAGTACTGTGTCCCACGTTTGTGAACACAGTGCTGTTGGAGCTCCGCAGAAAGAGTGCTCACCACTCCATGGAGGAGAGGGCCACGTGGAGGGCTTCACATGGGAGGTCATTGTAAAGCTCAGTTTTTGAAGAAAGGAAAGACATTTACAGTGGGAGTGTTTAGGAAGGAGAAAGGCAGGAGGAGGAAGCATTCAAAGCAGAGGAAACAGTTTTCCCAGCACATCTATTGAAGAGACTGTCTTCTCCATGGTATGTTCTTGCCTCCTTTGTCATAGATTGATTGACCATAAGTGCGTGGGTTTATTTCTGGGTTCTCAATTTGGTTTCATTGATCTCTGTGTCTGTTTTTGTGCCAGTACCATACTGTGTTTATTACTGTAGCTTTGTAGTATTGTCTGAAGTCAGGGATCATGTTTCCTTCAGCTCTGTTCTTCCTTCTCAAGATTGTTTTGGCTATTTGGGGTCTTTTGTATTTCCATACAAATTTTAAAATTATTTGTTCTAGTTCTGTGAAAAATGTCCTTGGTATTTTTGATAGGGATTGCATTGAATCTGTAGATTGTCTTGAATAGTATGGTCATTTTAATAGTAATCTTTCAGTCCAAGAACATGGTATATCTTTCTTCATCTGTTTGTATCATCTTCAGTTTCTTTCATCAGTGTCTTACAGTTTTCTGAGAACTGATCTTTTACACCTTTGAGTAGGTTTATTCCTAGGTATTTTATTCTTTTTGATGTGATTGTAAATGGGATTGTTTCCTTAATTTCTCTTTCTAATATCTACTTGTAAAAGAGTGAAATTAGAACATTTACTCTCACAATATTAAAAAATAAACTCAAAATGGATTAAAGACCTAAATGTAAGACCAGAAACCATAAAACTCCTGGAGGAAAATGTAGGTAGACTACTCTGACATAAATCGTAGCAATATTTTTTTGGATCCAGCCCCCAAAGCAAAGGAAATAAAAGCAAAAATAAACAAATAGGACCTAATTAAACTTAAAAGCTTTTGCACAGCAAAGGAAACCATCAACAAAAAAGAAAAGGCAGCTTACTGAATGGGAGAAAATATTTGCAAGTGTGATATGACTAATAAGGGGTTAATATCCAAAATATATAAACAGCTCATATAGCTCAACATTAAGAAAACAAACAACCCAATTGAAAGATGGGCAGAAGACCTGAATAGACATTTTTCCAAAGAGTACCTGCAGATGGCCAACAGGCACATGAAAAGATGCTCAGCATTGCTAATCATCAGAGAAATGCAAATCAAAACCACAATGAGGGGACTTCCCTGGTGGTCCAGTGGTTAAGACTTCACCTTCCAGTGCAGGGGGTGTGGGTTCGATCCCTGGTCAGGGAGCTAAGATCCCACATGGCTTGGGGCCAAAAAACCAAAACATAAAAAAAAAAGCAA
Organism: Mesoplodon mirus; assembly: GCF_964341445.2. Lineage (NCBI taxonomy): Eukaryota > Metazoa > Chordata > Mammalia > Artiodactyla > Ziphiidae > Mesoplodon > Mesoplodon mirus. The sequence continues at coordinate 110,847,446 of NC_138979.1, read as the reverse complement.
TACTGTAACAAATTCAATAAAGACTTTAAAAATGGTCCACATCAAAAAAAAAAAAAAAAAAAGAAAATCTTAAAAAAAAGAAAAAAAAACACAGTGAGATATCACCTCACATGTGTCAGAATGACTATTGTCAAAAAGGCCACAAATAACAAATGTTGGTGAGGATGTGGAGAAAAGGGAACCCTCCTACACTGTTGGTGGGAATATAAATTGGTGCAGCCACTGTGGAAAACAGTACGGAGGTTTCTCAAAAAACTAAATATAGAACTACCATATGACCCAGCAGTTCCACTCCTGGCTATATATCCAGAAAAAATCAAAAACACTAATTTGAAAAGATGCATGCACCCCAGTGTTCACAGCAGCATTATTTATAATTGCCAAGATATGGAAGCAACCTAAGTGTCCATCAACAAATTAATGAATAAAGAAGATGTGGCATGTATATACAATGGAATACTAGTCAGCCATAAAAAATGAATGAAATTTTGCCACTTGCATCAACATGGATGGACTTGGGGGGGTATTATGCTTAGTGAAGTAAGGCAGACAGAGAAAGACAAATACTCTATGTTATCACTTATATGTGGAATCTAAAAAATACAACAAACTAATGAATATAACACAAAAAGAAACAGATTCACAGATACAAACTAGTGGTTACCAATGGGGAGAGGGAAGCGGGGGAGGGGCGTGTTAGGGGTAGGGGATTAAGAAGTACAGACTCGGGCTTCCCTGGTGGTGCAGTGGTTGAGAGTCCGCCTGCCGATGCAAGGGACACAGGTTCGTGCCCCAGTCCAGGAAAATCCCACATGCCGCGGAGTGGCTAGGCCCGTGAGCCATGGCCGCTGAGCCTGTGCGTCCGGAGCCTGTGCTCCGCAACAGGAGAGGCCACAACAGTGAGAGGCCCGTGTACCGCAAAAAAAAAAAAAAAAAAAAAAAAAAAAGAAGTACAGACTCTTATGTATAAAATAAGCTACAAGGATGTATTGTACAACACAAGGAATATAGCCAATATTTTATAATAACTATAAAGAGTATAACCTTTAAAAATTGTGAATCACTGTATTGTACACCTGTAACTTATACAATGTTGCACATCAAGTATACTTCAATAAAAAAATTTTAAAAATTTAAACAGCAGAGGAAGCAGTATGCCAAATGATAAAGGCACAAGAAAATAGGAGGAATGCCGGGAACGGCGAGGAGTCCCACATCACAGGAGCATGGGGCACATAGTGGAAGCAGCAGGAGCCAGGTTGTGGAGGGCTTACTGTACCTTGTGAGTTAAGTGCATCCCAGAAGGCGTGGAGGGGAGGAGCCACTAGTGAACACACTAAGCAGAGCAGTGGTATAATGCAGTTTGCCTTTTAAACTGGCAATCTGGTAGCAATGCAGAGAACTGGATATATTGTGCAAGCAGGGAACCTGCTGCAGGTCACTATATGGAGCCTAGAACTTAAGGAATCTTTGCTCTCAGAAAACTTACCTTGTTAAAACAGACCCCTATCATTATCTTTCCTTTAGCATTGGAGAAGTAACTCAGTTAATCAGACCAAAGATTGCATAACCTATGATCATTAAGTGTGAAAAGAATTAGGTGAGGGGACTTCTCTGGTGGCGCAGTGGTTAAGAATCCACCTGCCAGCACAGGGGACACGGGTTCGAGCCCTGGTCCAGGAAGATCCCTTATGCCTCGGAGCAACTAAGGCTGTGCGCCACAACTACTGAGCCTGTGCTCTAGAGTCCGTGTGCCACAACTGCTGAGCCCACATGCCACAACTACTGAAGCCCGTGCGCCTAGAGCCCACGCTCCGCAACAAGAGAAGCCACCACAAGGAGAAACCCATGCACCACAATGAAGAGTAGCCCCTGCTCGCCACAACTAGAGAAAGCCCATTTGCAGCAACGAAGACCCAATGCAGCCAAAAAAAAAAAAAAAAAGTGAGAATAATCATAAGTACCTTTCCCCTCACACCTACCCCCTTAACTCCCAGTATGTGCAGACTTATCAACCAGTTTCTCTCTTTTTCTCCTGAGGAGTAAATAAAACAAAATGAGCTGAAAGAACAAATAAAATAACTTTAGGTCAGACATAGGGAACATTCCTGTGTTCCTGTTTCACAGGAACAGCTCCTGTGAAAAAGCTTTAGGGTAAGGACATCAGCTTTGTGAGTAAAATGGGAAAACAGTGAGGTTTTGAGCAGAGGACACCTGATCTGACGTGAAAATGATCACAGGGAGAATTATCGTCTACTGAGAATGGTTGTTGACATTCTTAAGCAAGAAAAGAGCATTTTGCTTGAAATTCTGTATTATTCATCCCAAAGTCAGAGAGCTGGAGCAGTGACTACTAGCATTTGCTTCTAGCCAATCAGTAATAAATGGCAGCCATCCGTGGGTGCCTGGCATGTGTTTGTCACTGTGTTCATCTCTCATGTTCATTGTGTCCAATAGTTACAACCACCTTGTAAGATAAATCTTATCATTCCAATTTTATGGGCAAGGCTCAGTGCAGTTAAGTGACTTCCCCAAAGTCTTTCAGTTAATAAGTGGCAGAGCAGAAATTCAACTCAGGTCCACCTGCCGCAAAACGCAAGCTCTGTCCACTCGACTATACTTGTATTTAACTTGGCCAAAGCAGCCATCCCACTGGAAGCTTGAATCCCCAGCAGCCTCTACATGACAAGGAACCGTCAAAGATCTGACTGCAATGATTCTGATTCACCCAAGCACTGTGCCCTTTTCATGTAGCCCTCATAACTATGTGGGAGGTAGGTGTTATCATTATTTTCCAGAGGAGGAAACTGGAACACAGGACACTAGCAACTTCTCCATGACATTTAAGTGGCAGAGCTGGGCTTAAAACTCAGCCTTTAAGTCTCTTGAGTTCTGATTTGCATTCTTTGGGGCCACAACCATTGAATAGAAAGGGCCATTTCTGCTTCACTTGGTAGGCCACAGCACTTATGAATTTCAGAATTGTTATTGTGGGGCAATTTTACGATAACTAATGAGACAATGGCCATCAAATGAACCAGGAAACAAAATGCCAAGGCATTAAAGATTTACAAAAGCAAATGGCCTTTATTCAGTAAAGGCTGCATTAAGTACAATCCACATAAATATCTCTTAAACAAAAAACACCTTCTAAAGAAGCTGTGTTGCTTTCTCCCTGCAACACAGAATTGTGAGAAATAAATATTGTTCTTTAACAGAGAAAATTAAAATGGAAGAAAAGCAACACAGTTCTATCAGTGACAGGGAAATTATAGTATGCTGTAGGTAGGTCAACAAGCAGACTTACCATTCCACTCTCTGCTGGCCCCTCCAGTAAATCACCATCATCACAGTGTATACCTAGACTTGATAAAGAACTTGGGAAAACAGAATTGATGTTAAGCGAAACATCTCATTTTAGTACTCTAGTTTGTTTTTCTTATTGCCTTAAACTGTGAGACTATCAACATTCTAAGCAACTCTTTTATTCCCCTGATTTGAAAAATAATTTGTTGCAGACAATGAAACAGCTTCTTGAGAAAGAAAGAAAAGAGAGAAGAGCAAGGTCGGGGATGCCTGTTATATCTCCATCTCCCCTAGTGCTGTGTCAGTATCTGACAACACCTCCAAACTTACTCTTCTAGAAGCCTACCCACCCCACTACCCCACACCTAGCACCAAATCTAAACTGAAAAAGAAGCACATATATACTCTGTCCATGGCATTGTTGCATAGAAAACTAAGGAAACTCCACACATGGATTCAGGGCCACGACTCGTCATATTTGTAGGGTAAGGACAGTTTCCATCTAAGATGTACCATCTTCAATTTAAACACTGTCTCTCCCTTTTTGTGCCGGGTACCTCTGTGGCATGCTCTGGCTGCCTACGCACCCCTAATTCAGTAACCCACATAGAGTCTCCTTCTATAGGCAACAATCCGTACTCTGGAATTTTTTTCTTTTTTTGCTACCCCTCATCGAAAATTACTTATACTGCATCTTATTCTCTCAGGTTTAATTGTCTGTCTTCCCCTAGAATGAAAGTTCTGTAGGGGCATTTGTCTGCTTTCTTCACTGGGGATCCCACGCACCTAGAACAGGGTGTGGCACGTGGAATGAAAGAACAGACCCACCTATGTCATGATGTCTGTAGCTACTAGAGCTTGCAGAGCCAGATACGGCCAGTGGGAATGGGATCTTTCTCCTACAGAACGTTTGAAACATCTTTCTAAAGTTGGGAACATATGTTTAAAATATCCTAGCTGTGGGACTTCCCTGGTGGTCTAGTGGTTAAGAATCCACCTTCCAATGCTGGGGACATGGGTCCAATCACTGGTTGGGGAACTAAGATCCTGCATGCCGCGGGGCAACTAACCCCACGCGCTGCAACTACTGAGCCCGCACACCACAACTAGAGAGAAGCCCATGCACTGCAATGAAAAGATCCCGCACGCTGCAATGAAGATCCCGCATGCTGCAACTAAGACCTGACGCAGCCAAATAAATAAATAAATTATATATATATATATATATATATATATATATATATATATATATATATATATATATATATATATGTTAAAAAAACAAAAAACCAAAAACCTAGCTTCTCTGAAAAAGGTGGAAGATCGGTTAGCAGTGGCTAGTGCCTTCCCTCCCTTAAATGGGGCATGGCCTTCCCATTTCTCTCCCACTCCCTGGTGGCTTCCCTGCACTGGGATTGTGTCAGTTCCAGTATTGAAGAGTTAGAGAGAGAATTTTGGAATGTTAAGGTTCTTACACTTGGCCTACAATTACCTTATTTGTTGGTGATGTTGGAACTTGAGTTTGTGACTCCAGTCTTTAAACATTTTCCTTCTAGATAATGTCTTTTTTGTTTTGCTCAGAGCGTTTTGAGGACTTAAAATGTATAATGACATGGTTGGAAATTTCACACATTGTGGCAGGAGAAATATTTTAGGCTGGTGGAGATTCAAGGGCACACCAGGGGGGTGACTGCCTTTTCTGTCTGTACATAGGCCCTTGGCTTAGGAAGACTTGAGATCTCTAGGTTCTTCTCCTTTTCCTGAAGGCTCTTGTCCCCAAAACCCTCAGAGGTTCTGCAGAATGCACTGCCTCTTAGTAATACCTCTTTTTACATTTGGATGCTGTTTTTTCCCAAATAACCATATTCATAGAGCTATTGCACAAGCTTAATCTCATCTTAATTCAGTTTGGAGAGGGTATTTCTCTCTAAATTTATATGCAATGACGGGTTGACCACAGTCTGCTTAGCACAAAGTGGAAGTAACCAGTTAGAAACACCTGGTGACAGAGAACAACAGCTGTGCTCCAGGAAGATCACTCGTGCCTTAAAGGAATTTTCCCCCTTGTTTGGCCATGTGCATAATTAATAATCACTGGATAAGAACAAACCAGTAGTTTGTTTCACATTTGGGGGAACTTGGTAGCCTATGAGAGACGTAAGTCACTTCTCTGTATCTGATTGACTAAGAACCCAACTAATTCACAGAGATTCCTGCTAGGAGGATGGGGGGAATCATAGCACAAAAGATAGCAATGACTATGACTTTACCGAGAAGGATGTCGTTATCCAAGCCAAATCATTTTAATATAAAAAAATATTTTTGTTGAAATTTACTGGACTTAGAGATAATACTATACAACTTTAGCCTGACATTCTTCTTTAGCCTATGTTCATATTCTGAATATAAAGTTTTATGTTTAGGAAACTTAATATCTCTCTACTTAAGCAACCATTGTCCAATATATACATTTTTAGCTAAAATAATTTATTTAATATGTGGACACTTTTCCGTGTTTAAGGCACAAAAGAAAACAGGCCAGGTGAAGTGGCTGCTGTCTTGAAGCTTCCATTCAATGTCGTATAATAAACAAATGAGTAACTGCATAGTCTGTCAAGTAGACAGAGGCTATAGGGAAAAGGGTGGGGAGGAAACATGGCAAGGGATGGTCTTTAATTTAGCAGAATCATAGAAGGTGATGTTTGAGCTGAGACCTAATGGAGTGAGGGACCCAGTCATGCCGAGTCTGTGGGCAGGGTGCCCCAGGGAGGAGGAAAGGCAAGTGCAAAGATCCCCAGTGCACATGCTCAGTGTGCTCCATCAGCCAGCTGGCCAGCCAGACTGGAAAGGAATGAGCATGGGAAGGAGGAGGAATGTCACAGGGGAGCCAGGGTCTAGAATGGCAGGGCCTCGGGGCCACTGTGAAGACTTCAGGGGTTATGTCAAGAGAGATGGCAAGCTATTCTGAGCAGGGGAGTAACTTGACAAAATTTACATTTTATCATCAGTGATAAAGTGAATGATGATGAGGTGCCAGTAATACCTGTCACGTCATTTATTGAGCGTGTTTTAGGTGCTAAGGGCTTTACATGTATTGTCTCATTTAATCTTTATAACAGCTGTAGAATGGTGGTCTCTGTGGCTATGCTAAGAGGACAGATGAGGCCGTAACTACACAGTTGATCATGAGTGACTTGCCTAGTCACACAGGTAGCACATGGCAGAGCTAGGCTTAATTTAAAGTGATATTTTAAAATCCTTTAATACCTTTCATGAAGTATCACAACATAGGCCCTAGATACAATTGATTTTCTTTTCCCATTCATTTTGCATCATTGTAGCCATAATGAAAGGAATCTTTTTTTAATTGAAGTATAGTTGATTTACAATGTTGTGTTATTTTCTCCTCCTCTACAGCAAAGTGATTCAATTATACATATGTATACATTTTTAATATCTTTATTGGAGTATAATTGCTATACAATGGTGTGTTCGTTTCTGCTTTATAACAAAGTGAATCAGCTATACATATACATATATCCCCATATCTCTTCCCTCTTGCATCTCCCTCCCACCCTCTCTATCCCACCCCTCTAGGTGGTCACAAAGCACCCAGATGATCTCCCTGTGCTATGCGGCTGCTTCCCACCAGCTATCTGTTTTACATTTGGTAGTGTATATATGTCCATGCCACTCTCTCACTTCATCCCAGCTTACACTTCCCCCTCCCCGTGTCTTCAAGTCCATTCTCTACGTCTGCGTCTTTATTCCTGTCCTGCCCCTAGGTTCTTCATAACGATTTTTTTTCTTTTTTTTTTAGATTCCATATATATGTGTTAGCATACGGTATTTGTTTTTCTCTTTCTGACTTATTTCACTCTGTATGACAGACTCTAGATCCATCCACCTCACTACAAATAACTCAATTTCATTTCTTTTTATGGCTGAGTACAATTCCATTGTATATGTGTGCCACATCTTCTTTATCCATTCATCTGTCGATGGACACTTAGGTTGCTTCCATGTCCTGGCTATTGTAAATAGAGCTGCAATGAACATTGTGGTACATGACTCTTTTTGAATTATGGTTTTCTCAGGGTATATGCCAAAGAGTGGGATAGCTGGGTCGTATGGTAGTTCTATTTTTAGTTTTTTTAAGGAACCTCCATACTGTTCTCCATAGTGGCTGTATCACTTTACATTCCCACCAACAGGGTTTCCTTTTCTCCACACCCTCTCCAGCATTCATTGTTTGTAGATATTTGACGATGGCCATTCTGAGTGATGTGAGGTGATACCTCATTGTACTTTTGATTTGCATTTCTCTAATGATTTTGATATTGAGCATCCTTTCATGTGTTTGTTGGCAACTGTATATCTTCTTTGGAGAAATGTCTATTTAGATCTTCTGCCCATTTTTAGATTGGGTTCTTTGTTTTTTTGATATTGAGCTGCATGAGCTGCTTGTAAATTTTGGAGATTAATCCTTTGTCAGTTGCTTCATTTGCAAATATTTTCTCCCATTCTGAGGGTTGTCTTTTCATCTTGTTTATGGTTTCCTTTGCTGTGCAAAAGCCTTTCAGTTTCATTAGATCCCATTTGTTTATTTTTGTTTTTATTTCCACTTCTCTAGGAGGTGGATCAAAAAGGATCTTGCTGTGATTTATGTCATAGAGTGTTCTGCCTATGCTTTCCTCTAAGAGTTTTATAGTGTCTGGCCATACGTTTAGGTCTTTAATCCATTTTGAGTTTATTTTTGTTTATGTTGTTAGGGAGTGTTCTAATTTCATTCTTTTACATGTAGCTGTCCAGTTTTTCCAGCACCACTTATGGAAGAGGCTGTCTTCATTGTATATGCTTGCCTCATTTATCAAAAATAAGGTGACCATATGTGTGTGGGTTTATCTCTGGGCTTTCTATCCTGTTCCACTGATCTATATTTCTGTTTTTATGCCACTACCATACTGTCTTGATTACTTTGTAGTAGCTTTGTAGTATAGTCTGAAGTCAGGGAGCCTGATTCCTCCAGCTCCGTTTTTCTTTCTCAGGATTGCCTTGGCTATTCAGAGTCTTTAGTGTTTCCATACAAATTGTGAAATTTTTTGTTCTAGTTCTGTGAAAAATGCCATTGGTAGTTTGATAGGGATTGCACTGAATCTGTAGATTGCTTTGGGCAGTGTAGTCATTTTCACAGGGTTGATTCTTCAAATCAAAGAACACGGTGTATCTCTCCACCTGTTTGTATCATCTTTAATTTCTTTCATCAGTGTCTTATAGTTTTCTGCTATATGTTCTGCTATGTTCTGCTAATTTTGGATCCTGCTACTTTACCAAATTCATTGATTAGCTCTACTAGTTTTCTGGTGGCATCCTTAGGATTATCTATGTATAGTATCATGTCATTTGCAAACAGTGACAGTTTTACTTCTTCTTTTCCTATTTTGATTCTTTTTATTTCTTTTTCTTCTCTGATTGCTATGGCTAAAACTTCCAAAACTATGTGGAATAATAGTGGTGAGAGTGGGCAACCTTGTCTTTTTCCTGATCTTAGTGGAAATGGTTTCAGTTTTCCACCATTGAGAATGATGTTGGCTGTGGGTTTGTCATATATGACCTTTATTATGTTGAGTTAAGTTCCCTCTATGCCTACTTTCTGGAGGGCTTTTGTCATAAATCGGTGTTGAATTTTGTTGACAGCTTTTCCTGCATCTGTTAACAGAGATGATCATATGGTTTTTACCCTTCAGTTTGTTAATATGGTGTATCACATTGATTGATTTGCGTATATTGAAGAATCCTTGCATTCCTGGGATAAACCCCACTTGATCATGGTGTATGATCCTTTTAATGTGCTGTTGGATTCTGTTTGCTAGTATTTTGTTGAGGATTTTTGCATCTATGTTCATCAGTGATATTGGCCTGTAGTTTTCTTTCTTTGTGACATCTTTGTCGGGTTTTGGTATCAGGGTGATAGTGGCCTTGTAGAATGAATTTGGAAGTGTTCCTCCCTCTGCTATATTTTGGAAGAGTTTGAGAAGGATAGGTGTTAGCTCTTCTCTAAATGTTTGATAGAATTCGCCTGTGAAGCCATCTGGTCCTGGGCTTTGGCTTGTTGGAAGATTTTTAATTGCAGTCTCAATTTCATTGCTTGTGATTGGTCTGTTTATATTTTCTATTTCTTCCTGGTTCAGTCTCAGAAGGTTGTGCTTTTCTAAGAATGTGTTCATTTCTTCCCAGTTGTCTATTTTATTGACATGTAGTTGCTTATAGTAATCTCTCATGATCCTTTGTATTTCTGCAGTGTCACTTGTTACTTCTCCTTTTTCATTTCTAATTCTAATGATTTGAGTCTTCTCCCTTTTTTTCTTGATGAGTCTGGCTAATGGTTTATCAGTTTTGTTTATCTTCTCACAGAACCAGCTTTTAGTTTTATTGGTCTTTGCTATTGTTTCCTTCATTTCTTTTTCATTTTTTTCTGATCCGATCTTTATGATTTCTTTCCTTCTGTGAAGTTTGGGGGGATTTTGTTCTTCTTTCTCTAATTGCTTTAGGTGTAAGGTTAAGTTGTTTATTTGAGATGTTTCTTGTTTCTTGAGGTAGGATTGTATTGCTATAAACTTCCCTCTTAGAACTGCTTTTGCTGCATCCCATAGATTTTGGGTTGTTGTTTTCATTGTTATTTGTCTCTAGGTATTTTTTAATTTCCTCTTTGATTTCTTCAGTGATCTCTTGGTTATTTAGTAATGTATTGTTTAGCCTCCATATGTTTGTATTTTTTACAGATTTTTTTTCCTATAACTGATATCTAGTCTCATAGCATTGTCGTCAAAAAAAAAATACTTGAATCAATTTCACATTTTCTTAAATTTACCAAGGCTTGATTTGTGACCCAAGATATGATTTATCCTGGAGAATGTTCCATGAGCACTTGAGAAGAAAGTGTATTCTGTTCTTTTTGGATGGAATGTCCAGTAAATATCAATTAAGTCCATCTTGTTTAATGTATCATTTAAAGCTTGTGTTTCCTTATTTATTTTCATTTTGGATGATCTATCCATTGGTGAAAGTGGGGGCTAAAGTCCCCTACTATGATTGTGTTACTGTCGATTCCCCCATTTATGGCTGTTAGTATTTGCCTTAGGTATCCAGGTGCTCCTACGCTGGGTGCATAAATATTTACAATTGTTGTATCTTCTTCTTGGACTGATCCCTTGATCATTATGTAGTGTCCTTCTTTGTCTCTTGTAATAGTCTTTAACGTCTTTCTTTTTTTTTTTTTTTTTTTTGCGGTACGTGGGCCTCTCACTGTTGTGGCCTCTCCTGTTGCGGAGCACAGGCTCCAGACCTGCAGGCTCAGCAGCCATGGCTCATGGGCCCAGCCGCTCCGCGGCATGTGGGATCTTCCTGGAGTGGGGCACGAACTCATGTCTCCTGCATCGGCAGGCGGACTCTCAACCACTGCACCACCAGGGAAGCCCACAGCTTTCTTTTGATTTCCATTTGCATGGAATATCTTTTTCCATCCCCTCACTTTCAGTCTGTATGTGTCCCTAGGTCTGTAGTGGGTCTCTTGTAGACAGCATATATATGGGTCTTGTTTTTTTATCCATTCAGCCAGTCTATGTCTTTTGGTTGGAGCATTTAATCCATTTACATTTAAGGTAATTATCAATATCTATGTTCCTATTACCATTTTCTTAATTGTTTTGGGTTTGTTATTATAGGTCTTTTCCTTCTCTTTTGTTTCCTGCCTAGAGGAGTTCCTTTAGCATTTGTTGTAAAGCTGGTTTGGTGGTGCTGAATTCTCTTAGCTTTTGCTTGTCTGTAAAGGTTTTAATTTCTCCATCAAATCTGATTCTTGATTGTAGGTTTTCCCCTTTCATCACTTTAAATATGTCCTGCCGGTCCCTTCTGGCTTGCAGAGTTTCTGCTGAAAGATCAGCTGTTAACCTTATGGGGATTCCCATGTATGTTATTTGTTGTTTTTCCCTTGCTGTTTTTAATATGTTTTCTTTGTATTTAATTTTTGATAATTTGATTAATATGTGTTTTGGCATGTTTCTTCTTGGATTTATCCTGTATGGGACTCTCTGCACTTCCTGGACTTGATTAACTATTTCCTTTCCCATATCAGTGAAGTTTTCAACTATAATCTCTTCAAATATTTTCTCAGTCCCTTTCTTTTTCTCTTCTTCTTCTGGCACCCCGATAATTCAAACGTTCGTGTGTTTAATGTTGTCCCAGAGGTCTCTGAGACTGTCCTCAATTCTTTTCATTCTTTTTTCTTTATTCTGCTCTGCAGTAGTTATTTCCACTATTTTATCTTCCAGGTCACTTATCCATTCTTCTGCCTCAGTTATTCTGCTATTGATTCCTTCTAGAGAATTTTTAATTTCATTTATTGTGTTGTTCATCATTGTTTGTTTGCTCTTTCATTCTTCTAGGCCCTTGTTAAACGTTTCTTGTATTTTCTCCATTCTATTTCCAAGATTTTGGATCATCTTTACTGTCATTACTCTGAATTCTTTTCCAGGTAGACTGCCTATTTCCTCTTCATTTGTTTGTTCTGGTGGGTTTTTACCTTTCTCCTTCATCTGCTGTGTGTTCTCTGTCCTCTCAGTTTGCTTAACTTACTGTGTTTGGCATCTCCTTTTCGCAGGCTGCAGGTTCGTCATTCCCATTGTTTTTGGTGTCTGCTCCCAGTGGGTAAGGTTGGTTCAGTGGGTTGTGTAGGCTTCCTGGTGGAGTTGACTAGTACCTGTGTTCTGGTGGATGAGGCTGGATCTTGTCTTTCTGGTGGGCAGGGCTGTGTCTGGTGGTGTGTTTTGGGGTGTCTGTGACTTCATTATGATTTTAGGCAACATCTCTGCTAATGGGTGGGGTTGTGTTCCTGTCTTGCTAGTTGTTTGGCATAGGGTGTCCAGCACTGTAGCTTGCTCCTCGTTGAGTGGAGCTGGGTCTTAGCATTGAGGTGGAGATCTCTGGGAGAGTTTTCACCATTTGATATTACATGGAGCCAGGAGATATCTGGTGGACCAATGTCCTGAACTCGGCTCTCCCACCTCAGATGGACAGGCCTGACACCCCCCGGAGCACCAAGACCCGTCAGCCACACGGCTCAGAGGAAAAGGGAGAAAAAAGGAAGGAAGGGAGGGAGGGAGGGAGGAAGGAAAAATAAAATAAAGTTATTAAAATAAAAAATAATTATTAAACATATTAAAAGATTTTTAAGTAATTAAAAAAGAAAAGAAAGAGGAGAGCAACCAAACCAAAAAACAAATCCACCAATGATAACAAGTGCTAAAAACTATACTAAAAAAAAAACGGACAGACAGAACCCTAGGACAAATGGTAAAAGCAAAGCTATACAGACAAAATGACACAAAGAAGCATACACATACATACTCAAAAAAAGAGAAAAAGGAAAAAAAAATACATATTGTTGTTCCCAATGTTCACCGTCTCAATTATGGGATGATTCGTTGTCTATTCAGGTATTCCACAGACACAGGGTACATCAAGTTGATTGTGGAGATTAAATATGCTGCTCCTGAGGCTGCTGGGAGAGATTTACCTTTCTCTTCTTTTTTCACACAGCTCCTGGGGTTCAGCTTTGGATTTGGCCCCGCCTCTGCGTGTAGGTTGCCTGAGGGCGTCTGTTCTTCGCTCAGACAGGACGGGGTTATTAAAGTAGCAGCTGATTAGGGAACTCTGGCTCACTCAGGCGGGGGGGAAGGGAGGGTTATAGAATGCAGGGCCAGCCTGCTGCGGCAGAGGCCAACACGACGTTGCAACAGCCTGAGGCGTGCTGTGTGTTCTCCCGGGGAAGTTGTCCCTGGATCACGGGACCCAGGCAGTGGCAAGCTGCACAGGCTCCCAGGAGGGGAGGTGTGGGTAGTGACCTGTGCTTGCACACAGGCTTCTTGGTGGCTGCAGCAGCAGCCTTAGCATTTCATGCCTGTCTCTGGTGTCCGCGCTGATAGCCGTGGCTTGCGCTCATCTCTGGAGCGCGTTTAGGCAGTGCTCTGAGTCCCCTCTCCTCGTGCACCCCGAAACAATGGTCTCTTGCCTCTTAGACAGGCCCAGGCTTTTTCCCCTACGTTCTTTTTTATTTTTTAATATTCTTTTCCATTACGTTTATCACAGGATATTGAATATAGTTCTGTGTGCTATATAGGAGGACCTTGTTATTTATCCATTATATATATACTAGTTTGCATCTGCTAATCCCAAACTCCCCCTCCATCCCTCCTCCATACCCCTTCCCCCTTGGCAACCACATGTCTGTTCTTTATGTCGGTGAGTCTGTTTCTGTCTCATAGATAAGTTCATTTGTGTCATATTTTAGATTCCACATGTGATATCATATGGTGTTTGTCTTTCTCTTTCTTACTTCACTTAGTATGATAATCTCTAGGTCCATCCATGTTGCTGCAAATGGCATTATTTCATTCCTTTTTATGGCTGAGTAATATTCCATTGTATATATGTACCACATCTTCTTTATCCGTTCATCTGTTGATGGATATTTAGGTTGTTTCCATGTGCTGGCTACTGTGAATAGTGCTGCAATGAACATTGGGGTTGCATGTATCTTTTTGAATTATAGTTTTGTCCAGATATATGCCCAGGAGTGGGATTGCTGGATCATATGGCAACTCTATTTTTAGTTTTTTGAGGAACCTCCATACTGTTTTTCATAATAGCTGCACCAACTTACATTCCCACCAACAGTGTAGGAGGGTTCCCTTTTCTCCACACCCTCTCTAGTATTTGTTATTTGTATACTTTTTAGTGATGGCCATTCTGACTGGTGTGAGGTAGTTTTGATCTTTGATCTCATTGTAGTTTTTATCTTTTATGTGCCTGTTGGCCATCTGTATGTCTTCTTTGGAGAAATGTCTATTTAGGTCTTCTGCCCATTTTTCGATTAGGTTACTTGTTTTTTTGTTGTTGAGTTGTATGAGCTGTTTGTATATTTTGGAAATTAAGCCCTTGTTGATCACATCTTTTGCAAGTATTTTCTCCCATTCTGTAGGTTGTCTTTTCATTTTGTTTATGGTTTCCTTCACTTTGCAAAAGCTTGTAAGTTTGACTTGGTCCCATTTGTTCATTTTTGCTTTTATTTCTATTGCCTTGGGAGACTGACCTAAGAAAACATTGGTACAATTTATGTCAGGGAATGTTTTGCCTATGTTCTCTTCTAGGAGTTTTATGGTATCATGTCTTATATTTAAGTCTTTAAGCCATTTTGAGTTTATTTTTGTGTATAGTGTGAGGGTGTGTTCTAAGTTCATTGATTTGCATGTGGCTGTCCAGCTTTCCCAATACCACTTGCTGAAGAGACTTTTTCCCATTGTATATCCTTGTCTCCTTTGTCAAAGACTATTTGACCATAGGTGTGTGGGTTTATTTCTGGACTCTATTCTTTTTCATTGATCTATATGTCTGTTTTTGTGCCAATACCATGCTGTTTCAATTACTGTAGCTTTGTAGTATTGTCTGAAGTCTGGGAGGGTTATGCCTCTTGCTTTGTTCTTTTTCCTCAGGATTACTTTGGCAATTTTGGGTCTTTTATGATTCCATAGAAATTTTAGGATTATTTATTCTAATTATGTGAAAAATGTCATGGGTAGTTTGATAGGGGTCACATTAAATCTGTAGATTGCTTTGGGTAGTATGGCCATTTTCATGATATTAATTCTTCCAACCCAAGAGCATGGGGTATCTAAATGAAAGGACTCTTAAGGCTCATAGAGATTATGACTTGATGATTTTTCTAGACATTTTTAAGATGTCTCGTGTATGAATTGTATTATCATATATGACAGTATTATCTTTTTTTTACTTTTTTTATTGGAGTATAGTTGCTTTACAATGTTGTGTTAGTTTATACTGTACAGCAAAGTGAATCAGCTATACGTATACATGTATCCCCTCTTTTTTGGATTTCCTTCCCATATAGGTCACCACAGTGCACTGAGTAGAGTTCCCTGTGCTATACAGTAGGTTCTCACTAGTTACCTTTTTTTTTTTTTTCCGGTACGCGGGCCTCTCACTGTTGTGGCCTCTCCCATTGCGGAGCACAGGCTCCGGACGTGCAGGCTCAGCAGCCATGGCTCACGGGCCCAGCTGCTCCGCGGCATGTGGGCTCTTCCCAGACCAGGGCACGAACCCGTGTCCCCTGCATCAGCAGGCGGGCTCTCAACCACTGCGCCACCAGGGAAGCCCCTAGTTCCCTATTTTATACATAGTATCAATAGTGTACACATGTCAATCCCCATCTCCCAATTCATTCCACCCCACCTTCCCCCTTGTTATCCATATCTCTACATCTGTGTCTCTATTTCTGCTTTGCAAATGAGATCACCTATACAACTTTTTTAGATTCCATACATATGCATTAGTATACGATATTTGTTTTTATCTTTCTGACTTACTTCACTCTGCATGACTGTCTCTAGGTCTATCCACGTCTCTACAAATGACCCAATTTCGTTCCTTTTAGTGGCTGAGTACTATTCCATTATATATATGTACCATGTATTCTTTATCCATTCCTCTGTTGATGAAATAGCTCATGCAGCTCAATATCGAAAAAGCAAATAACCCAATCAAAAAATGGGTGGAGGACCTAAATAGACATTTCTCCAAAGAAGACATACAGGTGGCCAACAAACACATGAAAAGAGGCTCAACATCACTAATTATTAGAAAAATGGAAATCAAAACTACAATGAGGTATCACCTCACACTGATCAGAATGGCCATCATCAAAAAATCTACAAATAATAAATGCTGAAGAGGGTGTGGAGCAAAGGGAACCCTCTTGCACTGTTGGTGGGAATGGTAAATTGATACAACCACTATGGAGAACAGTATGGAGGTTCCTTAAAAAACTAAAAATAGAACTACCATACAACCCAGCAATCCCACTACTGGGCATATACCCAGAGAAAACCATAATTCAAAAAGACACATGCACCCCAATGTTTATTTTCTGATCAGAGAGAAGAATATGTAAAAGAACCACCCCCAAATGAAACCTCCCAGTTTCCCTGTGGTCCCTACAGAGTGTGGGTTCTTAATCTGTAAATTCAGAATTCTACCTCAGCATCATTGATTTCCTTAGTAATTTTAAGTATTTTTTCAATGCATTTAAAAACATTCTCAGAAAAGAGACCATAGGCTTCCCTAGACCATGGGTGTAGAGACAGGGTATGCAAGGATTACAGTGAATTCCTTTGAATCTGAGCAGAACTACTGCAGGTGGTACTGGGTTTATTTTGTGGTAGTGGTTGTTGTGGGGAAAGGGGGAGTGCTGAGCACATGCCAAGGCTCCCAAAGAGGCCAGGTATAGCTAGGCTGACCATGTGATCCAGTCTGGCCAGGAATGTTACAATTTAAGCCTTTGCCCAGAGTAATTAGTAATAGTCCCCCCTTTCAAAACTATCCCAGAGAGAACCATGAATTATATGGCCACCATTAGCTATAGCTGTTATCAAGAAAGCTGTGGTAGTGGATGTAGCAAATTGAGTACAATTGCCAGGATACGTGGTAGGGCCTTCCAACCCCTGAATTCGGATTTATTTTGATAATGAATGGGTATAATCAAAGTTAGAAGATTACACAAAGGATATGCTGGAAGAAAATACTATTTTAACCGTAATTATTTCTTTCACAGCCAAAAAAGAGCATACAATGGAAGAAAGTCACTTGGAGAATGCGCAGAAAAGGTAAGCAGATCTGAATTGGCGCCAAGTCTTTCTTTGCCTAGCTATTCTTTTGTTATTATCACAAACCATCAACACCAACCATCTCCAGAACTTTTTCATCTTCTCTGAAGGCAAACTCTGTACTCATTAAACCATAACTCCCCCATTCTCTCCTTCCTTCAGCCCCTGGCAACCACCATTCTACTTTCTGCCTCTGTGACTTTGACTGCTCTAAGGTACCTCATGTAAGCAGAATCATACAGAATTTTTCCCTTTTATGATTGCTTATCTCACTTAGCAAAATGAATGACTAGCCATTCTTTGGACCCCATCGGCTAAGACTCTGCATCCAGAAGCAATAAGAGTCTAGGGAGAGCTAGAGTGAAAGCTCCAGAAATAGGACTTGGGAATAGTTTTCCTCAAGAAGCAGGGAATCATCCAGAAGTGACTCACCTGCCTCAGGAGTCAGGACACCATTTCCACCTGTTTGCGTCTCCTCCACTACTCTGCTCCTAAACACTTCACAGATGCTGGGAACAGTGGGATCCTTCTTAGTGTTACAACTAGATTAAACCATTTATTACAAACACCTAAGACACATATGTCTTTCCTCAGATCCTGGAGGATATTGTAAACAAGGGACAAATGGGGAGAAGGGACTTTCCTCTCTACGTGCACAGAAAAGGGGAAGAGACCCCAGAGGTCTTCTATTCAACCTCCCACCTACCTCAGGCCTCTTCTACGTTCTTCCCTCTCTTAATAGACACCCAAGCGGAACCATCCACCTCACCTGGTAGAGCCCAGTAATCGTTGGCTGTGATCCCTCATGGGGGTCTTTTTTTCAGTTGACCAGGTTAGTCAGCTTGGCTCTCCCTCCCTCTTAGAAAGGTGAGGGGGGAATACACTGAGACTTTCTCATATTCAGGGCTGAGAACTGAGGTAAATTTTGCTGGGACCAGTTCTACAAGTACTAGAAAATTAAATAAGAGATAAGGACAGGAAACAGTAGATAAAGGAAAATGAGCTTTACAAATGTGTGAGGAGGGGAGTTCATTAAATGCAAGTGAACAAGTTCTAGAAATGAACGTTTTTCCTCCCATCTCACCACAATTTCCAAGGGTACTGAAAGCCTATAGTCAGTGCTGTCTGTTCTGCCTTGACAGACACTGACATCTTGCCCTGCTTCCCGCTGTAAGTGCCAATAGAATAAATATGCAGAAGGAAGCAAGGCGAGGGCAAATCTTGCATCTTTCTAAGGGCAGACATGTTCTTGATCATGATTACCATCTTTGCATGATAATCTTTGATAACCAAGACAATCACATGATTCTGTTTATAGATTTTTAGGTTGTGCCCCTTTATTGGCCTTATCCCCTATAGAGCTTACATTATCCCTGTAGTAAGCTTCCCTTCGTCAGTGTGTAAAGCTGGTGTGTCTGTGTTATAGAAGTATCCCATATGCATAGAAAGGACCATCAACACATGGGTATCAGGCCAAACAAAATTTCACTTTCTAAGGTGGATGTCAAATTTCTAATTCTTCTTCAGGATTCTTGCTTCAGGAAAAGGGGCCCTGTGTGAGAGGGGCCGAAGTTGCTGCTGTGCATTAGCTATGCTGAGGGGGGTCATAAATTTCGGTTGTCAGCGTTTTCCGTGACTTTGTGGTGAAGGTAGTCTAGCTTTCATGTCATACATGAAATATGTTAGATCCCATCTTTAACGTAGAAACCACAGTTGTTTGGTTACAGTCTTGAAGGAGGTTGGTGGTCAGTGTTGCAACATTCGAGTGAGATTTAGGAAATTCTTATGTTGTATTCTCAAGAGAAACAATTTACTCTGAGGCTAAGGAATATTTGCTTTTCCTCAGCAGTTTTCTAAAGGCACGCATGAGGGGCAATAAGCGGATATGTTCCGCCCTGGCATCTCAACACTGCAAAAGTAAAACCGTTCCCTTTGCCGTGGGCTCTTTGATATAATCATTGGCTGAACTCTCAAAATGTTTAGCTGAATCGAAAAGATAGAAATCAGACAAGGAATTATAGCAGAGAGAAAAGGAGTCAGGGAACAGTTGAGAGTAAAGCAGAAAAGTTTTATAGAACACAACATATGATGAGAAATAAATCTTTTCAATGTTGAAAGCTATTTTAATTATCTGCTGAGAAACAGAAATTTCAAACAGCATGATTGCCCCTTTGTCTGTTGGAGAAAATTCCAATATTGTTGTCAAATAACAGCAGTTTTCATGCCCAAATTTCAGAAGGTTTTCAATAATCAGTCTTCTGTGAATCAAAATTAAATTTGAAAGGAAGAGAGTTGTGTTTGGAGCGGGACTGGGTGGGTGGGGAGGAACATAGTCTAGACCTTATCAGATAGTTGTAGGTTCATATTCTAGCTTTTGGCTTTTCCTGGAACAAAGGGATCACACTGAAATCCAATAAGGCACACATCCTCAGAGTGACTTCGTTAAACTTGCAGAGTGCCAAAGCCAGGCCATCCTCTGCAACTCTGTTTGCTTTGGTTCTCCTGAAGAGGTTCACTTAAACACATGGGGGGGGAGGGAATGCTGAAATTCACTATTTCCTTTAGGTTTCATACTCTTTGAGGGTTAGCAAGCAGGGCCTCCCAGACTCCCCGGGGGAGAGGTGGTGAGAGTACATCATTCAATTCAGAGTTGGGAAAAGTGTGGCCCACAGGATGATGACATGCTTTTCTCAAGCTCTGTGATAACCCACCAAACAATTCTGTCATTCTCTGAAACTGTATCATCCTTGCAACATCTTGGTCTCACAGTCTACACTCCAAATAACGCTGGAACTGTTGGCGTTGAAGCAGTGAGCAGAGTTTCTGTGCTCTTCACTATGTCATGCTGGAAATCAGGAAGATAATTTGCTCCTCTGAATACTAAAAGTGAAGACTTTCTCTTCTCTATTCATTGCACAAGTAAATATGTTTCTGTGTTGAAGGTAAACGTAATGAAGAGAGAAGAATAATGATGTGCTTTGCTGGGGGTAACGCACATTACATATGACTTAGGTGGCAACGGCGTCTAACATGGAAAGAGACCAAAACATGACTATTTTATTTCTTAAATGCCTGGGTCAGTGAGTATGAACAACAGGGGGTGGGTAGAGCAGAAAAAGCATTTCACGGAGAATCAGGGGACCCAACTCTGCCGATGAATAAGGTCATTCCATCTTTCTGGGTCTCTGTTTTCTCAGCTGTAAGATGGGAACATTGGACAGACTGACATGTCCGTCCCTTCCAGTTCTAAAGGCCCGTGACTCCATAAGAAATACATGGCCTGTTCCTTTAGGTTACAGAACTCTCTGCTTACGCATTTCCATGCTACAATCAATGTAATTTTCATTTTGAATGAAATAAAAAGTGTATTCAGCGTTTTGACTGCCACAGAATTAGGAGTCATGCCTGGGCAAAAGTGGACATTGCTACTTTCTGGTTTTGCTCCAAAATCTGTGTGTTTGGAATTATAAGAGAAGTCCCTCAAGAAATTACTGCAATTATTGCCTTTCTCCACCTATGCACTTCTAGTCTTTTAATAACTGGGAGCCAAAATTCCCTGACCAGTAGTTTTAATTTGCATTAAAAACAGATTTATTATTTACAGA
This sequence comes from Mesoplodon mirus, assembly GCF_964341445.2. NCBI lineage: Eukaryota > Metazoa > Chordata > Mammalia > Artiodactyla > Ziphiidae > Mesoplodon > Mesoplodon mirus. The sequence continues at coordinate 110,826,799 of NC_138979.1, read as the reverse complement.
AGCACAAAGAATTTATGGGACTCAGAGCTGCAGCTCCAGCTTGGATCTCACCTAATCATAGCCATGGAATCAATTAACAGTTCATCTGTGAAATGTGATAAAATCTTATGAGATACATAGTGCCCAATAACTGAGACTGAGTTGAAAGTATGCTCCATAATAGTAATGGGGCTTCAGGGTTTTACAATTGCTGTTGAATAGCGTTCCGTTAGAAACTCAGTATTCAGGATGGCCACAAAAAAAAGAAAAAACAACGCTGTGTCTGAACAGATGATAGAGCATTGAGTAATAAACCTGGCCAGCCATGCCTGCTTTGATTAGTTTCCGACACCCTAGAAAAGGGGGCCATTTATTTAAGTGTTCTTGCTCATGGCAAATGAGCTTGTGGGGCTTGGAGTGGGTGGGGAGAAGGAATGAGGGCAGAGCTATAAATTGCTGCAAAGCTAGTGCCTCCAAGAAGGGCTGCTTGGGAGGCCTGGGTAGTCATCTGGGAACGAACCTCCAAGGGGTAGGTCAGGAGGTTCTTAGTGATATCTGGGAGTCACCCTTGTAAAACCTGGGTTCTTTTCCGACTGGGTTAGAGATCATTTTTTAAGATCAAAAATGTTTTTTCCTCCAATCCTTGCTATAGCTTCAATTATATGTATTTTTGTACATTGATGGTTTGTACTCCTGTATCACATCAAGCTTTAAAATGTAGCTTTCTTAAACATCATTTGGTCTAAGTCTCTTATTTTACCCTTGAAAATACTGAGAGCCCAGTGTTGAATGATTGACCCAAGATTATAAAGCCAGAAGATGCCAGAATAAGGATAGAACAGTCTCTTGATTTTCTGTGGAGCAGTCAACAGACTGATGATTCCCTATGGGCTCTCTAACTGTCCACTGCTGGTGATACAGAACCAACATGTCATTAGTGTTCCATGTAATCATTCAACCTAACACAAAGAGCAGGTAAATGACATGGATTTGAGATGAAGAACAAACCCCAAAAGTTTTACCTACATACACCCTGGAATTATACATGCTGGTTTTATACAGATAAGATGTGCCCAGGAGTATCCCCAATCATGTTAAATTTCTTAGATAATTGGCTTGAACACGTAGGTCTTACTGAGGCTTAGGATAAGCTGCAGTGACTCAAGCCTGGGCTTCTGTGCTAGAGAAGAGAAGTGTGTGGGAGAAACTCTCCTGGTGTCCCCTCTCCTCCCCTAATGGGTATTAGCGTTGACAGCCTCTCACCCTCTACCTCACTGTTTTTTTTTTTCTCTCTACTTTTGCAGTTTTGAAACAACAGTAGGATATTTTGGGATGAAGCCAAAGTCTGGTGAGAAGGAGATCACACCCAACTACGTGTTTATGGTGTGGTATGAGTTCTGCAGTGACTTCAAGACAATTTGGAAACGGGAGAGTAAAAACATATCTAAAGAAAGGTAAGGCTCTAATAGATTGATTAACACCCCATTCGGGGGTCTAGGAAACCTCCTTCTCAAACCTAACGAAGTGTGTGCATCTCACCCATGTCAGTATCGCCTTTCAGATCAAGTGGATGTCGAGGAAGGATTACTGCCTCAGAGTTCATAGGGAAATTCGGGGGAGGCTTGCTGTCCACACAAGCAAATACACTCACATGATCTGATAAATTACACTTTCTTAACCCCTTCCAATTACTAGCTAGTAAATGAAAGGGGAGCTGTGCTAATTTGCAGCAGATTGCTTTTCTGTGTATTTTCATGTTGGCCCAGGCTAAATGAGGCAGCCTTGCTGTCGCAGACAGTACAGACAAATAAAAGTGAATGCTTTTCCCATTAATATACTGAACTTGCATCAAAGGGAAATCTCTGAGAGTCGGGCCACACTTAACACGGTGTTGAAGCCCCGCTCTGGATTTACAGCGCCACTTCTGACTCCCCGTATCCTGCTGAGGACATCAAACTGCGTGCCGCTCGCCTCATTGCAGCCTCCTGATTTTATTAGTTGGGGGTAGAAGGAAAACCTCGGCCCTGAACATAGGGAGAGTGTGTGTGTGTGTGTGTGTGTGTGTGCGCGCGTGCGCGCGTTCTCCTTAGAGAGAGACTGAATTTGGCTCTGTTGATCAGAACACAAAAGCATTTCTGCTTGATCGGTGTTTTGATCAGGTTGCCACTGTTCTACAAAGGGTGTCATGGATTTCAACTTCAAACAGGTCTTGCTACTTCTCCTGCAGAACAGATGTATGAGAGTGTCATTCAAAGTGGAGTCGGGGACAAATTCTGCAAATGAAGGGAAGTGGTTTAATTGTAGCATCTATATCTCACTAAACATTGAGAACCTGAAATTCCAAAATTCAGTTATGCTTGCTCTTTACTTTGTAATCAGAGAAACGGTGTGCACATGATATATCCACACAGACACACACACACGCAGTACACTAATATGTTTTACCTTAAAAAGCTACTTTAAAGGGCTCATAATTTAGAGATTTCTTGACTCAGTCTTACTGAATCTCTAAATATTTTCTCAGGGAATTTTTTCACAAGCCTGCTTTCTTTCTAAGGAAGTCAGAGAGCTTTAAAAATATTTATCAACACATCTTCCCACCATTAACTCTTCTGGAACTTGGGAGTTAAACTGAGTATATCCATTATAGGGATAAAATGAAGCAGAGAAAAGTTAAGTGACATTGTTAAGAAAATAGATCGTTGATAATAACATGAAAAAAAAAAAAACCCTAAAAATCTTGACATCCCACTCATTGTTCTCACCCTGCGATCTCTTGTTTAGCCCTTTAAGCTAAAATAAGCTTCTGTGGAATACATTCTGTGTTTTGTGAGCCTCAGAGGAAAAGTGACAGAGCCAAGTTCCTCTCTCTCTAACAAGGTAGCAGCTGGCCAGTCAGCTCTCCACGTCCACACCCGAAGGCCAGGGAGCCCCTCAGAGGGCCCTGAATGTCCAGCCTTTGCTAAAGATTTCACACCTGAGATTTTGATCCTAGCCCTTAGTGAATCTGTCCTTGTTGCTGGAGCCCTAAAAATGGTCCCAAAAACCCAACAGAGACGGTAACGAATTGCTTTTCATTTGAATAATCTTCTGTTGAAATCCTGAACCGTATTCCGAATGGAGGAGTTTTTCCCTATCACAGAAGTTAGACCACACTCATTGTGGGCCTGCGGTGGTTCCAACCACCCTTCAGAATGACCTGTTCTCTGATTCCTAGTGATGGGCACTTGCTGTGCTGCTTCCTGGGTATAGCTGGTGAATTGCCCGCTTCACACTCTGTAAACCAACACCTTTAAAGGGTCATGACTTCCCGGGATGCTTTTCAGGTCTTCTCATTTAGCAATTTCAGGGGTTTCTTCATTCCAGTCGTGCTTTGTGAGATGGATCACCAAGGTTTCCAACCTAAAACAACATCTCTGAAAGTTAATGATGGCTCATAAAGTATTTGTGGAAGCAGCTTGTTTACAAAAATCTTTTTGTTAAGAAATGTTAGCGCATTATATATATTACTGCTCATCCAGTTCAGTAAACTGGTTAATATCCAGGGTTTTCTTGTGAAGTGAGGATTTTTTTCAGTTGTTCTCTATCTGCTAAGGGTTTTAGCTTTTAAACGATTGGAATCACATATTCGTTGTGGTGAAATAAGTGAATTCTTCTATTACAGTCAAATGATAAACAATATGATTGTTTTGACCCATATTTAAGGATGTTTGATATTGTCATTTTTTATTGTACTTCTCCAACAAATCCCAACAACACTAAATGTCAGGAGGTAGCATTAGATAATATGAAGACATCCTCAAAAATTAAATTCATAATCAAATGAAAACCTCATAGCTTGTAATTATTAGGGGGAAAAAAAAACTATACTTTGGGATCCCATCCAAAGGAATTTCATCCCCTTGATTTTGAGAGGTATTTGAAGGCCAACTAAAACCCCAAAAATCATTGAGAAAAATTAAGGATCAGTAATAGTATTTTCAAAGAAACAGATTCGGGCCTCCCTGGTGGCGCAGTGGTTGGGAGTCCGCCTGCCGATGCGGGGGATGCGGGTTCGTGCCCCGGTCTGGGAGGATCCCATATGCCGCGGAGCGGCTGGGCCTGTGAGCCATGGCCGCTGGGCCTGCGCGTCCGGAGCCTGTGCTCCGCAACGGGAGAGGCCACAGCAGTGAGAGGCCCGCATACCGCAAAAAAAAAAAAAAAAAAAAAAAAAAGAAACAGATTCATTTCCAAATGAAATGGAAGTTTTGAAAACTACTTTATGTCACTTGAGGTCAATTTTAAGGGATAGAGAATATTTACTTCTTGTTCTGCTTAGTATGGTTTCCATGGATGCACATGAGCTTGATGCAAAATCGAAATGATGCAGCTCCATAGCAGGGTAACAACTACCCCTCATGAGATCCAGAACGATGTCTGAACATGCAGGTGACTGATAAAAAACGTCCTATGTGCTTGTGCTTTGAAAATGAATGATAAACCCCCTATTATTAAGCTGGTATCAGGACACGATTCTGTATTTGAGTAGAATAGACATAGTATTTCACTGGGGATATGGTTTACCTGCAGATTAACTCTCAGTAGAAGAGCAGGCTACTGTATGATGGTATATTAATGGTATGAAACTTTGCTGTTGTGTATGCCAATATTAAGCAAAATAGAAAACTCCTGAGTCTAGGACCAAATCCAGAGCACCTCGCTCCCTCGACCTTCAGTCTGTGATCCACTCAGTCCTCATGGTGCCCCTAGTACTAGAACTCATCCTCCAGTGAAGTATACCAGGTCCTTCTCTTACCCCTGCTGAGTACTTACTGGCAGTGCTCAGTAGTGTAAAAAAGACCTCTAGAGAGAGAGTTGAAACCCAGCATTTTTTTTTTTTTGCAGTACACGGGCCTTTCACCATTGTGGCCTCTCTTGCTGTGGAGCACAGGCTCCGGACGCGCAGGCCCAGCGGCCATGGCTCATGGGCCCAGCCGCTCCGCGGCATGTGGGATCTTCCTGGACCAGGGCACAAACCCGTGTCCCCTGCATCGGCAGGCAGACTCTCAACCACTGCGCCACCAGGGAAGCCCCGAAACCCAGCATTTTTATGCCATTAATTTGCTTTGTGATCTTGGGCCAGTCACTTATTGCCTGGAGGACCCAAATATCATATCTGTAAAATGTATGTATTGGGATGAAGCAGGAACCAAATGTTCACTAAGATCTTTTCTAGCTCAAAATCTCTGTGAATCTAGAAACTACTTTTTTTTTTAATATTTTGAGAAACTGTTTTATTTTTGAGATAACGCCCCTCACCTTTGCTTTTGAGCTCATAGGGGATTATACTGAAAGACATTCCAAGCCAAGGTCTGGTGGTGAGTGGGGAAGAGATTTGGGAGCAGGGAGAATTTTCACTGTCCTCTTGGACTTGGTAAATGTCTACAGCTTCCTTGGCTTACACTCCCAGTTCCTCCCCTAAAATACTAAGGTTGGTCTTGAAGACCACATTTTGTTTTGTTTTGTTTTGTTTTGTTTTTTGCTTTATGCAGGCCTCTCACTGCTGCGGCCTCTCCCGTTGCAGAGCACAGGCTCCGGACGCGCAGGCCCAGCGGCCACGGCCCACGGGCCCAGCCGCTCCGCGGCATGTGGGATCCTCCCGGACCGGGGCACGAACCCATGTCCCCTGCATCGGCAGGCGGACCCTCAACCACTGCGCCACCAGGGGAGCCCGAGACCACATTTTTTTAACTGAAAGTATACACACAAAAATCTTTTCATCTGCATCCAACATTGCGTTTACAGGTTTATGGAAGTTCATCAAGATTTTTATTCTGAGAGGCAGCTTTGCCTCAATTTTACCTTTTCATGCAGTTTTGTATTTGTGTTTCTTGACAGCCAAACCAGTCAATGAATTTTTGCAACACATATTTCTTCTACCTATTAAATCAACAGATTATTCAAGTATATGCATAGTTGTAAGGAGATAACCTAATTTTTACTGCTACCTTTATTGACTATTCTTTACTCATTTTCTGCTTTTTCTTTTTCTTTTTCCTTTTTAATTATTCTGGGATATACAACCCTTCCTTATGAAGTTTTCCACTATTTAGAATATGTTAAGACTGCTCCCCACATATGCCCCCACATGCACACATAGAGGCCCCAAACGACTACTCCCCACAAAATGAGCTATGAATTTGCAAAAGGTAAAGAAGTCCTAGGGGGCTCATGACTCCAGGAATAAAGTCTTGGCAAATAATTCAACCCTGAGCCAAAGCAGACTTTAAAAGTACCATTTAAAAACCCATAATGGGTAAGTAATGAGTGAATAAGGAGTTTGGTGAATTTTATGTGAAATGCAAATAAGACATTTCATTATATACATAACTATAATTTACACCATGGGGGAATGGATGGTTAGTTTGGGTTTTTTTAGTTCAGCTAAATAACAACAGAGTTTTTGTTTTAGGTGTATTACTTGCAGTTATTATGGTTAATTATGCAACTGCCATACCCTTGACAGCAGAGCTGTTGTGGAGTTATCCCAAAGCTGTTCTCAGGGCTCACTGCTCAGGTCACTTTAGGACCAGGAGCTGGGGACTTAGAGAGGCCATCACTCAACCCACAGAGAAGCTGTTGATTGCAGTGTAGACATCGCAGGAATTCCTCTCTTTATATGATAGTTATTCCTGGAAAAAGTTCCATAAACTAAAATTTTTATTTATTCAGTCATGATCATTACAGTAATGTCTAACAAGTTACCCTAGCCCTCTGTTATGTGGTTAAATGACTTATATACACTTAACTGCTAAGGAGCTTCATATTTTAAAGGACCCCTTTAATAATACGAATAATCACCCCCAAGTTACTCAGCAAAACTTTGAATTTTCCTAAGTCACATTTGAAGGCAGTTCTGTACAAATACACAAACAGTAAATGTCCCAACAAGTTAACTTATAAACAGAATGTGTGATTATCATAATCACAAAGAATAAAACCTGCTTATTTCCCAAGCAATGAATTTAAAACTACTTCTGCAAAATTAAAAATATGCCATGAGTAAGGAGAGGAGATAGTAGACTTCTAAATGGTAAAAATTATGGGATCATTGATTCTTAAAAATTAAAACACCTCTTTGACCCTCTTTCCTCTGGAAACTAGCAATCTCCTGTTCCTTCCATCTTCTTAAAAGAAGAGTTTATATACATTTCCTCATTTATTTTTCCATAACACACATCCACTCCTTTCTGTATCAGTAAGAATAAAGCCTCAGCTGCCATAACAAAGACCAAAGTAACTGTTGCTTAAACAAGAAAAATTTATTTTACTTTTGCCTAACAATCTGAGTATAAATTGTTTAGAAGTTCAGAACCCAGATTCCTTTTCTCTTGTGGCCACCATCATTAGGTGTGGTCCTTATTCACAAGTGTAAAGATGGCTCACATCACGTCCGCCAGCGCCACTGCTGCTGAGTTCCTGCCAGTAGAAAGGGGAGGGCACACCATTTCCTTTAAAGGGGGGTGGACCTGGAAGGTACACGTATTTCATTGAGCAAAACTTAGTCTCTCACGGCTATATGCATGGGAGACCAGGAAATGCAAGTTTATCTGGCAGCCATGGGCCCAGCTAAAGACTCATGGGTTCCATTACTAAAGGGAGCAGAAGAAATGGATGTTGAGACCAGTGGCAGACTTTGCCACCTTTCCCGTTTGTGAAATCAGACAGCTAACTCCTTGCCACTACTAGCTTTTGACACTGATGATAGTTTCTTCCATCTTGAAGATGCTCTGAGGGTATTCTGGGTTTCCTTCTGCAAAGGTGACCTCCACTCTTCTATTTCCTTCATCGGCTCGTCTTTTTCTTCTATTCCTTAAGTGTGGACCTTCCCCAGGGTTCAGATCTCTGTTCCTCTTTTCTGCTCTGTACTCTATCCCTAGTTAATCCCAACCATTCTCGTCGCTTCACCTGTCACCTCTTTGCCAAGTCCTCCTGCCCAGAAACAACCTCTTAGTTCTAAGTCTTAGACTCAAATCTCCTACTTCACGCTAAACGCTCCCACCGGCTGCCCAACTTTCATCTGCAATTCAGTATGCCTACTCTGAGGGTCCCTAAATTTCATTTGCACCCTTCTCCTCCTCCTAGTAGCCAAAGGCAGGCTGGAAACCTGAACTGTCTTTAATGCTCCAAGATTCACTTTCCACCCCTGGCTAACTTCTCAGTTTTACCTCCTTAGTGGTTATTCTTTTTCATCCTGTTTTCTCAGTGGCTTTGCCTAGTTCGGGACCTCATCTGTCACCTGGATTATTGCTACATCCTTCTGACTGTTCTCTCTGCCTATAGTTTTTCTATTTCCTCTTCATTGGCCCTTAATATTGTATCCAGCTATCTTTCTAAAACAGAAGTTAGATCACATCTATTTCTTTGAACATATCCTGTTTAAGCATATTCTGTTCTGAAATAAAGGGAAGAAAATCAGCCATGATTGGTACTTATATTCATTAACTTTTGGGGCCTTACAACAGCCCTGAAAAAGTGTATTACTATTGTGCAGATAAGCAGAGGAGAGAGTACACGAATTACCAACATCACAGTTTCACTCCTAAGCAACAGAATGGGGATAATGACCTAGGTCTTATGTGACACTAAAGCTTGAGCTTTTTCAAGTATTCTGTATTTCTCCCAAATTAGAGCATGAGCCTCCAAAAACTTGCCTTAACTCACTTTCCAACCTCATTTCCCATACCCTCATCCCCCACATACCCATGATATTGACTCAGTGTTTCTCACATCTACACATTCTTTCCTGGTGTTCTCACTGGGTAATTTCTTTACATTGCATTGTCCCAGTTATTTCCTGCTGGTCAAAACACAGTCATCTTCTAAGGGCAACCTCCAAAACCTCTCCCCTAAAAATCTTCTGAAATACCCCTAAGTAAAAGAATTACATCTTTCTCTGGTCTCGGATAGCATATTTTTCTTACCATCCTTTTGCACTTAATTCCTTCCAACTTGTTACTTTAGCACTTTACATGTCTTTTTCCACCTTTAGGACATAAACCCATTCCTTATCGTATCTTCTATGGTGCATTCTCCAGCACGGAGCCTGCTAATTGTTTACTGATAGAGAAAGGACTTCACAACATAGTACAAAATGATACCGAGCACTGAAGATCCTGGGCAGTGTGAGTTTGGAGGAGGAAATGATTCCTAAGGAATGAGGAGGCCAGGGAGGGCTTTGGGAAGATGGTTAGCCATAAACAGGGCCACCCTCCACAAAAGTTGTAGAAGGGATTCAGAAGCCAGTATGGGAATGTTGGCTGTCAGCTGCTCCCAAATCTGGCAGGTCTTCCAAGTCACCTGGAGAGCTTTGTAAAAAAGTAATCAGATCTACTAAATCAGAATCCCAGAGGATTAGAACCTAGGGATCTGCAGTTTTAGAAAGCTTGTAGAGAGGATGAGCAAGAACACATTTTGTGTTTGGTTGCTTCAGTAAATACCTTGGCTTCATCCCTTGCTGAAATCTATCAGGTCAGCTTTGGAGATGGGAGGAAGAAGTTCATCTTCCCAAGGGAGTCTTACTACATCCAGCCAAGTTTAGGAACTATTAGACTCAGGTGATCGTGAAGGTCTCTTCCAGCCCTTATTTCCTGTGGTTTTAGGTGGGAAATGAGCTGGACATTGACAGAGCAGATGAATTCAGCTACCTAGAGATGAAAGGGGTAAGGACATCCTGGAGATCACATGGCAAAGGCCTGGGCTTGGAAGGCTCAACACACATTTTGGAGGAATCACATAGTATGATTTCAGGGGCCAGCCTAATTGCTGTGTTTCCTGTGCATCCTCGGAGTACACACTGTCTCTCATCTCATCTGCATTTTGCATTCCCATAACATAAATGTGCACCACTTAATCAGCTTAATTTAAGCATGTACTTTCAAAATACCTATTCATTCTTAAGTGCTGTACAAGCTATGAGACCCTATTCTGGAAGAGTTTAATCTGGTGATCACAATGCCTCCTTCATAAAGCTTTCCCCAATCTCCGTGAGCTATCTTTCCTCCAAAACTGGGGCAGGGGGAGATGGTTACTATTGCTTTAATTTTGGCATTAGCGATTTCTTTTTCATTCATTTTCTTATAGACATTTCCCCCTCAAATAAATCATAAGCTGTAGAAGACAAGGGCAATGCCTCATACTTCTTTGTTCTCTCTCTAGCATCTTATGTTTCCTTATACGTAGTGAGTGCTCAATTAATATTTGTCGAACAAATAAACAGTCACTGTGTTTTCGTTTGCCACGTTGAAATTGATTACAGAATTTGCTGTCTACTGCTGATAGATGAGAGATCTTATTTATTTAGACTTTGATGGTAGAATTCTCCAAACATATCCCATATGGGTTGCTTTTGCTCAAGTATCTAAAATCTTTATAGCTTGGTTAAAGAGGATAGACATGTTCAAAACAAGAAAGACTAGTTAATGGGGTAAAACAATCACCTTCTCCGTTCTTGCCTGTATTACTTTCAATTTGTCTTAAAAAAAAAAAGAAAGAAAGAAAGAAACAAAGAAGGGAGTGAAGGTCTTTGGGATTCAGGCTGTGTCAAGCCTCACACCTCTTCAGAGCTCACATAAGAACCTTTGAGAGCATCCGTCCACGTGCTCTTTCCCTAGCTTGGCAGACAGCAATGGAAACCCAAAGTAAGTCTCCTTCATTCAGCTAGAATACTTCTAAGTTGCTTATCTGTGGGACTCCTGACAGCTCCTGCCTTGGGCAGAGAATAGATGGAATAGGGGGCTGCCTGGGTAGTATGATTTGAGGGGCACCAGAAAGGCTGCCTGCTCCACCCAATCTCCCCTGCTTCCTCCCCCTTGTCGTTTTAGTCACCCCTGCAAACAGGCTCTGATCAGTTCCAGTTTTTGGTGAGACTTGGTAGGTGGTAAAGGTTTCAAAACCAAAGCGGGAGCGGGGGCGGGAGTTGGCATCTACAAGCACGTGCATATCTTCATTATCAGGATTGGAAATGTCTTCCAAAGACAAGCAATGCTTGCAATTAAACTTGCAGATTTATGTCCCAGGGCCGGCTTGAGTTTCCAGGCTGCCTCCCAGACGCCTCTCCCCGAACAAGGAAACACAATGCTGTTACCTCTCACTCCACACCTAAATCGCCCGGGCGGCTCAGGGTGTTTCGTCTACCAAGTGCAGAGTGATTGGCTTTAACTGATCATGCATTCCAGGGCAAGTCCAGGACCCCCCCGTCACTTCCACTCCCCTGTGGCCTGGGGGAGACGCTCTGCAAACGGAAGCGGTCTTTGTTCTGCAATTAATCATTTGAAGTCAAAGTGTGTTTGGGAACTACAAGTGATAACCCGCAAAAGCTATCAAGTGGCTGATTGTGTAGCTGGTGAAATGTGGTCTCTAGGAGGACTTCCTTCATTGTAAATAGAAAAATATCTTAGGAATGAGGTAGGGAAAGTTGTCAAATGTAGGAAGTGGAAGTGATGGGCTAATTTATCATGGAATCACTGAGAGGCTAGATTCTGATGTGTAAAGAGCTAAGTCTTTTAAGTCTAAGACCTGCCTTACTTTCCTGCTGGTCTGTCTTACCATGGCTGCTAGTGAGACTGGCCTGGGGGACACAGGGATGGAAGGGTTAGTCAAGGTCAAGGGTCAGACTCTGAAGAGGGGATAAGCATAGAAGAGTGTGTGTCTGTCCAAGTCTGTGGCCCTGCTGGCCTGCCTGAGATAAATGATTTTGAGGCTACCCATTATTTCATATTGTCTATGGCTGTCTTCTCTGAGTTTTATTTTCTTACCCTTTGCAAGCATTCCACATAGACGAGTCCATGATGTTTCCATCAGCTGCAGCAGTGAGGAAGAAATGTCCCTTTACAATGAGGAGTTAATGAATTTAGTCTTTGTGTTGTTGGGTTTTTTTTTTAATTGAAGTATAGTTGATTTACGACACTGTGTTAGTTTCAGGTGGACAGCACAGTGATTCAGTTATACATATATTGCGTTGTTGGTTCTTTACTGACAATAAAGAGTGACTTTATTTCATTGGCTTTCATAACTGTTATCGCTGTGTAGTAGTTATATCAAGAATTCAGAAATACCTCGTGAGGGACTGTTGTCAAGGTGGGTAGAAACAAGGGCAGTTCCCAAGGCCCCTGGCAGGCCTCCCTGATTGCATTTACTTATTTAGAACTGAAGCTGGATGTTAACCCCCTTTCCCCCAACTGTGGAGAAACAACCTCAATGTCCTCAGTGAACTGAGGACAGTACCTGTGGAGGCTTGGGAGTATCAAAAGATGCAAAGAAACCCCACAAAGCTCACACGCCTTCCCTCTAATGTCCAGGCTCCTAGGCAGTGGCCGGAAGGGTAGCCTGACATAGCTACACCTTCTAAAAGCACAACGTTAAAAACAACCCCTACAATGTTAACACCAGGGAATCCTAATGAGGAAAATACTGGGATGTTGCCCTCAACCTTCTCCATCTAAAATACAAAAAACCATGTGCTATTAGGCTTTCTTAAGCAATAAGGCCACTCCCACACCTCCCCAAAGTCTCTTTGGATAGTATTCTTTGCTCCTTGACCTGATGCTACTTAGTTCAAGGCTATAAGGAGATCACAGGAAAAGAGTGGATAGTCAGTTGGTATTTCATCTCTGCAGCTTCTTATACACCGTCTCTGGTTTTCTTCTCCTAAAGGGAGACCATAAAAATAGTACCATTTACTTATAGAAGAAGGTGTCCCTAATGATGATTCGTAAAGTCAACCCACATTGGGAAGCCAGACTGGCAAGTTACTTATTTACAAGCATGATCTTCAGTAGGTGCCATCCCACAAAACCTTATCTACCCTTCAAAGAGCCCCAGGCCACAGTTTACAGGGCCATGGACAAGGGCATGTTTTTCTCATGCTTCTTTGCTGATCATGTTCTTCTGTGTATTTCAGAATAGCCACCAGAAGGAAGAGTTCTCATGCTTGGTAGATTCTGGTTCACATGTCTTTAAATTTTAGGATAAGCCTAGTGACATAGTGATTTGGACCTTCAGCTTTTATTTATCCTGTTTTTTTAGGGAACTTGGGTGTTATTCCCTGTAGCATGATGACTCAGAGGCCCATTACTACACATACGGGTGCACAGAAGCCTGCCCTGTTCCCTTTCTAGACTATTTTGACCTCTTTAGCGATGACTGATAGTAAGTCTTCTGTAAACAGATTTACATTACAGCTGGTCAGATTTCATGCTTTTACCAACATGCATTTTATGAACTATATTCGTGCAGTGCCTCCCTTTTCTTTGCCTTCATGACACTGATGTTCCCAAAGCCAGACTTTGAATATCTTCAGTGAAGACGTGTACATGGTCTGGGTCATGCAGTGGTTACTGTTTTTAGGTCACACTGTGCTGGATGGCCAACAGGGCTTCCTCTTTGAAGCTAGTGGCTCTATAGGCAGAACTTTACTTCTGTAATCCTGAAGTCGCTTCCTCAGTCCCATTGTCAACATTACACAAGTTGAGTGATTTATTAACAAGTATGTCCTGGTAATATAACCAGATTGTCTATTTTCCACTTGCTGAAATGAATTGGTCATTTTCATTTAGAGGATTTCTAACAAACCAACGGGCGTTTAAAACAGAATGGTAATTTGTGGGGGCCATCTACCTGTTTTTTTTCTTTTTTTTTTTTTTTTTTTCTAGCAGTACGCGGGCCTCTCACTGCTGCGGCCTCTCCCGTTGCGGAGCACAGGCTCCGGAGGCGCAGGCTCAGCGGCCATGGCTCATGGGCCTAGCTGCTTCACGGCATGTGGGATCTTCCCGGAACGGGGCACAAACCCGCGTCCCCTGCATCGGCAGGCGGACTCTCAACCACTGCGCCACCAGGGAAGCCCTGTTTTTTTTTTCATTTTTAAAAAATATATTTTTTTATTTTTTTAGAGCAGTTCTAGGTTTACAACAAAATTGAGAGGTAGGTGGATTTCCTACAGAGAATTCCCATGTATCTCCTTGTCCCCAAACATGCGTAGCCTCCTCCAATATCAACATCACTCATCATAATGATACTTTTTTTCTTTTTTTAACCAAAGATGAATATATTGACACACCGTAATTACCCAGAGTCCATAGTTTTTACCTTAGGGTTCCCTGTTAGTGTTGTCCATTCTGTGGGTCCGGACAAATTGCGTAATAATATAATCCATCGTTATAATATCATACAGAGTATTTCCACTGCCCTAAAGCTCCTCTGCACTCTGCCTAGTCACGTCTTCTCCTTGCCCACAGTCACTCATCTTTTTATTGTCTCCATAGTTCTGCCTTTTCCAGAACATTTACTCATTTTTAAATACTAAAATTAACCCCACTCTTTAGAGCGTAGATTCCAACCTGAGCCATGATTTGAGATCCGCTGTGTCCAGACATCCGTTAGTTGCCTGTGTAACTTTTTTTCATTAAAAATGTAACCTAGCCTCATACTTAAGAATTATTCCAAAGTTAACAGGTTGACAGTCTTGTTACACTTCAGACGGTTATTTGGAATGGGAAAGAAAGGAAAAGGGAAAGAACAGATGACCCAAAGAAAATGTTAACTGCAGTCACAGAATTAAATTGGGAGGAACCTTAGGGTGTAATCAGTTGGATTCATTCCATCTTCATTCTAGGGTAGTAAGAGCAAATAGAAATTGGAGAGTAGAATAGGACCCAAATCAGGAAGATCAGTTATAATTCCCAGAAAGACCACAAAGAAAATGAACCATAATGAAATGTAAGGTAATTCCTGACTTTAGGACAGGGAAGTAAGTGGGTGCCCCCCTGGGCACTTAGTTTTCCCACACTTTGGCTCCTCTGAATCTGTCCCCACGGTGCCTGTCTGTGAGTAGTTGTTAGAGACTGTCCATCTCCCAGGCTTAGAACATATCTGGAAAGTACCACGCAGAAGAGAGTGGCAGAACTGGCTGTGTTTTGATTTGAGCCCTGAAATTGAGCTGAAATCTGGTGGCTATGGCTGTCAGAAGAACCATTCTTTTAAGAGGCCTTGTCTTCTTAATCAGCTGTTCATCTCCCAGATATCCCATGGCAGTTCTTTAGGAAGAAGACTTCTGTTGGCTCTCATTCTCCTGAACAGGAAGGGTATTTTTTTCTCTTCCCTGCCTAAGAGATTCAGTGGGTTCTGTTGAGTTCCATACATAGCGTTTTCCAACTTTTTTTTCTAAACAGCAGAGCTTTTTTTATCTAAATGAAAACATTCATGAAACCCCAATATATAAAACAGATTAAATTAAGCTTTTCCGGTTGAAGCAGGCTTGCAGATGTTGGGGTTAAGAGAATCCTTAACTCTTCCTTCTTTTCCTGAGGCACCTTTGCTGAGGCTCTTTGGAAGACAGTTTGAAAATGCTGCTCTAAGTTACTGGTTTTTCCATTAGTGACAAGGAGTATGAAACAGCCTGAACACTCTACCCCACCTCCTATATCTCACTTACCTCTTGGTTGGCTGGCATGCCTAATCCCTATGGTTAAAAATGAAGGCACTTCTGTTATTGTAAAGTTCAGGATGATTTCAGTATATTCTGCCTTGTACCTCATGAGCCAATGAAATACTGGATGTCTAAAGAATAAAGACATCGTACTTCTTCAATCTCACAGAAGGCTGTGCTCTGAGTTGGTTTGATTCAGCTGCAGGAATACACATCTAGCCTGTAGAAACCCCAGAGCATGCCCAGATCTCCCAGAAAAGGAGGCTGTCATGTGGGGAGCCTGAGCCTTTAAATGGAAAGGCGTATCACTCTTTGGGATGCAGTTGCCTCAGCTGCCTTGTGATCCCAGCCCTCTAATGGGTTAAGAAAAAGTGTGATTTTGTACCTTATCCAGATCTTTTCATTGAGGATGGGAATAATGTTCTCTTGTAGCTTTCTAACTGGAAGCAGAATTCCCTCCCCAACCAACCAAGGTTGCAAATCATTTCTGTAGAACAAGGACTAAGCAGGACCATCTGAGGACACGTCACTGTCCTATCTCATATTCACGTCTTTCCTCAGTAGACTTTGGCAGCAACTGAAATTTACTGGGGCCCTTAATAACTCTCTAGGGAGGTGTTATAACGGAAAGGAAGAAAAGGTTTTCAGAAATCACTTTTATTAAAGCATTTGTAAATTGAAAGTAGTTATTTTCTTTCTCTAACTTACTTGTAGGTCTTCCTCCCTATATTTCAGAATTTTTTTTTTTAGAGGGCATGAGATGTAACCTTTGAAATCAAGTCGAGGTATTTGCCTATGAGTAATCATGAGCAACTGTGTGTGAGAGTCTAGCATAAATATTTAGACCCAAAACAAAAACAGAACCAAGATCTAGGCCAGAACCAAAGACAAGTCCCTGAGCAATGAAGCCAAGGGAGAGATCGAGCATGGCTGTAGCTAGAAATTGTCCAACCAGTTCCCTTTGACTGCATGCAAAAAAGTTCTTACCTCCTAAGTGAGAGAGGCAAATTCCAGACTTGGGGAAAGTTGTATAACCTCTCTGAGCCTCAGTCTCCTTGGGGGCAAAGTAATGTGGATACTTTCAGGAATCCTAGAATATGTATGTAATCTGACATGCATAAATCTTTAGCACATTTGGGTGGCCTTAAGCACCCTTTCTTTTTCCGTATTTAGGACTCAAGCAGCTAATCAATAACTAGAGCTAGATGTTTTCATGCTTTTACGTTTTATTTTTTTCCCAAGGCTAAATGCAAAAGATAATTGTCCTACAACTTCTGGGTATTTACTAAACATTTAGGCTTGTTTGAGGTAAAGTGGAGAAAAGCTGTCAATGCAGGTCATTTGTCTTTCACTTAGATATTTGCTAACAACTGACTGCTGCATGGCACAGTGCTAGATGTAGGATCAGGGAGAAGACCCAGTATGCAGAAGGCGTGATCATTGTCCTCAAGTGGTTCCAGTGGTTTGAGGGAAATGAGACACCTATACAGTCCTAAGAGGAAAAGTTCCTAAGTGCCATAAGAGAGGCACAAAGTGCCCTTTCACTTGAGAAAAGAGCAATTACTTCTAAGAGAGATGAAGGAAGCTTTCATGACTCTGGCACTTAAGCTGAGACTAGAAGAATGGGAAGAATTTGAACACATGGAAATGAGTAAGAAAGTCATTGAGGGAACAGTAAGAGCAAGATGCAGGGGCGAGAAAAGCCTTGGTAGAAAGAAGAGTGAGAAGTTGGGACAGGACGGGGAACACGTGGAGTGAGGTGAAGGAAAGGATGCTTGATAAGTAATCACAGATAATAAGTTTCTTTAATTTGCATAGCAATTGTGTTATTTAGGTATGGTATTATTTCCACTTTTAAGTTGAAATTGAGTTGAGGCTCAGAAGGGTTAAGTGATTTGTCCAAGGACAGTATTGAACCAGATCTGGGTCTGCAAAGGTAAGATAGACCAGTAAACTAAGTTCGAAACGGGGAGTTTAGGTTGCCAGAGTAAGGAATTTGGATCCTATACTATAGTTCAAATCCAGCCCACAACTGGTTTTTGTAAATAAATTTCTTAGAACACGACATTGCATTGCCCTTCATCTGTGTATTTTTTAGGGCTCCTTTCACGCTACAACAGCAGTGTTGAGTAGTTCCAGAGACCATATGGCTCACAAAGTCTAGAATATTGACTCTCTGGCCCTTTACAGGAAACCTTTGCTACCCCAGCTGAAGTTGATTGGGAGTCACTGAGAGTTTCTGAGAAGGGAGGTGACATTCTTAAGAGCTACGCATTGATAACGGAGACCATGTTCATCAGTAGGATGGATCAGAGGGAACTAGATCATTTCAAAGACTACTTCAGGGCCTCCCTGGTGGCGCAGTGGTTGAGAGTCCGCCTGCCGATGCAGGGGATACGGGTTCGTGCCCCGGTCTGGGAGGATCCCATATGCCGCGGAGCGGCTGGGCCCGTGAGCCATGGCCGCTGGGCCTGCGCGTCCGGAGCCTGTGCTCCGCAGCGGGGGAGGCCACAACAGTGAGAGGCCCGCATACCGCAAAAAAAAAAAAAAAAAAAAAAAAAAAAGACTACTTCATTGTCTGGGTCCTCATCCCTGGGCTCCTGAACTATCACAGAAGCCTTCCAGCAAGTCTCTGGCCAAAACTTCGAAGCTTAGAGAGTCCAGGCGGGCAGCAAAAACGAGTGGTGTCTGCCGGGTATAAGAAAACCAGTTGTGCAAACAAGCTGGTAGATGGTACCACTGGATAGCCTCGGGCTGAGGACAGAATGGGGAGTGATGGCAAGTGTTAACAGACTGAGGTGTTGCCGCACAGAAATGCCACTCAGTGTTGCCACACCTTCCGGTTTTGTAAGGGAGGTGAGAACTTTGTATTCTTGTGTGAAGTCTCTGCCTTACACACGCGAGCTCACATTTATTTAAACCTCCTGTGGTGGATGGAAACTGAATTTACATGTTTAAACCCTCCAAGGTCGATCACACTGCTCACCTCTACTTTGCAAGTCTCTTCCCACATCATTACCAGAACAATGATGCTGGGTGAATTTAATGTGATCAACCATAGCAGCCTGCTGTAGCTTCTTCAGCAGGTATAGGACACTTTGCCCGTGGTTTTTGAAGGACATTTGAGAGACAGGTGGACAGATTGACTGACGGACTGACCACCCAGTCATCCAACCATCAATCTCTCATGAGGTCAAAGCAGTTTTTAAGACCTGCCTATATGCTCCATCATAACAATGGACGTAACGTAGCCAGACTGTCAGAATATTTAAGTATTTGTCTTTCATCAAGGGTGAGTTTCGTACTGTGTGATACAAAAGCCATTGACAAACAGCCTTGCCCACCACAATTAGCTTTGCCCTCTAACGTTAAGGACATATAGAGAATCTCGTGAGAATTTGCTGGTTTGTATTTTGCAGGACCAGTTTTGAGCACTGGTGATGTTGTATTCATTCAGGTGAGAGTCAGTGACTTTATATTTTCATGCACCTGAATGGACATGAATGTTTTCCCCTATAACCATTCTTGACACATGAATTTTTACAGTTTAGAGAGTAATCACTTATAATTATTTATTCATTCATTAACTTACTATTTATGGTCATATACTATATGCCATTTTACTGTGCAAAATGTGAAGAAAAGAAAGACAGTGAAGTCCTATCTCTGCTTTTGAGAAGCTCCAGTCTAGTGTAAAAAGCAGGTGCATAAAAATGTTCACAACACAGTGAAATAAATGAACCTTGGCAGGAGGTAAGAACTCTATCCAACCAGATTTCTCTTTCTTTATGTAATAAATGTGCCTTGGAAATACAAGGTTGGAAAATGTTCCATTTTAATGATAAAATGACTTTAAATGTCCTAGAAAGTCTGAGACAGGACCAACCTCATAATTTATGGGGCTCCCCTTGTTCAAAAACTAAGAATTTGAAGGGACTTCCTTGGCGGTCCAGTGGTTAAGACTCTGTGCTTCCACTGCAGGTGCACTTCCACTGCAGGGTTCGATCCCTGGTCAGGGAACTAAGATCCTGCATACCATGCAGTGCGGCCAAAAATATATATATACATATACTAATAATTTCAAGACAGTGATGGGAGTGCATTAAACCAGGAAGCCCCACACGACCATGCAGGTTGCATGCCCGGGCAGCCTCATGGCTCAGCATTTTCAAGAAATCCAAGTGAGCAGTACTTCAGGAAAGTAAAGGATTTTTTTTCGATTTTGTTCTCTAGGTCTCTATTTATTTATGGAATGTATATGTGTGCCGGCTACTGTATCAAGGGCTAGGAACACAGCAATAAAAATGATAGCCACTATCTCTACCCTCATGTATCTTACTGTCTAGCTGAGAGGTTTGTATGTGATAGTTTTCGTTAACTGGTCCCATTATGTCTTAACTACATTCTCAGAGAAGTATTTAAATGGCCAGTGAGTCTTACTTTTTCTTTATACTTTTAAATATATAATATAAACTGAAAATATAATCTTTCTGTGTATAGATATATAATATTCCTATAAGGAACAAGTGTTATTTTGGTTATGAGAAAAACAAGGTTAACATGAAAAATATATATTTATTCAGAAGTTCTATACTATTTGAAATTTAAATTTTACTTATGATACCTCCAAGAAACCTGGAAAAATGGGAGGAAGTAGATGGAATCTTCCCTTTGAGGTTGAAATAGTTCCTCGTATTTGGTTGAAAAATTTATGTCATGCCTGCACCAAAGTGTAGCTTCTCATTATGACTTTTAGAATCTGTGTTCAGATCAAAAAAATTGAGCTGAGTTCCCTTGGTTTGCTAAATCTTGGGGTAATAGCATTAGTTGATTTGGTTTGCCTTCAGGACACGTCGAAATGGTATTACTACTTAGCTAATAGTACTTAGCTAATAGCTCCATTTGTTTTATTTGTAGTCAGAAACTACTGTTGTGCATTCTTAAGGAGTAATCCTTTATATCCGTGATGGAAGGTTCCATAATTGTTATTCTTTATTGACTACTTGCTATATACCAGGTATACTAGAGGTTTTACTAGATATATTAATTAATTTAATCCTCACAATAATACCACAGAGTTAATATTGTATGTATATGTATATACATATATATGCGCTATATATATATCATACCATTTTATATATGAGGAAACTGATAGTTGATTAACTTGCTCCAAGTTTTCTAGTAACTGGCAGAGTTGGAGTTAGAATCAAGCCTCGCTGATACTGAAGCTACTTGCCACCAAGCTATGCTTTCTCCCAATCCTTTATGATTTTTCAAGAGTGCCCTGTGAGAGGGAGACATCATAATTGAATGAGAACATTTAGAGAAGAGCAGGATGGAGTCACCAAGATCAGAATTGTCCTCGGAAGCCTGGGGTATGCATGGCAGCCTATAGTCTGCGGGACAGCCACTGACCAGTAGGAAAAGGTTAGCAGTGCGGACAGGACCTTAGGTTGGCTCCCGGCCTACACATCCCTGACCACCATCCCCCCAGATACTGAGAGAACGTGGGAAGTGATTGCAGGGCTTCTGAGAAGTGAAATTGGGAATTAGGGGAGGCGATGCTGAGCCAGGAGTGTGGTAGAAGACCAACTCTGGAAGAAGAGACCAGAATTCTAAGGTGAAAAGGAACTACTTAGGCAAAAGATGACTCCCAAAAGTGCCCTAAAGTTAGGGAGCCCAGGGCTTCCTTGGTGGCTCAGTGGTTGAGAGTCCACCTGCTGATGCAGGGGACACGGGTTCGTGCCCCGGTCTGGGAAGATCCCACATGCCACGGAGCGGCTGGGCCTGTGAGCTATGGCCGCTGAGCCTGCACTTCCAGAGCCTGTGCTCCACAACAGGAGAGGCCACAGCAGTGAGAGGCCCGCGTACCAAAAAAAAAAAAAAAAAAAAAAAAAAAGGCTAGGGAGCCCAGAGAGAAATAGTAACTCCAAACCATTCCATTGGAATATGGATTAAAGGGTCACTAATAAGTGCTCTCTCTGAAAACAAATCTTGCCAGAGACGCCAAGAAAAGTAGATGCTACAAGCTGTGGCCTCATTGACAGCACCATCATCTTGGTTTGCAGATTCCTTAGTAGTCAGTCTCCAGTGTAGTCTGACCTGGCTTTGATCCTTCTAGCGCATTCCTTTCTTGTGTGGGTATAGTCACAGTTACTGCTGCAAGCAGAAAAGTTTAGTAGGCAGTGTGGTGTATACGCTCAGACCTATGCCCCTGTCCAGAAGTGCCCGTTCTCACGGCAGCTTCACAGATGTATTTCTTGGGTTATATAAATCATTGCTCATTTTGTCTCATTTTTACTTCTTTTCTGATGCACGAGTTAGCATGTTGAATTCATTGAACTAACTTGTGCATGTGGGCAGGGAGATTGGATTATGAAGCGTGTGTTTCAAGCAAATTGTGCAAGATTAGATAAGGAAAGAGCTAAGGCACTCAGCCACTTCTTCAATATTAAGCCAGTATGTGATTAATATTGAGTGAGGGCTTCCCTGGTGGCGCAGTGGTTGGGAGTCTGCCTGCCGATGCAGGGGACACGGGTTCGTGCCCCTGTCCGGGAAGATCCCACATGCCGCGGAGCGGCTGGGCCCATGAGCCATGGCCACTGAGCCTGCGCGTCCGGAGCCTGTGCTCTGCAACAGTGAGAGGCCCGCATACTGCAAAAAAAAAAAAAAAAAAAAAAAAAATTGAGTGAAAGGTTTGTATTTGAGGCCCTGAAGAAAAAGCATGTTCTTCTTTTTTTTT
Source organism: Mesoplodon mirus (assembly GCF_964341445.2). Classification (NCBI taxonomy): domain Eukaryota; kingdom Metazoa; phylum Chordata; class Mammalia; order Artiodactyla; family Ziphiidae; genus Mesoplodon; species Mesoplodon mirus. The sequence continues at coordinate 110,804,612 of NC_138979.1, read as the reverse complement.
TTTTATGTCTGTGATTTGGTGGGTCTTTAAATATTTGGTATTTTAAAAATATTTTTGAAGACATTTTTAAAATAAAGAAACATATTAAGGATAATTTAACACACCCATATTCCCACCACCTAGAATTGTTAACATTTTGCCACATATTCTTTAAGATTTTACAATTGAAAAATGAAGTATTATAGATAGAAATGAAATTCTAGTAGACATACTACCTCCCAGTGTCATTCCCTTCTGTATTTCTAGTGATAACCTCTATCATGAAACTAGTATCTTTCCAGTCTGCATATAAATATAAATAGATGTTTACATGTATGTTCATATACACTGTGCAGGCATCTGTGAACAACATTGTCTTGTGGGCACTATTCCCCAATATATATACAAGGTAGCATGTTGCATACACAGTAACAACAGCAGTGAACACATGTTGAGTGATTACACAGTGCCCAGAGCAGCACTTCTCAGTCCTTTCAGTGACTCTGTGTAGCCCACACGGTTGTTGTTATCCTCTTTTTTAGGTGCACAGAGAGGTCCCTTGCCCAGGGTCACACAGCTAATAAGTAGTGGGGCTGAGAATCCATCTCAGTCAGGTTCTGGAGCCGAGCACTTAACCACCAGGCTAGATGGCCTCTTCACTGTGTCACTCTGCAGAATTCATCCCTCTCTCAATATCATGTTTCTGATATCCATAATTGGTGAATTCAGATCTAGTTTATTCCTTTTCACAGTTATACCATATTCCGTTAAATGAATATAATATACAAGCATTCATTGCACGGTGCTTAAGACCCGTAAAATACAAGTAGTGAAAGTTTCTATCTCACAGGGTTGTTGTGAGAATTAAATGGTTTAATTCAAATAAAGCAGGTAGAACAGTACCAGACATGCAGTCAGCACCCAATAAATGTTAGCTATTACTATTTGCTCTTATCAGCTATCCATTATCCTATTGAATTTGATCACCAGGTTGTTTTCAGTTTTTCATTATTGCATATATTGTCACAGTGAAAGGTGTGCCTAATTATAAAAGTTTCTTTGCGGTATCTCCCTAGAAGAGGAATTGATAGCTCACAGGGTATGTATGTTTTCAGTTTCAGTTGATGCTGCCAAAGCCAGGTGTACCAATTTACACGCCCTCATACACAGTTCAGCAGTTCCCATGTCCTCACGTCCCCAATGACAGTTGATATTGCCTGACTTTGATTTGCCTGTCTGATGGATAAGAAGTATTACTTTGTTGAATTGATGAGCTGGATAAGAAATAATATCACGTTGTGGAATTGAATTTTTATAGCAGCTTTATTGAGATGATTCATACTGTAAAATTTACCCTTTTAAAGGTGTACAATTCTGTGGGTTTTCAGTGTATTCACAAGGATGTGCAACCATCGCTGCTACCTAGTTTTAGGAGAAACCCCTTACCCCTTAGCAGTCACACCCCTTCTCTCCTCCCCTGGGCACCTGGCACTGCTAATCTACTTTCTGTCTCTGTGGATTTCATATAAATGGAATCACATAACATGTGGATTTTTGTCACTGGCTGGCTTCTTCCATTCACCTTAATGTTTTGAGGTTCACCCACATTGTAGCACGTATCAGCACTTCATTCCTTTTTATGGTTCAGTAATATTCCATTGTATTAATATACCACATTTTGTTTATCCATCTAGCAGCTAATATAAATTTGGGCTGTGTCTACTCTTGGCTATTTTAAATGATGCTGCTACAAACATTTATATATAAATTTTTTGTCTGGACATACATTTTCATTTTCTTGGGTACACATATATTTATATACCTAGCAGTCAAATGGCTGGGTCATGTGCTAACTATGTTTAACATTTTGAAAAGCTGCCAAACTGTTTTCCAAAGTGACTGTACCATTCTCCAGACCCATCAGCAATGTAGGAGGATTCCAATTTCTTCACATCCTCACCTCCAACACTTGTTACTTGTCTTTTTTTTTTTTTTTTTTTTTTTTTTTTGCGGCACGCGGGCCTCTCACTGTTGTGGCCTCTCCCGCTGCGGAGCACAGGCTCCGGATGCGCAGGCTCAGCGGCCATGGCTCACGGGGTCCAGCCACTATGCGGCATGTGGGATCCTCCCGGACCGGGGCACGAACCCGTGTTCCCTGCATCGGCAGGCAGACTCTCAACCACTGCACCACCAGGGAAGCCCTGTCTTTCTTTTTAATTCCAGCCATCCTAGTGGCTGTGGAGTGATAATCTCATTGTGGTTTTGCTTTGTACTTCTCTGATGACTGACGATGTTGAGCATCTTTTCATGTGCTTACGGGCCATTTGTATGTCTTTGGAGAAATGTCTAGTCAAACCTTTGCCTGTTTTTTAAATTGGGTAATTTGTCCTTTTATTTGAGTTGTAGGAGTCACTCGTGTATTCTGAATGCAAGTCCTTTATCAGATGTATGATTTACAAATATTTTTCCCATTCTGTGTGGGTTGTCTTTTCACTTTCTTAATGTGAACTGGTGAATTTTAATATTTGTAGTTTTCATATGTTTCTCCAAAATTTCAGTTTTCAAAATTGTCTTCATCTTACCTACTGAGTGGATCACGAGCCAGAGAGCCTTGAAGTGTGCCCTGAGAGTACAGTGAATCCATCTAGTATTCCGTAGATCAGAAACTCCTCCTGCACTGGTTGCAAAAGCACAGACTTCCCAAAGACATCTCGGTGAGCCTCTCGGCCAGTGAAGGAAATTCAGCTTTGATAACCCAGAAGAGTCACCTTCTCAAAGTTTGAATTTAGTAATGAAAAGCACTGAAAACCGTCACTTATATTTTCAAACTGCTAATTGGTTAATTCAACAGCATTTGGATTTCTGTTTAACCTCTTCCTCTTTCTTCTCTCCTTTTTTCTTCTCCTTTCTTCTCCTCCTCTCCCCTCCCCCCTCGCTGTTTCCATTTCAGATTGAAAATGGCTCAGGAATCAGTCAGCAAGTTAACAGCAGAGAAGAAAGTGGAGACAAAGAAAATTAACCCCACGGCTAGTCTGGTGAGATGCATTTTTCATTCACAACCTCAAGATTTTTCATTATAACTGAGGTGCACCCAGGAGTGGGTCAGAATCTAAAGGGTAAAACTCAAGAGGAATGAGTAGTATCCAGATTCTCAATTCCCATCCCAGAGTAGCATATGGGTAAGAAAGAATATAAGGGAAGACAGACTGAGGAACAAACACAGCCTCGAGCGCTCTTCCAGCAAATTCAAACAAGGTCATTTCCTGATAAACCAAATGTAGTCACTTGCCATTTCACACCCTTCCGCACCGCACCCCATGCCATGATCCCCCTCATCTCAAAGCAGTGTTCTCCTGAAATGTTTAAGTATTCTCACCCTCACCAATTCCTTTTCCCTGTTAAGGAAACGGGCAGGGATTATCCTCTTTTGATAGTTGGTAAAACTGAGATGCAGAAAGACACAGATTACCTAGGATCACTTCACAAATGGATAGCCAAAACCAGAACGAGCCTCTGGGTCCCCCGACAGCTCTCCCTGGGCTAGAAGCTAAGCAGGCTAGTCTGTCTTCCTAGCTGTGAGGGGAAACTGTCGTCCACCACAGTCCCATTTTCAGTAAGGATCACAAGGAATCTCCGTGTTACAGCTGGAAAAGCTAAATGGGTTAGGAACCCATTTAGATGTAGAGATTCAAATCCCATATCAGCCACTTACTAGTTATAAAACCTTAGTGAAGTTACTTTGCTTCCTTATTCTCCACTAGTACTTTTTTGCCGGCTGCTTTAAATCCTTTGACCATCTAAGTGGGGTATAAGTTAAAAGTGAGGTTATTTCTATTGACTGACCATGATGTTCTCATCACAACCCCATCAGCAGCTCAAGGAATGTTGAGTGAAGTCGATGAGTGAGAAATGGAAAAGTCAGGGCCATACAGCTGGGTCAGGGACAGCCATGGTTAGCTCACAGAGCTCCTACCTGGACACATCCTCTGTGCCCATTTGACCATGTGTTTGTGGCGCCCATTTGTGCGTGATCTTCTGTTGGCAGTGGGTTCAACTCTTATTTCTGTCTTCCTCCCTCATTAGACACTGCCCTTTTCCCCAGGCCTCCTATTTGGGCCTCTATCCTAACTTTTACAGCCAAGCCTTATTTTCAGGGGCAGAGAGAATGGACTCAGGCCTGTAGACAAAGGGGAAACAGTGGGTGGACCGTGGCATTCTTTTATTGGTGACCTCCATGGCAAGTAAGCTCTCAGCTGTGATCCTCTGCATCTTGGGGTGGTTTGTTTTGTCGCCTGTTTGTTTTGGTGGAAGTTAGGGAAGAGCTCATAAACTGATTCCTGATTCAATTTCACAAGTCAGGCATGGTATCCAAACAGGATGGGTGTTTAAAAATTATCTTAAGTTTACATCTAGGCCAATTTAGTAATTCATTGCATTTTCACATCTCCTAGGTCACAAGAAGCTTAGGACCTGTTCTCAAAGGGCATCTCTCTGCACCTGCTCTCTGCAAAGGACTGTACTTGTTCCATCTCTTTTTTAGCCTTCTATGTATTTGTCCACCTTGAAGGCCAGACACACCCACGTGTCTTACTATGCTTAATATATTTACTTCTAAGTCCTAGAAACAGTGAGGGTCTGTGTTTCTGTTCTGTGTACTTTTGTTTATCTTGCCATCAGACTTTCATGTCCTTCCTCATTAGAAGGCTGTCCCTGGGAAGGAAGCTCAGGAAGAACAGAGCAGACCATCCTTGACAAAATGGGAGCTTCTGCCATTCTGCAGAGACTAAATCTCGTCATCCTCCATTCTGCATAGCCTCTGTTCAGTCCTGCCAAGTTGGTCATATGCAGACACGCCTGACTTGGAAAGAGTGCTTTTTCATATCTAGACTTCCTAGAAACTATTTCTTGAGCATTCCCTAATGGGAGGAGTCTTTGAGTAACACTACGAAGTTAGGACCTTTGTCCCAGAAGATGAGAACAGAACAGAAAAGCCTGGCATTGTAAAGGCTGGTGTTTTAGATGGATATAGTTGGTTGACTAGCTGGTTATTTATTTTGTGTGTTTGTGAGGTGATAGGGTGGGAAGGGTAGGAAACTGAGGGTTTCTGGGAAAAAGGATAGAAATCCTCTCATTTCTAGGGCATTTGGTACAACTCTATTTGGCATTCTAGACTGACATTTGAGAAAGGTACCAAAATTTGAGAAAGATGAAAATTTTTAAAAAGGAGTTATACTAAACTCGATTTTTTTCTCAAACAACAGAAAGAAAGACTGCGTCAGAAGGAAGCCAGCGTGAGCACCAACTAACACAGAGACACAGGAGAACAGTGACGGTGAGACGTAGCACTCTGCATGATCCTTTGTAACACCAGTGTTGCAAGAAGTTCTCGAAAGATATGTCACTAAATGTTTATTTTGCTCATCTCTTTCTGAGCACCCCGTGCCTTCTTAAAGAAGTCCCTTGTTAAGCCATAGGAACAATGAAAAACTGCTGAAGAAGTATTTGATAACTGTTTCTTCTAGAGGTCCAAAGTTCACTCTGTTATGAGACCAGAAAAATTACCAAGATTTTCCAATTTTTTTTTTAAAGCAGAGGTTTCAAGCTTTCTAACCCAAACCTGATGTATATAAACTTGTGACAGCAGAAGGGAAGGATGTTTTGCGACAGTTGCCTTGAGCAAGTTCAAGCCTTGGTCTTTACATACTGCTGGTTTGATTATTGATCTTAATTTTGATCCTATTGCAGCAAGATCCTGAAGCACCCTTCTCGCCAAAAATGTTGAAACTTACCAAAACTACTTTAAGAGGTCCAAGACTCTCTATTTCCCACACTCGAAAAACGGTTATTTTTTTCATTGCTTTTTTTTATGTAACAGAACAGAAAATGGAATTATATACATGGATGGAGAAGGGGGTTAAATAGCCATAAACTTCATCCTGGAGAACAAATTATGATACAGGGAGTTGGCATCAGCCATTTAGCGAGACCCATTCTTTTGTTTTCATATCAGCTCATTGGGGTTTCCTGGACCACTAGGGATTCTCCACCCCTTCTGTCCCAGAAGAAACTGTGATACCTGAGTAGGGACAGACTTGGGGTCAAAGCACCTGCTTGGACAAGTGACCCAGTATCAATCAGAGCACATCTCACACCTCAAATCATCTATGCGTGGATAACAACTTGGTAACCTACAGCTGAGCTGTACACTGTGTTCTGGGACCGGATGTGGCTGGACCTCTCCCACCAACCCCAGGAGGCAGTTTCTAGACAGGAGAGCAGATGCTACTTGCAGCCCTTTATCATGACCTTGACTGACAGGCATGTGACATATGGTGAAGCAGGGGGTTTTAACTTCAAAAAAAAAAACCACAAAAATCTAAGGGCAGAAAAAGAGTTCCTTACATCAAAATGGGAAGAAGGTGATTACATTGATATTGAACTTTGTGTGGAGTATCGTACATAAGCAGCTTTTTCTGACCCTGGAAACTCATGTGACCACTGCCTCTTGAGTCACAGGGAAACCAGATTGGACCTCTCTCCTAAAATTTTTTCCTTAAGCCACCACTCTTCTAGTCTATCTCGTGAGGAGAGAAGAGAGGAGACTTGGGGTGAACTGAGATGAGGATCAAAGCCTATCAGGTTTCAGCCTTGAAAGGAGAGAGGCGCAAGTTTTCTCCTCCAATTGGTGGAGGACCGTCTAGAGATGAGCAGAAACTTTAAAACCCTTCCCCATCCGCCTGCCATGTGTGGCCTGCCCCTTACACCCTACCATCTTCCCAGGTGCCTGAGTGTCTACCCAGGACATGCCTGCTAGTCATCAGCCCCCTCAGGGACCCCGCAATAGATTTGGCCAATTAAAGCAGCACCATATTCTAATAGAATGCCCATTCGGGGAATCAAGAATGCACAATCAGGATCAAATCAAGTCATGAAGCCATATTCATGCAGGTGCTAATCACCTTTTCTAACAATTCAAAGGAAGGGAATATAATAATATGGTTTGGTTTTTTTCCTAAAATAATAGAAGGATGAGACAAGCAAAATAGCAGAGCAGGTAAGAACTTACATGAGTAAAAGAAGTTGCTTGTGAGCGAGGTTTTCATACTGCTTTGTTTTCATACTGCTTTGAAACTGATTGTTTCTCTTCATTTTCACTTAATGGTGAAGACGACCTAAGGAATTCCTCGATTTAAAACAAATTCTACTTACAGCTACCCTGTGCTCTGTGACAGTCCTTCTAGTATTATCATACAAAAGAAAAAGCGCCTGTTTTGCCCATGCCTTGGGAATCAACTTTGAGTTTAGTGAGAACAACATAAGTCTAGATCCTTAATGGCTCCTTAAAGACTTGATGGGAGAGAACGGCAGGAGGCTCTCAGCGGGGTCCCTGTAGCCCACTTCAGGTCTCTAAGTAGGATGCTCACAAGAAAATCACTGGAGGTAAGCAGGACTGTCGCTTTATAACCCTACAAAAACATTGCTCTCAGGGAACCAGTGCTGAAGAATAATGAATGGAAACACTGAATTTGAGAGTTAGACAAATGCAGCCCAGGTTGGACTTCATCCTAGTGGACAGACTAGAAATTGGCAGTCAAATACCTATTTCTAAAGAGCAACGTTTGCCTACCTCTGTTGGGGAAACCTAGTGAGTCCAATGTAGTGATACTGTATCACTCCACTAGGCAGGATCCCCATTATTCTCTCCTGGTTTGCATCCTGCATTAGGTATCTGGACACCCGTCCCAAGTCCACACGCGGCCTGCGTTGTGACAGCACCCTCAGTTCTGACTTGACTTGATGCTCGGGAAAGGTTCACAGGAGTTTGTTCACGGTGGGCCACCTCAAACCACCTGGAGGCCCTGAGAACAATCCGTCCAAACTGCAGTTGAGATTGTATTAACTCCAACAGGTGTCGCTAAACTTTTCATGGAGAAGTAGTAGTTGGGGTACCACTTAGCAGGGTGCGCACTTCTGGCTGCTCTAAGCATAGCCCTGCCTGCACTAGAGGGACAGTGGCCAGTATTTCTACTCTGCGTTTAACCAGACACTCACACCTGACCTACTAGTCAGACTTGGAGAAACCTTAACTTATAACAACATCATCTCTTCCTAGCCAAGGTTCATTAAATCCGAGGACACAGCAGATAGCAGTTCAGATTCCTGCATGAGTAACTGGCATAATCATCGAGCACACAAGTATATCATATATGACACGAAAGCATGATATAAACACGTTAGTTAAAAACATAGGCCTGCGAGGTATCAATAATCAAGTGAGGAGAAGGTGTGCTGTATGGTTTTTTAACCCAAGAAGAGGCAGCTTATGGGAGGGGGTGTGGTGAAGGGACGAGGTGGCCAAGAAGAAATGGATGATGTGATGATGGTCGAGGCCCAGGGGTCACAGGTGATGGACCTGCTGCCCAACAGTTACCTTCTGAATCTTTGGTTGTTGTCTGTGATACCTCTTTAAACATTCACTGCAACTACCTAGGAACTATGAAGAGAGAAGGTCTGAAATCTGGGAAGTAGAATAAGGAAATCCAGTGGTGGTCTTCCATCTTTAAATGTTCTAGCCAAAACAAATTGGCAACATCGTTGAGGAACTGAATGCCAGATTGGGTGCTGGTCTCTGACCCCCTCTTCTTTCCGGTGAGAATAGTAGAAGCTGCACGCCTGCTCCGCCTCCCTTAGGCACCTCCTTTTCTCGTAAGTACTATAAGGAAAGGCATTTCCCTAAATGATAAACTCCTATGCTGCTGGTGGAGAACCTGGAAGAACTAAAGGAAGGAATAAAACTCTTTGGTGGTATTGGAAACCTCCAGCAAGATGAAGAAGTCATGGGTATAGTCCTTCCAAGACCATGATTGGATGTAGCAAAAGAGACGTAAGTGTATTTCTGGTAAAGATTTGCTTGTTGGACTGGGATTGCACATCTCTCTCTAGATTATACCACCTGTATGGAGGAATTTTCATTTTACTTCTATTCTTGCTTTCTTGGACATCATATTTTCTCATTTCTATTTCTGCTTCTTTCTTGCCTGGTGTCACTGACACAGATCATTTCATACACTAGCACAGCACACAGCACACAGACGGCCAGTGTAGGAAGGGGAATTAGCAGTACAGACCTGCAGGCTCTTTTCCAGTACCCAGACTGTAACATTGACATGGGAACCTCTTCATTCCCTGACATTCTAAATTGATCTCTTTTGTAGTACTGCACCCTCGCCAAACAAAGATAAAACCAATTTGGGGCTTTCTATGTTAAGGGGAAGGAAGAACTGCAAAAAATACAGCTTTTTCCCCCCAAATACCTGATGCAAATATCAAATATCCAATTTTATATATTAGTTTAAATAGTCTAAAAATTGCTAACAAGAACTCTCGTTAGATTTGAGCTTCATTTTTCTTTGATCCTGCCTGTTCTAATCAGAAAAAGAATGACCAAAAGGGGGAAGGGGGAAAAAAACATTAGCAGATTTAGCAATCCACAAATTAATTAGTTCCTGAATCACACATAAAAACAACAAAAGCCAGACATATTGTGAAACCCAATGTTATAGAAGTCCTAAGCACATAAGGATTTGAACAGCTATGAGGGCTGATGAGCGTGGACAAAGTAAGAGCTCTTAACTGCCCACGTGAGACTTCAGCCTAAACCAGGTGAGTTTTAGAGTGTGAATTCAAGAGAGTCAAGTATTGCTCTGAGCAGTTTATTTTTGGAAAAGCCACGTACAAAGAGAAATAGTATAATATAGTGAAAGAAGTGCTAGACTATGAAAATTTCCTTTCTCTCGTTCTCTCGTAAAAGCAGTTTATAAATGTATGGAACATCCAGAAGCCCATGAACACCACGCTTCATAGGTTAGGTTTTTACCTTAGGAACACAACTAAAGAGAGTGGATTGAATAAAGAAGTGAATTTTCATTCATGTCAGCTACTTTGTTATCATAAAGAAATCTGCAACACAAGAGAAACAGGTCTGTGTGGACGGACTTAACAGTATTTGAAACAAATGGCCAGTGTTTAACCTTTCCAAAATGCAAATAAGTTGCAGGACCTGTTTCCATTTTCCAGCTATGGAGAGAGATAATCTGGCTGCTTGGAACCTTGTCTATTATTGGTGCAGAAGTCACTTAAAGGCACCTTTTGGAACAGGCCTCAGCAGGTCTGGCTCCTTTAGACTCCCATAACGGTATTTATAAGTCCACGAGTGATTGAATCCAGGCAACACTGGGCTCAGTTACACAGCTGTATGTGACTGAGAGGCTCGTTTTGTGTCATTTCTGCACACCTGTCAGTTGTTGGCACCTTGTTAGAGGCACTTAATTTTAGTTTCATAGTTCTTCCTTTCCCCTCCCAAGGAGTGGGCAATCCACCAAATCCTCCCAGATCAATGCTTGCTGAGAAGTAGTAAATTCAAGAGAGTATTAACATGTCAACGTGGAAGCCAGTTCAGTAGCCTTATTTGTTCCAAGACCCTTAATCAACACTGTGTTATAAACTTAGCATTTGGGAAATTTGTGTAGTTGACAACTTACTTGGAAATGTGAAGATATGAAAATGGCAGCAAGTTTACTCTCTCTTAAGGCGCCCATGCAGTTTCTACCAGTGAAGAGATTAGGGAAGCAGATCAAGCCTCATTCAGTAGGTTATCCTGTCCTCAATGGAGCTTGAGGACAGGATAACCTCAAGCTATCCTATCCTATCCTCAATTCATTTCTTCTCCACCCCCAGCCCCTCTCCCAACTACCCTGGAGATAAACAGTAACATAGAGGACCTTTTCCTTCTTGTCTTCCCTTCTCTAGTATGATGGTTCACTTCAGTCAGCTCTCAAATGAACTTTGGCATATTATGTCTATGAAGTACTTGTTCATGAATGTCTTCTTCATGCTATAATCTGGGGAAGGCTGATTTAATCTTAATATTTTAAATGAGAGTGGTAGCTAAAGCCATTAATTTATTCTACATTCCATATGCACATATAATTTTCTATTTTTAATCTTCTCTTAAATATACTAAGAATCTCCAGTGTATCTCCATTTCAGAAAGCTGATTCATAGACTTCTGTGGGCTATTTTTTTTTTATGTTTTGTGCGAAATCTGATAGCACTGGGCTAGCAAAATGCAAATGAGCCCACAATTTCCCACAGCAGTTTGGCCTTCTTCCCCATGGAGTAAACAACCTTCTACCACCCTTAAGCTGTTTTGTAGGCTGAGCATTTCCCTAGATTCTACCTGTGCAGACACCAAGGGGTTCTTTTGTCTTGGAAGCTGTAAGAATGTCTTAAAAGAGAATGAGTACTTCTCCCCATGTATAGTGTGAGCTGCCAGTGTGTTGTATTTAGTATATCAAGTAAGAAATCTAATGTTTTCAGGCATGCATGCCCAGTGGTTTGTCAACATCTTTGGCAAAGTTGTACGTACTTCCCTTCCTTGTTCTCTTCTAGGGCTTGCTTCCATTCTTGTCTCGTGAAACAAACGTATTTTTGTTTACTCATCTCGGTCAGCTTTCCAAAATGAGAGTCTAGTCGCATAGACCACTGAGTATAAGGGAAATTACTCTCCACCACACCATGACATGGATGGTAGGTGTATTTAGGAATGCACAGCTTTCTAGGAACTCTTGGGATGGATTCCAAATTCCAGGTATATAAAAATGGGTATATAGCACACAAAGATTATACTACTCTTCCCAGTAAGAGACTAAGAGATTCAAACTCTCCATCTTAGATAGGTTTGAGCAAACTATAAGTAGCTTATTTTTTTCCCTTTCCTCTTGGCAACTTGTCCCTACCTATAATCTTATTTCTTCAGATCTGACCACCAAGGCATGAAGGAAGGTAGTGTCAACCCACTGAGATTGCCCTCTGCATAATCCTCTAAAGATGTTCATTTCCTTTGGAAACAAATCAGTGGGTGAGGGGGAAAGTCTAGTGACAATTCTCTCTGCCCAGAGTGACACACATAGGATTTGGGGATCTACCAAAGGGATAGGTCTATGCCAAGTATTAATCTTACAATTCTACAATTCTACAATTCCTCAAGATGCAAATAATATGACCCTACTGTTAGTAGGATGTATAATCTTTGAAGAATATAAGCATTAAGAAAAAAAGGGCTTCCCTTTAAAGAAACAATTGAAGATATTCTTTAAAAGGCAGAAACTTTTAAAGGTTAGAAATTGAATAATTTTTAAGATTCTTTGGAGGAAACATATCATCGATTCATCATAGTCTTTTCCTTTCATTGAATTTTAATTTAGACTAGCATGGAAGCAGAGTGCCCCTGGACTTTGATTTAGGGGGATCGTGCTTTGGCCTGGAAAAACAGTACTGGCCTGAATGCCCAGAACCTTAAGTGAAGTCAGTCAGCATCCTAATAGGAATCAGGCCTAACAGAAATGTAAATTATTTCAAGTCCTTTAGAGTTTAATTTTCTTATCAACACCCTCGACCCTGCTTCCTAAAATTAATTTGATCCATGCAGTTATGTGTCTTCATTTTGCCTTGTGAGATTACAAGCAATGGGATAATGGAGAAAAACAGGAGACAGGGGAGAAGGAAAATTTGAATGAGGCCAGGGTGCAATGTTTTGCTGATATAATGCATTGTTAGGGAGCTGGTGACCGTTGCCATGGTTGTATCATGGGCAGCCTTTCAGTGGAAGCTCAGGGCATAATATGTATGAGGGCAGTGGAATGGGAGTGCCCAGTATCTCATATTGGTCCGTGCCTGACAATGTTCTGGAAAAGCAGGTGCCCCACTGAGACTGGCCTGTGCTCGTTGAACTAACTCCAATGAATTTCATATTCATTTCCATGGGGTCTGTTGTCCATGGACCTTCCTATTTCCTCTATGCCTGTTTAAAAGTCATTTTGGCATCAAGCTTCATTTCACCTTTCTCCTTTCAATACTTCTGCATCAGCCTCCCCTTCCTTCACACCCCACAGCGATTCTTTTCCTCACTTTACTTTTACCGTTTCTCCAGGACCCAGCTTTCTCCACCCCTTTCCCCCACAGACACCTGAAAGTCCCCCCTGAGCCCTCACTCCCTCCTCTCACACCCTGTGCTCCACCCCCCAGCCCTTTGGACAGGGAGCTCTGCTGTCACCAAGAGAGACACAGCGTTGTGACTGCCTCTTGTTAATGTCAGCACCACCTCATCACTTAGGCAAAGAGGGAAAATCCATAAAAGAGATGGAAAATACATCTTTTTTTATTCTACTTTATATTTTAAGAAGGTTGAGGAGAGGCATGGTTCCAGTCCTTCTCAATTTCTCAGAGATTTTTACTTTAAAACTGTCTAATTAGGGACCATTCTTTTGATAAATTGTAAATCCGTTCAGGTCACCAACTATGATGTATGTGTTTTAAGGCTCAAGTGTTGACTCTCAAGTAACTTTTCTGTGCTGCTGGACAAAGTGAATTCTGTGCAAACATTTTGAATCATAGGCTCTTTATCGCCCCTCAATTCTTACTATTACTAATGATTCAAGCATCTTCAGGAATGTGGATCAGGATGTTGACAATTTGTGGTTATTTTCAGATCAACAGTAACTGTTACACTCTTGAAAGCACTTAAAGAAAGTATAAGCATGTCTTAAATAGTCAACCATTTGACCTGGAAAAAAGTTGGCTTTTCTGTTTAATTATTAAACCAAACTGTAGATGTAATCTTAAAGGATTTTAAGCAATAATGAAGACGGTTTGAGAAATGAGAAGGCACTTTAGAGACATGAAACCTTACATTACACGCTCTTGGATATCTTTTAAGGTAATAAGCTAATTGGATTCAGGTATTTTTTTTCCTTTAAATTTTTAAAAATATGTATTTCTAATTTGCATATTTAATTTTGTCACAGCTGAGAAATGCTCTTTAGTTGAATTTGTAAATGTCATTTGCAAACCAAATGAAGTATTTATTTTTAAAAAGAAAGGGTGAAGGAACCAATATTGATTTGTACATAATGAAAATATGTGTGTGTGTGTGTGTGTGTGTGTGTGTGTGTATATGTTTTCCTCCTTGACACTACTTGGTCCCCACATCAAGTGTATTTTTGTACATAATATATATTGGTTAGAAAATGTAGATTGTCTATTCAAAGAATTCTATCTCTGTGATAGATTATATTTATCCTAATCTGTTGATACCTCTGATAATTTAAGAGATAGAACTCTATTTTTTTGGAATCTACAGAGAACTGCATTCATGTCTTCCAATTGTAAATATTGCTAAGGGAATTTTAATAAATCTTGGTTTCATGTCTGTCTGGTGTGCAGTGCAGATTTGTTTGCAGGAGGTGTTTAAAGACAGTATCCTAGCAGTGCTCTAATGTGGAGAATACCGGTCATTTCTAGCTTTCATTACTGCTCAAGGGCAGCATTACTACTGAGCTGCAAGAGCTGGGTCTCAGTAAGTCCATCATTCACACTCTCTTCTTTCTCTCCTGTCCACCACACCAACAATGCGTAAGCTAGCTAGGCGTTCACGGCTAACACCGAACAGACAAACCCAGCCAAGCATGGTCTCAGCTATACTGACCCAAAAGCAACACTGCTTGAACATAAATTGCCCAAGGTGGAGAACCACAAGGACTGGTGACTTCATGTTATGGGATGGTAAATGATAAGAGGAGGGAAACGGAACAGAAATAGAATTGTGTTGTATTCTAACACTAAGCACAAGGTACAAATTCTTTTCAAGCAATGGTAAGAAACATGCAGATATCTATGAAAAAACTAAAAGACTTTCAGCAAAACACTCCTCTGTGAAACAGAAGTGGGATTGTGTGTTTTTTTAATTGACTCATTTGTTCGGTATTCCTGAATGCCATGCACTGTTGAGTTCTAGAAGTTTGCTGAAACATGCCTCAGTGGGTACAGATAGACTTAATGAACAGACATAGTTACTATCTGGGGAGACATTTTATCGCTAGGAAATCTTTTAAATCAGAGTCATAGAGCTGCAAAAATCTTCAGACAGTGGATAAAAATCTCCATTTCACAGAGTGAAAACTACTGAAATTCAAGGGACTTGCTGAAAGTTACACTCAATGTTAGTAAGTACATCAAGGCTAGAATCCAGATCTCTTGACCCCAGATCTCTTGACCCCAAGGCAAAAGCCCTTCCCAGTGCTCAACTCGTTCATCACGTTAAATTAAACTCTCTTCTTCAAAAGACTCCTTTATGGAGAAATGTTCTAGAACTGTTGTTTGGAAAGTAAGGTCCAAATGCTCCTAAGGGTTTGTAGAAACCATTATTAGAGTTGTGCTCTGAATTAAAGCACCTAGGAGAGGGTGGAGGCTTGTGTATCATGAGGACCTAGGAAAAATATTCCACCTTAGGAAGAATCTCCTCTTTGATTTAACAGAGATTTACTCTCCCTTGCTGAGCATAGTGATGATACCTGTTGAATTTTAAGTATACATGCTGATGGTCCAACTAACAGGCCATAAATTCCTGAGACTAAGTATTTCCCTTTAGACTCTACCTGCCTACTTTCACCTGGATATGATGTATTCATGGAAATAAGACTTTAAAGTTGGCCTGCACCAGCCATGCCTGCTTGTATGCCTCCAAGTCTCTCTCCAAGTAACGTTTGCTTCATGCCCATCATTGCGTGAAGATGAAAGGTATTCAGTAAGATAAGGTAACTTTATAGTTATCAACTGCTACATAACAAAATACCCCCACATTTGGTGTTGATTAAACAATAATCACTTATTTTTCATGGTTTTTGTTAGTTTGAGAGGAACTCAACTGGACAGTTCTCACTTGGAGTTGCATATGGTTTTAGTGCTATATCCACTGGGTATGCAGTCACCTGGATGGCCGAAACATGGACCTCTAAGGTGGCTGACTCACTTGGCTGGCAAGTTGTTGCTGCCCTCTAGGCTGGGGGTCTCAGTGCCTCTCTCTCCACAGGTCTGCTTGTGTGACCAAGGCCTAAAAGTCACTTTCATCGTATACTATTGGTTGTATTTACGAAGTTCTGTCCCAGTGGAAGGAATGGGGAAGAAGAACCCACCTCCTGATGAAGGAATGTCAAAACCATATTGTAAGAAGAGCATGTAAGATGAGAAATATATTGGTGCAACTATCTTTGGATAATACAATCTGTCTCTGTAATTTGCCCTGTTCTTTCCATCTGGTTTTGTTCTTATTTTTGTTATAAAACTAAATTTTAGATTTTTTTTCAAATTTTTCCCTACTTGTTTGCCCCAAATCTTCTTTCCCTCTGCCTGCATATTAGAGCACAGAAATGTTTGTCTTGTTCCCCTGAATGCAGGCATTCTTTTTTATTATTATTGAAGTATAGTTGATTTGCAATATTGTATTAGTTTCAGGTGTATGGCATAGTGATTCAGTATTTTTGCAGATTATATTCTATTATAGGTTATGACAAGATAATGTGTAATACCTTAAATACCTTAAATCCTTTTTGCTTATCTATTTTATATACAATAGTTTGTATCTGTTTGTTCCATACCCCTAATTTTTCCCTCCCCCACCTTCCTTTTCCTCTTTGGTAACCACAAGTTTGTTTTCTGTGTTTGTGAGTCTGTTTCTGTTTTATATATACATTTATTTGTATTATTTTTTAGATTCCACATATAAGTGATATCATACAGTATTTGTCTTTCTCTAGCGGACTTATTTCACTAAGCATAATATTCTCTAGGTCCATCTACGTTGCTGCAAATGGCAATATTTCATTCTTTTTATGGTTGAATAATATTCCATTGTGTGCAGTATTATTTAATCCAGTCATCTGCTGATGGGCACTTGGGTTGCTTCCATGTCTTGGCTATTGTAAATAGTGCTGCTATGAACATTGGGGTGCATGTACCTTCTCAAATTAGAGTTTTCATTTTTTCCTGATATATACACAGGAGTGGGATTGCTGGATCATATGGCAGTTCTATTTTTAGTTTTAGTTTTAAGGAACCTCCATACTGTTTTCCACAGCGGCTGCACCAATTTACATTCCCACAAACAGTGTAGGATACGAGGGTTCCCTTTTCTCCACACCCCCCCCCCAACATGTTATTTGCAGACTCCTTGATGATAGCCATTCTGACCAGTGTGAGGTGATATGTTGCTGTTGCTTTGATTTGCATTTTTCTCATAATTAGCAACGTTGAGCAGTTTTTCATGTACCCGTTAACCATCTGTATGTCTTTTTTTGAAAAATGTCTATTCAAGTCTAAGGCCCATTTTTGTTAGAATTTTTTATTGAGTTGTATGATCTGTTTGTATATTTTGGATATTAGTCCCTTGTCAGTCACATTATTTGCAAATATTTTCTCCCATTTTGTAGGTTGTCTTTTCATTTTATTGAAGTTCCTTTGCTGTGCAAAAACTTTTAAGTTTGATTAGGTTCCAGTTGTTTATTTTTGCTTTTATTTCTTTTGCCTTAGGAGACCGCTCCAAGAATATATTGCTACAATTTATGTCAAAGAGGGTTTAGCCTGTGTTCTCTTCTAGGAGTTTTAGGTTTCAGTTCTTCCATTTAGGTCTTTAAACCATTTTGAGTTTATTTTTGTATATGGTGTGAGGGAACGTTTTAATTTCATTGCTTTACATGTGGCTGTTCAGTTTTCCCAACACCACTAGTTAAAGAGACTGTCTTTTCTCCATTGTATATTCTTGCCTCCTTTGTCATAGATTAACTGACCATAGATGCATGGGTTTATTTCCATGCTATTCTGTTCCATTAATCTATGTGTCTGTTTTTGTGCCAATACCACACAGTTTTGATTTCTGTAGATTTATAGTATAGTCTAAAGTCTGGGAGCTTTGTTCTTTTTTCTCGGGGTGGCTTTGGCAATTTGGGGTCTCTTGTGATTCCATATAAATTTTAGGATTATTTGTTCTAGTTCTCTGAAAAATGTCCTGGGTATTTTGATAGAGATTGCATTAAATCTGTAGATTGTTTTGAGTAGTATGGCCATTTTTTTTTTTTTTTTTTTTTTTTTTTTTTTGCGGTACGCGGGCCTCTCACTGTTGTGGCTTCTCCCATTGCGGACCACAGGCTCTGGACGCGCAGGCTCAGCGGCCATGGCTCACGGGCCCAGCCGCTCCGCGGCATGTGGGATCTTCCCGGACCGGGGCACGAACCCGTGTCCCCTGCATCGGCAGGCGGACTCTCAACCACTGCGCCACCAGGGAAGCCCAGTATGGCCATTTTAATACTATTAATTTTTCCAATCCAAGAGCACATGATATCTTTCAATTTCTTCATCCATTTCTTTGAATCATCTTCAATCTCCTTCATCAATGTTTTACAGTTTTCAGCATATAAGTCTTTCACCACCTTGGTTAAGTTTATTCCTAGGTATTTTATTTTACTGATGCAATTTTAAATGGGATTTATTAGTGTATAGAAATGCAACAGATTTCTGTGTATTAATATTGTATCCTGCAACCTTGCTGAATTTATTTATTAGTTCTGGTAGTTTTGGGGTGGAGACTGTAGGGTTCTCTATACAGGGTATCATGTCATCTGCAAATAGTGACAGTTTTACCTCTTCCCTTCCACTTTGGATACCTTTTTTCTTGGCTGATTGCTGTGACTAGGAGTTCCAATACTATGTTAAATAGAAGTGGCATGAGGGGGCATCCTTGTCTTGTGCACCTGAATTTAGCTGGAATGCTTTCAGCTTTTCACCACTGAGTGTGGCTGGCAGTTTGTCATAAATGGCCTTTATTATATTGAGATGTGTTCCCTCTATACCCACTTTGATGAGAGGTTTTATCATGAATGATGTTGAATTTTGTCAAATGCTTTGTCTACATCTATTGAGATGATCATTTTTGTCTTTCCTTTTGTTAATGTGGTGTATCACAGTCATTGATTTGCATATGATGAACCGGACTTGTGGCCCTGGAATAAATCCCAGTTGATCATGGTATATGATCCTCTTTATGTATTGTTGGATTTGGTTTGCTAATATTTTATTGAGGATTTTTGCATCTATATTCATCAATGATATTGGCCTATAATTTTCTTTTTTTATAGTGTCTTTGGTTTTGATATCAGGGTGATGGTGGCCTCGTAGAATGAGCTTGGGAGTGTTCTCTCCTCTTCAGTTTTTTGGAATAGTTTGAGAAGGATAGGTATAAGTTCTTCTTTATATGTTTGGTAGAATTCCCTGGTGAAGCCATCCAGCCCTGCACTTTTGTTTGCAGGGAGGTTTTAAATTACAGATTCTATTTAACTTCTAGTGATCAGTCTGTTCAAACTGTCTGTTTCTTTTTGACTCGGTCTTAGCAGGCTCCATGTTTTAGAAATATGTCCATTTCTTCTAGATTGTCCAATTTGTTGGCATATAACTGTAGTGTTCTCTTGTGATCTTTTTATATCTCTGTGGTATCAGTTGTTATTTCTCCTATTTCTTATTTTATTTAGGTCTTCTCTCCTTTCTTCTTGGTGACCCTGGCTAAAGGTGTATCAATTTTGTTTATCTTTTTGAAAAACCAGCTCTTGGTTTCATTGATCTTTTCTACTGGTGTTTTTTGTTTTTGTTTTTGTTTTTGGATAACTATTTATTTCCTCTCTGATCTTTATTTCCTTCCATCTGCTAATTTGGGGCTTTGTTCTTCTTTTTCTAATTATTTTATCAATAGGTGGTAGTTAAGTTGTTTTTTTTTTCTTGTTTCTTGAGGAAGACCTGTGTAGCAATGAGCTTCCCTCTTAGAATTGCTTTTGCTGCATCCCCATAGATTTGTAAAGCTGTGTTCTCTTTTTCATTTGTCTCAAGATATTTTCTGATTTCCTCTTTAATTTCATCATTGACCCATTGGTTTTTTAGTAGCATGTTGTTTAGTCTCCACATGTTTGTTCTCTTCCCGTTTTTCTTCTGTAGTTGATTTCTCATTTTATACTGTTGTGGTCAGAAAAGATGCTTGACATAATTTCTTTTTTTGTGTGTGTGTGTGTGTGTTACACGGGCCTCTCACTGTTGTGGCCTCTCCTGTTGCGGAGCACAGGCTCCGGACGCGCAGGCCCAGTGGCCATGGCTCACGGGCCCAGCCGCTCCGTGGCATGCGGGATCTTCCCGGGCCAGGGCACGAACCCGTGTCCCCTGCATCAGCAGGCGGACTCTCAACCACTGTGCCACCAGGGAAGCCCCCATAATTTCTCTTAAATTTGTTGAGGCTTGTTTTGAGACCATTCCATGGGCACTTGAAAAGAACGCATTCTGCTTTTTTAGGATGTAGTGTCCTGTAGATCAGCTAAGTCCAGCTGGTCTGTTGTGTCATTCAGGACCTCTGTTGCCTTACTGATTTTCTCTCTGGATGATCTGTCCATTAATGTCAGTGGGATGTTAAAGTCTCCTACCATTATTGTATTCCTATTAATGTCTCCCTTTATGTCTGTTAGTACTTGCTTTATATATTTAGGTCCTCCTGTATTGGGTGCGTATGTTAACGAGTGTAATATCCTCTTGTATTGATTCCTTTATCATTATATAATGCCCTTTTTTGGTATAGCCTTTGTTTTACAGTCAATTTTTTCTGATATGAGTATTGCTACCTCTGCTTTTTTTGTCATTTCCATTTGCATGAAATATCTTTTTCCATCCCCTCACTTTCAATCTGTGTCTTTTGCCCTGAAGTGAGTCTCCTGTAGACAGCATATTGAAGGGTCTTGTTTTCAATCCAATCAGCCACCCTATGTCTTTTGATTGGAGTATTTAGTTCATTGACATTTAAAATGATTAATAGGTATGTACTTATTGCCATTTTATGTCTTGTTTTCTAGTTCTTTTTGTGGTGCTTTTTGTTTTCCCCATTGAGGTTTGATGCTTTTCTTTTGTATTATGCTTGAGTTCCTTTCCTTTTGGTTTTTGTGTATCTATTTTAGGTTTTTGACTTGTGGTTACCATGAGATTCATATACGCTTACACATAACTATATCCACTTGCTTTAAACTGATAATCATTTAAGTTCGAACACATTCTAAAAGATCTACATTTTATGGTTTTGGGGTCCTATTTTACATCTTCATGCTTATCGCTTTACTGTTTATTATAGTTATAGTCACTTTTACAATTTTTTTTTGTTTTTTAATCCACACACTGGCTTATTTAAGTGATCTCCAATCCTTACTATATTTTTGCCTTTCCTATTGGGAGTTTCCCTTTTCTATAGATTCTTGCTTCTTTTCCATTTAGAGAAGACCCTTCAGCATTTTCTCCAGGGTAGGATTTGCTGAAATCTTTGCTTGTCTGAGAAATACTTTATCTATCTTCTATTCTAAATCATAATCTTGCTGGTTAGAGTATCCTAGGTTACAGGTTTTTCCTTTTCAGAATTTTGAATATATCATGCCACTCCCTTCTGGCCTGCAAAGTTTCTGCAGAGAAATCAGCTGAGAGCCTTATGAGGGTTCCCTCGTAAATGAATTTTTCTCTCGCTGCCTTCAGGATCATCTATCTTTAACTTTTGCCATTTTAATTATGATATGTTTTGGTGTGGGTCCGTTTGGGACCCTCTGTGCTTCCTATACCTGGAAATTCATTTCCTTCTTTGGGTTTGGGAAGTTTTCAGCCATAATTTCTTCAAATGCATTTTCAATTCCCTTCTCTCTCTCTTCTCCTTCTGGAACCCCTATTATGCATAGGTTGGCACATTTTATATTATCCCATAGACCTTGTATGTTGTCTTTCTTTTGTCTTTCTGCTATTCTGATTATGTAATTCCCATTTTTCTATCTTCCAGATCACTTACATGTTCTTTTGTGTCATTTAGTTAACTATTCATTGCTTCTAGATTGCTTTTTATCTCAGAAATTGAATTATCTATTTTTGATTGGGTCAGCTATAGTTTCTAGCTCCTTGTTAAAATTATGTGGGTTTATTTTGATAATCTTTTTTAAATCAATTAATTAGCATTTTTTAAACATTTATAAGTCAGTATCCGGAAGACTGTTTGTTTCATTATTTTTCAGGGGTTTTTCTCTTGCTTTTTCAGTTGGGTCTGATTCTTCTGCCTTTTCATTTTACTTAACTTTCTCTGTCTCTATGAATGTAGGTGAAACAGTTACCTATTGTGTGGAAGGATTTTTGGTTTTTTTATGTGGGAGCATTCCTAGGTAGACTGTGTGTGCCTACTATCTTTGGTGTGAGGGCTGGATTGGTTGTGAATGCCAGCCCTGCCTTTCCTCAGGTGTGCTGGCCAGTGTCACCTTGATAGAGGGTGTGGTTGGTGTAAGAAGGGCTAAAGCCTACACAGGGTATGAAGCAGGACTTCCTCTCTACTCCATGGCAGGAGTGAAGTCTGCTCCCCAGTTGCTGGGACAGAAGTCCTGACAGTCGGGCTCAAGCAGCCTCTGTTCCCTTTAATGTATGTTTTCCCTTGTTCCTGCCCTGGGGGCTTTGCCCCAAAGGAGGGGAGTGGTGAAGTGAGGCTCATGTGCTCACAGAGGTTGGATGCACTCCCTTTGTAAGCATCTGTGGCTCTGCTCAGAATCAGCCCACAGTGGCATCCTTTCCCCTTCTGTGGTCGGCCCAGATCTACTGTCAGGTTGTGGCATGCAGTGGGCAGAACCAGAGCATTTGTTAGGCTAAGAGTGGGAGTTGGGGTGTTGTGGTTGCAGGAATTAAAGTGGCTGTGCTGCCATCGGAGCTCTGGGGTACTATTTGAGCAAGCACCAACACCAGCTGCCCCACCTGAACCACACCTCAAGTCCCCTTTCCATCCCTAGATCGAGTTTTTTCTGCCTCAGATCCAGGGCAAAGCTGTGGCATGGACAGTGGGTGTGGGCCATGAAAGCTCTGCTGGGAGTGGGGACTGTGGTGTGCTGCTCTCGGAGGTCTGCACTGCTTAGATGGCACTGCCTGAGCATATACCAACAATGGTCGTCACTGCCACCCCATGTGGACCACACGCCAGGTCCCCTGGCTGTCTCTGCATCACTAGATTGAGTCTTTTCCCAGGACCTTAGATCCTGGGCCAAGCCATGATGTGCAGTGAGTGGGGGCTTGGGTGGTCACCCCACCTGGACTGGGGAGTGTGGCAAGGTGCCAGTGCAGTGTTCTCACCGCCCTGTTGGTAAGCCAGCACACTCACACTCTTTAAGTGGAGTCTAGGCTTCTCCAGTCCTTCTGTCTGTCCCACAGCTTATCGCAGCAGCCACGGGGGCTTTGCTTCCTCACAAAGGACAGGGATGCCCAGTCGTGGCTCAACCTACTCGCTCCCCAGGGTGACGGTCTGCCCCTGGGATCTTCCTTTTTCTCTAAGTCTCCTCCCAGGGGCATGGGTCCCAACCTACTGGTGTTTTCCCCCCTACCCTACCTGGTCACAAGGAAATCTTTCTTGCAGCATTGGCTGTACAGAATTTCTGCTGGTTTCCAGTTTTCCATAAGAATTGTTCCACATATAGATGTATTTTTGAGGTACTGGGGGGTTAGGGGAGGTGAGCTCCACCATCTTGATCCCCCTCCCCGTGCATTCTTTACCTTTAAAGAAAATGAGGAGATCCTAACTGGGAGACTTTGTAAACACTGGTGGAGAAAAGGAATCAAAGGTGAGCCTAGAAATTTACTCCAAAAGCATAAGCCTGCATTTTCTATTACAGTACTAGAGATGCTGACCCCTGCTGAAGCTGTGTCTTAGCAAGTAAATGAAATCACTTTTTCAGTTGCCAGAATAGAGCTCTGACTCTTATAATAGTATGTAGGTATTAACACAATGGAATATTATTCAGCCTTTAAAAGGAAGGAAATTCTGACATGCTGCAGCATGGATGAACGCTCAAACCCAAGATGCTAAGTGTTCTTCAGTCACAGAAAAACAAATAGCATATGATTCCACTTACATGAAATACATATAGAAGTCAAATTCATAGAGAAAGAAAGTATAGAATGATGGTTGCTAGGCAGCTGATTGGGGCAGGGGAGGGAATAGGAGTAGTTGTTTAATGGATATGGAATTTTAGTTTGGGACGATGGAAACATTCTGGAAATGAAAAGTGACAATGGCTGTACTATATGAATATACTTAGTGCCACAGAACTATACATTTACAAGTGGTTAAAATGATAAGTTTTATGTATATTTTACAATGATGAAAACTAATGCTTGGAGAAGTTGTTAAATTTCCCATGTAATTTTAAGTGGAGAAACCAGAATTCAGACACTCCAGAGAAACACTCTCAGCCACTATCCTATCTCTAAAATCAGAGATAGAATTAGCTGATTCAGGAAAAAGGGGGATGTGTAGACGGATTTTAATACATAACTGCTCTTTCAAACTTAACAAGAAAGTAACATATCTAACCGAAGAGTATTAGAGACAATAGCACTTCTGTAAAAGCCAAAGAAACTAACTGAACGGTGCTGTATATATAACCTTCAAGGAACTGTTCATAGCCACCTTCTGGAATTTGCTTAATTCTATAGATGAGATGAAGTAGGGTATAACAGAAGGCAAAAATGACTAGGAGTTGGTGAGAACCACATGAGGAATACTGTGAGATGAAGAAAAGTGGCCATCTGATCTACCTCTGAGTAGTTACCCTGAAGTAACCTTGCAATGAGTCAGTCTGGAAATATATCTGACAAGGTTAAAGTGTCCTAGCCACAGAAAAGACTGTTTAAACAAACTGGACCATACAGTGCTAGAATTTCCCAGAGCCTTCTACCAATATTGTGGTATGTCCACTGCTTGATCTGAGGCCAAATTGAGATCCCATTGGACCTCATTTAGAGTAATTTTGAAGATATTTGCTAGTGAAATTAAATCCTCCTGTTCAGAGTATTTGTTAGTGAAAGAACCACAAATGAATAAATGATTGTACTCAGTTTTCTGATGCTGGCCAGAACCAGAAGTAGAAAGAAAATGCCCTTACTCATACTTCAGGTTCTAGAAGACATCAAAAGTTACCAAATTATCCATTACTTCATCTGATCTTCCAAGACTTCAGCCTAGTTCCAAATAATAGAATGGTTTAGCCACCTTTGAAGGCTTATTTAATTTAAGGGAATGTGTCCCACAGATGATTGTGGGCCTAAGAAGTAGAGAGTGTGCTAACCTAGAAAGTCAGCACACCCCTGCTGTTCAGCTCCTACTTCTGATTTGTGTGACAGGTCAGAGACCACTGTCCCCATAAGGCTCTCCCAGTGGCTATTTTACAGTCTCACCAAAGAGGCCCTTTCTGATATGAGTCCTTCTTTTCACTGGATCCCCACCTAAGACTCAATGGTAACTTAGATGATCTTTTAATACATATTTTAATCTACAGGCCCCCAGATGAGAAGTCATGACCCTAAGAAACCCGTAGGAGCAGCAAAGCATAAGAAAATTAAAAAATCATTGGCTTTAAGGTTAGACTCAATCTTCTATCACAGCTCTGCCACCTACTAACCTGATGACCTGAAGCAAGTTACAGCACGCTAAACCTCAGACCCTCCTCTAAAAATGGAGATTAAAAAAATCTCTAACTGCCTAAGTTTGTCAAAGGTAAAATGAAATAATGCAGAAATTCTTGATAAAAAAATAAATATTTCCTTCTCTCATAAGAAGAATCAGTATTGCTTTTGCTCCTCTTGGGACCATCCCCTCTTGAACTTCACAATAGGAAAAAAAATTGTCCCATCTCCTCAACCCAAGGTTTGTCAGTGCCTTACCTAGTTTGAGCTTGAGTGGATTCATTTTGGCCCTTCTCATTCCTCTAGAGGGGACACATTTCTTCAGTTCTAGTTATCCCACAACAGTATAGTTACATGAACTAGGTGCTTTTTAGGATCCCCAGTTATAAATCCCAGAGAGTTTAGGATTCTTTGAGTAGCTTTCGTAGAAAGCACCCTATAAGCTCTTGTCTTCAAGACCTACAATATACCAAGAAGGAAACACTCCTTGACCGAAAATGGCTGAGCATTTATAGTCAACACTCAATCTTTGAGACTTGGTCATTAAAGTTTAGAACTGAAGACCGATTTGTAAAACATACTTCAAGATAAATGTCTCCATAGTAAAAAGGGTCCTGGTATGGCAAAGAAAAAGAGCCTCTACTATGTGGCAGAATGGCCCATGTGAGAACCATGCAGTACAGATAGGACTTACCTGCAACTATGGGTATAGGGATTCTAAACATATGGCAGGGTGCTCTCCAGGCAGCAGGAATGGGTGTGTGCATATACATCCCCATGTCAAATTTGGATCTAGTCTCCACTGAAGACAACTGTAAAAGCGGGATAATACTCTAATTAGGGGGACAAAAGTAGAGATCAGGGACCACTATGTTTAAACCTGATTAAATTCCCTTGTTTTGGGTTAAGATGGTGGTTTAAGTACCAGGGGATATTTGGCAATATCTGGAGGCATTTTAACTGGGAAGAAGTGTCATGGGTGTCTAATGGGAAGAGGCTAAGATACTACTAAACATCCTGTAAAACAGGATGTGTTCTCACAATGAAGACTTATCCAGCTTGAAATGTCAATAGTGCCAAGGTAAGATAACACCAGATTGCTAGTGCTGTTGAGTGCCTGGAATATATTCTTTCTGAAGAATATCATCCTAGATCTGCAGAAACAAACCCACTTTAAAAATAAGGTCTTGTCGGACTTCCCTGGTGGCGCAGTGGCTGAGAGTCTGCCTGCCGATGTAGGGGACACGGGTTTGCGTCCTGGTCCGGGAGGATCCCACATGCCGCGGAGTGGCTGGGCCCGTGAGCCATGGCCGCTGAGCCTGCGCGTCCGGAGCCTGTGCTCCGCAACGGGAGAGGCCACAACAGTGAGAGGCCCACGTACCACAAAAAAAAAAAAAAAAACTCAAGAGATGAAACACTGACAATAAGCTAAGAAGAAGTAGAGAACACAGTAAGAACAGAAGTAACAGCAATATTGGAGTTAGTGACAGAATTTTCCAAAGTTCAAAATATGAACCAACAGATCCAAGAAAGTCTAAGAAACCAAAGCAATATAAATTAAAAGCAATCTATTCCTAGACACATCATAATAAACTTCAGAAAATTTTTTTAAATCTTAAAAGCACCCAGAGGAAAAAAGACATTAAAACCAAAGGGTCATTACAGTAGGATGGTACAACAGTCCCCCCTTATTTGCAGGGGCTATGTTCCAGGACCCCCACTGGATGCCTGAAACCACAGATATGACCAAGCCCTATATACACACAATGTTTTTTCCTCTACACACCTATGATAAAGTTTAATTTATGAATTAGGCACAGTAAGAGTAGCAGTAATAAAAATAGAGAAGTTATAATATACTGTGATTAAAATTATGCAAATGTAGTCTATTTCTCCTCAAAATATCTTACTGTACTATACTTACCCTTCTTGTGATGACGTGAGTGATACAATGCCTTCAGGATGAGATGAGGTGAAGTGGGGTGAAAAGTCAAAGGGAACATCATCTGCTTCTGGTGATCCTGGATCACTGATCCATGACAACGTTGAAGGTTGGAGATCCTGAGCAAAATGGAACTGGACAGTGTGAGATTAATGTGCTACTCAGAACAGTGCCAAATTTAAAACTTATGATTTGCTTATTTCTGGAACTTTCTGTTTAATATTTTCTGAACATGGTGTGCTGAGGGTAACTGAAACAGTGTTAAAGTCAAACCACAGATGATGGGGTATTACTGTAGATTTAAACTCACATCAGTAATTATATTGGATGAATAGATTTACCCCATTTAAATTCTGTCAGCTGAATTTCTTGGGAAAAAAACAATAGCCCTTGTAGTTATTGACAAGATATATAAGGATTCCAAAAGGGTGAAAGTCAAAGGATGTTAAAGCGCACAAATATATCACTTAAAGTTTTAGGAATTAGGCTGACAGCTAATCTCTCAAGCAAAACCACAAAATCCAAAAAGTAAGGACATGCTCTATTCAGTATTCAAAAAAACACGAGAACTTTCACTAGAAGCCCTGCCCTACAATTGATGAAGCTACATTAGTATCCTTTAAAGGATACTTTAAGGTGACAAGCATTACTGTAGATTAAAACGGACACTTCACAATGATCAAAGGCTTGACTTAGCAGGAAAATAAGACAATTTTAAATTTTATTCCTCTAATGGCACAGCCTCAGAATATTTAAAGGAAAGACAGAACTATAAGGAGAAATAGACAAATTCACACATTGTGGGAATAACTGATACAACACAGAAGAAATAACATTTGAACAAAACATTTTCAAAAACTGATTGATGTATTGGGTCATAAGGCAAGTTTCAAAAGGTATTGAATCTACTGAATATGCTTTGTGAAAATGCAAACTAAAAAATAAATTAAGCTAGAATATTTATTTCCATCAATGTAGAAATTCACTTCTAAATAACCAGCAGGTAAAGAAATCATGATGGAAATTAGAAAATATTTTGAGCTGAAAATTTCATGAAAAAAACTCGTGGACTGTAGCAAAATCAGTACATATATATTTCAGATTTTAACTTTTAAATACAACAGACAGATGAATATTAATCAGCTAATATCCATCAAGAGATCAGGAAAATGGTGAATAAAATTTAAAGGGTTAAAATATTAAAGCCAAAATTTGATTCTTTAAAATGTCTAATCAACTTTTTAAACTTTTGACAAGACTGAATCAAATCAGAGAGGGACAAACAAGTAACCAATATCAAGAATGAAAGAAGGGACATGGTATATCACTACAGAGGCTGTAGAAGTTGAGAGAATTATTTAAAAACTATACCAATATATTTTAAAACAAGTAAAATGGAAAATTTAATATCCAATAACCAAAACTGAGAATAAAATATCTGAATTTTTAAAATTAAAAAAAGTTGAACATAATTAGAAGTCCAAACTCAAAGCTTTCACTAGCAACAACAGTTTAAGGAGAATACCAGTCTTCCAGAGAATAAAGAAAGAAGACCAAGATTGACCAGGATGACAGAGTAGAAGACCCTGAGCTCACCTCTGGTCAAGGACATAACAAAATTACAACTATTTACAGAACCACCATCCATGAAAAAGACTAGAACCTACCAGAAAAGATCTTATACAACTAAAGATATAAAAAAAAGAGCCAAAACAAGATGAGTTAGGAAGGGCTGACTCATGGTATAGTCAAGTCCTATATACTCGGGTAAGTGACCCACAAACACGAAAGTTATAGTTGCAGAGGTTCTCCCTAAGGAGTGAGGGGTCTGAGCCCCACATTGAGCTCCCCAGCCCAGGGGTCCTACACCAGGAAGACAAGCCCCCAGAATGTTTGGCTTTGAAGGCCAGTGGGGCTTACTCTGGGAGTCCCAGAGGGCTGAAAGAAAGACTCCACTCTTTAAGGGTACACACAAAAACCTCACACATTTAGGGACCCAGGAAAGCAGTAGTAATTTCAAATGAGCCCCAGAAGACCTACCTGCTGATCTTTGAGAGCCTACTGGAGAGGCAGGAGGGAAACGAAGCTCGCCCAGGGGACACAGACATTGGTGGCAGCCTTTTTTTTTTTTTTTTTTTTTTTGCAGTACATGGGCCTCTCACTGTTGTGGCCTCTCCCATTGCAGAGCACAGGCTCCAGACGCACAGGCTCAGCAGCCATGGGTCACAGGCCCAGCCGCTCCGCGGCATGTGGGATCTTCCCGGACCAGGGCACGAACCTGTGTCCCCTGCATCAGCAGGCAGACTCTCAACCACTGCGCCACCAGGGAAGCCCCTTGGTGGCAGCCATTTGGAGGAGCTTGTTCTACTACGTGGACATTGGTGCTGGGAAGCATCACTCTGGAATCCTCCCTCTAGCCTATTAGCCTCAGAACCCAGCCCTGCCCCTTCCCAACAGCCTGTAGGCAGTGGGGCAGGGGCCTGGCCCCAGGAAACAGTAGCCCCACAGCCTGCAGACCTAGCCCACCCACCAGCAAGCCAGCACTAGCCCTGGGACCAACCACCAGCAGGCCAACACAAGCTTCAGAACATCCTGGACCCTATAGGAAGCTGTGTCCAGGGATCAGCCCTACCCACCAGCAGATTAACACCAGCTCTGGGTCCCCTGCGCCCTAAAGCTAAACCCCAAGACCCAGTCTTGCTTGCCAGACACTAGGCCCCAGGACCTGGCTTTAGCCACAAATCGGTGGGCACCAGCCTGAGGCTCTCCTGGACCCCAACTCTGCTCACCCATGAACCAGCACTAGCCCTGGGGTGCAACAGCCAGCCACCTTGTGATCCCAGCCCTACCAGCAAATGGCCAGCAACCTCTGCAAAATTTAAGGCATGGCAACAACTGGACCAGGGGACCAACCAAGCCTACCAAACTGCCCACAGTCATCAGCCCACCACAGCAGAAAGACCCAAGCAGCCCCAGAGAGGGCAGCCCTAGCACACAGAGGTCTGGTGATGAGAGAGGAATGCGCTGCTGGGACATATAGGTCCTCTCCTGCAAAGACCATTTCTGCAAGTTTGGGAAGTGTAACCAACCTACCAGATAACTAGAAACAAAAACAAAAGTTAGGCAAAATGAGGTAACGGAGGAACAAGAGAAACAACAAAGGAACAAAAGAAAAACCCAGAAGAAGAAAGATTATTGAAGAACTCAGAAGACTAGATGAACAGATCAAGAAGTCAGTAGTTTTTAAACAAAGAGTTAGAAAATAAAGAACCAAACATATGAAGAATAATTGAAATGAAAAATACACTAGAAGGTATTAATGGACCAAATGATACACTCCTTTCTATCAGGAAGCTGGGAGACAGTAGTGGAACTCACTATTCCTGAACAAAAAGAAAAGAAATAAGGACAGTTTAAGAGATCTCTGGGACAACATCAAGCATACTAACATTTACATTATAGGGGTCCCAGAAGAAGAGATATAGGGGGAGACCTTCAAGATGGTGGAAGGGTAGGACATGGAGATGAACTTCCTCCCCATAAATGCATCAAAAATACATCTACCTGTGGAACAACTCCAATAGAACACCTACTGAACGCTGTCAGAAGACCTCAGACTTCCCAAAAGACAAGAAACTCCCCATGTACCTGGCCGTGTGGCTGACAGGGTCTTGGTGCTCTGGCTGGGGGTCAAGCCTGAGCCTCTGAGGTGGGAGAGCCAAGTTCAGACATTGGTCCACCAGAGACCTCCTGGCCCCACATAATATCAATCGGCAAGAGCTCTCCCAGAGATCTCTGTCTCAACACTAAGACCCAGCTCAACTCAACGACCAGCAAACTCCAGTGCTGGACACCCCATGCCAAACAACTAGCAAGACAGGAACACAACGCCACCCATTAGCAGAGAGGCTGCCTAAAATCATAATAAGTTCACAGACACCCTAAAACACACCACCGGATGCGGTCCTGCCCATCAGAAAGATAAGATCCAGGCTCATCCACCAGAACACAGGCAGTAGTCCCCTCCAACAGGAAGCCTACACAACCCACTGAACCAACCTTACCCCCTGGGGGCAGACACCAAAAACACTGGGAATGACGAACCTGCAGCCTGTGAAAAGGAGACCCCAAACACAGTAGGTTAAGCAAAATGAGAGGACAGAGAAATCCACAGCAGATGAAGGAGCAACGTAAAAACCCACCAGACCAAACAAATGAAGAGGAAACAGGCAGTCTACCTGAAAAAGAATTCAGAGTAATGATAGCAAAGATGATCCAATATCTTGGAAATAGAATGGAGAAAATACAAGAAAGGTTTAACAATGACCTAGAAGAACAAAAGAGCAAACAAACAATGATGAACAACACAATAAATGAAATTTAAAATTCTCTAGAAGGAATCAATAGCAGAATAACTGAGGCAGAAGAACAGTAAGTGACCTGAAAGATAAAATAGTGGAAATAACTACCACACAGCAGAATAAGGAAAAAAGAATTGAGGACAGTCTCAGAGACCTCTGGGACAACATTAAACACACGAACGTTTGAATTATCAGGGTCCCAGAAGAAGAAGAGAAAAAGAAAGGGACTGAGAAAATATTTGAAGAGATTATAGTTGAAAACTTCCCTAATATGGGAAAGGAAATAGTTAATCAAGTCCAGGAAGCGCAGAGAGTCCCATACAGGATAAATCCAAGGAGAAATACACAAAGACACATATTAATCAAACTATCAAAAATTAAAAACCAAGAAAACATATTAAAAACAGCAAGGGAAAAACAACAAATAACTTACAAGGGAATCCCCATAAGGTTAACAGCTGATCTTTCAGCACAAACTCTGCAAGCCAGAACAGAGTGGCAAAACATATTTAAAGTGATAAAAGGGAAAAACCTACAACCAAGATTACCCTACCCAGCACGGATCTCATTCAGATTCAACGGACAAATTAAAACCTTTACAGACAAGCAAATGCTAATAGAATTCAGCACCACCAAACCAGCTTTACAACAAATGCTAAAGGAACTTCTCTAGGCAGGAAACACAAGAGAAGGAAAAGACCTACAATAACAAACGCAAAACAATTAAGAAAATGGTAATAGGAACATAGATATCGATAATTACCTTAAATGTAAAAGGATTAAATGCTCCCACCAAAAGACACAGACTGGCTGAATGGATACAAAAACAAGACCCATATATGTGCTGTCTACAAGAGACCCACTTCAGACCTAGGGACACATACAGACTGAAACTGAGGGGATGGAAAAAGATATTCCATGCAAATGGAAATCAAAAGAAACTTGGAGTAGCAATTCTCATATCAGACAAAGTAGACTTTAAAATAAAGACTATTACAAGAGATAAAGAAGGACACTACATGATCAAGGGATCAATCCAAGAAAGAGATATAACAATTGTAAATATTTATGTACCCAACATAGGAACACCTCAATACATAAGGCAAATGCTAACAGCCATAAAAGGGGTAAATCGACAGTAACACAATCATAGTAGGGGACTTTAACACACCACTTTCACCAATGGACAGATCATTCAAAATAAAAATAAATAAACACAAGCTTTAAATGATACATTAAACAAGATGGACTTAATTGATATTTGGACATTCGATCCCAAAACAACAGAATACACTTTCTTCTCAAGGGCTCATGGAACATTCTCCAGGATAGATCATATCTTGGGTCACAAATCAAGCCTTGGTAAATTTTAAAAAATTGAAATCATATCAAGTATCTTTTCTGACCACAACGCTATGAGACTAGATATCAATTACAGGGGAAAAAAGCTGTAAAAAAATACAAACACATGGAGGCTAAACAATACACTACTTAATAACCAAGAGACCACTGCAGTAATCAAAGAGGAAATCAAAAAATACCTAGAAACAAATGACAATGAAAACACAAAAACCCAAAACCTATGGGATGCAGCAAAAGCAGTTCTAAGAGGGAAGTTTACAGCAATACAATCCTACCTCAAGAAACAGGAAACATCTCAAACAACTTAACCTTACACCTAAAGCAATTAGAGAAAGAAGAACAAGAAAACCCAAAGTTAGCAGAAGGAAAGAAATCATAAAGATCAGATCAGAAAAAAATGAAAAAGAAATGAAAGGAATGATAGCAAAGATCAATAAAACTAAAAGCTGGTTCTTTGAGAATATAAACAAAATTGATGAACCATTAGCCAGACTCATCAAGAAAAAAGGGAGAAGACTCAAATCAACAGAATTAGAAATGAAAAAGGAGAAGTAATAACTGACACTGCAGAAATACAAAGGATCATGAGAGATTACTACAAGCAACTCTATGCCAATAAAATGGACAACCTGGAAGAAATGGACAAATTCTTAGAAAAGCACAACCTTCCAAGACTGAACCAGGAAAAAATAGAAAATATAAACAGACATATCATAAGCACTGAAATTGAAACTGTGATTTAAAATCTTCCAACAAACAAAAGCCCAGGACTAGATGGCTTCACAGGCGAATTCTATCAAACATTTAGAGAAGAGCTAACACCTATCCTTCTCAAACTCTTCCAAAATATAGCAGAGGGAGGAACACTCCCAAACTCATTCTACAAGGTCATGATCACCCTGATACCAAAACCAGATAAAGATGTCACAAAGAAAGAAAACTACAGGCCAATATCACTGATGAACATAGATGCAAAAATCCTGAATAAAATACTAGCAAACAGAATCCAACAGCACATTAAAGGGATCATACAGCATGCTGCAGTGGGGTTTATCCCAGGAATGCAAGGATTCTTCAATATACACAAATCAATGTAATAAGCCACATTAACAAATTGAAGGATAAAAACCATATGATCTTCTCAACAGATGCAAAAAAAGCTTTCAACAACTTCAACACCCATTTATGATAAAAACCCTCCAGAAAGCAGGCAAAGTGGGAAATTACCTCAACATAATAAAGGCCATATATGACAAACCCACAGCCAACATCATTCTCAATGGTGAAACACTGAAACCATTTCCACTAAGATCAGGAAAAAGACAAGGTTGCCCACTCTCACCACTCTTATTCAACATAGTTTTGGAAGCTTTAGCCACGGCAATCAGAGAAGAAAAAGAAATAAAAGTAATCCAATTCAGAAAAGAAGAAGTAAAACTGTCACTGTTTGCAGATGACATGATACTATACATAAAGAATCCTAAAGATGCCACCAGAAAACTACTAGGACTAATCAATGAATTTGGTAAAGTAGCAGGATCCAAAATTAATGCACAAATATCTCTGGCATTCCTATACACTAATGATGAAAAATCTGAAAGAGAAATTAAGGAAACACTCCCATTTACCACTGCAACAAAAAGAATAAAATACCTAGGAATAAACCTACCTAAGGAGACAAAAAAGACCTGTATGCAGAAAACTATAAGACACTGAGGAAAGAAATTAAAGATGATACAAACAGATGGAGAGATATACCATGTTCTTGGATTGGAAGAATCGACGTTGTGAAAATGACTATACTACCCAAAGCAATCTACAGATTCAATGCAATCACTATGAAAGTACCACTGGCATTTTTCACAGAACTAGAACAAAAAATTTCACAATTTGTATGGAAACACAGAAAACCCTGAATAGCCAAAGCAATCTTGAGAAAGAAAAATGGAGCTGGAGGAATCAGGCTCCCTGACTCCAGACTATACTATAAAGCCACAGTAATCAAAACAGTATGGTACTAGCACAAAAACAGAAATATAGGTCAATAGAACAGGATAGAAAGCCAAGAGATAAACCCATGCACCTATGGTCAATTAATCTATGGCAAGGAGACAAGAATATACAATGGAGAAAAGACAGTCTCTTCAATAAGTGGTGCTGGGAAATCTGGACAGCCACATGTAAAAGAATGAAATTAGAACACTCCCTAACACCATACACAAAAATAAACTCAAAATGGATTAAACACCTAAATGTATAAGACTGGATACTACAAAACTCTTAGACGAAAATATAGGCAGAACAATCTTTGACATAAATCACAGCAATATCTTTTGGGATCCACCTCCTAGAGTAACGAAAATAAAACCAAACAAATAAACTTTAAAGCTCTTGCACAGCAAAGGAAACCATAAACAAGACAAAAAGACCACTCACAGAATGGCAGAAAATGTTGCAAATGATGCAATCGATAAGGGATTAATCTCCAGAATATAGAAACAGCTCATGCAACTCAACATCAAAAAAACAAACAACCCAATCAAAAAATGGGCAGAAGATCTAAACAGACATTTCTCCAAAGAAGACATATAGATGGTCAAAAAGCACATGAAAAGATGCTCAACATCACTAGTTATTAGAGAAATGCAACTCAAAACTACAATGAGGTATCACGTCCTACCAGTCAGAATGGCCATCATCGAAAAGTCTATAAACAATAAATGCTGGAGAGGGTGCGGAGAAAAGGGAACCCTCCTACACTGTTGGTGGGAATGTAAATTGGTACAGCCACTGTGGAGAACAGTATGGAGATTCCTTACAAAAGTAAAAAGAGAGCTACCATTTGGTCGAGCAATCCCACTATTGGACATATATCCAAAGAAAACCATACTTTGAAAAGATACATGCACCCCAATGCTCACTGCAGCACTATTTACAATAGCCAAGACATGGAAGCAACCTAAATGTCCATCGATAGACGAATGGATAAAGAAGATGTGGTATATACATATACAATGGAATATGACTCAGCCATTTTATATATATATATATATACACACACACACACACACACAATGGAATATTACTCAGCTATAAAAAGAATGCAATAATGCCACTTGAAGCAACACAGATGGACCTCGAGATTGTCATTCTAAGTGAAGTAAGTCAGACAAAGACAAATATATGATATCACTTACATGTGGAATCAAAAAAGTGATACAAATGAACTTATTTACAAAACAAACAGACACACAGAAAGCAAACTTATGATTACCCAAGGGGTAAGGGGGGACGGGATAAATTAGGAGGTTGGGATTAACATATACCCACTACTATATCTAAA
Organism: Mesoplodon mirus; assembly: GCF_964341445.2. Lineage (NCBI taxonomy): Eukaryota > Metazoa > Chordata > Mammalia > Artiodactyla > Ziphiidae > Mesoplodon > Mesoplodon mirus. Next base: position 110,768,245 of record NC_138979.1, on the reverse strand, counting down.
ATAGATAATCAACAAGGACCTACCATATAGCACAGGGAACTCTACTCAATGCTCTGTAATAACTTATATGGGAAAAAATATGAAAAAGAATAGATACATGTATATGTATAACTAAATCACTTTGCCGTACACCTGAAATTAACACAGCATTGTAAATCAACAATACTCCAACATAAAATAAAAATTAAAAAGTAATAATAATAAAATGGCAAAAATCAAAGATAAAAAAATATTAAAAGCAGCAAGGGGAAAACAAGTTACATACAGAAGAATTCCCATAATGTGTTCATATGACATTTCCGCAGACACTCTGCAGGCCAGAAGGAAGTGGCATGATATACTTAGTGATGAAAAGGAAAAACCTATAATCAAGAGTACTTTACTCAGCAAGGTTCTCATTCAGATCTGTTGGAGAGATCAGAAGTTTTACTGACAACCAAAAGCTGAGTTCAGTACTATCAAACCAGTTTTGTAAGAAAGGTTAAACAGACTTCTCCAAGCAAAAAGAGGTCCCAACAGAAACATGAGAATTACAAAAGGAAATAGCTCATTGGTGAAGGCAAATATACAGTAAAAGTAGAAAAGCCAAGCATGTACAAAGTTAGTAGGAAGGTTAAAACAAAGTAGTAAACTCATCTATATCCACAGTAAGCAGTTAAGTGATACACCAAACAATTAGATGTAAAATATGACGTCAAAAAACAGTAATTGAAAAAAAAAAGTAACTGTGAGAGGAAGAGGACAAATGCAGGGTTGTTTAAAAAAATGCAGGTTGTTTGTTTCAATGCATTTGAAATTAAGAGATCGGCAACTTACATCATGTATACAGATGGCTTTATATAAACCTTATGGTAACCACAAACCAAAAACATATGATAGATAAACACTAAAGAGAAAGGAATACAAACATAACACTAAAGAGTCATCAAGTCACAAGGGAAGAGAAGAAAAGGAGCAAAAACACTGCAACAAACCCAAAATAATTAACAAAGTAGCAATAAGAACATACATATTACTTTAAATGTAAATGGATTAAATGCTCTAATCAAAAGACAGAGTGGCTAAATGGATACAAAAACAAGACCCATACATATGCTGCCTACAAGCAACCCCTTCAGATTTAAAAACAGACAGAAATTGAGGGAATGGATTCCATGCTAATGGAAATCCAAAGAAAGCCAGGGTAGCAATACTTGTATCAGACAAAATAGACTTTAAAGACAGACTGTTTTAAGAGACAAAAAGTACATTACATAATGATCAAGGGATAAATCCAAGAGGCAACAATTTAAAATATATATGCACCCAACACAGAAGCGCCTTAATACATAAAGCAAATTTTGACATAAAGGGAGAAATTGACAGTAACATAGTAGTAGGGAACTTCAACTCCCCATTTATATCAATGGACAGATCATCCAAACAAAATATATATACATGAAGTAAACAAATTCCTAGAAATGTATATTCTCCCAAGGCTGAGCCAGGTAGAAACAGAAAATATGAACAGGCTAATTACCAGCAGAGTAATTGAATCAGTAATTTTAAAACTCCCAAACAAAAGTCCTGGACCAGATGGCTTCACAGGTGATTTCTACCAAACATTTAGGAGAAAATATTCCAAAACACTGCAGAAGAAGGAACACTTCCAAACTCATTCTATGAGGCCAGCATCACCCTGACACCAAATCCAGACAAAGATATCACAAAGAAAGAAAATTATAGGCCAATATCACTGATAAACATAAATTCAAAAATTGTCAACAAAATGTTAGCAAACTAAATCCAACAATCCATTGAAAAGATCATACACCAAAATCAAGTGGGGTTTTTTCCCAGGAATGCAAGTATGGTTCGATATCTGTAAATCAGTGTGATATACCACTTAAAAAATGGAATAAAAACCATTTGATCTCCATAGATGCAAAGAAGCTTTTGACAAAATTCAACATCCATTTATGATAACTCTCCAGAAAGTGGGCACAAAGGGAATATACCTTAACACTAATAAAGGCCATATATGACCACCCCACAGCTAACATCATACTCACTGAAAAGCTGGAAGGATTTCCTCTAGGATCAGGAACAAGACAAGGACCCCTACTCTTGCCACTTTTATTCTACATGGTATTCAAAGTTCCAGCCACAGAAATCAGTCAAGAAAAATAATCTAAATTGGAAAGAAGTAAAACTGTCACTGTTTACAGATGATGTAATACTATACATAGAAAATCCTAAAGATGCTACCAAAAAACTACTAGATCCTGATGAATTTGGTAAAGTTACAGGATACAAAATATACAGAAATCTGTTGCATCTCTGTATACTGACAATGAACTATCAGAAAGAGAAATTAAGGAAACAATCTCATTTACCACTGAATCAAAAAGAATAAAATACCTAGGAATAAACCTAAGGAGGTAAAAGACCTGTACTCAGAAAACTAAGATACTGATGAAAGAAACTGTGTCATCTTCAAATAGATGGAAAGACACTGGGTTCATGGATTGCAAGAATTAATATTTTTTAAATGACCATACTACCCAAGAAAATCTAAAGAGTCAATGCAATCCATATCAAAGTAGCAATGACATTTTTCACAGAACTACAACAAAGAATTTTTTAATTTGTATGGAACACAAAAGGCCACAAATTCCAAAACAATTTTGAGGTAGAAGAACAGAGCTGGAGGTATCATGCTCCCTGATACAAAACTATACTACAAAGCTACTGGAATCGAAACTGCGGTACTGGCACAAAGACACAGATCAACAGAACAGAATAGAGCGTTAAGAAATAAACCCATGTACTTATGGTCAATCTACAACAAAGGAGGCAAGAATATACAGGGGAGAAGAGACAGTTTCTTCAGTAAGCAGTGCTGGGAAAACTGGACATCCACATGTAGAAAAAATTAGAATATTCCCTCATAGCATACACCAAAATAAACTCAAAACAGATTAAAGTATTAGAGACTGGAAACCATAAAACTCCTTGAAGTGAACAAAGGCAGAACGGCCTCACATAAATCATAGCAACATCTTTTTGCATCTCCTAAGGCAGAGGAAACAAGCAAAATACACCAAATGGGACCTAATTAAACTTAAGAACTTTTGCACAGCAAAGAAAACCATCAACAACATCAAAAGACAATCTACTGATGAGGAGAAAATATTTGTAAATGATATGACCTATAAGGGGTTAATGTCCAAATATTATCAACAGCCCATAAAACTCAACATCAAAAAGACATGAGAAAAATGTAGGCAGAAGACCTGAATAGATATTTTTCAAAAGACAACATACAGATGGCCAACAGGCACATGAAAAGATGCTCTACATCGCTAATCAGAGAAATGCAAATCAAAACCACAGTGAGGGGGGGACGAGGGGAAGATGGCGGAAGAGTAAGACACGGAGATCCCCTTCCTCCCCACAGATACACCAGAAATACATCTACACGTGGAACAACTCCTACAGAACACCTACTGAAGGCTGGCAGAAGACCTCAGACCTCCCAAAAGGCAAGAAACTCCCCACGTACCTGGGTAGGGCAAAAGAAAAAACAGAGACAAAAGAATAGGGATGGAACCTGCACCAGTGGGAGGGAGCCGTGAAGGAGGAAAGGTTTCCACACTAGAAGCCCCTTCGTGGGCGGAGTCAGTGGGTGGCGGAGGGGGAAGCTTCGGAGCCACGGAGGAGAGCGCAGCCACAGGGGTGCAGAGGGCAAAGCGGAGAGATTCCCGCACAGAGTATCGGTGCCAACCGGCACTCACCAGCCCGAGAGGCTTGTCTACTCACCCGCCGGGGTGGGCAGGGGTGGGAGCTGAGGCTCGGGCTTCGGTCGGAGTGCGGGGAGAGTACTGGCGGCGTGAACACAGCCTGAAGGGGTTAGTGCACCACGGCTAGCTGGGACGGAGTCCGGGAAAAAGTCTGGAGCTGCCAAAGAGGCAAGAGACTTTGTCTTGCCTCTTTGTTTCCTGGTGCGAGAGGAGAGGGGATTAAGAGCGCTGCTTAAAGGAGCTCCAGAGACAGGCGTGAGCCGCAGTTAAAAGCATGGACCACAGAGACGGGCATGAGATGCTGGGGCTGCTGCTGCCGCCACCAAGAAGCCTGTGTGCGAGCGCAGGTCACTATCTACACCTACCTTCTGGGGAGCCTGTGCAGCCCGCCACTGCCAGGGTCCCGGGATCCAGGGACACCTTCCCCGGGAGAACGCACGGCACGCCTCAGGCTGGTGCAACGTCATGCCGGCCTCTGCCACCGCAGGCTCGCCCCGCACTCGTACCCCTCCCTCCCCCCGGCCTGAGTGAGCCAGAGCCCCCGAATCAGCGGCTCCTTTAACCCCATCCTGTCTGAGCGAAGAACAGACGCCCTCCTGTGACCTACACGCAGAGGTGGGGCCAAATCCAAAGCTGAACCCCAGGAGCTGTGCGAACAAAGAAGAGAAAGGGAAAGCAGCCTCAGAAGCAGCGGATTAAAGCTCCACAATCAACTTGATGTACCCGGTATCTGTGGAATACATGAATAGACAACGAATCATCCCAAACTGAGGAGGTGGACTTTGAGAGCAAGATTTATTATTTTTTCCGCTTTTCCTCTTTTTTTGAGTGTGTATGTGTATGCTTCTGTTTGAGATTTTGTCTGTATAGCTTTGCTTCCACCATTTGTCCGAGGGTTCTATCTGTCCTTTTTTTTTTTCTTTTTAAAAAAATTTTTTTAATAATTATTTTTTATTTTAATAACTTTATTTTATTTTATCTTACTTTATTTTATTCTATTTTATCTTTTTTCATTCTTTCCTTCGTTCCTTCCTTCCTCCCTCCCTCCCAGCCTCCTCTTTCTTTCTCTCTTTCTTTCTTTCTTTCTTTCTACTTTTTCTCCTTTTTATTCTGAGCCGTGTAGATGAAAGGCTCTTGGTGCTGCATCCAGGAGTCAGTGCTGTGCCTCTGAGGTGGGAGAGCCAACATCAAGACACTGGTCCACAAGAGACCTCCCAGCTCCACATAATATCAAACGGCGAAAATCTCCCAAAGGTCTCCATCTCAACACCAGCACCCAGCTTCACTCAACGATCAGCAAGCTACAGTGCTGGACACCCTATGCCAAACAACTAGCAAGACAGGAACACAACCCCACCCATTAACAGAGAGGCTGCCTAAAATCATAAGCCCACAGACACCCCAAAACACACATGACCTGAACCCGACATGAACCTGCCCACCAGAAAGACAAAATCCAGCCTCATCCACCAGAACACAGGCACGTGTCCCCTCCACCAGGAAGCCTACACAACCCACTGAACCAACTTTAGCCACTGGGGGCAGACGCCAAAAACAACGGGAACTATGAACCTGCAGCCTGCAAAAAGGAGACCCTAAACACTGTAAGATAAGTAAAATGAGAAGACAGAAAAACACACAGCAGGTGAAGGAGCAAGATAAAAACCCACCAGACCTAACAAATGAAGAGGAAATAGGCAGTCTACCTGAAAAAGAATTCAGAATAATGATAGTAAAGATGCTCCAAAATCTTGGAAATTGAATAGAGAAAATGCAAGAAACATTTCACAAGGACCAAGAAGAACTAAAGATGAAACAAGCAGTAATGAACAACACAATAAATGAAATTTAAAATACAATAGAAGGGATCAATAGCAGAATAACTGAGGCAGAAGAACGGATAAGTGACCTGGTAGATAAAATAGTGGAAATAACTACTGCAGAGCAGAATAAAGAAAAAAGAATGAAAAGAACTGAGGACACTTTCAGAGACCTCTGGGACAACATTAAACGCACCAACATTCGAATTATAGGGGTTCCAGAAGAAGAAAAGTAAAAGAAGGGGACTGAGAAAATATTTGAAGAGATTATAGTTGAAAACTTCCCTAATATGGGAAAGGAAATAGTTAATCAAGTCCAGGAAGCACAGAGAGTCCCATACAGGATAAATCCAAGGAGAAACATGCCAAGACACATATTAATCAAATTGTCAAAAATTAAATACAAAGAAAACATATTAAAAGCAGCAAGGGAAAAATAACACACAAGGGAATCCCCATAAGGTTAACAACTGATTTTTCAGCAGAAACTCTGCAAGCCAGAAGGGACTGGCAGGACATTTTTAAAGTGATGAAGGAGAAAAACCTACAACCAAGATTACTCTACCCAGCAAGGATCTCATTCAGATTTGATGGAGAAATTAAAACCTTTAGAGACAAGCAAAAGCTGAGAGAGTTCAGCACCACCAAACCAGCTTTACAACAAGTGCTAAAGGAACTTCTCTAGGCAGGAAACACAAGAGAAGAAAAAGACCTATAATAACAAACCCAAAACAATTAAGAAAAATGGGAATAGGAACATACATATTGATAATTACCTTCAATGTAAATGGATTAAATGCTCCCACCAAAAGACACAGACTGGCTGAATGGATACAAAAACAAGACCCATATAAATGCTGTCTACAAGAGACCCACTTCAGACCTAGAGACACATACAGACTGAAACTGAGGGGATGGAAAAAGATATTCCATGAAAATGGAAACCAAAAGAAAGCTGGAGTAGCAATTCTCATATCAGACAAAATAGACTTTAAAATAAAGACTATTACAAGAGACAAAGAAGGACACTACATAATGATCAAGGGATCAATCCAAGAAGAAGATATAACAATTGTAAATATTTATGCACCCAACATAGGAGCACCTCAATACATAAGGCAAATACTAACAGCCATAAAAGGGGAACTCGACAGTAACACATTCATAGTAGGGGACTTTAACACCCCACTTTCACCAATGGACAGATCATCCAAAATGAAAATAAATAAGGAAACACAAGCTTTAAATGATACATTAAACAAGATGGACTTAATTGATATTTATAGGACATTCCATCCAAAAACAACAGAATACACATTTTTCTCAAGTGCTCATGGAACATTCTCCAGGATAGATCATATCTTGGGTCACAAATCAAGCCTTGGTAAATTTCAGAAAATTGAAATTGTATCAAATACCTTTTCTGACCACAACACTGTGAGACTAGATATCAATTACAGGAAAAGAGCTGTAAAAAATACAAACACATGGAGGCTAAACAATACACTACTTAAGGACGAAGTGATCACTGAAGAAATCAAAGAGGAAATCAAAAAATACTTAGAAACAAATGATATGGAGACATGACGACCCAAAACCTATGGGATGCAGCAAAAACAGTTCTAAGGGGGAAGTTTATAGCAATACAATCCCTCCTTAAGAAACAGGAAACATCTCGAATAAACACACTGACCTTGCACCTAAAAGCAATTAGAGAAATAAGAACAAAAAAACCACAAAGTTAGCAGAAGGAAAGAAATCATAAAGATCAGATCAGAAATAAATGAAAAAGACATGAAGGAAACGATAGCAAAGATCAATAAAACGAAAAGCTGGTTCTTTCAGAAGATAAAGAAAATTGATAAACCATTAGCCAGACTCATCAAGAAAAAAAGGGAGAAGACTCAAATCAATAGAATTAGAAATGAAAAAGGAGAAGTAAAAACTAACACTGCAGAAATACAAAAGATCATGAGAGATTACTACGACCAACTATATGCCAATAGAATGTACAACCTGGAAGAAATAGACAAATTCTTAGAAATGCACAACCTGCCAAGACTGAATCAGGAAGAAATAGAAAATATGAACAGACCAATCACAAGCACTGAAACTGAAACTGTGATTTAAAATCTTCCAACAAACAAAAGCCCAGGACCAGATGGCTTCACAGGTGAATTCTATCAAACATTTAGAGAAGAGCTAACACCTATCCTTCTCAAACTCTTCCAAAATATAGCAGAGGGAGCAATACTCCCAAACTCATTCTACGAGGCCACCATCACCCTGATACCAAAACCAGGCAAAGATGTCACAAAGAAAGAAAACTACAGGCCAACATCACTGATGAACATAGATGCAAAAATCCTCAACAAAATACTAGCAAACAGAATCCAACAGCACATTAAAAGGATCATACACCATGATCAAGTGGGGTTTATTCCAGGAATGCAAGGATTCTTCAATATACGCAAATCAATCAATGTGATACACCATATTAACAAATTGAAGGAGAAAAACCATATGATCATCTCAATAGATGCAGAGAAAGCTTTCGACAAAATTCAACACCCATTTATGATAAAAACCCTGCAGAAAGTAGGCACAGAGGGAACTTTCCTCAACATAATAAAGGCCATATATGACAAACCCACAGCCAACATCGTCCTGAGTGGTGAAACACTGAAAGCATTTCCACTAAGATCAGGAAAAAGACAAAGTTGCCCACTCTCACCACTCTTATTCAACATAGTTTTGGAAGTTTTAGCCACAGCAATCAGAGAACAAAAGGAAATAAAAGGAATCCAGATCAGAAAAGAAGAAGTAAAACTGTCACTGTTTGCAGATGACATGATATTATACATAGAGAATCCTAAAGATGCTACCAGAAAACTACTAGCTAATCAATGAATTTGGTAAAGTATCAGGATACAAAGTTAATGCACAGAAATCTCTGGCATTCCTATATACTAATGATGAAAAATCTGCAAGTGAAATCAAGAAAATACGCCCATTTACCATTGCAACAAAAAGAATAAAATATCTAGGAATAAACCTACCTAAGGAGACAAAAGACCTGTATGCAGAAAATTATAAGACACTGATGAAAGAAATTAAAGATGACACAAATAGATGGAGAGATAGACCATGTTCCTAGATTGGAAGAATCAACAATGTGAAAATAAATCTACTACTCAAAGCAATCTACAGATTCAATGCAATCCCTATCAAACTACCACTGGCATTTTTCACAGAACTAGAACAAAAAGTTTCACAATTTGTATAGAAACACAAAAGACGCCGAAGAGCCAAAGCAATCTTGAGAATGAAAAACGGAGCTGGAGGAATCAGGCTCCCTGACTTCAGAGTATACTACAAGCTATAGTCATCAAGACAGTATGGTACTGGCACAAAAACAGAAATATAGGTCAATGGAACAGGATAGAAGGCTCAGAGATGAACCCGCGCACATATGGTCACCTAATCTTTGATAAAGGAGGCAGGAATGTACAGTGGAGAAAGGACAGCCTCTTCAATAAGTGGTGCTGGGAAAACTGGATAGGGACATGTAAAAGTATGAGATTAGATCACTCCCTAACACCATACACAAAAATAAGCTAAAAATGGATTAAAGACCTAAATGTAAGTCCAGAAACTATCAAACTCTTAGAGGAAAACATAGGCAGAACACTCTATGACATAAATCACAGCAAGATCCTTTTTGACCCACCTCCTAGAGAAATGGAAATAAAAACAAAAATAAACAAATGGGACCTAATGAAACTTCAAAGCTTTTGCACAGCAAAGGAAACCATAAACAAGACCAAAAGACAACCCTCAGAATGGAAGAAAATATTTGCAAATGAAGCCACTGACAAAGGATTAATCTCCAAAATTTATAAGCAGCTCATGCAGCTCAATAGCAAAAAAACAAACAACCCAATCCAAAAATGGGCAGAAGACCTAAATAGACATTTCTCAAAGTAGATATACAGACTGCCAACAAACACATGAAAGAATGCTCAACATCATTAATCATTAGAGAAATGCAATTCAAAACTACAATGAGATATCATCTCACACCAGTCAGAATGGCCATCATCAAAAAAATCTAGAAACAATAAATGCTGGAGAGGGTGTGGAAAAAAGGGAACACTCTTGCACTGCTGGTGGGAATGTGAATTGGTACAGCCGCTATGGAGAACGGTATGGAGGTTCCTTAAAATCTACAAATAGAACTACCATATGACCCAGCAATCCCACTACTGGGCATATACCCTGAGAAAACCATAATTCAAAAAGACTCATGTACCAAAATGTTCATTGCAGCTCTATTTACAATAGCCCGGAGATGGAAACAACCTAAGTGTCCGTCATCGGATGAATGGGTAAAGAAGATGTGGCACATATATACAATAGAATATTACTCAGCCATAAAAAGAAACGTAATTGAGCTATTTGTAATGAGGTGGATAGACCTAGAGTCTGTCATACACAGTGAAGTAAGTCAGAAAGAGAAAGACAAATACCGTATGCTAACACATATATATGGAATTTAAGAAAATAAAATGTCATGAAGAACCTAGGGGTAAGACAGGAATAAAGACACAGACCTACTAGAGAATGGACTTGAGGATATGGGGACGGGGAAGGGTAAGCTGTGACAAAGTGAGAGAGTGGCATGGACATATATACACTACCAAACGTGAAATAGCTAGCTAGTGGGAAGCAGCCACATAGCACAGGGAGATTAGCTCGGTGCTTTGTGACCACCTAGAGGGGTGGGATAGGAAGGGTGGGAGGGAGGGAGACGCAAGAGGGAAGAGATATGGGAACATATGTATATGTATAACTGATTCACTTTGTTATAAAGAGGAAACTAACACACCATTGTAAAGCAATTATACTCCAATAAAGATGTAAAAACAAACAAACAAACAAACAAAAACTTTGAAGGCAATTTTAACAAGCTGAGACAGGGGCTTCCTAAAGCCCCTTCCACCTTTTTTAGTTTCTTCTGTGTATCACGGGTGTTCTGACCAATAAAAGTCATTAACCATCTTTAAGTTCTCTGGGGCCTCGGGTTCTGTATCTGTATATAGCCTATAGGTTTTAAAGACTCTTTCTAGAAATTCTGAAGGATCCCCATTTGGTTTCTGTTTTGCCCCCCGTATTTTATTAAGGCTTCTTGGTTTCTGCACCCTTCTTCACCATCCCGCAAGAATGCAATCTCGATTGCGTTCAAGTTTTGGCCTGTCCCCAGCATTACATCCCAACTCGGATCCACTGTTGGTACAGCTACGCTTGCAGCAGCCCATACTGGGGTTGCCAGAGGCTTCTGCAGGAAACCAATATGCCTCCTCCCGAGCTTTATTCAGCCCTATTCTACATTCTTCTGAAGTGAGGAGCGTATTTCATGAATACTGAACATCTGCCCAGTTTGGGTTGTGGGTTGCAAAAATCGATCAAAAAAGATTTTCCATTCTCTGTGGGTCATCTCTGTAAGTCAGCATATTGTTCTTCTAATTAAGTAAATCCAAAGTTGAAAAAGGGATGTGGACCCAGATCGATCTCATGGGCTGCCCAGTCTCAGCATTCACACCCCCAGTGTGTGTGACTTGCCTTTGTGGATATTGCCCCACCTGAGTTTAGTTAACTCCCTGGCCAACTTGAGTGCCCTGGCAGCTTTGAGGGGGTAGACCATTCCTATTGCTCAATCCTCAGAGACTGGGGGACAAGGCGACAAGCCTGAGGCTGTGGCTAAGGAATGGGGCAGTGAAGGAGCAGCACTATCATATATGGGTGGAGGGAGAACAGTCGAAGTGTTGGACTGAATTAACAGCAAGTCATCCTCCATTTCATTGGAATCAAGCAAAACAGATTTATTCTAATAACATAAAAGACTGTTCGTGGGCTTCTCTGGTGGCACAGTGGTTGAGAGTCCGCCTGTCGATGCAGGGGATACGGGTTCGTGTCCCGGTCTGGGAAGATCCCACATGCCGCGGAGTGGCTGGGCCCGTGAGCCATGGCCGCTGAGCCTGCGCTCCGCAACGGGAGAGGCCACAACAGTGAGAGGCCCATGTACCGCAAAAAAAAAAAAGAAAAAGACTTTGTAAGATATTTCATCCCATTGTTCTTCTCATTTACAAAATAAGTCTAGTTGCAAAATTGTATTGTAATATAAGGATCCACTTTCAGGGTATCTTCCTCCAGAGTCTAAATGATATTGTGGCCAGGCAGTGATACAAAAAAAAAATTATATATATATATATATATATATATATATATATATATATATAACCATGCAAAAGGAAAAGGGGGCATAACTGAAAGTCACCCAGTTTTGGAGAATGCAGCCTAGAGGGTTGCAAGGGGGAATTAAATTAAACTTTCCCATTTTGAAGGGGCCTTGCTTCCACATGGTCACAGCAACAAAATCTTTCTAAGGGTCCTTGCTCCAGGCACCAAAAATCTATATCCCCAATAGCCAATTCTTAACACAAGATAATCAGACATAGATGGTCATGGGCAAATAAGCCCAAACGAAAACCAAAAACCAGAGCTGCAGGCCTTTACCCCACGTACAGAGTACCTTAACATACCTTTTATGTTGTCTGCCAAAATCCCACCAGGTGGGCCTCCAACCCACAGTCTGATCAGGATTGCAAAAACAATCTAGGCACAGGTGCTCTTTAACAAAGTTACTCATCCAAAGACTCTTCCAAACCCAGAAACCCAAAATCCATCTCTCTTGCTGTAAAACAAAACTAAGCACCCAAGGTCAACGGCACCTCACTGGGGAAATGCAAAGGATAGTCCCTGGAACAAAGAGACCAGGCAGCTGCTTGGACTCAACCACAGGCTCCCAATACCAGCAAGGGGCTGACAAACCACGGGCAAAATGTCTATCTGGACTTACCTCCTGATTAGCTTGCCAAATTTCTTACCAAACCAGGTCTGTCTTTCTCCATGCACAGCAAGACAAAACACTGAGACACGGAGGTTTACAACAAGGAGAGGGTTTATTCACAAGGCAGCCAAGCAAGGAAATGGGAAAACAAATTTCAAATCCACCTGCGCGAAGGCAAGGGGCTGGGGTATTTATGGGATAACCAATCAGGAAGCAGGACGATCTGGGCAATGGGGAGCGTGGGGAAAGGTGATTGGAAAAAAGGTAATTGTCATTCTGCCCAGGTATAACTAAGCTACAGGCCTCTGCACGTGCAAAAGGTCACCAAGCGGACACTTGCGCATGCCCAGTTGGAGGATAGGTGATCCCATGCAGTCTTAACCAGCTCAGCTCAAACTAGATGCAGCTGAGACTCCAAGTTCCTAGAAACTAACTCGGGCAAACATCGTATTTAGGCTACGTGCTGCCTGGAGGACACGCAAGTCTTAAAACTACCTTGATTAGTGAAGGCAGGTAAAATGGACTTGACCCACGGTTTCAATACCTACTTCTAGGCACAGACTGGGAGAAGACAGCTGCAGTACATATTTCTAATAAAGGACTCCCATCCAGAATACATAATGACTTCCTATGATAAATTCATATGAAAAGACCCCAAATAATATAATACAAGAATCAGTAAGAAACTAGACAAAAGAGGATATCCAAATGGCCAATACATTTTCGAAAAGAAGATACTCAACCTCATTACTGATCAGGGAAGTCCAAATTAAAATCACAATGAGCTATCACTGTGATTTAATAGAGCCACCAGAATGGTTGAAATTAAAAAGACAGACAATACCCATTGTTGATGAGAATGCAGAGCAAGGAAGCGCTCTTATACTGTTGGAGAGAATGTAAATTGAGACAGCTACTTTAGAAAAAGTTTGGTGTCATTATCTGCTACACCTGAACAAACATACTTTCTGACCTAGACATTTCATCTTAGGTAAATGCCCAACAGAAGTGAATGTACTTTTGTACGAAGATACACACACAGCAATGTTTATAGCAGCCTTATTCATAATGGCCAAAATTGGGGGAAAAAACTCAAATTTCCATCAAAAGTAGAATAAATTAAAAACTGTGATATATATTCATGTCAGAATATTATATAGCAATGAGACTGAATGAACGACAGTTACAAACGACATGGATAAGACTCACAAACAAGGTTGACTGAAAGAAGCCATACACACAAAATAATATACCGTACTGTTCTATTTATATAAATTTCAAAAACACGTAAACTAAACCATGATGTTTACATATGCATACTGTGGTAATAAACTATAGAGAAGAGTCATCCCATCAAAGTAAGGATAATGGTTACTTTGGGGGAGGGGTCATGATTGGGTAGGCGCATGACCGGATACATAATTGACGGGCCCAGTGCAAAATGAAAACATAGGGTCACTTGTTCATAAATTACTAAGAATTTCACAACAGTGACCGTGAGCATTCAGCCAAGTGTGGAGCCCTGCTAAGCCCAGAATGCTATCTCATGCCTATGCAGCTGCCTCAGGTAGCACTCACAGGACTCCAGGAGGCTGGCAGTGTTACGGAGGTCTTTGTTTTCTAATGATTCAATAAGCTTAGCTTTGTTTTGCCTGTTTCTCTGTATGTATATGATAAAGAAAGAAAATCTTTAAAAGAACCAAAACAAAACAAAACACAGAAGCCACAATTTCATTCCAATCCAGGGAGCCTCGGAGACTAACACAGATCCAACTCTGTGGCAAAAATAAACTAATGAGAATGTTCAAAACCGCTAAATTAGGCATTGTGAGGCTGGGTTCCTGTCACAACTCTGCTCTATGACTTTAGGCAAGTCACCGGACCTTTCAGAATCTTGATCTCTCAATCTGCCGAACGTGCATTCACCTCCCTACCTCACAAAGTTATGGGAATCAAATGATATCAGACGGTAGCATTTTAGAAAAGAACAAGTTGCTATCCACTGTAAGACAGTAGAACTGGAATATCCTTTACACTTTAAATTTCATGTTTAAATATCCCCATGCTATCTATGGACATCAGGTGATCTCAATTTAATGGTGCCACCTGGCTACCTTCCTCACGTTTTCACTGGGGCTAGGACAAGGCATGACAGTGGAATTTCCAGGCTCCTTTGCAATCTCGTGTGCATTTGAATTCCAGGGCTGGACAGGCCATTACTGAACTATAAACCTCAATTCCCAGCAGTGATCTCTCCCTCATGCAGAATTCAAGTAGCACCCTGCTTCCCTGCCCCACAGCACCATGTCACCTGCAGACCAGACCTCATCGTGGAGAGCACCCAATTCTATCTGCCAGACTGGAAGTCAGAGGGAAGAACTGGGTCTCACTCTCAGATATCGAGTACACATTTAGGTTCTGGGCCTTTGGGATAAAATTCCATGGTCCCCATACGGTTCTTTCTCGGGCCATCTAAAGTAATTAGATCATGTAATTAGAACATGCTTGGCATTCATTCAACACATTGGAAGCCTTCATTCAGATAGAAAGAATTCTAAGTTTTCTGAAAAAGGATGAAAGTGTAAGAAGAGGCAGGTGGACCCCAGGTCTGAAAGGACACCTTGAAGCAGTCACGTTAAGAGACCTCTCTTTAAAACATGAGCGGGGGAAAAAAAACATGAGCAAATCCAGCAACATCAACACTTCCATGACTGATCCTGAATCTATCTTCAGGCATACCTATTAGGATATAATCCTGCAGTTGCTGACTTCACAGATTTTTTTTTTAAGTGCTTTTCCAACCTCACAGCCCCTCCTGACTATCCTTTAGGTTTGTAGGAGCCTCTCTAGGGAGCCATCCCCATCAGACTTAAAAGCTTCAGCTGTGGCCATCTTTCATAACCATAAAGGAGAAAAAAGTGTTTTCCACCTTAATACCTGATATCCAAGGAATTGACTGAAAACGGCCTGGAAAATCTGATGGATCTGTTGACACAAAGGAGAGCCTCTGGGCCTCCTCTCCCACGCTGCAAAGGTGAGCTGCATCTCAGAACGCAGGGAAAACCAGCGTTCGATGTTTTCTTACTCCTCACGGCACTGAGTGTTTCCATGGCTGGTCCCTTCTTCTCGGAGAAGTTCACAGGGGATTCTTGAGGAGAAGGATCAGAATTTTGCTGTAATGACTGTATCCATTTGCAAAGCCTTCTTACAGACAAAACCCGCTCTGTTCCTCACGACCAACAAGCAGCGAGGCTGGTCTAGTCTTACCGGGAAGACCGAGCGCTGGAGAACGTATCGCGAGATTTCAGCCTCCGTTTCACCTTTGCCTCAGACTAGTAATGAGGCTTTCAGGAATGCCTTCAGCCCTTTAGCTCAGAAAACCGAGACGAAGAGAAGCCATGACTTACTCAAGGTCACAAAGCTGCAATGCAAACATGTGGAGACGTGAACCCCTTTTCATGCCATCCCCTGGTGCTCTTCCCAGAACAGGCTGACTTCTTGAGGCAGTTGTCTGGTTTGATCTACTTCAGGCTAGGAACTGGACCAATGGTTTTACCCATTTGATTGAGTGCCTGGTCAGCATTGCTCACTTAAGCTTAATTGAAGATTCCCAAATGCCAATTAACTCTTCTCAGGGGATGAGGTTGGATTCAGACATTTGCATCTCCACCCTCAACAGGACTAATGAAATCGAGCTCAGTGGCCTCAGCTGACTCCCTCACAACATGCTGCATCGCCAAGGGCAGGAATAAATCATTAACCGGGCTGAAGGTCACAGAGGTCTTAGAGAAGGAAGACATTCTGATTTAGGTTCCTTCGCTTAAATTGGATTCTTCTGCTTTAGTGCTTTACTAAGAGGAGAGCTCTGCAAGGAACTTTTGCACAAATCTGGCTGGGACCAGGGGTGGGAAACTTCCTTTTGGAGTAAAACGACTGGAAAAGAAAAAAGTTCCTACCCTCAAGTAAATCATCTTTGTTTCCTTGCAGAAAAATATGCACGAGGCTCTGCCCAGCACTTCTCAAAAGCTACTGGCATTTTTTTGGCCTCCATTGAACCACCCCAGTTGCCTATATATAGCCCTGTCTTGTGTAAAGAATTTAAAAAGCGTTAGAATGCAGAAATCAAAGAGACAATAAATTTAAAACCAATCTTATTGTCTGCAGCCTAAAGTGTTATTCAGATCAAAGGGGAGGGGACATCTGGCTTCTGGCTTGCTACAAAGGGCAGATCATGTTACCTACCAATCACTAGATTCATCTACTCTCTCCATTTCAGGGTCTAGAGAACAGGGCTCTTTTAGCTCCCAGGGAAACATGTTGGGTGAATCAGACAAACCTCCTGATACTTTTGAAATGAAACAAGTTCCACAGGATCATCTAAAAATGTACTGATAAGATCCACCCTATGCCTTTCTGGTCATGTGTGAGGCCTTCAAGAGCTCAAAGCCACGGCCATGTTGTCATCACGTGGCCCAGCCCCCTCCCCCAAAGCTAGAACTTTCAGATTTGCAAAGCTAACTTCAAAATTGAGGATGTACATCCATGTTAGATTATTTGAATCTGTTTTGCCCTATCATAGTTTAGAACTGAGTCACAGAATGTTTAGTTGAAAACTTATGTGCTTATTTTCCTCCATTTTGGTTATAAAAGCATAGGTTTATCATACCATAAATTTTTCATAACAGTTTTGAAAGAAATGTCAACTGTACTCTTTGTCTAGCAATTTACTTAGTGTCTCCAAATTCTATACATGATTCGGTTCTAAATTACATGAATAAGATCTCCCTTGTAGCACTGATGAGGGAATTACAGCAATTTAAAGGCCATCATTAATATTCAAAACTAGGAACTCTTCACACTTCAGTCAGTACATGGCTCTAATTTCATTTCTGGTCATGAGTAAATAAGACAAATGCAGGGTATTTTTCCCCCAGATTGTTTCAGAGGGGAGCAAGCAAAGAAGTAAGCACCACAATTAAGAACATTTTCCAGTTGCCCCGTGCCTCAACACCACCCTCTCTCTCCTCACCTGTTCCTTACCCCCCTAGAGTCTAGAAACAACTGCAGAAATGTCAATAGGAATTCTGTACTGGGGACATCACACAAAGCTCCCAGCAGCATTCTTCACTACTAACATGGTTCAGTCACTTTCCAATATAATGGACAAGGTTTCTACTGAAGGATCCCCACAGATTGCTTGATATTACTCAGTCCTTTGTATATTTCCCTTCCACCCAATTTCATTCTACTAATTTTAGTCTTCTCCATTAAGCGCCATCTGGAAACTTACAAACCAAACCAAAATTTTGTCTTCACTTATTACCTAAGCCTTCTCTTCTCCTCATCTATTCTCCCCTACGCCAATCTTTCAGGTGAACTGTTCTCAGCCAACCAAAAGTTAAAAAAAGAGAATCACCAAGAAATTTGGCATAATCCTAGCCTGATAAACTTCTCCAAAAGACATGATTCTCTTCCATAATTTTTCTTCATTTTTCACTAAGTATGCCTGTTTTTTTGTTTGTGTTTTGTTTTTTACTTTTTGGAGTGTTTTTGCTCATGAAAGACTGTCATTCACAAACAGAATCCTGGGTGAGAGGTAAGAATGGATGGGGAAATTTTGATTTTATTGCATGACAAGCTCTCAGAGTAGGATGTCTAAGGGTCTTCAATTTCCAAAGGGAGTTGGAATCACAGTTTTTGCATTTAGTATTTCATTAACATTAAAGATTCTTTAATTCTGTTTTGAGAGTAGTGCCCAGTTTCCTTTGAATCATGAGTGAGCATCAGAGGTGAGATCTTGTTATGGGTCTGGTCTTCAAGTTTTGATAGTGTGTCTAGAAAGGCAGTGAAGAGTTGAAATGTTTAATAAAATGTAGAGGGAGAGACCAGCAAGGAAGAAACTAACCTTTCCAGCCATGCTTCAAACAACTGGAAAGGGAATTTTTCAGGGTTGAGTGTCAGGGCAAGAAGCCCAAATAAAGTGTCTTCTTTTTAACACCGACTTCTGTTCTTTTTCCTTTTTTCCTAACAAACTCAGCCTCTCTCTGGGGCTCAGTGCCACATCCCATAAACTCTTTTCTGGATGCCTTCCTGCTCTCAGAAAAGCCTTAGACATAGGGTTACACAAATCCTAACTTCTATCTACCAAAAGAAAAACGTAATGCTTCTCTTAATTAGAGTGTTGATAACATAAAATAGCCTATGGCTCTGAAAAGACTCAGGAATGCCCACAAATAGGCTCTGTTCATTATGCTATATCTATGTATTTATTGTGGATACAATGACAAAATGTTATGTCTTCCCCCATTAGGGAGCCTAGGTTTTATATTGATAGACATATAATTTTTCTCAGATTTCTAAAAAGTGGACTCTTTTTTCCACCCCTGCCCTCTCCCATGCCTCCAGAAAGCACATCAATAAAGCCAAATTTGGGCAGCAGAGAAAAACATTGAAGAGCAGAAATGAATGTCTAATAATTGAAAGCATCATGGACCCCATTATGGTTTACGGCCTTATTCTAGGGGTCGGATGAGCACACTGTAAAGAATGTGGCACTAAATTTATTAGCATGGTTATCATCTTTCAGACAAGACATAAAGCTGAGGGGACCCACTTCTTCCATCACCTGCCATCACTAGACATCCCATGGCACCTTCTACAAGAAGAGTCGAGTTATCCTGGCCCAGATCCAGATCCAACTGTCTGCTGACTTATATTTCCTTTGTAGTATGCCTGGGAGATATTATAGGGTCTTCCTCTTTGAAACGCAGTCACTACCCTAAGAACAGCCAAAATGGGCTCCTGCAAAGGGATGTGGGAAAAAGTTCTCACATCTCAGCATGTGGATCAAGTGAACAGAATCACCAGCGTAGCCTGAGTAGGAAGCTGAGTTAGGTCGTCAAAATCTTCCTAGTTTGTTACTAAATAGGTTCCTGACCCACCCCACCGCCACTACCCATTTATATAAAAATTCCAGATTGTGACGTGGCCGCTCCAATGCTATACAAATTGTAGTTTTTCTGAATTCCATGCACAGCATCCTCCCCCTCAAATAAAAAGAAAGACAAGTTTTATTTTCTTTGACTTGTCCTTGTCCTTTAGACTTAATTCCAGAATATTTCCCTAGAGGATTTAAATGAAAGCAAATCACATGTGCAACATCGTACAAATCATTTTGTGTCTCCGATTTCAGCTTGTTCACCTCTAAAATAGAGATCATTTAAATATCTTTCCTGCCTTTCTTTCAAAATTAATGAGGATCAGACAAAATTACGTATACAAAAGTGCATTTTAAAATTTTAAAGCAGGGACTCCCTGGTGGCGCAGCGGTGAAGAATCCGCCTGCCAATGTCGGGGACATGGGTTTGAGCCCTGGTCCGGGAAGATCCCACATGCCGCGGAGCAACTAAGCCCATGCGCCACAACTACTGAGCCTGCACTCCAGAGCCTGCCAGCCACAACTACTGAGCCCACGTGCTACAACTACTGGAGCTCATGTGCCTAGAGCCCATGCTCCACAACAAGAGAAGCCACCACAATGAGAAGCCCGTGCACTGCAATGAAGAGTAGCCCCTGGGGCTTCCCTGGTGGTGCAGTGGTTGAGAGTCTGCCTGCCAATGCAGGGGACACGGGTTCGAGCCCTGGTCTGGGAGGATCCCGCATGCCGCGGAGTGGCTGGCCCCGTGAGCCACGATTACTGAGCCTGCGCGTCTGGAGCCTGTGCTCTGCAACAGGAGAGGCCGCGATAGTGAGAGGCCTGTGCACCGTGATGAGGAGTGGACCCCACTTGCCGCAACTAGAGAGGGCCCTCGCACAGAAACAAAGACCCAACACAGCCATAAATAAATAAATAAATAAGTTAAAGATTTGGTTACAAAAAAAAAAAAAAAAAAAAGAGTAGCCCCTGCTCACCGCAACTAGAGAAAGCCTATGCTCAGCAATGAAGACCCAACGCAGCCAAATAAATAAATAAATAAACTTATTTAAAAATTTTTTTAAAATAAAATTTTAAAGCACCCTACAAAGTCAACTTGTTATCAAGTAACAAGGGGTATAAATTTTTGTTGGACTCAGAAAAATGTACCACAGGACTTTACCGTGTCTTTCTTGTGGAACCCCACTAAAATGAAAGTAAAAACTATAAAGACTATGAACATACAAAAGAATGAGAAAAAATAACAATAGCAATTGAGTGATTTCAGTAAAATTTTTAGGAAACGGGTGGCAGACAGGACAGTGAACATTGACAGCACAATGGAAGAAGCTTCAAACTGACTTAAAAATCCTGAGAGAATCAAGGCTCAGAAGCAAGATGCAGCAGAAGAGAGATGTCACAGTGAGTTGCAAAGCTGAACACAAGGAGATTGAGTCTAAGTCTATATGCAGAAGGGCTGAACCCCCATGTCCTTTCCCAGCCAGGAAAGTCAAGTGTGGTAGGTTAAAGATGGTCACAAATTCTTTGACACTTCATTCATCCAGAGGTAGGGTCATCTCCTTGCCTGAATCTGGGCAAGTCTAGTCTGACCAAATGAATATGGTGGGAGTGACACTATATAGGTTTTCAGGCCCAACCATAGGAAACTGTCAGCTTGCTCCTTCTTTTTCTTGGAACACTTGCTCTTGGAACCCAACCGCTATGTTCTCAGATGCCTAAGACTCATGAAGGGATCATTTGAAACTAAGCTTCCAGCTATAGCCAGCATCCACTGCCAAACATCTGAGTGAGTCATTTGGGGGCATTTACCCCACTTGAGCCTTCAGATGATTCCAGCCCCAAGTGCTATCTGGCCAGCATGAGAAACGCCTACCCCAGTTAAGAATTGCTCAGCTGAATTCAGTCAACTCATAGAACTATAAGAGATAATAAGTTTAAAAAGTAAGCCACTAAGTTTTAGAGTGGTTTTTCATGCAAAAAGATATAACTGGAACACCAGGTTACACCAGGCAACCGTAACCTTACATAACCTAACTTGACCATTAAAAAAGGCTTATTCTTTTAAGAAAATAACCTGGAAACCTCTGAATTCCGGACAACTAAAGACTGGAATGAGCCATAGAGCTAAAAAGAAGAGAAATAAATTAAAGTAATCATGCTAAACAAAGAACACACCATCCTTTTTCTCCCACCATCACAGAAGACTAGCTGTGTCCAAAAAAGATGATAGTAGGCCCTTCTTTGGGAAAACTGAATGGCCCCAGAGAAAAGATCATTAAATACTGACATCTGGGAGTTCCCCCGATGTGAAGGTTGCCTCACCAGTAGATTTCTTCATAGTTAAGGATTCCAATTTAATGATTCTTCCCACACACTGATCTTCTCATCAACTTATCAGAGTGTCACTCTTAAATATGAAACACCGGGGCTTCCCTGGTGGTGCAGTGGTTGAGAGTCCGCCTGCCGATGCAGGGGACATGGGTTCGTGCCCCGGTCCGGGAAGATCCCACATGCAGTGGAGCGGGTGGGCCCGTGAGCCATGGCCACTGAGCCTGCGTGTCCAGAGCCTGTGCTCCGCAATGGGAGAGGCCACAACAGTGAGAGGTCTGCGTACTGCAAAAAAAAAACAAAAAAAAACTATATATATATAGATATAGATATAGATATATATGAAACACCACTAAGGATCCCCAACATCTTAGAAAAGTCAGAAATTAAACACACACACACACACACCCACAAAAAGTCAGAGTTAAACAGAGACAATAGAGAGAACAGGAAAAAAATTGACAACGGAAAAAGATATCACATCCATGAAACAAAAAGAGGATATTTCTTTCTTTTTTTTTTTTTTTTGCGGTATGCGGGCCTCTCTCGTTGCGGAGCACAGGCTCCGGATGTGCAGGCTCAGCGGCCATGGCTCACGGGCCCAGCCGCTCCGCGGCATATGGGATCCTCCTGGACCAGGGCACGAACCCGTGTCCCCTGCATCAGCAGGTGGACTCTCAACCACTGCGCCACCAGGGAAGCCCAGGATATTTCTTAAAAAGAGAGAGAGAGAAGGACAACAAGCAAAAGAGAGCCTTTAGAAGTGATAAACGTAATAGCCCAAATTAAAACTCATAGGAAAATATATATTTTTTATGCTGCAAAACAAATTACCAAAAACTCAATGGCATAAAGCAACACACATTTATTAACCCACAGGTTCTGTGGGTCAGGAGTCTGGGCACAGTTTAGCTATGTCCTTTGCTGAGGGTCTCACAAGACAACAATAAATGTATCAGCCAGAACTAGGTTCTTATCAGAAGCTTGACCAGGGAAGAACCCAATTCTAAGCTCCTTCAAGTAGTCTGCAAAATTCATTTCCTTGCAGCTGTAGGATTCATGGCAGCTTGCCTCTTCAAAGCCACCAATGGAGAAAGAGAAAGATCCTAGAAAGATGGGAGCTACACTTCTATGTAATCACATTCACGTGATGATCACATGGATCCCATTCCCCTGGCCACATTCCATTGATTAGAATCAAGTTCCAGGACCCAGCCACACTGAAGGAGAGGGTACCATGTAAAGATCTGAATATGGTTTTCCTGGGGGAATGACTTAAAACATGGTAGGGGTCACTCACAAATCTGCTTCCCATAGAAGAGGTGTAATAGTTCATTCAGGAAATCACTAAAAAAGCTATGGAAATAGAAGTGAAAATATAGGAAACTAAGAAGATTGGTCTAGGATGTCTAATACCTGACTAATAGTATTTCTAGAAAGAGAGACCAGAGAAAAAACATGGAGAAATTTACAAAGAAATAATACAGGAAAATGTCCCAAAACTGAAGGACATGATTCTGTAGATTAAAAGGATTTATGGAGTGCCTATCAAAATTAAGAAGAGGGATTTCCCTGGTGGTGCAGTGGTTAAGAATCTGCCTGCCAATGCAGGGGACATGGGTTTGATCCCTGGTCTGGGAAGATCCCACATGCTGTGGAGCAACTAAGCCCGTGTGCCACAACAACTGAGCCTGCGCTCTAGCGCCCGCGCTGCAACTACTGAGCCCATGTGCCACAACTACTGAAGCCCTCATGCCTAGAGCCCATGCTCCACAGCAAAAGAAGCCACCACAATGAGAAGCCCATGCACTGCAACAAAGAGTAGCCCACGCTCGCTGCAACTAGAGAAAGCCCACATGCTGCAACTAGAGAAAGCCTGCGTGCAGCAACAAAGCCAAAAATAAATAAATAAAAATAAAATTTAAAAAAAATTAAGAAGAAACTCAACATCAAAGCACATCATTGTGAATTTTTAGAACACAAGAGATGAAATCCCTAATAGTTTCCAGAGAGAAAAATTAGAATTCCTTTGAGCTTCTTAAAAGCATGGCAGAACATAGAACACAATGGAGGAATGCCTTAAAAATTCTGAGGGCCTTAAAATTTTATGCTCATTAACTCTATAAATCAAAGGAGGAGAAACCAGAGACATTTTAAAATGTACAAGGACTCAGAGGACTCTCAAATAAAGAATAACCAGTCCACACTTAAGCAGGTTAAGTAGAGAGTCCTGAAAGGGAGCTCTTCAGTGAACAACATGGAACTAATATATTCTATGGAATATTTTTATTTTCTTCCTTTCTTTCTTTCTTCCTTTCTGGGTGTGTTGGGTCTTCATTGCTGCACATGGGCTTTCTCTAGTTTCAGCGAGCAGGGGCTACTCTTCATTGCAGTGCACGGGCCTCTCATTGTGGTGGCTTGTCTTGTTGCGGAGCAGGGGCTCTAGGTACGTAGGCTTCAGTAGTTGTGGCATGTGGGCTCAGTAGTTGTGGCACACAGGCTTAGTTGCTCCGTGGCATGTGGGATCTTCCCAGACCAGGGCTCGAACCCGTGTCCCCTGCACTGGCAGGCAGATTCTTTACCACTGCACTACCAGGGAAGTCCCTCTTTGGAATATTTGAACACCTAAAAATCAGTATTATAGACATATAAAAAACTAATGGAGTATATAAAAATAAGGATAAGAATATATACACACATATATATATGAATACCTAGTGAATGAAAAATGATCAAATAATTCTAGGATCAAAAAGTTGAACAAGGAAAAGTAATTCAGCAGTAAATAATAATTGTCATAACAATGCGAACTCTGATTATTGATGTAAGCAGAATTTGTGATATAATTGTATTGATAGGATAGAGTGAGCAAAGTGGACAATGTATGAGCTAAGGATTCTTTCCCACAACACTTTGCTGACAGACAATATGTAAAAATAAAATAAGAAATGGGAAAAATTGATGCAATGGCAGAAGAAATAGACAAAAAGAATTGAAAACAGTTGATCCTGAGGATGAGACTGAGGAGAGTCAGGTAGGAGGGATGGGATAAGAGACTGATGTCTTTCATTAGAACTCTTTAAAATCTGGGGTTTTTTCCACCCCTGTGTTTATGAATTACTTTGACACCTATTCCAGTATCCTTTTAGATTGCCTACTGTACTACAGAGCATAGAAAGCTAAACACTTGTACTTCTCAGACTCCCATGAAGTTAATAATTTGCCCTAGGTCCCAATGAGCAGACACACTACACTAGACTTGTAGGCAGAAGCAACGAACCTGAGTCAGCAATGATTCATAGAGACTCATAATTTCTGTCAAGTACAGAGAGGGAGTCCTTGGGTTCTTGGGCAGCTGGGTTGCAGTTTCTACATGTATCGCTAGTGACATAAAAAGTGAATAGTATGGGCCTCCCTGGTGGCGCAGTGGTTGAGGGTCCGCCTGCCGATGCAGGGGGTGCGGGTTCGTGCCCCGGTCTGGGAGGATCCCATGTGCCGCGGAGCGGCTGGGCCCGTGAGCCATGGCCGCTGGGCCTGCGCGTCCGGAGCCTGTGCTCCGCAACGGGAGAGGCCACAGCGGTGAGAGGCCCGCGTACCGCAAAAAGAAAAAAAAAAAAAAAAAAAAAAGTGAATAGTAGGCAAACCAGTGGGGTTTTCCTACAATAGCCCCATGGTGTGTTGGACATTGTCCATGGCTAGCTCATTTCTGGATTTTATATTCTAGGTAACATCCAAACAAGATTCTTGCCCCCTCTCAAGATGTTCTGTGAGCTATCTAATAACTTTTAATATACTTTTTTCTGATTAAACTACCTAGACTGGATTCTGTTGTTTATAACCAAGAACACTCACTGATATATTTAATAAAAACAAGAATTAATTTTTAAAATTTATAATAATTTTTCTAGTCAACTAGTTTATAAATGTAATTCAAGGGACAATTTCTTTTCCATGGTTTACAGTCTCTTCTGTTCAAAGCATCCTTTACTTCGCTCTACTGGCATAAATTTTCAAAAATGTAATATTTAGAATCTTCAACATTAATATTATCTTTCTGGGCCCTTAAATTGAAAACTTCAAGGTGAACAAGTGTTAATTAGGCCTTTTCTTCTTCTAAATGAAAATTGATTCCAAAATTTTGATCTACGAAGAGGATGCCTGAGTTTGAGATTTGGAGAGGAATTGAAAGGCAGTGTAACAGGTAGCTCCATGGTACTAAATATTGGATCCTATCAAGAAGGCCATGCTCTGGGCCTGCTAGAAAGTAAGTTATCTCTGATATATGTTAAGGTCTCACCTTCTGTAGACTAGTTTTGTTGCTACTGATGATACATATGTAAGACAGTGAAAGTAACACTGCTCTGATTGCAATAGATCATGAGAGACCAATTCACTAGAGTAAAAGCAATAGATTATAACACTTTCTTAGTGATGCAGATATAGATGTTGGTCAGGACTCTTTGGGTTTTAAGTGACATATGTCCAATACAAACTAAGCCAAAAAGAGGAATTTATTTATTTATGTAACTGCAAGTGTGCTGGTTTTTAAACTCTTTGATACTTCTCCCTTGAAAAGTTGAAGACTAAAAACCCTCCTCTTGAATGTGGGCAAACTTAGTGACTTGTTTCTGACTAATAGAATAAAATAAAAGTAAAGGTATGTGACTTTGGAGGCTATGTCATGAAAGTATAGTGGCTTCCCTGTTGCTTTCTCTTAGATTATTTTGCCGAAGGAAGCCAGCTCCCATGTCGTGAAGAGAAGTCCACATTGTGAGGAGCTGAGGCCTCCAGCCAACAGCCATGGGGTTGAGCCATATTGGAGGTGGATTCTCCAGTACCGGCCAGCCTTTAGATGACTGTAGCCCCTGCTGACACCGTGACTGCAAACTCATGAAAGATTTTGAGCCAGATACACCCAGCTTAGTCACTTCCAGATCCCTATATGAACATGTGTGAGGTCGTAAATGTTTGTTGTTTTAAGTTACTAAGTTTTGGCATAATTTGTTACAGAGCAATATATAACTAATATGAAATGACTCAGAGGTTGGCCTAACTTCCAGCATAGCTTGATCCAGGGGAAAGAAAATCTGTCATCAAGATATTTAGTTCATCTTTTGGCTCTACTTTTCTGTGTAGAAGCTTCGTTCTTCAGAAAGTTTTATCCATACACTTGGGAAAGATGGCTGTCAACAGATTTTGTTCTACAGGCTTATTATGACTTGTGATCCTAGAAGAGGAAATAGATCTCCCAGCCCTCATATTCAAATCTTAAGGAAGATTCTACGGACTCAGCTTGAGTTTCAAGCCCATTTCTAAAGCCAATCATGGTGGCCAAGTGGAATGAGTATTCTGATTTTCTGCTGTGGCCTTATGTCACCCCTATGCCTAGGGAGGGATCAGGGAAAAAATATACAGTGATAAGAAGCCTGGATGACACCACATGGAATGAGGGAAGGATAGTTCTAAAAACAATTAAGGAAAAGAGATGAAAGAAGTAATAAACAATAGGTATCTACTTAAAAGCTATTCCCATTTTTAAACTTCTGCTGTCATTGTGCATAGTATAAACTTCTACATTCAAGGGATCAGTATTGACAGTTGTGTAATGGATTGTCTGGATGGCAGTGAAGCTCATTTCCAATGGACTCATGCTACATGCGTTTAGTGATAAATAGGATAGAGAAGGTGGTTTTGATCATAAGCGTTGAAGACGGTAGAGTCCTTTTGTGAGCATCAGAATCTAAGCCTTGTTTATATGATGATAGGGAACAGTTAGAATAATTATTTTATTATTTTTTGTTTGTTTTTGTGTTTTATTAATTTTTATTGGCGTATAGTTGCTTTACAATGTTGTGTTAGTTTCTGCTGTACAGCAAAGTGAATCAGCTATACGTATACATATATCCCCTCTTTTTTGGATTTCCATACCATTTAGGTCACCACAGAGCATTGAGTAGAGTTCCCTGTGCTACAGTAGGTTCTCATTATCTGTTTTATACATAGTAGTATATGTATGTCAACTCCAATCTCCCAATTCATCCCACTCCCCATCCCCCCCTTGGTATCCATATGTTTGTTCTCTACATCTGTGTCTCTATTTCTGCGTTGCAAATAAGTTCATCTGTATCATTTTTCTGTGAGAAGAATTATTTTAAATACCTTGATACATACAATTATTTTAACCTTTTTTCCCAGTAAACTTGTTGGTGCAACAGGAAGTGAACACTGGTAATCCTCTACTTGGTAATCACCATTAAGATTATAGGAAGGGGGTTAGCACTGCTGTAATTTAGGCTTTTATCTTTTCCCACTTAAACATTTGCAACCAGACTAAACTGTAGAATTTAGGCATTCACAATTTGGTGATAAAACTAAAGATATGCAAAGAAATTACTGTAGAAGTTAGGAGAGTGATTATTATTATGGTGTGAAAAAATGGTAAAATTGAGCTGGGGCATAGAAGAGCTTCTGGAGAGACTGGAAAAATTATATTTCTTAACCTAATGGTCGTTAAAAGAGTGTTCGCCTTATAGCAATTCTTTATTGTAAATTTTGAAATCAGGAAGTGTGAGTCCTTTAACTTTGTCCTTTTTCAAGAATATTTTGGCTATTCTGGGTCCCTTGCATTTTCATATAAATTTTAGGATTAGCTTGTTAATTTCTGCAAAGAAGCCAGTTACGGATTTTGATAGAGATTGTGTGAAATCTGTAGAGCAATATTAATTCTTCTAATTCATGAACACAAGGTGTCTTTCTGTTTATTTAGGTGTTCCATAAATTCTTTAAACAGTGTTTTATAGTTTTATTATACTTCCTTTGTTAAATTTATTCTGTGTATTTTGTTCTATTGATGCTATTGCAAATGGAATTATTTTTTAATTTTGTTTCAGAGTTTTCACTGCTAGTGTATAGAGTACAATTAATTTTTGAATATTGATCTTGTATCCTGCAACTTTGATACTAGCTTTTGCTATGGTCTGAATGTTTGTGTCCCCCCAAATTCGTACGTTGAAATCCTAACCTCACCAAAGATAATGGAATTAGTAGGTGGGGCCTTTGGGAGGTGCTTAATTCATGAGGGTGGGACCCTAATGAATGAGATTAGTTCCTTATAAAAGGGGCTCCAGAAATATCCCTAGCCCCTTTCACCATGTGAAGACACAACAAGAAGTCTGGGACCTGAAAGCAAGCCCTCAGCTGACCAATGTAGCACCCTGATCTTGGGCTCCCAGCCTCCCAAACTGTGAGAAGTTACGTTTGATGTTCATAAGCTACCTAATCTGTGGTATTTTGTTATAGTAGCCCAACTAGACTAAGACAGCACTAATATTTTTTTTGTGAATTCCTTAGGATTTCTACATATAAGATCATGTCATCTGAAAATAGAAATAGTTTTACTTCTTCCTTTTTAGTCTGGATGACTTTATTTTCCCTTACTTGCATAATTACCCTGATAGAGCCTCCACTACAATATTGAAAAGAAGTGGTAAAGATATCTTAATGGGGAAAGTTTTCAGCCTTTCTTTCACCTTTAAGTAATGTTAGTTGTTGGTTTTTCATACATGCCCTTTTTCAGGTTGTGGAAATGCCCTTTTATTCCTAGTGTGTTGAGTGATTGTATCATGAAAGGGTGTTGGATTTTGTCAAGTGATTTTTCCATATGATTGTGTTTTTTTCCTATATTCTATTAATATGTCATATTGCATTGATTTATGATTAAACTAACCTAACATTCCGGGCAAATCTCACTTAAGCATGGTGTATAATCCTTTGTATATGTTGCTGGATTCAGTTACTCAGTATTTTGCTGAGGATTTTTGCATCTATGTTTATAAGTGATATTTGTCTATAGTTTTCTTTTATGATGTTTTGTCTGGTTTTGGTTTTCATGGTAATACTGGTCTCATAGGATGAGGTAGAAAGTGTTTCTATTTTCTTAGAAGAGGTTATAAAGAACTGGTATTAATTCTTTAAATATTTGGTAAAATTCACCAGTGAAGCCATATGGTCTTAGGGTTTTCTTTGTGCAAAGCTTTTTGAATATGAATTCAATCTCTTTATTTGTGATAGTTCTATTCAAATATCTGTTTCCTCTTGAGTGAGTTTCAGGAGTTTGTGTGTTTCTAGGTGTTGTGAACACCTGTATAAACAGAGTAGACCCTTACCCAAAGTTTGGTTCAGACCCATGACACCACAAACACCCCAAGAGTATATGAAAAGATTTATTACTCACATAATGAGGCTTTCTGTGGAGAGCAGGGCAGTCCTCCCAACCTGGTCTGAAAATGGCTTAAGAGAGCAGGGAAAGGAAACTGACTTGCAGTTTTTATGATGGTTAACAAATGATGCTGGGATGAGTGTTCCCACCTGGGGGAGAGGGGCCCTTGTATAGTTCAATCATCTCATCAGTGGTAAATGAAAGAGAACCTGGGCTTTCTTATCAGCTTGCTCAGCTGTGGGGAAGAGAGAGGAGTAAGGCTTAAAAGACTAGGAATTTGTCCGTTTTATCAAAGTTTCTAATTTGTTGGCATACAATTGTTTATGGTATTCTTATAGTCCTTTTTATTTTTGTAAGTTTCATAGTACTGTTCCCTTTTTTATTCCTGATTTTAACAGTCTTCCTCTCTCTCTCTCTCTCTCTCTCTCATCAGTCTAGGTAAAGGTTTCTCAATTTTCTTTTGCCTGCTCAAATCTGCTGTTCAGCCCCTCTAGTACAATTTTTATTTCACTTACAATACTTTTCAACTTTAAATTTTCTATTTGGCTCTTTTTTATGATTTCTACTCTTTACTGATATTCAGGATTTGGTGAGATTTTATTCTATTTTTCTTAAATTCTTTAGAAACAGTTTTTCTTAGTTCTCGAACATATTTAAACAGTAGACTGGAAGTTTTTGTCTAAGTGTAATGTCTGGGCTTCCTAGGGGACAGCTTCTTTGTTTTCTGTTTGTTTGTTTGTTTTTCCTGTGTATGGGCCATACTTTCTCGGGTTTTTTTTTTTTTTTTTGGCATGTCTCAATGTTCTGTTGAAAGGTGGGCATTTTAAGTAGTATGATGTGGTGACTTTTGAAATCAGTCTCTCTCCCTGTCCCTAGGATTTGTTGTTGCTGCTGTTTGTTGCTACTTGTTTGTTTAGCAACTTTTCTGAACTAATTATGTAAAGTCTATATTTTTTGTTGTACGTGGCCTGAAGTCTCTGCTTGGCTAGCTTAGGGGTCAGCTAATAGTTGAACAGTAATTTCCTTAAACACTTGGAACCAGTAAGTCTTCCAGTCTTTGCTGAGGGGCTCTGTGTTGTTGGGGCACACCTTCAACACTCAGCCAAGCAGTCGATAACTCTGCCTTAGTCTTTATTTTCTGCCTATGCAGACCCTCAAGGTCAGCCTGAGGTAAGAGCTTAGGGCCTTCTCAGATTCTTCCTGATCATGTTGAAAGCCCTGGACATGGACACAGCCCTATACCTGATTTGGCTTTCTAGATTCCCAGTAATATGTTGAAGCTTTTCAAAGTTCCCCCCCCGCTTCTGTACTTTTAAGCTTGCCATGGCTCACGGGCCCAGCCGCTCCGCGGCATGTGGGATCTTCCCAGACCGGGTCACAAACCAGTGTCCCCTGCATTGGCAGGCGGACTCTCAACCACTGCGCCACCAGGGAAGCCCCATCCTTTTAAGCTTTTTGTTTAGGCTATTGCTTGCCCCAACTGCTATCTACTGCCTCAGGCAGCCACAAAAATAATCAATTGCCTCTGTTTTCAACGGGCTTTTCACACTTGGCAGTTTCCAATTAGGTCAAGTAAAGATACCTTTGCAAGGGGGGCCTTCAGGGCCTGACAGTTCAAATAATTACAATTCTCTGGGTATTTGGCTTTGAAAGAACTCCAATCTCATTCTACCTCTTTCAGTGACTGCCAGATTGCTGGTATTCACTATAGTTGCCAGCTGTTTGTTTTCAAGTCTTCTATGGAACTGGAGAGGGAGATGAGAATAGGGCAAGTTACAATATCACAGTGCTCACTGTTGTTACAGAGATTCAGCTTTTTCTTCAATAAATGTTCCTCAGACTGCTGTAAGCCTTAGGTTAATGCCCAGAGTTCTAAACATTTTTGCCAGTTTCTCATTGCTTTTATGGAGGAAAAAATTTTCAAAACTCCTCACTCCAACATTTTTGCTGATGTCTTATTACATACTTTTTTTGAAACCTAGAATGCATTTGTTTCCAATCCCACTACCTTTTCAAACCCTGTCCAGCCATTACCTCCTAGGTGTGAGTGTGGCTTTTCTGAGGACACTGTCTCCTTGGTACTTGCTGCCTTCTTTCCCCTCCAAGTCCAAGGAGGCCGTGACAGAAAGAGAGGTGGCAAAGAGGCTTTGAATGCTTCAGAGCTGGGGCTCCTGATGATGCCATCTACAAACTCAGGGGGGCCTTCATCATTAGATGAAATAAGCAAGAGTTGGATCTATTTTTAGACTGCTGCATTCTATCCTTAAAAGAACAAACTGATAAGTTGAGCATCTCACAATTTTCCATAGTGTTTAAGCGCACAGCTACTGCAGTAAGACTTGTGAGTTCACTGCCTCCTAGCAGTGATGATAATGGTATACATATTGTTGAGTCACTATGAAAATTAAGTGGAAAACAAAATAAAATCCTTGGCAGTGTCTGGCATAAGCACTCCATATATAGTTGCTGGCACTTTCATTATCACTGGCAGAGTACCAATACCTGGTATAAATCCTGTATTGTACATCTGAGTAGAAAGGGACCTCAGAAATCCACTCATTTAATTGCATACAATGCTGCAAATCCCTATCAAATGATATCTAGCATATGTTTTAATATTTCCAAGGACAGGGAGTGGATCATCTCAAAGGCAACTCATTGCATTGCCGAATCACTCTCATCGTTAGAAAGCTCTTTCTTCTACTGAGCCCCAAATCTTTCTCCCCCTTTTCCCTTGAACACCTCAAAATAAAGCTATTCTCTTTTCAGTGTGACAATTCTTCCACTATCTGAAGGCTTCTCAGAAGCATTCTAACTCTTCTTTCTAGCTCTGGGGAAGAGGTTGGTACATTCCACTGCTCACCAGATTTCCCCTGCCTCTAATTGCCATGGCCTGAGGTGTCCTCCTGAAATCCAGTGGGATCTGGAAGGTCTGAGTGGAGAAAATAAATTTCCTTTCAGATCACAAGGGATCTCATGATCTGTTTTCTACCTCCCTTCCCATGACAAGTGAATCCCTGCACCTGCCCTGTGAGCATTACCCGTGAAACACACACACACACACACACACACACACACACACACACATATACACATGCAAACAGAGAAGAGGTTCAATTTATTGATTGCTCTTTGGGAAAGGTTATATAGAATATTATTGGGGTGGAATTAAATTCTAGTTACAGATTCATAAAACGTTGCTTTCAACCCAATTAGCTTTTATGAGACTATCAAATCCCCTCTCATCCTCATATACAGCAAAGGACCCCAATCATAGTCTTCATAAATTTGTTGTTTTAAATGATTAAAGCAGACATAATACATAATGCAGTTGATATTAAATATATTGAGAATGACAAATCAGTAGAACTACTTTCACTCTTCAGCATTAACTGGTCATTTATAAATGTTCTGTACATACATTTTTTATTTTAGATGTTCTCCTTAAAGGAACTTGTGAACTATTCATTATTATCTGCTATTTGCTTGTATACACACATTTTAATTCTTCCAAAATAACATTTAAGATCTTTCTTAAATTGCCTCAGAAACGTTAACCTTTAAGGAACATTCAATTAAAAAACTAAAAGCTCAGGTCTTGACTCTGTAACACACGTTCAGATGTGTCAAGATTTTGTTTCCCTCTGATAAAAGCCTCCAACAGTATACAATGTGCCAGCCTCTTCTTTGCTCAACTCAGAGGAAGTCATATAAAGGAGAAAAAAAAATGCTTGAAATCACAGTGACCAAAGGATTTGAGTTAATAATTACATTAAATAACCATAACTTTTTGATTAACTATTCACATTCCACACAGTGGAAATTATCCTTTCCTCCAGATTTTTCACTTACATTTTTAACTTTGCAGAACTACAATAACAAAAAACAACTTACAGACTTGCAGGATGTGTTTTTCTCTTTTAATGCCAAGCACAAAGTGTACATCATAAAATTCATATTTGGTGTTTGGCATTATTTTAATAGGAAAGATCTAGATCACAAATATCTTGCCATAAAAAATTCTACTATAGTAATGAAAAAACATATCATTACATCATCGGTGACTTCAGTACAATATGTGACAGATATGGCACTCTCAATAAATGTTGGAAGACACACGGGACTTGGGCTCGTCTTAATGTAGGCACAGTAAGAAAAGCAGACATTTCCCTCTTTGGCTAGTGCTGTGCTTTTAGGGCAGTTATGCTGCTGATTACCCCAGTGAAGCTCATTTTGAGGAAATTCTCTTTACTTAAGCCAAATCCAACTTACATGCAAGACTGTGGTACAAGCTACTAAAAGAAGATTCCTGCTGCCAACTGAAGTCATCTCTTTTTAACAAAACTGCATGCTTGTGGCAGAGTTAGAACCAGAGAGATTCGGTGTCTGCTGGTTCTGGGCGTCATTCTTCCTCTCTAGTGTGGTTTTATATGTTCAGCTCCTTCCCCCTTTCTTTTCCTCTCCCCCACCCTCAAAATTCTAGCTTAGCATTTGCATGCTTAATTAAATCCATTCTGTGTTTTATTGTTGGGAGGACGTGGACGATACAAGGATTTAGGGCAGGGGCGTACGGTGTATGTGACATGCACAGACTATGTGTTTGCACAAATTTGCCTAGTGTAGAATCATCAGTAGTGAATTTTAAAGTTTTAAAACTAGACCCAATAGTTCGGGTGTTCAAGATGACTTCTGCCTCAAAGTATGGTTCCTATTTATTTGTTAGTAGGGAGAGCACTGGACCAAAACAAAAATAAAATAAAAGCAGCCTCTTTAGTTGCACTGGTTCTTTGAATGCTGGAGCCTTCATGGGCAACTGAAACACAAGTCTATGGTGTTTGTTTCCCATGTGACACATGACTTGGATGGTGAGACTGAGAGGGTGCAAGGCAAGAAGAGTATCGGGGGTGGGGGTGGGGTTTACATATAAAACCTCAGGCTTGAAGAGAGCAAGTTGTCCAAATCCAAAATGCAGGGAGGTTCACCCACCCTGTGCTTTGGCCATCAGATAAATACTAAATACACATTGCAAATAACCTAAGTTTAATCGGGGAACAGTAGTTTCCAAATGGTTACAATGTTACATAAATCCTACCAGCTGTAGGAAAGCTAATGCACACAAATACTCTGATTTCTTAACTGGGGGTTCCCATTAGACTTTTCAAGGGCAAAGGAAGAAGGGCTGGTGTATCCCTTACATGTCCTCCCTGACTTTTGACTACTCCTTAGCCAGAGGCAATCTCCTTCCTTTCCTTACTCTCTGCTGCTCTCCAGCTCAATCTCTTATAGATGGCTAAAACAAAAAGACCCCAAATATACTTCTTTCTAAAAAGGAGCAGGCCTAAACTCTCTTATCTTAGCCTGGTCCTTCACTGTCAGGTACATTTGGCAGAGGCAGAATCTTTACAATACAGGGTTGTGGCTCTCAGAAACATGACACAGGAATAAGGAACTGGGAAAGAGGTGATTATACCCCAGCCTAAAGGAAAGATAATAAGACCTTCTGCTTATAAGGTTTTTGTCTTTTTCCTATTCCTGGGGCCGGGGGTGGGGGGCGGTTCTGAACTACATCTTTTGTCCATCTGAGGGGCAAAGCAGGAGGGGCTGTTTTGGTTTCGCTCACTCACTTGGTTCTGAAAATAGGAGTAGTCAATATTTATGTTTTAAGTCTGGTATTGGGTTACAGCTAATTTTGACAGTCACAGTGACTCACAAAGTTAATGATTTCTTTTGGCAATTTCATTTCTCCTCTGTTTCCTTGGGTTCTTTAAATACCAGGAAGAAACTTGCTAAAGCATGGGTCTCACCGTGTTTGGGGGTTGGCCTTTCCAGGCTCTGCACATCTCCCTCCTGAATTTTGCTGGGCCAACTGGTCCTCACCTGTGACCTCTCCCTTCTCTCAATCCTCTAACCTTCCTGCCCTACCAGCCTCCCCCAGAGTCTGAAAGGTCTTCCCCAAATAGGAAACATTTGCATCTGTGGTCAAGCGAGTTACTTTAGAAGCTCTGGCAGGTAGGGGATTAGATGGAAATAGTCACTGAGATCCTAAGAAGGGATGGACTGTGACAGGGAAGAGGAAGGGGGAAAGCATGCACAGGTTGAAATATCCTAAGGCCAAGGCAGCACTAAAACAGGTCTCTTGCCCTCAGAGTAGCCTCTTCCATTAACATTCATTCTGAAGGGAGGTTCTGGTCCCCAGGAGGGCACATGGAAGACCAAGGCAGAACCAGACCACAACCCTGCCCCTCCAAATGTGCCTCAGGTGGTGTGGGCTTTCTGTACCATCCTGCATGGAAGCAGATACATTTACATAATAGGAAGTGCCCTCTAGCAGAGACTGTGTTTCCTCTGGTGTCTGCAAACACCCACAGGGACCCATGCACACTCATGCACACAAACTACGCACTAGCAGGCTCCTGGCAGAAGGCAGCTGGTGGTTCTTCTTGCCTCTAGATTTAAGCCAAGTAAGAATCAGGTTGATTTAGGTCTGGTTCTGGGCCCGTCTGGGGGCTGCACCCCCAAGGACAGGCTGGGTAGGCCTGGCTTAATCCAAATCGATGGATATGCAACGACACTGCTTGACACGAGTGACCCTCTTCTTCTTGGTGGGTGGCTGTAGTTCGGGGCAGTTGAGCGTGACCATCATGGTGGTGAACTTCTTGGGCTTGCAGAAGGAGCAAGACTGAAAAGAGCCTTCCTCCTTCCGGATGTGCCTGGGGATGTAGAAGGAGTTGCACTGGCCGTAGCAGAAACGGTTGATGATGGTACGGCTGTTGCAGCCCTCCTCGTGGATGGTCTGCTTCAGCGGCTGGGTTTTGCACCAGTCTCGCTTCAGGTATTTGCGCTCGGTCACATGCAGGGCCTCCTGGCTGGACTCCAGCACTTCCTCCCCGGGCACGGCAGTGCCCCGCCCCTGGCCCCGCCCCCGGTTCCTGGAGCCAGGCTGCTGGGGAGACTGAGTCTGCTCCGAGTCATTGTGCTGGGCCTTGTCTGGCGGGGGGATGGCCCCTTGGGACCCCTTCTTTTTCCCTTCAGCAGCCGGCAGCAGGGTCCCCAAGAGGAGAAGCAGGGCTCCCACAGTGTAGGCCGTACGGCTCATGCTAAAGGGGGGAGACACAGAGAGGAGAGACATGAAAAATGGAAAAGATAATTAAAGAAAACATTCATAAAACAGCTAATGTTTTATCAGGCACTTGCTAAACACTCGACGTAAACGATTTCATTGCCTCTCACGGTATATCCGTGCATTAGGTACTGTTATTCTCGTTACCCTCTGGGCCATTAAGCCATGAAGTAGCTTGCCCAGGGTCAGCCAGTGAAGAAGCCAAGATGTGAACTCTGTCACTTGTCCTCCCAGGGGAATTGCTTCCTGGCTTCTGGCACCAACTACGTTTGACTTTGTATTATGGTCCCTTAACTGTATTCATTCTTTTTTTCTTTTAATTGAAGTATAGTTGATTTATAATGTGTTAGTTTCAGGTGTACAGCACAGTGATACAGTTATACATATATATATTTATTCTTTTTCAGATTCTTTTCCATTATAGGTTATTACAAGATACTGAATATAGTTAGGGTCCTTGTTGTTTATTTTATATATATTCATTCTTGTACTTGACAATATTTGGTTAAGTTCCTACTACGTAAATAGATGAATTAGACTCGCCAGCCAGAGGGCTCATCTGACAGGAAAGGGTCTCACTCTTTCTCCCTGACTGGCCTGAGCCCTTCCTGAGTTTGCTTGGTTGGATGCTTATGAGATGTTCAGTGTTATCAGGCGTCGGAAGGAGATGTGAGGAGGCCAGACGGAGGAAGAATCTTTCACAGGAAGAGCACTAGACGAAACGTCAAGACTCAGCTTCTAGGGCTTCCCTGGTGGCGCAGTGGTTGAGAGTCCGCCTGCCGATGCAGGGGACATGGGTTCGTGCCCCGGTCCGGGAGGATCCCACATGC
Organism: Mesoplodon mirus; assembly: GCF_964341445.2. Taxonomy (NCBI): domain Eukaryota; kingdom Metazoa; phylum Chordata; class Mammalia; order Artiodactyla; family Ziphiidae; genus Mesoplodon; species Mesoplodon mirus. Next base: position 110,730,303 of record NC_138979.1, on the reverse strand, counting down.
CGCAGAGCGGCTGGGCCCGTGAGCCACGGCCGCTGAGCCTGCGCGTCTGGAGCCTGTGCTCCGCAGCGGGAGAGCCCACAACAGTGAGAGGCCCGCGTACCGCAAAAAAAAAAAAAAAAAAAAAACAAGAGGGTATAAGAGAGAAGCATCAGAGTCTTAAGATTCTCCTGGGACAGTGGTTCTCGAACCTGAGTGTGCAGACAATCACCTGGGGATATTGTTAAAATGCAGATTATCATTCAGTAGGTCTGCCTTTCTAACAAGCTTTGAGCAGCAGCACCTGCAGCCGTGGGGCGCAGAGGGAGCTGTGAAAATGTGGAGGGAGTTTCTTCGCAAGAAGTACAGTTTCAAATTCCCAGCCTCCCTCCTCAGGCCATGACACCAAGTCTGCCCTGAATCCAGAGGTTTCCCTTGTCTTCCACATCCACCACAGTTCTGAACCCGAGGACACAGCAGTGAAGCACCCATGTCCCTGCTCTCTTCTGTCCACCGGTGTGACACATGATAACCACTAAATGCAATTTAATAGTAACCTCACCGTGGCCGCCAAGGGACTATCCAAGTTGGTATTAGTAGCTGGAGCAGTTACCTTTCAAAGACAAAGGCAGGGTGGAATCTGCATTCTCTAAAGGGCAGCCCCTGTAAGTAAAGACCATGCAACCCTAAGGATAATGACAAATTAAGATAATTAAATATTAAATTCAAAATATTCTTAAATGGCACCATCTTTTAAACATTAACCTAATACTTTTGGGCAAGTTCAAGTTTGGAGCTGATAATGTGACATTTAGCTCTTGCTCTGACTTCCTGGCTTTTGTCAGTTTATGTTACGGCATCTTTGTTCTTTAAACAGAGCATTTTTTGCCTCAACAACAACAAAAAATGAATTTCCTTGTTTTGTCTTTAAAACATCGCTCATGAGCAAAGCCCAGTTATAAAACAGTGCTGATTTTCTCCAGGGAGTAGGACAACTTGAGCCATGACGATCCAGTCTCCTGGGCAAATATATTGTGAATTCAAGAAGCTTTCACAAGTTTCTGTTTTTATTCAATTCTGGGCCAGGATCTAAACTAAAGTTCAGTCTCTGCCCATTTCCAAGAGGAACACATAAGACAGCCCTAGGCCTCCACCCACCATCTTCCCCATCCCTCCTAAAAATGGCCTCCAGAACAATCCAAGCCTCCAGAGCAAGATTTCAGAGCCAACATCCCAGAAGCCAATCTGAGACTTGACTGGGAAGGTATATTGACTGCATGGGAGAGGTTCAAGTCATGGGGCCAGCCATACCCACAAACATCTATCCAAAAAAATGCAATTTTCTTTCTCTACACCACTTAGGACCTCCTTTATACTCAGCTTTCCCTATCTGGCATTTCCCATCTGTCATTAAATAAATACCAAGTCTGAGAGTCATGAGGGCTTATTCATCGCCTCTTCCTCCATGCCTGGCAGAGTAGATGCTCTTTTGTTCAATGAATGATTGTCATGGACCACACTGACCGACAGAGTTTCTGTTCTTTGCATTTAAAATGTCTTCACACATGCTGAAGATCAGCAGAGTCTAGCCTAGGGAGCTTCTTAATACTTCTCTTCCTTTTTCCAAGAAAACTCCAAATACCCACTTCTTTTTACCTGGTCCCATGGAGAACACCATAGGGTTTATATTTCCAATTAAAGCCATGTATTCTCTCACTTCGTCCCAGCTTACCCTTCCCCCGCCCCGTGTCCTCAGGTCCATTCTCTACGTCTGCATCTTTTTTCCAGTCCTGTCCCTAGGTTCTTCAGAACCTTTTTTTTTTTTTTAGAGAGAGAGAGTGGCATGGACATATATACACTACCAAATGTGAAATAGATAGCTAGTGGGAAGCAGCCACATTGCACAGGGAGATAAGCTCGGTGCTTTGTGCCCACCTAGAGGGGTGGGATAGGGAGGGTGGGAGGGAGATGCAAGAGGGAGGGGATATGGGGATATATGTATATGTATAGTGGTTCACTTTGTTATACAGCAGAAACTAACACACCATTGTAAAGCAATTATACTCCAATAAAGATGTTTAAAAAAAAGCCATTGTATTCACTCTGGAAGAAACCAACAATAAAGCAGTAAATTCAAAATTAGTCAACTGTGGTTTTCTGTTTTAATTTGGATTGACTTCCTGTTCCTATGGGAGTGTACAAACCCCATGAGAAAAAGGGGTCTAGAGTGACAGACTTTTTAAGAAAAGTAAATTTTTCTCAAAATATATTAGGTGTATTATGAAGTATTATGAAATGGCTTTTCATTTTCAAAAAGTCTACTCTTTAAATATCTTCAGCTTTTGAGTTCTTAAATCTTATAACTAGTTATTTGCAGAGAGGAAAAAAACAACCTTAGGAATCTCAATCAACAGAGACCTCAGCTTCTTAGAGAACAGCAGTGCTCTGAAGGACTCTGCATATCCCACCCAAGTAAGAGGGAGGGGGATGAGAACTATAACCAGTACCAGAACCAGGGCTCTGTCAAGTCACTGTGGTCAGTCACCCAACCTCCTCCACACCAAAATGATCTTGCTTACTCACTGAAGGAAATAGGGCTGTTGTGTTCTTGAAATCCCAATTGTATTGCCACCAAATAATTTGCACTCTGTAAATATCACAGACATGGAGGGAACCAAGAAAATGTACATTCCTTGAGGATAATTCTTTTTCCCATCAACACCTAGCAGAGTGCCTCGTTATCAAAAATGAATCCAGGGCTTCCCTGGTGGTGCAGTGGTTGGGAGTCTGCCTGCCGATGCAGGGGACGCGGGTTTGTTCCCCGGTCAGGGAAGATCCCACATGCCGTGGAGCAGCTGGACCCGTGAGCCATAGCCGCTGAGCCTGCGTGTCTGGAGGCTGTGCTCTGCAATGGGAGAGGCCACAGCAGTGGGAGGCCCGCGTACCACAAAAAAAAAAAAAAAAAAAAAAAAAAAAAAGAATCCAAAGGCTAGTCCAGATTTAGGTCTTATGAATTGTCATCCATATCCAAACGAGAGCTGAAAACATTTCTGGTAATTTGCATTCATGAAACGACCCACTCACATTATTAAATTAAAGCTGCATCTCATGGACCCAGAGTGCATCAGACACCCACAAAGACCTCCCTTTATTCTCCTTTGCAGACAATATTCTTTTCAAATGCTACCTCAACTTCCCCTTAATGTATTTCTGCTTCTCCAACTAATGTGATCATATTTTCATGATGAGTTTCTCTGCAACTGTTTCCCACCAGCAAGACCCACCCACCCCTACCTTTTTTCTTCCTTTACCACTGTTGTCCCCTCTAATCCATTTGTCCCAGAGGACATAGATACTCTCAAAGCATGTCTCCTCTACCTGATGCTTTCCTTCAGGTTGCCCCAAGTGATCAACAGCAAACATCTGCACAAAGATATGCCATATCAGCCACCCTCTGTCCTGTGCAGGTCATGGTGATTTATTCCAATCTTCGCCAGGCTGTGAGAACACAATCATGTAATTCTGGGGAATCAGAAATAAAAGTGTTATGTGTAACCTGTTTCTAATATTCTCAATGTCTTTGGGAAAGTTTAGGCCAGCTCCTTTCAGCACTCTTCTTGCCCTGTTTCTCATTTTAGCTAACCAACCTGCTTGTATTCAGTTAAATGGAGTGCTGAGTGGGATAAACAGTGAGGAGACAATGATCAGCAAGCTAGATGTCTGTGGCTGATCAATTCCTCTTGAGGAACTGAATTTTAGAAAGCTATTCAACAGGCATGCCATCAGATTATTCCCCAGTATTAAAAAAATAATGGAAGTGATAGCACAGACTCTAAGGGCAGGCCAGGTTGTAGAAGAGCCTATTCCTACTTCTCAGAACTAAATCTTTGAGAAGGGCAAAGGTTGTTTTTAAATTGGATCTTTAATTTTTAAAAAGACAGTCAACTTTCAGAAATTGAGCAGAGAAGCTCTTAAGAATATACTGCGTTGATTTTTTTGTTTTCAGACAATTGGCACCAAAGGCAAACTAGCAGAGGATAAAGTCTCGTGCTGTATGTATTGCAAGTACCCTAACTGCAACCTCCCTATTCTGGAGACCATTCAGGCTAAGTCAGGCTGGGGCCCAACATCATATAGGGCAGGGAGGACACCACCTAGTAGTTAAGTATCTCAGGAGCTCTCAAGGCTCATCAGAAGATTTTTTGGTGAAGTTAATGATGGTATACAATTCTTGTGGTCAACAGGAGACAAGTTAGAAAGTAATAAATCTTAAATGTCCACTGAGCGGCACTATTGAGAGTTGGTCAAGTCATAGGTTCTATATTGTAGTAAAGATGTGTGTTGGTCCCTGTGTGAGTGGGATTTGTGAGTTCATTTCAGAACCACCTTGTGGTACACGCTGATGTCCTATAATGTTACTGCCTCTCCCAATACCACGACTAAGAGCCACCTCTATTTTTTAAACCCTATGCCAGGCATGATGCTCAATTCTGACTGAATTTTATAATTGATTTTTCACAACAAAATATGAGGTAGACAATATCATCTTCCTTTTACCGATCAGGGAATTCAGGCTCTGAAAAGTTAGGAATTTGTCCAAGGTCACACAGCCCCTCATGGGAAAGCCAGGGTTTGAGCCCCATTCTCCCTAGCCCTCATACACATGTCCTTAACCACTATTCTATGGACACTCAGCACGATGTTTAATAAGGGACACATGGACTTGTTTCTAATGCAATCAAATTTGAACAATATTGTGACTCAAATAATTCTCTATTTTGTTCACATGTAAAGAAAAACCCCTTTCTGGTCCCAGGAATTATTGTTGTACTTTGCATTTCTAAGAGCATATGTTAAAACTAAAGACAATTCCTTGCAGATGTAAGACATAGGCTGATAACACTGGCCTGATTTGTGCTTTCAGTTGGATGCTACAGTCACCTCCCCTACCTCCCCCACTCCTTTTACATAAAAGGTTTAGGTTTTCCCGTCTGTCCTACACTCTCTATTCTGCACAGCTTTGCTGCTCCACAGCTTTGCTGCTGACAAGCATTTCTTGGGAGCAGGGTTTGTGGCATAAAATTTCGTGGCGTTGCATCACTTTTAACACTTAAACCTTAAGATTAGGGCTTCAGTTTAGAAGACAAGGCAGGCAGCTCTCATTCAGAGAGCTGAGGATGTAATAGGTTTCTATTCTCCCCTGTGTAACCATTCACACAAGTCTATGTTAGCCAACTTGGATTTCCCATAGATCGTGCATGGGTTACCAAAACATTTCACTCAAAACGAACTTTTAAGAAAATAGGAAACCTGTGAAATTACAAAGTTTACAAAACACTTTAATTCCTACAATGACCTGGGGGTTAAACACACACACACAGCCCTACACACAGCAACTAAGTTCTAAAGAGCCCTTAAATAATTAGTTAATGCTAACAATTTGGAGTGTGCAATTTATCCAGTGATGGTAATCAAATCACCTACCACTGTAGGCTGCAGTGTGCCAGGGAGGAAATGAGAATCTGTAATTTTTAAAAATATTCTTCTTTCCCTCCTTGCTTTGAAAAGTCCATCCTTTCAAGTCCCGCATCCCAGAGAGAGAGAGAGAGAGAGAGAGAGAGAGAGAAGGGAAGGAAGGAAGAAAAAAGAAAAGAAAAGAAAGAAAGAAAGAAAGAAAGAAAGAAAGAAAGAAAGAAAGAAAGAAAGAAAGAAAGAAAGAAAGAAAGAAAGAAAGAAAAAGAAAGAAAAAGAAAAAGAGGGTGCTGGAAAGTGGAAAGCCCTGGGGTGAAAGAAGATTCCTCACCCTGGGTTCAGGGTTATCTTAACCTCTTCTCCGCTATTTATTTAACTTGTGTGTACAGCCAAAAGGAAGCCACTACTCTGGGGTCCCTGGGACAGCTTAAATCCCTGGTGACCCACTTAACACAGTAGATTGTTTTAATCAACTCGTGTCCTGGCACCATCTCGAAGGGGAACATAAACAGACGCGCACACCGCTTGGATCTGCTCTTTCCAGCGGGAGATCCAATTACCTACCGATGGTCGCCTCTCTGCCCTTGAAACATTTAAGAAGAGATTTTTAACCCCTAACTTCGAGGCTATATTTCTGTCTAAAAGAGGAGAAGGCAGCACCCAGATTTGACCTGGGAGCCCCTTCGAGCCAGCTCTGGGGCGCGCTGGAAGGGCTTCACTGGAGAGGCTCCTGTCTGCCCCCTGCCTCCCCCGGGGGGCCATCACCAGAGCCCTGCGCGGGGAAACGCCAGGCTGAGGCGCCCCCAAGGCACAGCTGGGATCCGAAGACAATGCCAAGCCAGAGCGGTGGCGCGTCTGTTCTTCCTAAGCCAGAAATCTACCAGTAACTCCCATCGGCAAGGTGACGGCCCCGACACCCCACCGCCCGCCGGCCTTGCTCCGTGAGCTGCAGAGGGGTCAGCAAAGTGGCGGGGGAGGACGAGGGATGACCTGGGCGTCCAAGCCCGGGGACCAGCCTCCCGCCGCCAGTCCCGCCTAGTCCATCTCTAGGAAGGCGCGGCGAGGTGAGGCAGGGGCCTCTCGGACACAAATTAAGGGGTACCCGCACAAGTGGGACCCGGCAGGTTGTCACTGCCCATCGCCCGGACGTCCGCGGTTCAGCCGAGAAGCGCATGGGGCAGGGAGAAGCCTAGAAGAGGAAACAGCGCGCACGAGCGCGCAGTCAGTGTGTGCGGTGTTTGCTATGTGAGCACCGCGGGCTCGCGGGACTAGGCGTCCGGGACCGCGCACCTCCCTTCAGCTGTCCAGTTACCTGACCCTTGGGTTTCCGCCACGGCGGAACTCCGCAGCTCCTCTGTTGCACGAGTCTCCATCTTGGGGAGAGGCAAATGCATCGCTGATTCTCAGGATCCACCACCTCTCGGCGGGATCACTCATGGCCCTCCGACGTGCGCGCCCCGAAGTCCCCAGACCCAGCGCCCCGCCTCAAACAAATGGGACCCTCTCATTGCAACCTGCCCCGGCGTTTGCGGTCGAGCTGAAGGTCCCCGCAGCGCCTCACTGCTCCCGCTCGCTCATTATACCTCAGCTCCTGCGCTCTGGATTCACGGACTCTGCGCCCTCAACCAGCGGGCGCGACTGTTAAGCGCGGCTGCCAAACACACCCGGAGCGTATTAGCGGAGCTCCGGGAGGTGGAACTGGGATGCGGGGCTCTTGCTCTTGACATCCTCTTTCCCAGTCTTGCCCTGCAGACCGCGCAAGGTGAGGTCATGGCAGCCAAGAGCTTGGCACGAAAGACCCCGCGATGGTTCTTCAGGGCTCACCCCAGGGATCGCGGGGCCTCGGCCTGCGCTCACGAAGGGCTACGGCAAGTCTGCACGGAGCGGGACGCGGCAGTCGTTTGCCGACCCCTACACACACACACACACACACACACACACACACACACACACACACACACACGCCCGCGCCTTCGCGCTCACCTGTCAGTGCTGCGGGCCTTCGGGGCCTGCGCTCTCGACGCGTGGCGCGGTGTGCGGCCGCGGCACGAGCCGCCCGGGCTCGGCGCGGGGTCAGCGGGACAGAGCGCACCGCTCTTGCTGCACACTAGGTCGCCCGGTCCGCGGAGGGCGCACCGAGTGCGGGGCATCGCGCCGTCTCCCGTTTAAATGCCGGCGGCGGAGCGCGGCGCCCGGGGCCGCGCCTCTCCATTGGCCAGGCGCCGCCGCCGCCGCGGGACCCGCTATCCGCCCCCTTTCCCGGTACTGCCCCCGCCCCCCGCACCCCTCCTGCCTCCCCGCGGGGTCCCCTCTCCGCCTGCCTCGCCTCTTTGTCTGCTCCCCCCGCCCAGGCCGGCTGGGAGAGGTCACCCCAGGGAACCGCGCCTGGAATGCACAGCAAATCACATTTTCCGCTCCCGTTGGAGGGGGAAGCGCGGGAGGAAATCCCCCCGGCTCCCGGCCCCTCATTCCTCCTCTGCCCCAGGCCTGGGCTTTTCCTCTCGCCGGCTCCGCTCCGCCCGCGTCGGCCCCGCGACGCTCTCGGTCCCGGAGACTGCCCCAGGAAGAGCAAGACCTCCGTGGCATCGCGACCAATTAGGCGATCCTTTCCCCGTGGAGGGAGCGGGACTGCAGGGCGCTCTGGTTGAGCGGTCGCCGCGGCTCTGGTGCGGCTCCGCCCGAGGCCCCCAACTTCGAGGGCGCTGACCCCTGCGCCCCCGTTAACCCCGGCGGGCTCGCCGGCCGCCAGCAGGAGCCTGTCGCCAACATGACACCCTCCTCTCCTCGCCCTCCACGGGTTCTTTCAGCTCAGATGCCGGCGGCCTCGGGTGTGAATGTACAGAAGGGAGTAACGGGGGGCAGAATAAACCTAAAAGGAACCTAAAAAATCTAAAATGGAAAGTCAAGCTTTCCATTCCTGAGCCATTTTTAAAAGGGAGAGAACAGTCGCTAGGAGAGAAGAGGTATTCCGTAGTATGTTAAAGTTTAATAAATCAAGGAAATAAAACCTCAGACGAGGAAATAACTTCCCAGAAATGGAAGACAAAAACTTACGTATGTGAAAAACCCATGTCACATTCTGTGTTCATTCCTGAGAACCCGATAAGAGTGGGAACATACCAAGCGCAGAAATATTTTTGAGAGATGAGCGAACACTTTCATTTGCTCTCTTAGCTTGGAAATTGGCTCCTCAAAGAGGCTGTAAAGTTTTGTGTGTCGAAGTTAGAGCCCGTGCAAAAATCAACTCGGCTGCAAGGTCTGCAGACCAGCTCCATCAGCGAGGTCAGATGATGACTTTGAAAAACATCTGTTACAGAAGGAAATTTGAAGGTGTTTGTACTGACTACAGCAAAATAAACAAGGCAATGAAAGCCATCAAAAGGTACTTATGAGACATTCGTGATTTAAGTATTTGGCTTAAGAAAACAAAACAAAACCCCCAAACTGTGGTTTTTTGTTTTGTTTTTGTTTTTGTTTTTCTCTCTAGGCAGGCATTAGGGGGAGGGGGCAAGAAATATTGAACTTCTTACTAGATACTGCTAGGGACTTGAAATCGATTTTTCAAAATAAATCAAACAAGGAGGAAGTCTGCATTAAATCACTATCTAGAGAATCTTCATCATCTGAATGTTTTGTATGTGCAAACAGCGGTTTCTATCCATGAACTCAGTGCTGCACTTTAAATGTTTTCAATAATTTTTTGTTAAATCATCCCGTGAGCCATAGTTTGTAGTTGCCTGCGAGATGCAAACATTCAGTAGGGCTCAGAGTCTTATCTTGGTCAAGTGGGCTGCAGGAGAGATACACAGTCAGAAATACACAAAGTACGCAATTAACAGCCCAGCCAAAGTGCACCACCAAGTCCTAGGAGCCAGCTGTTCTCTCCCTGTGTAAACTATTCCGCCAAAGAAAAGGAAGCATATTTTACAAATTCATTAACTCCTTCTAATCTAAAATCAATGCTTTAGTCATGTTTTTTTCCCCAAAACTCATATGAACTGCTCCAAATAAAAATACAAAGAGACAAGAGCTTACGTCCTACATTGGAAGTCATTGTTTAAGAGCCCCGACCCTGTGGTTTTATATATCCCATCTTTTTCTCACCATCTCTATCTAGTAAGTGTTGTTCATCTTTAGGATCCCTCCTCAGGAGGCTTCTCAGACCACACTTCCTACAGTAGAAACATCCCGACCCCCATCCCACCAGCCCACAGCTCTCTGCCCCATTTCACTGCATCTTTTTTCTTCATTGTCACTTATCTCTCCCTGCCACTAGAATGTAAGCTTCACGAGGGTGGGCACTTTGTCAATCTTGGTCACTTTGATTACACGAGTATATAGAATACAGAAGTAGCTAACACAGAATTGGGATTCAATAACTAGCTGTAGATTGGGAATATTCAGCACATGCTCACTCGGTAAGATTATCAGCTGAGCCAATGCTGAGGATGTAACCATCATGCAGATGGTAAAGACGGGCCCTCGTCTCGCCGTTTATAGTCTAGTATGTTGGTAAATATTTATCAAGTTTCCTGCCTCACATTTGTGTTTCCACAGCTCTCAACCAGTCATTGCAAACCATTATCCACTCAGGATGAAGGCATGAGAGTAAAAACTCTTCAGACCTCTTTAACCATAATTACATAATTGAAACCTGCTCTTAGTATGAGAGGGAAGAAGTAGAATGACTCCGTGTAGGCAAACTTAAAATTTGAAATCTGAGATGCCTAAACAATAATCACTAAATGATAAATTTCACTTACAGAAACCACTTTCAACTTAATTTGAGGCTCTTGTGAGAAGTGTTGATGCTACTGGCTTGTAAAAGGAAAGTCCATTTCTCTTGTTTTGCTCTCCTATCAAAATATAAAAAGTGTTTCCATCTAACTCACAAGATGCTAAAAGGGGGCTACTCTCAAGATCTGGAGAAAAAATTTGAAGGCCTTTGTAGGGAAGTTTTTGCTTAGATCTGCAAAAGCTATTTATGCCTATTCCCTCAATTGCAGAGACTGTGTATGCCATCTTGCATTGACTTAAAAAAAGAATAAAGATCTTTACCCATTTGGAACTGAACTTGTATGGCCCTCTTTAAAAAAAGTGTGATAATGAACTTGACAATGATTAAAGAAAAAGATATTTGCAATGGTCAAATAACAGTTAAATGATTCGTATCCAAAATGCATCCCTCTTATAAATTAACAAGAAAAAAACTCCACGAATAACTGTAGGAGTTGGCAAAGCACATGACCAGGCATTTCACAAAAGAAGAAACCTGAATAGCCAATAAACATGAAAAGATGCTAGATTATACTAGTAAATAGTGAAATGCAAACAGAAATAAGAAGGTACCCTTGCTGATCAAGCAGATTAGCAAAGATTTAAGTCTGTCCGTATCTAGCATTGAAAAGAGTATGGAGAAGCAGGTAATTAAATGCATTGACAATGAGACTGTAAACTGGTACAACCATTTCAGAGAGTAATTTGTCAAAATGTGATAAAATTAAACATGTACCTAGTATACCATCCAGCCATTCCACTTCTAGGCAAAACACCTTATAAGAATTTGAGCACATGTATGAAGGATAGAAACTTGTGTGAGCACTTCTATTGTGGTTTGTTTATAACAATCTTAGTTCCAATTAACAGGAGTAAGAGAAGGCATAAGAAATTATTTTATTTATATAATAAAATGCCATACAGTTACTAACAGGAATGGACTAGAGTCTTCTGTTTCAACACACAGCTCAAAAACTTAGTGATATTTGAAAAAAAAAAAGCAAGTTGTAAAATGATACAAGCTGTATGACACCATTATGTATATTTTATAATAAACATATAAAACAATAGTATAAATTGTTTATGGAAACATATGTGTTCATGTAAATATATAAATAGTGGATTGGAAACCAGACCCTTGACGGTGCCCACCAGAATGGAGTAGGGGATGGGGTTGGACTGGGGATAGAAGACAAAAGAGATTGCAATTTTATAATGCTTTTGAAATTTTTATTTTTAAAAAGATCTCGAAACTAATATGACAAAATGTTGACAGTTTTCATCTCTGGGTGGGGGTATGTGGATATTTGTTAGATTATTCTCTTTACATTTTGGTTATTTTAAAAAATTTCTCAAAGTTAAAAGTAAAAAGGATCTGATCTTTCTATCGTGATTTCAAGAGTGATTTTGATGCTCATTTCGACGCTGAGGATTTTTCCTTCCTGCGTGTCCTCTGTAACCAGCTCTAATCAAGGTAGGCAGGCTTTCAGAACACATACAAGCCCTTACTGGGGTCTGTATGTCTGCAGATCTGTCTGAGGGTCAACTCCTGACTAGTCACCTTGCTCTTTACACATAAGCAGTAAAACGTTTACCAGTCGTCTGTATATAAAAAAATGCGTGTGAAAATTCTGACCAATGCTGCCAAATGCAAGCATGTGAAAGGCTGAAGCATGCAAATTTTAATACAGTTTGAACCTAATTCTACACAAGTATTTATTGTGCACATTACATGTGCAGCGCAGTATATAAAAGGCGAAAGCATAAAAGTCCTTCCCAGTCAATATGTAGGCACGGTGGAAAACACACTGAACTGGGAATCAGAAAAATCAGAATGTCCTGACTCCTCCTCGTAGGAACCGAGTGTCCCTGGGTTAGATATTTAAACCCTCTACCTAAATTCAATCATCTGTGTTACAAGAATGGGAATAATACCTACCTCTGGGTGGATGATGGAACTAAGTAAAATAAGCTCCATGAAAGTGCCAGACATGTAACAGACATGTAATAAACAGTGGTGTCTGTACGGATATTAGAGTTCAATTGGGAGCTCAACCAAGACAATGAAAGTATAATATCAGTATGGGTCGTGTCTTATGAATCTTAATTTCACAGTGCATAACGCAATGGATGCCACATAGTAGGTGGTTGATAAAGCTACTAAATGAGTACTTGCAGAGGGGAAAGGAAGAAAGGGAGGGAGGGAGAGAGGGAAAGAGGGAGGAATGGAGAAAGGGAGAAAGAAACAGAGGAAGGAAGGGAGGAGGGGGAGGGGGAGAAAGAAAAGAAAGGGAAAGAAAAGAAAAAGAAATGAAAAGAAGCAATCCCATTCCAGTAAATGGCACAGCGACTTCTATTTTTGGTAAAACCAGTGAATGGTATAAATACCCCACAGAGGGGCTCAAGCAGAACAGAAAACCCTTCTGGCACTCTTCTGCCTGCGTCATAAGAATCACTTTAAACCAAAACTTACAATCCTCAGGCTGTTTTCACTGCAGTGACAGAACTTGAGAAAAAGAGACCAGAAGATGCCTGAACGTGTAACAAGAGAGGCTGAAGCTCCCCAGCCGAGGTCTGCCGGCAGAGACATGGGAGTGAAACAAGACAAAGGCAGAGACAGAAATGTATCTCAGCAAAAATTCACATCCCCGGCGCCAGAATATAATGGAACCTGCTGAAAATTAGGCTCCCATCTTTGTGTGCAGACTAGGTGACTTGTTAAGTCTGAAAAGTTTCTATTTGTTTTGAGCTCTTTGATGTGACCTCCCTCTTGGAAAAAATTGGATGGGATTTTAATCAGTTATTGATTTCCTGCTTTCCCTTAGTGTTTGAACTGCTGTGGGTCTTCATTTTCTAAATCTTTTTTTGGGTACACTTCCCAAGAAAAGCTCATTCTACTGCGAATTTTAAACGCTGGCGCCTTGGAGAAGATCTACTGAAGGTGCTTATAAAACTGAAGTTCTCTGAGTTTTACCTCATTGTCTTGGATTGTTCCTTCTTTTACTTTTGGCTTGTTTAATTCACTTGCAGCCTTTGTTCCCTCAAGATCTCTGCTATTTACTAGGAACTATGTTTTAAGATTTATCTTTTTTTAAGGCATGGAAACATATATCTGATTTTGCTCTTGCTATAACTGTCCTAATAAGTCACTTGCTCTGGTTCATTACATTGAAAAAAAAATTTATAACATTACAAGTATATTATAAACTCATCCTAGAAAACTTGGAAAATAGAGAAAATACAAAGAAATTTTCCATAAGCTCACAACCTCCCCCAAACCACTGTTTACACATATACAACACACACATACACACACAATACATATATACATATATGGATTTACTTCCAGTGATATAAAGTGTGTGTATGTGTGTGTGTATCTTAAAGTTGACTTTTATTAACTACTTAACACGTACCGAACACTAGGCTTTACCTACATTATCTAATTTCATCTTTATAACAGTCCTATGAAGTTGCTTCTATTATTTGCTCTCTTTGAAGGTGAGGAAACCAGTGTCCAGAGAGGTTGTGTCACTGTCTCAAGGGCACACAGCTGTATGAGGCCGAGGAAATATTCACAGCCGGCTGATACCTAGGCCCCCTCCACTTACCTTCCACACCATACACTGTGTAGTTAAGAGTCTACACTGCACACTGTGTCAGAGCTGGTATTCAAACACCATGATCACTCCACAAAACAGCACCCTAAATGCCAAGTGATTTAAATAATTCAATAGCTGGTATTGTCAAGACATTGGTTATGTAAGATATGAACATATATATGAGAAACATGAGTTAGATTCTACATGACTTGACTTATTAAAAATTCTGAACACGTGGTCATTGAAAACTCAGATATGCCGTCTTCTTGGGGTTTTGTATGAAAACTGCTTTACTGCGATTACAATTGTTATTAGCGCCAGACAGTATCAGTCTGTTTTTAAAATTAGGAGCTCATCAATAAGCTCAGTGTTTGGGGGTCTGCTCAGGGCAAAGAAGCGCCGAGCTGGAGGTGGGAAAGTAAATTCAAGACTTACTTTTCCCATCTAAAGATCAATAGAAGCTCATATGTCAGTTTGCACTTGGCTCACAAAGCGTTCAAATTTAAATCTCTTTTAAGTCATGGTAACCTCTTCACTCCTTCCCTCCTTAGCTTAAAAGGTTGGATCACCTGGAATAGGATTTCTCATTCCTTTCTAAAAGAAAGACAAAAAATGTAAACTGTGGGCCCCTTGCTGCTTATGTCAGAGTAATACATGTGTGCTTTATATAAACTAACCATTTGTCTATTAATGTTTGTAAAGCTTCGTAGACATAAGGTATTTGGGACACACTCTCTAGAGAAATGTGGTGCCTTTGGAAAAAGGATCAGAGAAGGAAGAAACCAATGGGAAGAGAAAGTCCTTTATCCTCACATCCAGAATGTGGAAGGACATCTCCAAGATGAGCATCAAACTGCCTTTCCCCCTATATTGAATGCCATGGCAGGAGGAGGAAACTTCCAAGGAGACTAGGCAGCCTGGCCTGTAATGTTGGTTTCTAGATTCCATGTTACTTGTCTGTGTGATAAGAAAAAGAAAAATACAGAGGACATACTTTGGACTGGACAACATGGCAGTGTGTCCCCAGATACTGGCTTTCAGATGATCTCCCAGAGGTTTCCTGGTGACTGGATACCCCATCAGCCTGAGTGGTGAGGGGATCTCAGGATCTCCCAGGGGCATGTGTCTACCTGCCCACAGGCCCACCATGTTGTAGGGAAGTGCAGGGCTGAGCACAGGCTCTTAAAGACTATAAACCATGGACAAAACAACGTAGTGAATATAACAGTAAAGAAGCAGACTCACAGATATAGAGAATAAACTAGTGGTTACCAGCGGGGAGAGGAAAAGGGGGAGGGGCAATATAGGGATAGGGGAGTAAGAGGCACAAACTATTAGGTATAAAATAAGATACAAGGATGTATTGTACAACACAGGGAATATAGCCAGTATTTTATAATAACTATAAATGGAGTATAACCTTTAAAAATTATGAATCACTATATTCTACACTTGTAACATATAATAATGTACAGCAACTATACTTCAATAAAAAATACTGTCAAGCATGGTTCTTAGTCACTGTTGCACAGAGCTAAAAAAGAAAAACTTTCTGAAAATAAACCATGATTCCTGCTGCAGCTACTTTGCTAGCCAGAGAGATCCATGAGCCTGTGGACAGATTAGGAAGTACTTGCCCTTGACACATCTCTGTGGCCACCTCTCAACACCAGCAGCCTCAAAAAGCCTGCCTAACCAAAACCTCACGACACTAGCCTGAGCCCTTGTTAGGTTGCCTATATTCTTGAAAGGATGGAAGGGTGAGAGGGAAGGAGAGAAGGAGAGAAGAGATCACACCTTTTAAATAAGAAAGACATTATTTCAGAAAACAACAGCTTCCCTTAATTGGTACCTAAACTTTGGCTCTGTCATTCTAAGTGTCTATATTAATAGCAGTGATTGCTATGTGAGCTCTGTGCTGTCAATCTAGGGAAAAGAATCTTGCCCTAGGAAGAGGAATTTCAGAGTTAGAGTTTGCTTTTGATACAAACATTTGATACAAAGTTGCACAAATACAGCAGAGGAGGATGGGAAAGGAGCTGCCAGTGTCTGCTGCTGCCCCAGGGATGCTCTCAGGCTCATTTTCTGCAAATCCAACACTTGAGCCAAACTGGACCAAGGGCTGGTCCCCAAATACATACCCAGATCCCCACTTCCAGGCTTTTGCTCCTGCTGCACCTTCCACTTAGAATTTCCCACCCTCACATCTTTCTTTTAAATTCCTACTTCTACTTCAAGGCTCCTTTTCAGACGCTTTAGCATTTTCTGTGATTCTAGTCACATTTCTACTTTGTTTTAGTTGCATGTTTATTTGACATATTTTGTCCATGGAACACAGACTCCCTGAGGTCTGGCATCATTTCTTTCCTCATCCTTGAGTTCGCTGTGGGCTAGGGCTGTGTGCTGAGCAAAGAAGTTGCTCACTCAGTAGATGTTCGTTGAACTGGAAGCCAGGATTTCACTTAAAATAAAGGAGGCTGAGTTGAATAGTAACAAAAGTGCCCCAAATCTCCCTATTGTTTCAGTCTTCTGTTTTATCCCATCACCTGTGGGAACTCTTGTCAGAAGTACTAAGCGCTAGCGTTCATCCACCAGCTAGTTGCTGGTGGTGGCCGTTAAGGTGCTGAGTTTGAGTCCACCCCATCTCTTTGCTTCCAGCACCCCAGTCCAGGTCATGGACATTTCTCTTCTGGACAGATGCAGTGTCTTCTTTACTGACTCCTCTCCTCACTTCCACCAACACTGACACAGAACTGTTGGAGTCAACTTCTTAAATCGCATACCAGAGCATGTCGTTCCCCAGCCTAAAAGCTTTCTTCCTAGCTCTTACTGAACTTGCAAATTATTCAGTTTGTTAACTTACCTCATTTTTGTCCGTCTCCTCCACAAGCTGTGTGAGACACGAACCATCTCTGGTCCCCTGTCTGCCTGGGCCCTAGCATAGTGCTTGGAATATAGTAGATGCTCACAGACATTTGTTGAATGAATAGATTAAAAACGCAGAGTTATTATCATTCTCCTTCACTTTAGAAACCTTGTGCTACCTCGCATTTTCCTGGTTTCTGCACTTTGCCTGGATCTCACTGGACAAATGAGCGTGCTATGGCTCTGGATCTGAGTCTTCCAGTGGAACCTCAGTTTTTAGTTTTGTTTTGGAATCAGAGATCACATCCCTGTGCTCTGTGTGTGCCCCACCCATTGAGGACCAGCCAGCAATGATGGCACAGACTCACTCTGGGAACTTCAACTGCATCCTAACGTCCCTTGTAAAACCAATCATGGGACAACATTCCAAGACCCCAGAGACGTGAAGAAGTTTCATCGCCTGCCAGATAGGATAACATCCACTCCACTAAAAATATCATGGTAAAATTTTGTGAGAAATTAATAATACACTGTTCCTCTTGTGTTTGGTGGAGGCCTTAAAGATTTGCTGTAGGCAGATGTTTTTGTTTTCTTAGCCTGATGAAATAGGGCACAAAAGAAGAAAGTGATATTGAATGAGAGAAGGAACATTTGTGTATGTGGCCAGGAATGATGCACATTTTGCCACTGATTTTATATTTTACTCTTTGTTTTGAAGCACGGTCTAGTAAGTACACTTTCAGGGCATCCATATTTCCAAATGCCTCTTCCTTTACTCTTTTTTTTTTTTGGCTGCATTGGGTCTTTGTTGCTGCACGCGGGCTTCCTTTAGTTGTGGAGAGCGGGGGCTGCTCTTCGTTGTGGTACATGGGCTTCTCATTGATGTGGCTACTCTTGTTGCGGAGCACGGGCCCTAGGTCACACGGGCTTCAGTCGTTGTGGCGCATGGGCTTGGTATTTGTGGCAAAATAATCAGTGGCTCAGTAGTTATGGCATACGGGCTTAGTTGCTCCACGGCACATGGGATCTTCCTGGACCAGGGCTCGAACCCGTGTCCCCTGCACTGGCAGGTGGATTCTTAACCACTGCACCACCAGGGAAGCCCCCTAATTCATCTTGAGGAGACAGGATATAGTGACAGCATTTTATCATGGTGGTTGTGGCTTCTGAAAGCACATTTCCAAACCACAGGAGTATCCAATTGCCATTTGGAAGGAAGTGGGCTAGTTAGAAAGGTCTGGCGTCTCAGAAATAAATTCAGGTGTTGCTAAGGCATATTTTTCAGATCTGGTAGAATTTTGTGAGACTGACTGTGGTTGGGTGTAGTTTTGCCCACTGCTCACACAGCAGTGGAGTGCCTATATTCCACCCCCTCCTCTCCTGGCCTCTTCAACCATTCTCACACTATCTCTGGTCATAATTGTGGGCATTGTTTCCCCAAATGGACCATGCAGCAGAGTCATTGGAGGAACTTACTTTTTTTTTTTTTTTTTTTGATTCTCAGAGCTTGCTCTAGACTATTGAATCAAAATTTCCTGGGCTAAGGCCCAAGAATCTGTTTTGTTTTTCGGTTTTTTTTTTTTTTTTGCGGTACGCAGGCCTCTCATTGTTGCGGCCTCTCCCACTGCGGAGCACAGGCTCCGGACGCACAGGCTCAGTGGCCATGGCTCACGGGCCCAGCCGCTCCGCAGCATGTGGGATCTTCCCGGAACGGGGCACGAACCTGTGTCCCCTGCATCGACAGGCGGCCTCTCAACCACTGCGCCACCAGGGAAGCCCAAGAATCTGTATTTTTTTTTTTTTTTTTTTTTTGCCGTACGTGGGCCTCTCACTCTTGTGGCCTCTCCCGTTGCGGAGTACAGGCTCCGGACGCGCAGGCTCAGCGGCCATGGCTCACGGGCCCAGCCGTTCCGTGGCATGTGGGATCTTCCCGGACCGGGGCACGAACCCGTGTCTCCTGCATCAGCAGATGGACTCTCAACCACTGCGCCACCAGGGAAGCCCAAGAATCTGTATTTTTACAACACTCTTCAATGACTCTGACAAGTAACCTGGATTGGAAATCACTGGTGTGGCAGAAAGAATTCTATTTGTCCCTAAACTCAACCACCAACTGCCTAACCAACTTCAGACAAGTCACCTCTAGGACTATCATGAAAACAGAAGAAATGACACCTACATAACAAGGATGCACAGAATTAAAGGAAATTACATACAGGATCAATCCTCATGGGTATTTAATAGGCCAAGTTAGTTAATACTCTGCTGGTGACCTAGAGGCTTCCCAGAATCTTTTTCTGAAATAGTGTTTAGCTTCCTCTTCTGTGTTTAATTCCTTATGGAACTTCATTTCTCCCTTTGTCAGTCACTAAGAATAAGGCCATATGTAGATGAATCATAAGACCATTATGCCATGTGTTCTGAGAGCCTTCCAATTTCATTGATGCAAGAAATGCTCAACATTTAATGCGTATTGCTTCTCGCTATCTCTTTCCAAATTGCCAGTACAGTTTCCATTTCTGGGAAATTACATAGACATGTCTGGATCCAACTCTTTTATCTTTGCATTTCCAACTGCTCTGTTTTCCTTCTTTCTTCCCATCAAATTCTCATATTTTGACAGTTTTAAGACCAGCTCTTCCTTGATCTTTTCCTTTCTATAATATATTGAATTGAAATGAGCCCATTCTCCTTGGTGTGCATTCTCCCCAAACACAAAATATTCTGAAGCTCAGATTCTCTGTCCGTGAGTGGGTTAACATCACAAAAAGTGTGGTTTCCTCCATCATAAGCAAGAATGTTTTAAATGAACTCTGTTTCTTTCCTTCCAAACATCACAAAAAGGTTGGGACAAAATGAAATGAAGTTTCAGTAAGAAATGTTACGTGTTAAAAATAGTGACAAGAAAAGTATGTAAATTGATTCAGGAGAAAGAATTTGTAAAATGCTTTAACTTAAAAGGAAATACTCTGGTAGACATTCACAATGAATCAGGAGGAAAACACTCTAGCCTCTTGAAAAAAGCTGTTACACTGTTTAGTATTGACAAAATGTATCCCCCCAAAAAAGCCCTTTCCTCTAATGATGTGAGGGAAGGAGACAAACTGCATGTGAGAGCATCTGATCATACATACTTCATTTGGGAATGTGTACACACTTGATCTGAGCATATTAACAAGCATAGTATTAGCTGCTGACAGTGTTTTGTATTGAACACACCCATTTGTAAAAATAAAAGAAATACTCTATTCACATTTTCAATTCTCCTATTTAAAAAAAAACTGCAATGTGGTTTGAGTTGTGAATCTATTGAAGACAGCTTTGATGAATCAACAGTCAAGGCATATGTAAAAAGTGATTTGGAAAATTTCTTCTGGGTTATGGGGGGATGGATAAGACATTGGGGCATCTCTCCACACTCTTTCTGGCTTTTCCATCGGCCCCTTTCACTCTCTAAGTTCATCTGCTGTTACAATAAAAATAACTCCCTCCCTCTGATGCTAAACTCAGAGTTTTCTGGGGGTATGATTGACTAATGGAAAAGTAATCTGACCATTTTGGATAATGGGTGCCACCTGGATATGATAACGATTCCCCATCAGGCACTCTAAAATAGCATCATCCAATTTGAAAGCTTCCCAAAGCTGTGGAGGACAAACAAGGTAACAGCCCAATCCAAACCTCAATCAAAAAAAGGACAAAGTATAGTGAAAAATGAAAAAGAAAACCCTCCATTTTCACTTTTTTCATTCATACCATTGTACAAATGGGGGAGATGGCTCTTACATCAATACCAATGATAAAGCTTGAGTCTGATTACATCTTTGCTGCAATTACTCATTTTCTTTAGAATACATTTTTAAATTTTATCAAACAAGAATGTTGTTTAAAAAAAAAGTAGGGCTTCCCTGGTGGCACAGTGGTTGAGGGTCCGCGTGCCAATGCAGGGGACATGGGTTTGCGCCCCGGTCCGGGAAGATCCCACATGCCACAGAGCGGCTAGGCCCGTGAGCCATGGCTGCTGAGCCTGCGTGTCTGGAGCCTGTGCTCTGCAACGGGAGAGGCCACAACAGTGAGAGGCCAGCGTACCGAAAAAAAAAAAAAAAAAAAAAGTAGTTGAAAATTCCACAGTCTAGTGTTTGGCCAGACTTTCTCCTATGGAGCTATTATAAAATGATGAACTGATGGCTAAACTGAGGTCAGGTCCACAGGCTCTACTTGGACCTTTGACAGAGCATTCAACAGACCTGTGCTTCAGCCACTCCTAGATGGACAATATAGATTTCCTGATGATTTACTTGACAGAGTGGAGCAAGGAAATGTGATGTGGACTACCTTCACTTCTAAGAATAATAGCTTATGAATGCTGGCCTAAATTTGTATATCTATTAATCATGATGATTAACATTTAAGATCTCTTATGTCAACACTGTGCTAAGTAGTTGAAACATTGGATGTGGTCAACTGGCACACGGTATTTAGTCCCATCACCTTCCATGCGCCTTCTTGTATAGCAGGCACTGGAAAACTCAAAGCTGCATTTGCTAACTTGTGGGCAGTGAGGATTCTGGAAGCAAAACAGAACACCAGGTAGATGCACTCCCACAAGTTTTGGAAGAGGAGAGAGAACAACTATTTTTCTGCTGCTGTTCTGCTATGAGAGACAGTAGCTGAAGGCAAACTCGGCACACTTGTGTCAAGACAGTTGCTTTGGGGGTGTCATAGCAGGGTGGTGTCGGCAGTTACAACAGTCACCATTCCTGACCTCTGGATCCTGGTTATGCTGTTAACCTTGAACTGGCTAAGCCCAGCCATGGGTTCCTGCCTGCTCCTCCATATCTTCAAATAATTTTGTAAGCACCTAATTCTTTTCATTAAATTGCTTTCATCTGGAAATATCCAGAGTAAGGAATTCCCTGGTGGTCCAGTGGTTAGGACTCCATGCTCTCACTGCTGAGGGCCTGGGTTTAATCCCTGGTCAGGGAACAAAGATCCCACAAGCTGCATGGCATGGCCAAAAATTAAAAAAAAAGAAAATTAAAAAAATGGAAACATCCAGAGTAAAGACTTTGTTTCTCATAGTTTAATCTGACTAATTCTGAATTTGGCACCCAAATAAAGGTTTAATACAGGTGTGGTATCACAAGGAATTTGTCTTCACATCAGTTTAATGATCTAAGAATTATATTTCCCATTTGACAGATGAAAGAATTAAAATTCGGTGAGATAAAATAACTTGGTCAAGATTGGTTCAAGATGGCAGAGTAGAAGGACGTGCTCTCACTCCCTCTTGTGAGAACACCAGAATCACAACTAGCTACTGAACATTCATCAACAGGAAGACACTGGAACTCACCAAAAAAGATACCCCATATCCAAAGACAAAGGAGAAGCCACAATGAGACGGTAGGATGGGCACAATCGCAGTAAAATCAAATTCCATAACTGCTGGGGGGGACACTCACAAAATGGAGAATATTTACACCACAGAAGTCCACCCATGGGAGTGGAGTGAAAGTTCTGAGCCCCACGTCCGGCTTCCCAACCTGGGAGTCCGGCAACATGAGGAGGAATTCCTAGAGAATCAGACTTTGAAGGCTAGCGGGATTTGATTGCAGGACTTTGACAGGACTGGGGGAAACAGAGACTCCACTCTTAGAGGGCACACACAATGTAATGTGTGCATCGGGACCCAGGGGGAGGAGCAGTGACTCCATAGGAGACTGAACCAGACCTACGTGCTAGTGTCAGAGGGTCTCCTGCAGAGGCGGGGGTGGGTGGCTGTGGCTCACCATGAGGACAAGGACACTGGCAGCAGAAGTTCTGGGAAGTACTCCTTGGCGTGAGCTCTCCCAGAGTCTGCCATTAGCCCCACCAAAGAGCCTGGGTAGGCTCCAGTGTTGGGTCACCTCAGGCCAAACAACCAACGGGGAGGGAACCCAGCCCCACCCATCAGCAGGCAAGCAGATTAAATTTTTACTGAGCTCTGCCCACCAGACCCTCCTATCAGGAAGCTAGCACAAGTCTCTTAGGTGGCCTCATCCACCAGAGGGCAGACAGCAGAAGCAAGAAGAACTATAATCCTGCAGCCTGTGGAACAAAAACTACATTCACAGAAAGATAGACAAGATGAAAAGGCAGAGGGCTACCAGATGAAGGAACAAGATAAAACCCCAGAAAAGCAACTAAATGAAATGGAGATAGGCAACCTTCCAGAAAAAGAATTCATAATAATGATAGTGAAGGTGATCCAGGACCTTGGAAAAAGAATGGAAGCAAAGATCGAGAAGATGCAAGAAATGTTTAACACAGACCTAGAAGAATGAAAGAACAAACACCTAGAAGAATTAAAGAAAAAACACCTAGAAGAATTAAAGAACAAGCAAACAGAGATGAACAACACAATAACTGAAATGAAAAATACACTATAAGGAATCAATAGCAGAATAACTGAGGCAGAAGAATGGATAAGTGACCTGGAAGACAGAATGGTGGAATTCACTGCCACTGAACAGAATAAAGAAAAAAGAATGAAAAGAAATGAAGACAGCCTAAGAGACCACTGGGACAACATTAACTGCAACAACATTTGCATTATAGGGGTCCCAGAAGGAGAAGAGAGAGAGAAAGGACCCAAGAAAATATTTGAGGAGATTATAGTCAAAAACTTCCCTAACATGGGAAAGGAAAGAGTCACCCAAGTCCAGGAAGTGCAGAGAGTCCCAGGCAGGATACACCCAACGAGAAACACGGTGAGACACATAGTAATCAAATTGACAAAAATTAAAGACAAGCAAAAATTATTGAAAGCAACAAGGGAAAAATGACAACATACAAGAGAACTCCCATAAGGTTAACAGCTGATTTCTCAGCAGAAACTCTACAGGCCAGAAAGGTGTGGCAGGACATATTTAAAGTGATGAAAGGGAAGAACCTACAAACAAGGTTACTCTACCTGGCAAGGATCTCATTCAGATTCAACGGAGAAATCAAACGCTTTACAGACAAGCAAAAGCTAAGAGAATTCAACACCACCAAACCAGCTCTACAACAAATGCTAAAGGAACTTCTCTAGGCAGGAAATACAAGAGAAGAAAAGGACCTACAAAAGCAAACCCATAACAATTAAGAAAATGGCAATAGGAACATACATATAGATAATTACCTTAAATGTGAATGCATTAAATGTTCCAACCAAAAGACCCAAGCTCATTGAATGTATACAAAAACAGGACCCATATATATGCTGTCTACAAGAGACCCACTTCAGACCTAGGGACACATACAGACTGAAAGTGAGGGGTTGGAAAAAGATATTCCATGCAAATGGAAATCAAAAGAAAGCTGGAGTAGCAATACTCATATCAGGTAAAATAGACTTTAAAATAAAGAATTTTACAAGAGAAAAGGAAGGACACTACATAATGATCAAGGGATCAATCCAATAAGAAGATATAACAACTGGAAATATATATGCACCCAACATAGGAGCACCTCAATACATAAGGCAACTGCTAACAGCTATAAAAGAAGAAATTGACAGTAACACAATAATAGTGGGGGACTTTAACACCTCACTTACACCAATGGACAAATCATCCAGAGAGAAAATTAATAAGGAAACAGAAGCTTTAAATGACACAATAGAACAGATAGATTTAATTGATATTTATAGGACATTCCATCCAAAAATAGCAGATTACACTTTCTTCCCAAGTTCACACGGAACATTCTCCAGGATAGATCACATCCTGGGTCACAAATCAAGCCTCAGTAAATTTAAGAAAATTGAAATCATATCAAGCATCTTTTCTGACCACAATGCTATGAGATTAGAAATCAACTAGAGGGAAAAAAACGTAAGAAACACAAACACATGGAGGCTAAACAATACGTTAATAAATAACCAAGAGATCACTGAAGAAATCAAAGGAGAAATCAAAAAATACCTAGAGACAAATGACAATGAAAACATGATGATCCAAAACCTATGGGATACAGCAAAAGGAGTTCTAAGAGGGAAGTTTGTAGCTATACAAGCCTACCTCAAGAAACAAGAAAAATCTCAAATAAACAATCTAACCTTACACCTAAAGGAACTAGAGAAAGAAGAACAAACAAAACCCAAAGTTAGCAAAAGGAAAGAAATCATAAAGATCAGAGCAGAAATAAATGAAACAGAAACAAAGAAAACAATAGCAAAGATCAATAAAACTAAATGCTGGTTCTTTGAGAATATAAACAAAAATGATAAACCATTAACCAGACTCATCAAGAAAAAAAGGGTCAAGACTCAAATCAATAGAATTAGAAATGAAAAAGAAGTAACAACTGACACTGCAGAAATACAAAGGATCATGAGAGATTACTACAAGCAACTATATGCCAATAAAATGGACAACCTGGAAGAAATGGACAAATTCTTAGAAAAGCACAACCTTCCAAGACTGAACCAGGAAGAAATAGAAAATATAAACAGACCAATCACAAGCACTGAAATTGAGACTGCGGTTAAAAATCTTCCAACAGGGCTTCCCTGGTGGCACAGTGGTTGAGAGTCCGCCTGCTGATTCAGGGGATGCGGGTTCGTGCCCCGGTCTGGGAGGATCCCACGTGCCATGGAGCAGGTGGGCCCATGAGCCATGACCGCTGGACCTGCACGTCCGGAGCCTGTGCTCTACAATGGGAGAGGCCACAACAGGGAGAGGCCCGTGTACCACAAAAAAAAAAAATCTTCCAACAAGCAAAAGCCCAGGACCAGCTGGCTTCACAGGCGAATTCTATCAAACATTTAGAGAAGAGCTAACACCTATCCTTCTCAAACTCTTCCAAAATATAGCAGAGGGAGGAACACTCCCAAACTCATTCTATGACACCATCATCACTCTGATAAAAAAAAAAGACAAAGATGCCACAAAAAAAGAAAACTACAGGCCAATATCACTGATGAACATAGATGGAAAAATTCTCAACAAAATACTAGCAAACAGAATCCAACAACACATTAAAAGGATCATACACCATGATCAAATGGGATTTATACCAGGGATGCAAGGATTCTTCAGTATACACAAATCAATCAATGGGATACACCATATTAAAAAACTGAAGAATAAAAACCATATGAGTATCTTAATAGATGCAGAAAAAGCTTCTGACAACGTTCAACACTGATTTATGATAAAAACTCTCCGGAAAGTAGGCACAGAGGGAAACTACCTCAACATAGTAAAGGTCATATATGACAAACCCACAGCAAACATCGTTCTCAATGGAGAAAAACTGAAAGCATTTCCTCTAAGATCAGGAACAAGACAAGGATGTCCACTGTCGCCACTATTATTCAACATAGTTTTGGAAGTCCTAGCCATAGCAATCAGAGAAGAAAAAGGAATAAAGGGAATACAAATTGGAAAAGAAGAAGTAAAACTGTCACTGTTTGCAGATGACATGATACTATACATAGAGAATCCTAAAGATGCCACCAGAAAACTTGTAGAGCTAATCAATGAATCTGGTAAAGTTGCAGGATACAAAATTAATGCACAGAAATCTCTTGCCTTCCTATACACTAACGATGAAAAATCTGAAAGAGAAATTAAGGAAACACTCCCATTTACCATTGCAACAAAAAGAATAAAATACCTAGGAATAAACCTACTTAAGGAGACAAAAGACCTGTATGCAGAAAACTATAAGACACTGATGAAAGAAATTAAAGATGATACAAACAGATGGAGAGATATACCATGTTCTTGGATTGGAAGAATCAATATTGTGAAAATGACTATACTACCCAAAGCAATCTACAGATTCAATGTAATCCCTATCAAATTACCAATGGCATTTTTTACAGAACTAGACAAAAAATCTTAAAATTTGTATGGCGACACAAAAAACCCTGAATAGCCAAAGCAGTCTTGAGGGGAAAAAACGGAGCTGTAGGAATCAGACTCCCTGACTTCAGACTATACTACAAAGCTACAGTAATCAAGACAGTATGGTACTGGCACAAAAACAGAAATATAGATCAATGGAACAGGATAGAAAGCCCAGAGATAAACCCATGCACTTTTGGTCAACTAATCTATGACAAAGGAGGCAAGGATATATATAATGGAGAAAAGACAGTCTCTTCAATAAGTGGTGCTGGGAAAACTGGACAGCTATATGTAAAAGAATGAAATTAGAACACTCCCTAACACCATACACAAAAATAAACTCAAAATGGATTAGAGACCTAAATGTAAGACTGGATGCTATAAAGCTCTTAGAGGAAGCATAGGCAGAACACTCTTTGACATAAATCACAGAAAGATCTTTTTTGATCCACCTCCCAGAGTAAAAAATAAACAAATGGGACCTAATGAAACTTAAAAGCTTTTGCAAAGCAAAGGAAACTACCAACAAGACAAAAAGACAACCCTCAGAATGGGAGAAAATGTTTGCAAACAAATCAACGGACAAAGGATTAATCTCCAAGATAAATAAACAGCTCATGCAGCTCAATATCCAAAAAACAAACAACCCAAACCAAAAATGGGCAGAAAACCTAAATAGACAGCTCTCCAAAGAAGACATACAGATGGCCACAAAGCATATGAAAACCTGCTCAACATCACTAATTATTAGAGAAATGCAAATCAAAACTACAGTGAGGTATCACCTCACACCAGTTAGAATGGGCATCATCAGAAAATCTACAAACAACAAATGCTGGAGAGGGTGTGGAGAAAAGGGAACCCTCCTACACTGTTGGTGGGAATGTAAATTGTTACAGCCACTATGGAGAACAGTATGGAAGCTCCTTAAAAAACTAAAAATATAATTACCATATGACTCAGTAATCCCACTACTGGGCATATACCCAGAGAAAACCATAATTCAAAATGACACATGCACCCCAATGTTCATTGCAGCACTATTTACAATAGCCAGGTCATGGAAGCAACCTAAATGCCCATCGACAGATGAATGGATAAAGAAGATGTGGTACATATATACAATGGAATATTACTCAGCCATAAAAAGGAATGAAATTGGGTCATTTGTAGAGATGTGGATGCATCTAGAGACTGTCATACAGAGTGAAGTAAGTCAGAAAGAGAAAAACAAATACCGTATATTTATGCATATATGTGGAACCTAGCAAAATGGTACAGATGAACCAGTTTGCAGGGCAGAAATAGAGACACAGATGTAGAGAACAAACATATGGACACCAAGGGGGGAAAGCGGTGGGGGGTGGGGGTAGTGTGATGAATTGGGAGATTGGGATTGACATGTATACACTGATGTGTATAAAATGGATGAATAATAAGAACCTGCTGTATAAAAAAGTAAATAAAATTCAAAAATTCAAAAAAAATAACTTGGTCAAGGTCACTCAATATGGAAGTAGCAGAACCCAAGGTCAAATGTAAATTTAATTACAAAATTTTTGTGCCTAACTACTCTGATGAACTCTGATGGTACAGGGTCAAATACATAATAATACTGTACAAATAGCTGAAGATTTTTATTATTTATTTGTTTATTTTGCTACAAAGTACATGAGGGAAGAGTCTACATCTTATACATCTTTGTATAAGAAGACTCCCAAATCCCAGAGCATGGCTCAGTATTTGGCACCTAGAATAGTTCCTTCCTAAGTTACTGCTGAAAGAATAAATGAATTAATAAATGAATGGTATTGTGATGAATACTACCAAGGAAAGTGACACCAAAAGATGACAATTCATATGATGGCCTGCTTGTGGTTTTATTAAGTTGTCAGAGTGGTTTTATTAAGATGTTTCTCACTCCTCATGTGTTCAATTGCCTCTACTAAGAGCTATTACAAATATTTTTCTCTTTCCTGTGTGTATATTTTTAGTTTCTATTGGGAGGAATAGCTAATCGACAAGCTCTCCTGCCTCATCAAAGGGATCAAACAATACAACATTCAGTCTGTTAGAATGGACTTCCAGGTCTATTTATCTCATCCCATCTTGTAGCAGTTCTTTCTTAAAAAACCTCTTTTCAAGGACCTGTTTCTACTAGAACCTTTGCAAACACCTTGCCTTTGCTTCTGAAGCCAAAGTGTGATACCCACAAATCTCTTTCTAGTTTTCTCCAGTGTTTCCTCCGTGCCCATTAGCAATCCAGTTTTCTTTCACTAGTTATGATAATTTTCAGTGGCCCCTGCCTTCTTTTAGGGCTGAGAGCTCCCAGATCTGCTATCTTCTATACATTTTCTTTTCATTGCCAAACCCATGTGTATCGTGGGAGGAAATTTGATCCATCTCTTTCTGATTCATCTACAACTCAGTCACCAAACTGGGGAGAGCAGCCTGACAGCCACAAAGTCCTGGTAGAGTCTCTTTTTCCCTTTAGAAACAGGAAGTTATGGATGTGAAGAGTGAGCACTCTGAATCCTACCAGGCTCAGGCTGTTGGTAAAACCAAGGTTTCGGGAGGCTTCAGGGAATGATACTTTCTCAAAATATATGCCTCTTTAAGTAGGGCTGGCTTTCATTATTTTTTGTGATGAATGTCCTGGGAGTTGCTTTTGAGGGGTGATGGAACTGACCTACCCTCCTGACTTCACCTTGGGGCTCCTCTGTGTGCTAAGCAAGCTTCCATGGATTGGCCAATGTTTCCCAAGGTCTCACTGTTCTAATTCCAAAAGCAGTTACCGTAGCACTTGATATAGTTAAAGGCTGACATATGCTCTGAGTGCTGCCCACATGGCTACTGGATATTTCCCTGGTCAGAGGAGCACTGGCGGTTGAAAGGCCATGGTATAACCTGAAGCTGAGGCTGCCCAGAGATCTGCCCTTATGGTAAGCAGGACCACTACACTGGTCTGGTCTATTTCCCTGATGATTAAGTCATGCACAGCCATCGTTTGAGTACAGCAAATAGAGGTGCCTGACACTCCCCAGCTGTCGACATTTGGGCGGTGACTCAGGGAACAGTCGTATCAGATGATTTTTAAAAGGACCTGACAATCATATACACAGCTATTGTCAATCTGTCAACCAATGCAAAGTAAGAGGTAATGCCAGTAATACCTTTCCTTCTTTTTTTTTTTTTTTTTTTTTTTTGGCCACACCGAGCAGCTTGCAGGATCTTAGTTCCCCAACCAGGGACTGAACCCGGGCCCCAGCAGTAAAAGTACTGAGTCCCAATGACTGGACCACCAGGGAATTCCCCCACCCTTCCTTCTTTATACATAGTCTAAGATATTCAACCTTATATGACTTTTAAAAACATTCCATAATATCCATTCATTCAGCAGTTATTGCATTTGTCAACACCTAGGTAAGTACCATGATAGAATGAAAAATAAGACATAGTCCATGGCCTCAAGGAGTTTATGACCCTGTAGAGTGAGGCTGACACATAGTAAGCAAACAAGTATTGGGTAGCCGTGTGGTACAAGGAAAAGAGTATTAACTGCGGAGATCAAGAGACTAAAATTCAATTTCCAACTCTGCCACATACTAGTTGTAGAGTTTTGGCTAAGTTATGTAACCTCTCTGCCTCAACTGCTTCATCTAGAAAATGTAAAGAGGGAGAATTAAATGAACCACGTATACATAAACTGCTCTACATATATATTAACTCATTATTATTATGCCCTGTTCTACGGACTGAGTGGAAGTATATGTGAGGTCTCCTAGGAACACAAAGGGTTATAAAAGGGTCAACACTACTTGATGTTAGGGGGAAGAGTTACCTCTGACCTGACTGTATTTCCAGGTGAAAGTTGCTGGGAAGAATATCTACCCAGTATGTTGGAGTTCATATCCTTTTAGAATGAGCCTTAACTATTCTGACATAGTGAGGTGGAGATGGTACACTAGCCCAGCCCTGAGTCCACTTAGCTTTACAAATAGCTCCCAGGCATCACAAGACCTGGAATTTCTATTTGCCCTGACATTTCAGTATTTCTAGTGCCCCTACCCCCTTCTCCTGTTTTTTTCTTGTCTAGATTATAAACTTGAACAGCCTTTGGCCTGGTCCATACACTATCACCAGCGATCTTTCTAAAACATGAACTTGGTAATGTCCCTACCGCTTATGAAACCCTCCTGGGACTTTTCATCCTTCGGGATGAAATCCATACTCTTTAGTGTGGCCCATATGGCTCTTCATGACTGTCTCTTCCTCCTCACTAGACTCCTCTCTTAGATTTCCCCTCCGTGTTACCCTTAAAACTATCACCAGACTGGGCTCCCTCCACACGCTACTGCCTCTCTCTCCTCTGGAGTTTTGAACATGTGCTCCCTTGCCTGAAATATTCTGCCTTCCATCTCCTTCCTGGCTTTGAAGAACTCTTTTGAGACTCAGCTCGGGTGTGACCTTCCTGGCTTCCTTTCCTAACCCTTTCCCTTGATAGACCCCAGAGGTGAGGTAAAGACCCTTCCAGCATCCACTCTGAGTCAGCTGCCCCACTTCTGGGTCCTCGTGATACCTGCACGGATTCTGCCATGACTCCTGTCACCCTATCAGTCTCTCTACATGGGGAGTTCCTCGGGCTTATAAATCATTTCTGTCTCCCCACCTGGCTCAGTCCTGACTCATAAAATACTTGTGATTGTATCACAGAACCTGAGAGAACCTCAGCCCTCATCCTACATGGAGGTGCAGGAATGCCCTCTCCAGAGATTAAACTGAGTGCCTAACCAAAGGGCTGCTTCAAATGTCAGCCTCTTCTGTGTTTAGGGAGAGAGTTTGAAGACTGTCTGGAACAGAGACCAAAGATGAGAACCATTATGGGGTGAAAGGCCATTGGCTCTTCTTGAGTATCTAAGTGTCCTAGGAAAGGGTGTAACTGGACCTGATCTTTGTTAGTGTGGTCCTTGGAGATCGGGCGGGGGAGAGGGTGATGGGGTGGCGTATGTTGGAGCAGCTCCACATGCTCCTGGACTGTGCTCTAGAGAGCAGCTGTGACTGTGAATTGAGAATATTTAACTCCACAGCCCAATCGCGGAGCCACATATCAGCCATCCTGTGGCCTGAGACTGGCATCCCACTAGGCAAGTGTCTATACATTAGGCAAGACCAAAGACTTACCAACAAGGCTGTGTGGTATCAGGATGCCTGCAGTAGCGGACAAGGATCCAGAAATCCCACCCCACCCTACTTCAGACTGATGTAGCACCCTGGGGTCCTTAAACTGTTATTTGGAGGGGCCCCGAGGAAGGAGATTCTGGACATACCTGCTAGGTATGTGCTTGAATGGTTACTGAACATATAAAAGGACTCTGGAGTTGATGGAGGGTTCATGTCGATTGCACAGTGGTGAGGAACCCAGTAGCCCACCAGGTGCCCCTTGCAGTTCTGATGCTCTGATGGAGCATCTTTCCCTCTGAAATAGGTGTTCACTGACTCCCAAAGGGCTCCAGATGAGGTCTGGCTAAACAGGATATAGCTAAACTTAGAGTTCTTAGGTGTCAGAGGAAGCACAGTATCTATTTTCTTTTGGTTTGCTTTAATTTTGTGGGAATCATGAGATTACTAGAGTCTAGAAGTGAGGGCTTCTGCAGATATGGAATGAACTAGGCTCTGAACTGCAGCTGCTACAACATCCTGCCCAATCCCCCCCTCTATCCCCAGCCCCAGCTCGGCTCCAAGACTCCATCATCTTTATTCACTATTCCACTTGACTCTGCAATGTCACCCCGATAGGTGGGTGTAGGCTTATCTGAACCCTCACGTGCCTTTGCACTCTGCATTGGCTTTATTGCTTTAGTTTTACTGCTGCTACCTTCCCATCTTTTAGTAGTGTTCCTCTCCACCCCACACACGTTATATCTAGATCGGTATTTTCTGTAAGTCATTTAATGGAGAATCCCCAGAAACAGGGCTTCTCAATCTTTTTCAACCCACACCCACTCCTATGTTTTCTCACTCTCTCTTCTGTGCATGCCCGCCTGCCAAGTAGTAGGTATCTTGTTCTCCTTGTGAGTGTGTTGGGGGAGAGGGTGGGGATCTACAACCATCTCCCCCTTTTTTTTAAAGATCCCTGGCTGAAGCATTGTGGAAAAATTGATAGACCCCAGAGGTGAGGTAAAGACCCTTCCAGCACCCAGAAAATTTAGTATTTCTGCTGTAGATGCAGCCCAAACTCCACCAGAAGGAAATGGCCTTTCTGAGTCTGTCTTTCTGATGGAGGGTCCCTTTCTTTCCTGCCTCAAGTCGTCATCCTCTTTCCAGGAGGATCTCTTCTCCTCCCAGGGACTCTGAGCCCTCACCATCCAGCTCACCGCCACCACCAGTTTCTGTCTCTTAGGAAACCCCCTGCTACTTCCTTCCCCAGCACCCCAGAGAAACATCAGTCTCCGTTTTTGCTTCCTCACATTTTCCACAGCCTTACCCAGTAAAGCTTTATACCTTGTCCGACATTGCTATTTTACCATTACTTGTGGTTTTATTGTGGAAAATTTCAAATACACCCAAATGTAGAGAAAGAGGTTCAATGAACCGCCATGTGCCCATGACCCAGCTTCAACAATTACCAATTTATGGCCAATCTTGATTTATCTATACCTCCAATTCCCTCCTTCACTATCACTATCATTGGATTATTTTAAAGCAACTCCAAGATATCTTATCATTTTATCTGTAAATAATTCAAAATTTATCCCTAAGAGAATTGTTTTTTAAAAATATAGCCATATACAGAAGCAGGCACATGGAGCAATGGAACAGAGTAGAGAGCCTAGAAAAAACCCCACCCACCTACAGTCAATTAATCTATGACAAAGGTGGCAAGAATATACAAGGGAGAAAAGACAGCCTCTCTAACAAGTGGTGTTGGAAAAACTGGACAGTCACATGTAAATTAATGAAGTTAGAACACTCCTTCTCACTATACACAAAAATAAACTCAAAGTGGCTTAAAGATATGACATGATACCATAAAACTTCTAGAAGAGAACATAGGCAAAACATACTATGACATAAATCATAGTAATGTTTTCTTAGGTCAGTCTCCCAAGGCAAAAGAAATAAAAGCAAAAATAAATTAATGGGACCTAATCAAACTTAAAAGCTTTTTTACAGCAAAGGAAACCATAAACAAAATGAAAAGACAACCTACAAAATGGGAGAAAATATTTGCAAATGATGTGACCGACAAGGGCTTAATTTCCCAAATATACAAACAGCTCATACAGCTCAATATCAAAAAAACAAACAACCCAATCAAAAAATGGGCAAAAGGCCTAAACAGACATTTCACCAAAGGAGACATACAGATGGCCAACAGGCACATGAAAAAGTGCTCAACATTTCTAATTATGTGAGAAATGCAAATCAAAACTACAATGAAGTATGATATCACCTCACACTAGTCAGAAGGGCTATCATCATAAATCTACAAACTGGGCTTCCTTGGTGGTGCAGTGGTTGAGAATCTGCCTGCCAATGCAGGGGACACGGGTTCGAGCCCTGGTCTGGGAAGTTCCCACATGCCACGGAGCAACTGGGCCCGTGAGCCACAACTACTGAGCCTGCGTGCCTGGAGCCTGTGCTCCACAACAAGAGAGGACACAACAGTGGGAGGCCCGCACACCACAGTTAAGAGTGGCCCCCCCTCGCTGCAACTAGAGAAAGCCCTTGCACAGAAACGATGACCCAACAGAGCCAAAAATAAAAATTAATTAATTAATTAATTAACTTAAAAAAATCTACAAACAATAAATGCTGGACAGGGTTTGGAGAAAAGGGAACCCTCCTACACTGTTGGTGGGAATATAAATTTGTACAGCCACTATGGAGAACAATATGGACATTCTTTAAAAAACTAAAAATAGAGCTATCATGTGATCCAGCAATCCCACTATTGGGCATATATCCAGAGAAACCATACTTCGAAAGGATATATGCACCCCAGTGTTCATTGCAGAACTACTTATTATACAATAGTCAAGACATGGAAGCAACCTAAATGTCCATTGACAGACAAATGGATAAAGAAGATGTGGTACACATATACAATGAAATATTATTCAGCCATAAAAAAGAATGCAATAATGTCATTTGCAGCAACACGAATGGACCTAGAGATTATCATACTAAGTGAAGTAAGTCAGACAGAGAAAGACAAATGTCATATGATTTCACTTATATGTGGAAACTAAAAAAAATGATACAAGTGAACTTATTTGCAAAACAGAAACAGACTCACAGACATAGAAAACAAACTTATGGTTTCCAAAGTGGGAAAATTAGGGATAATTTTAGGGATAATGAGAGATAATGAAAATTAGGGATAATGAGAGGGATAAATTAGGAGTTTGGGATTAACAGATACACACTATTATATATAAAATAAATCACAAGTTCCTACTGTATAGCCCAGGGAACTATATTCAATACCTTAGGATAACTTATAATGGAAAAGAATCTGAGAAAGAATATATATATATGTATAACCAAATCACTTTGCTGTATACCAGAAAGTAACACAACATTGTAAATCAACCGTACTTCAATAAAATAAATAATAAAAAATTAAAATCTCATAATATCTCATAACACCTAAATACCACCAGTCATTACACAAATTTCCCCAGTTGTCTGATCAGTGTCTTTTTCATTTGAGTCAGGATACAATTAAGACTCACACATTGTATTTGGATTGTAGGTCTCTTAAGTCTTTCTAAATCTATAATAGTAGTTCCCCATCTATTTTTTTATTCCTGCCATTTATTTGTTGAAAAATGCTGGGTTGCTGGTCCTGTCGAGTCTCCCCCATTCTGGATTTTGGTGATTGCTTCCTAGTGGTGTGTTTAACCTGTTTCTAGTAGCAGGGAGTTAAACCCAGTGGTTCAGGTAAGATTGTTTGGGCAAGAGTATTTCATTGACAGTGCTTCATATTAATCACACCAGGAGGCACATAATATCTATCTCTTGTTTGATCTGATTGACTAGTGGGTTCAGGTGCTGCTGGCCTCGTTGATCTATTAGCAATTAACTCTTCAGTCTTTCACCTGGTGGTTAGAAGCCATTGATGATTATTGGCCATGACAATTTTCTTTTGAAATCCACATAGGAGAAGTTACTCTACCCTCTTCTTTCTTTCTCAAGGGCCCCTCACGACAAACTTGACTGTTCCTCAGTGAAGACCAATGTGGCTCACACTACTCCTCTCAGCAGTGATTTCTAAACTTTTGTGAGGTCACAGATCCCTTTAAGAATCTAGAACTTCTAAAGAAAAAAAAAACCTACCAGGTATGCATGGGTATGCATAGGCACACAGAATGCAAGTGTCAGAGGCTCTTGGACCTCAGATTCAGCCTGCACTCTATAAGCTTGTGTGCAGCTTTGACCTCATACGGAATCTTACTCCCCTGACCTCCCCCTCTAACTCGAGGACTTTACCTCTCGCATTAGTGATCCTGTCTTTTGTTCTCTGACTTTACAGTTTTTCTACTTCCTCAAGCCCATTGATCTTCAGCTCCACTCAACTCTATTTCCTGTAGTTGTCACAACGGAGATGTGATTCATTGTCCCTCGAAATTTTTCCTTTGCCGAGAATCCAAACTCAGCTTCCCTCAGGTAACCAACTCTTTACCTTTCCCTCTTGTTTTCTTTTGTACCTATTGAAGCTTATTTCAAGCCACCTCATTTCCACTAATCTTTTGACCTTTCTCAGATCATTGATCCAACCTGACCCATTACAGAGCCTCATGTCTATAATGGGGCATCTCAGGGTTGCTTTCCCTCATGTTGTAGAATCTTGACTCCTTGGTGCTCTACCGTGTGCCAATCTGTGGGGTTCACTCTCACGTCTGCCCTACCTGCCCTTCCTCCCAAGATGCTGACAGTGGCTGGAGAAGGTTACTAAACAATGTTGGCAGGGTCCTTACGAATTCAGACTAAGTTATTAACTGGGCTCTCAGAGTTCTTGCATTTTCATTCATCCTCTCCTAATTTCCTATTTCTGTGCAACTCAAGATGTTGCCCATGGACCAGCAGCACCAGCATCACCTATGAACTTATAAGAAATGCAAAATCTAAGGCCCTTCCTGGAACTACTGGGTCAGAGTGTGCATTTTTAACAATATCCCCATGTGAATCATATTACATTAATGATTGAGGAGCACTGTCCTCTGTGTTCTCCACAATGCTTGTTCTAAATTTTTCTCAGAATACTTTAACTTATTCTTGATTTCCCCTATGGATGACTGCATCAGTCAGGGACCAACCAGGAAAACAGAAAACACTCTAAAGATTTCAAACAGAAATAATTCAATGTGGAAAATGGGTTATACAGGTGATAGAAAGGCCAGGAAGCCAAACAGGAGTTGGTGAAATAACCCAGAGATTAACAATATGGCAGAAGCCATGGCCTCCTTAGGCTGCAGGGACCAGTGGAAGAGGTGACATGACTGGGGCCCAGGGGCCAGGCTTACCTGGCAGGAGATGGAGCCTCAGAGAAGATGCAGCTACCGGGAGCAAAAATGAATTACCTTAGGCTTCCCTGGTGGCGCAGTGGTTGAGAGTCCGCCTGCCGATGCAGGGGACACGGGTTCGTGCCCCGGTCCGGGAAGATCCCACATGCCATGGAGCGGCTGGGCCCGTGAGCCATGGCCGCTGAGCCTGCGCGTCCGGAGCCTGTGCTCCGCAGCGGGAGAGGCCACAACAGTGAGAGGCCCGCGTATCGCAAAAAAAAAAAAAAAAAAAAAGGAATTACCTTGTTTTCTCCCATTTTCTCACCTTCTACTCCGCCCACAGTGACCTCACATTAAACCCAGCCAGAAGTCAGCTGACAAGGCAGCCTGTGAAACAGGGGAGGGCAGAAAAGGCATTGGAAGGCGAACAAGCCTAACCCAGGCACAATGACCTCCCCTTCTCCTGCTTCACTTCTACTTCCTTCCTCATGACCTCAAAGCATGTCTTTAGCCATTTTCCTTCCTTCTGTCCAATCTTGGAGAAAGAGATGTCCTTTGTCCTTTTTCTAAGAGGACTGGAACTGGTATAAAATGTAATTTAAATGCCTACAAAACACAGAATCCATAAAGGAGACCTTCCCAGCTCTATACGTCTCTAGGACGTGAGGGAACTCTCTCTTAAAATCAGGTGATAATGATGCTTCTGAAATGACACTACGGGTTGTGGAGAAATTGCCTGGTGAAGCACTCTAGGAAAAATGCCTCCTGCCGTAAAACAGGGGCCAATACCTTTCTTGATTTGTATAAGTAATAACAGACTCACATGCTAACTAAATATGGACAAGCTATTTCCATTAGACAAGTCACTGACATTTGGATTTAATATGCAGTTATTAAAATTAAAATCAAGAATGATCTTTCTCCCTGAGTCCTTTCTCACTGCTGTCTCCCTCTTATAGACAACGAAATTGAGGCCGATGATATCAAAGCCTGAAACCATCATCTCTTTTACAGTGAGGTATAAAGAGCACAAAAATAATCTCACCAGTGAACCGATTCCTGCCAGCCTTTCACTGATTTTTCTGACTTGGGAAGACTCGGCTGAAAGAAAATTGCCTGCCTCTTCAGAAGCATGCAGGAGAGCACGTCTGCATCTGCCATTCCAAGCTTTGAAAGCAGCATGGAGCTGACTGACCTACTCAGAGCTCATGGATTGGATGCTTTGCTGCCTGAGGACCTGGCTGGTGTCAGTGTGAGTCCCCAGTGCGCCCCCCAGAGCCCAGCCCTGTGCCTGGCACATGGTAGAAACAATGTTTGCTGAATAAAAAGTCAGAGTCAGCAGACCTTAGTCCCCGAGTACTGACTGTGTCACTTTCAGCTTTTCGTGGAAGCTGAGTCTCAGTCCCACCATCTGTAAAATGGGAATAATAATACTCCCCCCTTTTACTTCACCGTATTTTTGTTAAGATCAGATAAGATCATATTTGTGAATTTGTTCTAGTAAGCAAAGAGTTTTTATAATGCTCTAAATTAAAAAGAAATTCACATACTCATTCTTGCATACACATTTATTAAGATGCAGCCAAGTGAAATGTGTCAGCTCCTCCTGGGTACAATCTTCTTTATTGGTGTGTAATAATGCCCAAGGGCTGGATTAACTACATAATCAAAATCAAATGCCAGCCTTTTACAGACTTGGCCAAAACAGTGCCACCCGAAACACCATTTTAAACTGTAAGAAATCGGAGGACATTTCATTCATTTGCTTTTTATTGTTATTGACACATACATTTTAATTTTAATGCTCACTGCAGCTCCACATTTAAAGAAAAAAAGCTCTAATTTAGCAGTAGGCAGAGCTATCAGTGTGAAGGACAATAGGATATCAAAATACAGCTGCTTTTCATCCATACTTGTCTAAATTAGAAACATGCTGCCATTCACAGGGGCTCTAACAATGCGTGCACATAAGCAACACCAAGGAGGTCTAACAGGTCGTGTGGGTTTCCACTCAGCATCTTCACTTTACTCTGGGTCCTTATCCTCATCTGAAAAATGAGGGACTGACTTCTTCGCCACAACATTGTCCAGCTTCTGTCCTTGCAGATATGGATTGACACTCTGAAAAATATACATGGTTGGAGTCATATGTGAACACCGGATACAGACATCGCACAGAAGAAGTGAACGAGAATCGTTTGTGGCCTATTGGGTTAACAAGGTAACAGTGGTGCCTACTACCTACCAGATGATTACTCCGGTGCACTAATCAATGCCTCAGTGGCCGGAGAAACATTGACTGACAGATGTGTCTGTCTTTCACACAACTATTTCACACAGCTAAGTATCAGATACAATTTGGCTCCATCCCCTTTTTTGGCATAAAGATTTGACGTGAACCAGCTAAGAAACCCTCACTATTAACTTAGATACAAAGCCTCACATGAAACAGAATTATTATCCTATGGCCTTATTTTAGGGGAGAGAGAATGTGAACTGCATTAAATCATTTTACAAGAAGAATGTCCTAAAGACAATGACAGAGCAGGGCCAGATGGGAATTAGTATCTGCAGAGTGGTCACAGATCACCTGTTGCTGTGATTGATTCTTTCAAAGCAGTATTCTACTTAAAGAGGATGCATCAGGGGCTCTAGCAATCATTTTCACCTTCCCTCAGTCAAATTCAAAACACGAAGAAAAGAAGGAAGTTATACAGAGAGCTCCTTTATTTTTTATTTTTTTTTTTTTTTTGCGGTATGCGGGCCTCTCACTGTTGTGGCCTCCCCCGTTGCGGAGCACAGGCTCCGGACGCGCAGGCCCAGCGGCCATGGCTCACGGGCCCAGCCGCTCCGCGGCACATGGGATCCTCCCAGACCGGGGCACGAACCCGTATCCCCTGCATCGGCAGGCGGACTCTCAACCACTGCGCCACCAGGGAGGCCCCGAGAGCTCCTTTATTTTTGACTCAAGACTCCACCATCTGAAATCCTTTTCAGCTGTTGGTATTCTGAATAAGTCAAGGTTTTTCCATTCCTTCTCTAATCCATATCTATTTTTTGAGGTTTGGATTTGAACTAGTAACTGGAGCTTTACAACATAGTATTTAGCAAGCAGAAAAAATTCAGAAGTTTTGGAAGATACTTGTTTATTGAAGTTGCCTGCCAATAAGTGAACAAAAACATAAGAAAGAAGCTGTAGTTACAAATAATCAGCAATCCCATCACACCTCTAGTCCCCATGGATGAATGGAGGCATTTTGCAGGGGGTCTGTCTTGCCCACGGGACGTTGTCTGCCATAACTTTTGAAGGGTGAGCAGACATTCTCCAAAAGAGAAGGCCTGGAATCTGAGTTTAGTATTTATGAATGTCCTTCCACATTCTGACAGGTAAAAGCATGAATGATGAAATGTCCCACACATTCTGCAAAAATGCATTCACGAGAATTGCAAGCAGAGAATTACAAAGTATGCAATGTCCTCATGTATCTGAAAAGTGATATGTCACCAAATAACAGTACTTTGCTGGGAAGCATCTTTAAAATATTTTAAATAACTAAAATACCTTTTTATATCAGGAATTGTCAACTGGAATGGCCTGGCCTATCCCAGGGAATCGTATCAGAATCTCTGGCTAGGTGGAGCATGTGTGGACTGAAAAAGCATATTTACTATTATAAATATTTTGATTGTTTTTTAGTAAAAATATATTTTACTAAAAATTCTAATATATTTTAAAAGGATATGAGATATTCATGTTATCAAATATGGGAATAAAGGGTTGATAAACTCTTTAAATAATAGTAAATCTCAAATAGCAACAAGATACATCTTAAGAGTTAAACAGTTTGCGAAGTCATTTAAAAGGTGAATTGACCCTTTACTCTTGAAGCAACTAGGAATTCAACCAGATTTGAGCAAGTATAGAAATTTGCATAAAACCACCTGAGGCTCTGTTGTAACTCTGGGGAGAATCCCTCCTGGTAAGGGACTGTCATGGCAGCAAGTCCTTTGGCCCAGACCCAGAACATGCCAAATGATAGAGGGCAGGGGAAAGGAAGTAATGAGGAAGTAACAGGAGCAATCACTTGTTTTTTTTTTTTTTTAATTTAAACTACAACAGTATTTTTTTTTAATATTTATGTATTTATTTATTTATTTGGCTGCACTGGGTCTTAGTTGCGGCATGCGGGGCTTGAACTTTCTTGATAAATGTCTATGAGTATTGAATCCTACACATAAGAGTAATAATAATGATGACACTTGGTTTTAATTATCCTCTGAAGAACTCAAGGCACTTAGATATTTACCTTCTCCCTCGGGTGAGAGACTGGCTAGATTACACAGAGAACATTATTGCCACTTCACAACCGGCAGAACCACTGGGATGGGATCCCTGCTTTTAGTGACCTCTGGAAACCACAGCAGATGCTGAGCTTCATTGGAGAAAGCCTTGATTTTTCACAAAAGCCCATAATTTCTTTATATTGATTCGCACACTTGAGGGAGTTGTTTAAAGTCTTCAGTCAAGGTGGGAACACCACCTGAGGCCTGATGACAGGGGAGGCAAGCTCTGTTTCTCCACCAGACCTGAAAGGCCCCTGGTTTACGGAATGAGCATGGATCTTTGTATCAATAGATGCCTGAGAGTAGGAAGAACTTGATACCTCTGGGTCAAAGTGATCGTTATTTTCATAAACTCTAAGCGTTTCCTATGTGGAGGAAGTTGAAGCCAAAGTAAAATCCTTTATAACATGTTCTAGCCAGAATCCTGAGTTTTGGTAATCACTGGTCTCATGGAAAAATGACCTAAATCATGACCCACAGTCATTAACTG
This sequence comes from Mesoplodon mirus, assembly GCF_964341445.2. Taxonomy (NCBI): domain Eukaryota; kingdom Metazoa; phylum Chordata; class Mammalia; order Artiodactyla; family Ziphiidae; genus Mesoplodon; species Mesoplodon mirus. The sequence continues at coordinate 110,688,389 of NC_138979.1, read as the reverse complement.
AGTCAGGGCAGAAGGAATAGTGAGGCAGGAAGTAGAGGCGATTAAAGCTTCATGCTAAGTAACTCATTTTGGTACGGTCATTGGTCTGATTTGGAAATGTCCTTGTTGTGCCATGGGGAGATGCTCAAGCCATGTTACTGGTAAATTAAGGGTATTCTGAGCTCTTGGAATAGAATTTCTTGATGTCCTCTCAAGACCGCATTATACCCTTCGGACAGTTCCTGACATCATCTGCCACTAGAAACTGTAATCACCCAAGAAAAACCCCTAATAACACCAGTAAGTCTCTGAAGATCTGTTTACTAGCAAAACTTTGCTTCTCAAATAGAAAACTGGCCACGGGTCTTGTGTATTTTGTCAGGCAGCACAGGGGCTTGGAACTTTCTGTTTCAGGGACCTGAGGAATTAATGTTGAGTCCAGGAAATCCACACCTCTCAAAGCATTCTCTGCCTGGATTCGGCAAAACTATTCAGAATGGCCACAATTACCACTGTCCAGATTCCCAAATTTTGCCAGGATCCAGGCACTTGCTATTCTAAATAAACAGTCAGTAGCCTTGGGTATACAGTTTGGTTTGTATATTTTAACTAAAACAGTTACTCCCTGGCAGCGCTTGGCTATGTAATAAGCAGGACTTTAACTTTTTCTTCCATCTGATCCAAAACAAATGGCAGGTGGTTTTGTCTAGTAAGGCACCAACCACTGACCACTTGTTCAGTCTCAACACCATAAAATGCATTGTAAACCCAAAGCAAATTGACATCAGCTTCACAAGAGGCGTCACTGTAGTGGGTAAATGCACAGCACCTTGGGCAGCTCAGAGATGGTTAATAACTAAGCCTGCAGTAAATTCACCAGTCAGCGAACAAACATAATGGATCTAGTGAATTTTTACATCATCCTGGCTAGAGCAAGGGAAAAAAGTATGTAGAAGGAATGAGGTTTGTTCATCTCCTCTTCTGCCCCTACATTCCTTCAAAATTATTGCCTGGAGCAGGCAGTTCAACACTTCCTGGCTCCTGTCTCGAGTTTTTATATAATTGATGCAGAGGTGTGAGCAGTTTCCCCCAGTGGCCTACAGACCCTTTGAGGAAAGACGTACCCTCCTGTACTCCCCGCATCCCTACACCCATGGTAGGGATGCAATTGACATTGTGTGAGTGCAGTGGAGCTGGCGGAATTGCCACAAAACTTAGCATGCCACTAAAAATCACATGCTAAAGCTTGGGGAAGACATCGCAGAAACCAAGGGCAGACTTGTTAGGCATGGCCCTTGTCACTCGGGACCACTGTTCAGCACATGAAAGGATTATGTTACTTTCCAACCACTGAGGCTAACAGCCTGTCAACTGCCCCCGCTCAGAAAGCTCCAGGCATCCCCACAGCCCGCCAGCCAGCCAGGCGTTACCCTCCGCTTGCGTGTCTGTCCTCCCTTCATCTTCTCATAAAGGAGCTTCTTGTTCTAGAGTGGGGAGAAAAGAAAACACAAATGCAGAAGTATGCATCACATTTGGTCAACGTCTATTTTACACCTGGTGTGTCCCCCTGGATATTTGCATACACATATTTTGGAAACGAAGCCAGATGAAAGGAATGCCATGGCAGAAAGATAGACCACGAGAGAAAAGCCGGTGGTTGTACCGATTTTAATAAAGTACTCTGCAATGCCCCGAGGCACACCAGTGTCATCAACAATCACAGAAACAAGAAAATACGACATTCTAACACACAAGGGGCACTGGAGACCCATCTCCTCACTTTGAACAGGCTTTGTTTAAAACAAACAACTTTATCTTATTTTACTTTGGTATCTAACTCCCTTTTTATGAGCTGTACACATAAATCGTTCTCTAGAGTAGGGTCTGACTATTAGTAACAATCCTCTGTGTAAGCAAATGAGACACCTGACTTCTGTGACCCTTCCTCTTGTGGCTTGAGTCAGTGCCCCCAGTCAAGGCAATGGGAAAACCATTCGGTCTATAACATTTTTAATAGAGTGAACCTTTTAAAAACTGCCAAAAAACTTCTTGGCAGAAGGAAAGTTGTGTTGGGGCTGGGCGGTGGGGACAGGCTCCGTTACCAAGTTTGTGTAAGTGTTTCCTCATAGTGTTGGATTTCAAACACGTAGTGGACTTAAATGAGCTCTAGAATATCAGACGCATGCTGAATAGATTTCAATTCTGTTGGGATTGCAAGAGACAGAACACTTAACCTGAGGGAGAACGGGAGAAGGGGAATTGGGGGCTTTCTTAGGTTGTTGTTCTATTTGATTTTTTAATCAGAAGGGAGATAATGTATAAAAGAGGTGATTCATCTTACTCTAAATAAAATACCCTGACATTGATTGAAAAAAAAAAAGGGAGACAACAGAGTTCTGGTAAGGAACAAGTTTCTACAATCCTAGTATCTCCTGAGCTGTCTGGATATCAAATTTTTTTCATGATAGGCTTGCAAATGAAAATGACAAATGCCAAGAATGAGCTTCATAGTTTTCATGTTCATTAAAATCTACTCCACCCACAATTTACAATGTGCATCTCTTGCTCAACCTCAGCTATGCACGGAGGCCATGTCAGGGCGTCAAGGAGCCTCCACAGCCCCAAAGGCCAGTCCTGGCCACAGCTTCCATCTCATGCTCATTTGGAGAACTGATCAGTTTAATCTCAGAAGGAAGAAAAGACGGACTTGCAGATCATTCACTCGAGGAATGAGGATATTGCTGTGAAGCTCATTCCCATTGTCTGTACTTGCCTTTCTGTGGATGAAACAATTCCTGATGCAAAAGAATGTCCTGGGAGTTCGTGCTAAAGCTGGGGAAGGGGGTTGGGAGATAGGGGGCCAGGAAAGAGGCTTCTTCATGTGCATCACCGGGATCAGCGCCTGAGCGGGAGGGAGGGCACAGGGGCCCACGAGCTGGTACCATGGGGTGGGACAGACAATCAGCCATGGCAGAGGTCCACTGTGCCACCAGCAGGGTTAAAGACAGCAGCATTTTAGTTACTCCCCTTTAGAAGGTCGTGGGACAGGTTATACTCATAAGAGCCTTCATTCAAAAAGAAATGCAAAGGTCTGTCAAGTCTTCCTCTCAAGGATGGTCCCTGTGTTTCCCTAAGAGCACAGGTTAGGATTAGCAGGATGCTTTCCAACCCCTGCCTGACAGTGGCCTTGGCATTCCCGATTAGCCCCGCTATCACATGGATTTAAAGGCAGGGACTGGCAGGGGGGTGAAAGAAGTATACAAAAACGAATGAGAAGAAACCAGCCCCTCTCCTGACACCCATTCCCTATTGGTGGGGTGGGGAGTGGGGAGCAGTGAGCCTGTTTTCCAGGTGAGCAGCAGGTTTGAGTTCATGGAGAGAGCTTTCCATGGTGCCATCAAGATTTTGGACAACTGCCCAGATCTTGGCTTCAAATTCCATTCCTAAATGGAACCAGAGAGGCTTCTTAGAGAAATGTCTGATTCTAGGGCTAGGGCAGGGAAAGTACAAGGATGAATGAAGTTGGGATATCTAATTGGGCCAGAAAGTAAGGAAGTACTCAAAAGTGATGAGACATAGTGAAAGGAAAGAAAAGCCAGCCTGCAGAGACTCCCACTGGCTAAATCTAGGACAGTTTGAACAGCAAAATAAATAATAATAGGAAACAATGAATCTATACTGATAATAAATTTTAAAACAAATAAATAAATGGGGGAGCAGGGAAAAAATCTTGCTTTCCAACCAAGAATGCCAACCAAGAAATGCCAAAAGAATAGTAGAGTTTTTTAAAAATCACCATTTTACAACTACCATAGTTATCATTGATTCTGGTGAGTGTCATCAATGGATACTAAAATTGTTAGTTGAAAGTTTAATGGGTACAGAATATTTATACAGCCTTGAGGTGAATCTCCATAGATCAATGATTAATTTCGAAGGGAAAGATACTGATTTTACACTGGAGAAACTCGGCAAACACCACGTTGCCCAAGTCACCACCAATTCTGGGACAAACTGGCTTCATGGGCCTCCCGAGGGAAACACTAAGAACACATCAGAAAGGCATAGCTCATGTCTAATGACACGGAAACATGAGAGAAACCCAAACTGAAGAGCATGCGACTCTTCAGACACATTGAGGGCATGAAAGATAAAGAAAGGCAGAGGGTCCTGTGTCTCATTTCTCCCATGGCTCAGGTTCATGGCTCCGTTCAACTGCATCTGATTAAAGACCTGAGCTGCTGATGAAAAGATGTGGAAAGCACTTGGAAAGGAGAAACATTTGCTTTCGAGACAACTTTTTCCTAAGTGAGTAACACTCAGCAATGAATGTGTGGAGGGGGAGATGGCTGACATCTATGGTAGCCAGCCTTTGGTATGGCCGCTCAATGCTGTGGATACACACATCGTCTGAAAGACAACCAGTCCTAGATAGGACTCGACAGGACCGCTGTACAGGACACACTATGAGCGATGAGCCAAGAAAAGATAAGGAATTTATCCAGTTTTTACAGAACTCTCAGAGTTGAATGGTCTGGTTCAAATCCCAGCTCTGCCAATCATCAGCTCTTTGGTATTGGGCAGGCTATTCAAACTCCCTAAGCCTGTATTTTCTCATCTACAAAATGAGCATGATAGGGAAAGGCAGACTGAATGAAATAATTCATGTAAAGTATTTAGCATAGTGTCTGCCTCACAGTATGTGCTCAACAAATAGGACTATTTACTATCTTATTCTAAAATACAACGACTATTATCATCATCTTTGTATTTCCATCACCTAACACAGAGCCTGGAAGGCATATGATGTGCATTTAATAAATGTATCTTGATGTATTAACAAAGAGAGAGGAATGCAGGAAATTAGACAGACACTGATATTTATATTATGTGAATCACTGCTCAAAACCCAGCTGAGCTCCAGCTAATATCAAAGACAGGGAAACATTACTAGCAAATAAGGAATCAGGGTCTTGTGTGCAGGTCTCTTGTGAAACATAATTCTTTTGTTAACTTAAAGGGTAGTGGAGCTTAAGACAAGCTTGAGACCATCATTCTTTATAAAGACTAAGGAAAGCTTCGGGACCCCAGCTTGCAAAAGCAAGACATACTCAATTCACACTTCCATGCGAAGATCAAGCACATCATGTTTGATTGCTGGGTGGTAATGAGAAAATAAATGAAGGAAACTTAAGATTAAACAGACATAATTACAGATGAGAAAGGTGTGTAAACATTGTTCCTGGTCATTGATCTTTACTAGTCCTGACTTCTAGTCTTTAGCTCTGATGTAGACAAAGAATGGGAGTGACTGAGAGAAAACAAATCAGTATTTAGAGAAGGAAGCAAAAAAGAATGAGAGGTGGTGGCTGGCCTTGTCCTGGAGCGCTGGGAGTGAGTGGAATGTGATGAGAGAAATCTGTAAAAGTTTTCAAGAAGAGATGAGGAAAGTTGGCAACAGAGACGTTTCCACCTCTCCCACTTCCTCAGTTGGGCTCTCTGCCCTCACTCAGACTGTTCTCCATTTCCCCCTTGCATCCTTTCCCTCATTTCCAGCCTACCAGTCATGCGAGGTAGACATGTCACCCTAGGATTCAGGGCTGCCCTTTTTAGTGTCTTTGACGTCCTCAATTGTTATCATACAATTGACCACGTGAGTCCTCAGTCCTGGGTCTTCCTCTACCCTTCTCTTCCATTTTCCCCAGTAATTTAACCTGGTGTACTCATGGTATAGCTGGATCAGGAAGCTGAACAGTTGGGTTCATTTTATTTTCATGCAATTCATCACAAGATGGCAAGCTCATTGAAGACCACTACCATGCTGATGACTACTGTGTATCAAGCACCTAGCACAGTGCCTGGAACAAAGCAGGCTCCATCCTGGCCCTTGCTTCAGTTTGGCACTACTTTTGCCCATCTCTTATGGATTGCTTCCCAGTGCTCTGCTGTGCTCTTCTACTTTTTCCTGCCCTGTCTCTGCTTCCTTCTTTCTCTGCTACCTCCCTCTCTTCTTCCTTTCTTTTTTTTTTTTAATTCCCTCAGAGGAAATTTCTTCTATTTCTTATAAACCTGATATAGCTCTTTCCTCCTCATGCTATGTATACGCCATATACCAATTCTAGTCAGTTCCCTGGCCCCCTTTGAAATGTCTTGGATTCTCATTGTGTTGGTGAGATTCACTTAAATTCTCTATGTTCACAGCCTTCATAACTAGAATTACCTTCTCTATTTTTTTCCTGCCTTTAGTCTCTTCTCTACATACTTCATCATTCCCTATGCCACCCTAATAACTTTTATAGAAGACTTTCATGATTTCAGTCTCCTATTCAAGAACCTATAGATGATTGCCTATGTAATTCAACATATTTAAACACTGCTAGTAGGCTTCAGGATGGCTCTACAAATTCTCCCTAACAGAACTGCTTATGAAAAAGAAGAGAAATAGAATAACGCATAATGGAAGAAGCAAAATTAACTTAGAGTGTATTGTTGCTTTGTTGTTTTAAGACAGGAAACATGTGCATGTTGACAGCAGAGGGACTCAAACTGCTTGGATGATGGAAAAATGAAAGTGGTTATTAATGAGGAAGGACCTCTCTCTCTGAAACAATGTAAAAGGAAGTGAGAGAATTTAGTCCTGAGATCACAGTATTCCTAGTAAAGTAGGCAGCAAGCCGGCTGCCAGTAATGAGCTGAGAAGAGACCTATAATTTTAGAGGGGCTTACGCAATTAGGAGTATCTCCTCATTCCTCATTCACTCACTCCTTCCACAGATGTATTGACCACCTATGTATATGTGAACTAACACTTCTTAGTATTTTTCCACTTTGCTCACATGGCTTCAGCATTTGATTACATCATCCAAGCCACAGGAAGATAGATCTCTCTCCACTCAGTTGTGATCTTGTTCAATTCATTGTTCCAGCTTGTTAGGATCTTCTTGAATCCCAACTCTGTCATTCAGTGCTCTCCCTTCCAACTTCGTGTCTTTCTGAAGAATCTGGTAACTTCATGTTCTATAGTTTTTATTACAAATATGTATAAAAATGTGGAGTGGGATAGCACTAAGACACACAGGATACCATGTGAAATCGCTTTCCCTCTTGACATGGACTCTTTAAGAAGCTCCCTTCTGGTAATGTTCTCCTGCCTAGGTTGTATCCCTCCACTTCTTCAAACAGGAGATCATGAAAGAGCTCATCAAACACTTTGCTGAAGTCCAAATGCACCATGCTCACTTCATTTCCTATATCAAGCTGGCAAGTAAACGAATAATGCTGGCAAGTAGAAGAATACAATTAGATTGACAAAATTGTTTTTTAGCAAACCTATGCCAAATGGTCATGATTTCTCTTCTAAGTGCTTATAAACAATTTCTTTAACTGGCAGTTATAGATTCTTGCCTGGTATTGACAGCAAGTTCACTGCTACACATTTTGGAATTTATCTTCTCTTTACATAGAGCAGAATTACATGTCTGTTTCTCAGCTTCTGACATGGTCTTCCCTTAGTTCTGCAGGGAGCATCTCCCCCAGTCTAGAGATAAAACTTGCAAATTTTCTTAGTATCCTTTTTTTTTTTAAAACAAGAATATCATATACTTCCTATAAGAGCTGCATGAAACACTGATGAGACTTTAGGACGTGCTGTGACACAGGCTATGGAGTAGACCAGAGTAGAAGCCTCTGGGACTACAGCCGATGAGACTGGTTCAGGTCCCTGACTCTTCGGATGGATTGGTGTATTGAGCCCTCGACAGTGTGTGGGGTTTGGAATTAAGGTACCTCTCAACCAGAGATTTCTGGAAAAAATCAGCTTCTAAGCAATTTTCCTTCTCTCTCCCCACCCACGTTGCTCATCTTTGCCATCAGTACCTTCAGAGTACCAGAGTATAAGACCTATTAGCAATTCAGATTGGACTTACCCACTTGCCCAAGCCTGGATAGTCATGTTCTGGATCAAAAAGGTGCTGGTGTAACTGGAATTCTCGACTGAACTCTGCTGTGTCAGGGGTGTTTTCTAGACATCCATCATCTACTGCAAACAACAAAAGGTTTTTGAGGAACAGCCATGACATCTATTGTTATTCTAAGAGTTAATTTATTAAAAACAACTAGGCACCCAAAGGTCAGAATCTATTTACATCAGTCACTCTAAGTCACTTTCCTTCTTGGATTTGCTCATCCCAGACTCCCACTCCTCTCCTACCCATGGCAGAGACTGGTCAGCTGCTCCCCAAACCCACTTCCTATTCCCCGTCAGCACATGGCTAATTTCCCAGCCTTGCCATGCAATCAGGTGGAGTCATATGCCTGGGTTTGGGCCAATGGAATGTGGGCAGAAGTGATGTACTCCACCTCCAGGCCTGGCCCATAGAAACCTTCTATATGACCCCCTCTCCTTCTCTCCCCAACCCCCTGCCTTCTGTCGGTCTGCTTGCTACATGTTGCCGACCAGGGCAGCTGTAGATGTCAAGTGCAAAGATGAAAGATGGCAGTCTGTGTTGCTGAACCATCCAGCCCTACCACACCCTCACCCACCTTTGGCAGGACTTCACACAAACGAGAAATAAATTTCTATTGTATTAAGCCACTATTATTTTTTATCTGTCATAATGGCAAGTATTTCCTTCACTGGTATACTTCCATTCCACATGACTCACTCTGTTTTCTCTTGGGTGGGCTCTTTAGAAATGATTCTGGCTTCTTGGAGAAAGTCATTATATAAGAACAGTAATTATTAGACAGTATTTGATGTTGTGTGTTGTAGTGGTAACAGGGTAAGCCTGGAGCCAGAAAGCTAGACCCAAGCTCAGGGTTCAAATCCTAACTCATGAGTGACAGATGGGTTTAGTTTCTTGGGAAAGTTAACTTAGTCTAAGTCCATTTATTCATCTATGAGATGGGAATAATCAAAGCCTTACCTTACAGAGATGATCATATATAGAGCATCTGGCACATAATAGGTTTCCTCCATGTTTTAGTTCCCTTCTCACCATCTTTCTTTAAATGACAGTTCATATTATCAATGCTCTTTGAAATAAAGCATGTCTTCCATTCAAACCCAAGAAAGGTTATCCCTCTTGGCTGCTGCTTTTACCTAAGCCCTATCATTACTAGACACAATACTCTGAAAATAAGCCATTTTTTTTCTGTCTCTAATGTGTTTTAGACAACAGCTTTAAAAAGGGGGGCTGGGGAGGGATGTGAATTTTGTGCAGGACTAGGATGAAAGAGACTTCCTTTCGAAGAGATAGTGAGGCATCAAAGTCAGTACTAAAGGGGGATCTAATACAATCAGCCAGGTAGTCTGGTCTCTTGAGACTGCTCTGACGCCTTCCAGCAGCTTTAAGCATCCAGTCTCTCAGCCCTTAACAGCATGAAGCTCCTGAGGAAGGCACTAACATTTGGAACAAATCCCTAGTGTGGCTCTGACGTGGCTCCCCACTTCTCACTGAACTATTTATCTAACTTCATCTAGAGCAATTAACACGGAGGAAAGGGATAGCAAAGCAAGAGAGGTCAGGCAGTCTGCATATGGCAGCATATGTCAGCTTAATGAAAAGACAGGGAAGGAAATGGCAGGTAATCTCAGACAAGAAAAGTCCTGGGAGCTGGGTCCTTTTATCCAACTCTATCAGCCCGCCCTGACTGCTCCATCTCGGAGCTCCTAAGTGCTCCTAATTATTGCTTGATCACATAGATCTATATATTGCTTTTCTTTCAGGATAAGCTAGGACTACATTGAATTTTTTTTTAAGACACTGACTATGTCTTCATTTTACAGATGAAGAAACTGAGGTCCAGGAAAGTAAACTGACATACTATGATTAGGACAAGAACTCAGATCTCCTGGCTCAACCTCTGGTTCTCTTTCCATTCTCCAACAACACTTCTCAAAACTTTGGTATGCTCCAGAATCACATGAAAGGCAAGTTAGAATATGAATTTCTGGGTCCTACCCCTGGAGTTTTTGATTCAATAGGTCTGGAGTAGGGCCTGAAAATCTGCATTTCCAGTAAGTTTCAGGTAATGCTGATATTGTTGGGACTATATATTAAGAACCACTATATTATATGATATCGAATCAATTTAACCAAATCCCCATGGAGCCTGAACTGGCCTTTCTTCCTTCCCATCCAAAGTCCCACAAGCAAGTAAAAGGTGGCTGATTCAGATTTTCCTGTAGTCCTGGGCCAGCGTCCCTGCACTAGCTTGGCCACAAACAAATACTCTGGTTGTCTCAACCCAGGATGAAGCCTCTGTCCCCCATGGAAAACAGAGACCTCACCCTAAATGAAAAGAGGAATATCTTTCAGAGAGAGCCTGTATTGTGTTTCAGAAAAGCTGAGAGGCCAATACTGACAGAATTTTCAGAGCAAGGCAGCATGACATGGTGGTTGCATGCACAGTCCTGAATCAGGTAGATCCGGGTTTGAGCCTTGGCTCAACTACTTGCTACATGGAAAACCTTGGTGAAGTTACTTTCTAAGTTTCCTTATATGTAAAGTAGGGAAAATAAGTACTACCTAGTATCATTATTAGGTTGTGGGGAAAAGACTACTCTGTTGCTGGAAGAGAGTACAAGCCCAAGGAAAGAGATTCATTTCTTACTAGTGGCAAAGCTATTTATAATCAGGATGATATTTAAGGAGTCCTTACTCTGTGCTGGGTGCTGTACCAAGTGTTTAACATGGATAATTTCATTTAATTCCCCAATAATCCCCATTTTGCAAATAAGGAAACTGAGGTGTAAGTGGTTCACTAACTTGTTCGAGGTCACATATCTTGACCTTGGGTTTGAATTCCGGTAGTCGTCAGTCTAGAGCCGCTACTCTGAACCACCAAGGTAAGCTGCTCAAAGCCCAGCATAAGTGTAGCACACTCACCATTCATTCTCTTTGGAATTGGGTGGTAGGAAAGTGGGAGCAATACATGAGGAGCAAGGAAAGTTTCAACCTTCTCCCTTAACCAACTTCTTCCCTTCCGGGGTCCCCTCTCTCTCACGCCACCTCCCAGCCCCCAAAGAAATATTTCAGGATAGATGCTCACTGGTTACAACATAGTTGAAATATCGATTGTCAAGAGAAGGTAAGGAGAACAAATGAGCATGGACCATCCACATACTAAAAAGTTCCAAAGACACTAAAAGTGGGCAGCGATTGTATCATAGAAGAGGCAAAAAAAGAGAAAATCCTTCTCCCTTTTTATTAAAATTGGAGCAAGTGCAGAAAAGAGCATCAACTCCCAAAGAGGGAGAGAGACAGAAGATAAAACCTTGGCTAGGGGAGTCCTCTGTGGGTGTATCGGAACACCAGAACTCACCAAGGGTTCTAGAATCAACTTCCCTTTCCAACCCACATACAAATACAGAGGGGCTCATCAGAATAGAAATACTATTTCTCTGGACATGTGCAGCCAATGTTAGAATTTTTAATTTCCTCCCAAAGGCTCTACATTTCATGAGAACCCAAGGGCAGGCCCACTACCTGTTTTTCCAACTGGACAGGGATTTGGAGGGTCTGGGTAGCCCTGATCTTCACTGAAGTCCTTGGGAATGTTGTCACCGGTCAACTCTGCCACAATGTTTGGGATGTTGCCAAAGGGACCCAAGTGTTGAAGACCTTCATGAGCTCCACCTGCCAGGGAATCAGAAGTAGTTCATTTCAGTACAATGACATTCATTTCAACTAATATTTATTCGGGCATACCGTACAGACAAAGCACTGTGCCCTACGCTGTGGAGAGAAAAAAGGAAATCCAACAGTTCCTACCCTCAAGGGAGTTAAAATTTTAGTTGTGGAAACAGACACATACTGCACATATATCATTTCCACACAGGGCACACTGTATATGTGCTATAATAGACGTTAAAATATAGCATTGGGAGCAGAGTAAAGGGAGAGTTTCATTTGGCTGATAGGATGGGGAGGGCTTCTTGAATGAGTTGGAGCTTGAGTGGCACTGACACAGATGGGCTGGGGTTTGGAAGCTGGGCATGGAGCTCAGGGAAGAGAAGAGGATGCAACTGGCATCCAGGTAAAAGAACAGGCTGAATGACAACCAATTACCACAAAAAAGGGAGATGAAGAAAAAGGTCTTTGTCCTCTTGCTATTCTAGATCAACCACTTAAAACTGGGTGCATTTACTTCAATTTTCTTCTCTGCACATCTTTTTATATCTAAGTGTTTATTGGTTTTCCACTTACTATTAAAGCATGTGGCTGCATGGTCTCTATCCCCTTGATTATAAATGAATATGTAGTCTTCTATCCAGTGGCTCTACCACAACATTTTAATCATTCCCACTTTGTGGGATGTTTAGTGTTTCCCAATTTACTCTTGGGCATTTAATTTTTTCCATATTTTAGATTAGTTTTCCTTAGGAGAGACTCCCAGAAGTCAAATTACTGGGTCAAAGGCTATAAATATTTTATGGCTCTTTATATTGCCAAACTGTTTTCCAAAAAGGAGGTATCAATTAATAAAATATCATCAACAAAATCTGAGAATACCATTTTTATAACATCTTAACCAGCATTGGGGTCTACAAAAATAAAGTTTTATGTTGTCTTTGCTAATTTAAAATCTTTTAGAAGAATTACTGTTTTATTTTGAATGTCTTTGATTACTAGCTCAAATATTTTTCCATGTGTTTATTTACTAGCTTTAATTTCTTTTCTGTGAGTTGTCTGTTTATGCTCTTGGGATTTTAGTGTTTCTCTTATCAATTTGCATGAACATTTTACATAATAAAGATATCAGGCCTTTGGCCATTACATTTCCTGCAAACACTTCCCCATGTTGTCTGACTGAATTCTGGTTATTAAATTTGTAATATCGATAGTTTGCTAACATAAGTTTTTAATATTTATTCACTCAGACTTGCTGTTATCCTTTGTGATTTCTTCTCACCTTCTAAACTTACAAAACTATTGCCACTTCAAAAGTACTATCAACATTTAGATATTTCTTTCAGTTTTTCTATTTTTAAAATTAACTCTTTGGTACAGCCACTATGAAAACAGGGTGGAGGTTCCTCAAAAAATGAAAAATAGAACTATCATATGATCCAGCAATTCCACTCCTGGGTATTTATCCAAAGAAACTGAAAACACTAATTCAAAAATATATATGCAGCCCAATATTAATTGCAGCATTATTTACAACAGCCAAGATATGAAAGCAACCTAAGTGTCCATCAATAGATGAATGGATAAAGAAGATATCTATATATCTATATCTATATGTATCTATCTATCTATTGAGAGAGTCAGTGGAATATTACTCAGCCATAAAAAGGAATGAAATCTTGCCACTTATGACAACATGGATGGACCTGGAGGGTAGTAAGCTAAGTGAAATACTGTAGGTTTTCACTTATATATGGCATCTGGAAAACAAAACAAATGAACAAATATAACAAAACAGAAACAGATTTGCAGATACAGAGAACAAACTAGTAGTTGCCAGAGAGGAATGGGGGTGGCAGGGGGTTGGGTGAAATAAATGAAGGGGATTAAGAGGCACAAGCTTGAGGTTATAAAATAAAAAAGTCACAGCAAGGTAACGGGCAGCACAGGGAATACACTCAATGATATTATAATAACTTTGTACATTGCATAATCTATAAAAATATTGAATCACTGGGACTCCCCTGGTGGTCCAGTGGTAAAGAATCTGCCTTCCAATGCAGGGGATGCAGTTTTGATCCCTGGTCAGGGAACTAAGATCCCACATGCCGCAGGGCAACTAAGCCCATGTGCAAACTACAGAGCCCATGCATTCTGGAGCCCGTGCCACAACTAGAGAGAAACTCAAGCAGACTGCACGCTGTAACGAAAAAGATCCTACGTGCCTCAACAAAGATTCCATGTGCCACAACTAAGACCCGACGCAGCCAAAAAAAAAGGAAAATAAATAAATATTTTTAAAAAACATCGAATCACTATGCTGTGTACCTGAAACTAATATAATATTGCAAGTCAACTATATTTCAAAAAAAAGAAAAGAAAGAATTAACTCTGTAATCTATACGCTATGTGTTTTTTTTTTTTTTTTTTTTTTTTTTTTTTTGCGGTACGCGGGCCTCTCACTGTTGTGGCCTCTCCCCTTGCGGAGCACAGGCTCCGGACGCGCAGGCTCAGCGGCCATGGCTCACGGGCCCAGCCGCTCCGCGGTATGTGGGATCCTCCCGGACCGGGGCATGAACCCGTATCCCCTGCATCAGCAGGCGGACTCTCAACCACTGCGCCACCAGGGAAGCCCTATACGCTATGTGTTTTAATGCATGTAAAATAATTAACCATTTTCCCATTTGTTAAGTGATTCTGTTCTTCCCCACATATTTCATTCCTTCAACAAATATCTAGGTGCCCCATAGATACCAAAACCTGCTCTAAATACCAAGGCACAGTAGTGAATAAGAGCAACTTATGTTGTGTAACTTACTTTACTTAAATATAATGCATGTCAACTTCCGGACTCTTCTCTTGTAGCCTTAATATCCTATAAGGTTCAGGAACCTTACTTTTCCAACCCTAGAGCAGCCATTTCAGGAATGAATTCCTATTTATTAACCTTATTGTGACACAGCTCCCTTGATGCACAATCACCCTGTACATAGACCTATACACAAAGGGCCAAATCAAAAGGTGCTTGCTTGATGTGCATGAAATTAGAACAAACTCAGGCTAAGGTAACCATACTTCCACCTTCATGAGAAGAATGGTCTTGCCAATAGTTTATATTACTTAAGTCTAGCTGGGTGAGGCTCTATTTTCCCCTGGATGAGCTGAGCCAAGGTGTGCCCTCTGAAACTTGCTTTATATTTTTCTCTTTTTTGGTTGACCTAGCTCCCCTTTGGATCAACACAATTTTTCTTTGGAAATATTAATATATTCAGTAGGATCATGGCTAGCTCTTAGTGTCCTGGGAATCATATTGTCTCTCTGAAGTGACATTGCATTTTTTTGTCTTAATTTATTATGTTTGATTAACATTTATTCTTTTTTGTTTGTTTCTTTGTTTTTTTGACCTCACAGCATGGCATGTGGGATCTTAGCTCCCCAACCAGGGATCGAACCTGCGTCCCCTGCAGTGGAAGCATGGAGTCTTAACCACTGGATCACCAGGGAAGTCCCGATTAACACTTATTCTTAAAAGGATAATTGTACCTCCTTTAATTCCAAATTCCTCTATCTTCCAAATATAGACACTGTAAAGTAACTGGGTTGTTTTGTCTACATTTATACAATATTTCACTGCTTTGTGAGCAAACCTGCAAAATTTCTACATTTAAAGATATTATTTTTATAAATTTTCCTTGTGAGTATTTAAGATGTATTTTTATATAATCCACAAACATCTAAATATAGCCAAGGGCTTCCCTGGTGGCGCAGTAGTTAAGAATCTGTCTGCCGATGCAGGGGACACAGGTTCAAGCCCTGGTCTGGGAAGATCCCACATGCTGTGGAGCAACTAAACCTGTGCGCCACAACTGCTGAGCCTGCGAGCCACAACTACTGAAGCCCGTGCACCTAGAGCCTGTGCTCTGCAAGAGAGAAGCCACCGCAATGAGAAGCCTGCGCACTGCAACGAAGAGTAGCCCGCACTCGTTGCAACTACAGAAAGCCCGCACACAGCAACGAAGACCCAACACAGCCAAGAATAAATACATAAGTTAAAAAATATATATAGCCAATTATTCAACATTCTTAATCATATTCTTTTATGTCCTTATTCATATTTTATCTCTTTATCATAATCTGATGGCTATGTGTTAAAATCTATTACTACCAATAAGTGTCTGTCAGTATCTTTTATTTCTCAGTTTTTGCTTTAGCATTTTGATGCTATGCTAATTGGCATGTCCAAGAGTATAAATTCTTCATTTTAATTGTGTTATTAATTGGCAAAGTAAAAAATTAATTGAAAAATCATATCTTTTTTTTAAACATCTTTATTGGAGTATAATTGGTTTACAATGGTGTGTTAGTTTCTGCTTTATAACAAAATGAATCAGCTATACATACACATATATCTCCATATCTCCTCCCTCCTGGGTCTCCCTCCCACCCTCCCTATCCCACCTCTCTAGGTGGTCACAAAGCACCAAGCTGATCTCCCTGTGCTATGTGGCTGCTTTCCACTAGCTATCTATTTTACATTTGGTAGTGTATATATGTCCATGCCACTCTCTCACTTCGTCCCAGCTTACCCTTTCCCCTCCCTGTGTCTTCAAGTCCATTCTTTACATCTGTGTCTTTATTCCTGTCCTGCCCCTAGGTTCTTCAGAACCTTTTTTTTTTTTTAGATTTCATGCATATGTGTTAGCATATGGTATTTGTTTTTCTATTTCTGACTTACTTCACTCTGTATGACATACTCTAGGTCCATCCACGTCTCTACAAATGACCCAATTTCATTCCTTTTTATGGCTGAGTAATATTCCATTGTATATATGTACCACATCTTCTTTATCCATTTGTCTGTCAATGGACACTTAGGTTGCTTCCATGTCCTGGCTATTGTAAATAGTGCTACAATGAACATTGGGATGCACGTGTCTTTTTCAATTACGGTTTTCTCTAGGTATATGCCCAGTCGTGGGATTGCTGGGTCATATGGTAGTTCTATTTTTAGTTTCTTAAGGAACCTCCATACTGTTCTCCATAGTGGCTATATCAATTTACATTCCCACCAACAGTGCAAGAGGGTTCCCTTTTCTCCATACCCTCTCCAGCATTTATTGTTTGTAGATTTTTTGATGATGGCCATTCTGACTGGTGTGAGGTGATACCTCATTGTAGTCTTGATTTGCATTTCTCTAATGATTAGTGATGTTGAGCATCCTTTCACGTGTTTGTTGGCAATCTGTATATCTTCTTTGGAGAAATGTCTACTTAGGTCTTCTGACCATTTCTGGATTGGGTTGTTTGCTTTTTTGATATTGAGCTGCATGAGCTGCTTGTAAATTTTGGAGATTAATCCTTTGTCAGTTACTTCATTTGCAAATATTTTCTCCCATTCTGAGGGTTGTCTTTTCGCCTTATGGTTTCCTTTTCTGTGCAAAACTTTTAAGTTTCATTAGGTCCCATTTGTTTATTTTTGTTTTTATTTCCATTTCTCTAGGAGGTGGGTCAAAAAGATCTTGCTGTGATTTATGTCAGAGTATTCTGCCTATGTTTTCCTCTGAGAGTTTTATAGTGTCTGGCCTTACATTTAGGTCTCTAATCCATTTTGAGTTTATTTTTGTGTATGGTGTTAGGGAGTGTTCTAATTTCATTCTTTTACATGTAGCTGTCCAGTTTTCCCAGCACCACTTATTGAAGAGGCTGTCTTTTCTCCATTTATATTCTTGTCTCCTCTATCAAAAGTAAGGTGACCATATGTGCATGGGTTTACCTCTGGGCTTTCTATCCTGTTCCATTGATCTATATTTCTGTTTTTGTGCCAGTACCATACTGTCCTGATTACTGTAGCTTTGTAGTAGAATCTGAAGTCTGGGAGCCTGATTCCTCCAGCTCTGTGACAAATCATATCTTTATACATATTTCTTCTATTAGCTTTGCCACTCTCATTCTGTTGTTTTGTCTGGTGAATCTTTGATCATTCTTTTATTTTTAAACTTTCTGTATCTCTCTGATGATTTTTCCAATTTATACTGAGGTGCCTGCCTTCAGAGACATTCTAGAAATTCACATTTATTAACTCACATTAACTCAAGACCTGCAAAAAGTTAGAGAGACAGATCAGTACACTTAGTATTGATATATTCAAAGTTCTGTACAATCTTGGCATTAGAGCCACCACTGTGCTTGCTATAGGACATGCCTTCTGGTGTGTCAATACATGTCTTAACTTTTGAAAGCACCCTAGCCTTAAGTGCCAGGAATTATCCAACTTGGCTTCAGGGAGAGTGCATGTCTTAATGCTCCATTAGTAATTAATGAAAGAAGCAAACACAGTTTCCTTTATGGAAGACCTGCCAAGGCTCTGTTTACCTCTGTGTACCAGTGCCATTAGAATGAATGGCACTCTTGTTAGGAAGCAACAGATGTTTAGCACCAGGCAGATACATTATAACACAGGCTCTTTTAAAACTATATTTAATGACATCAAATCAAGAAATACTGAGGAACTATGGGAGATAGATGGAAGTAAAAAAAAAAAAAGCTATCCTTTGCTCTCCAAGAGCTTGAATTTTATAGACAAGTAACCACACATAGAAAATAATTAGAAAAAGATATAATTGAGTATACAATCAAATGCTATTTATCTGGTTCAGTATAATGTTTAGATTATGCTGATCTATTGCACCTGAAACCAAGTCAACCAAACTGTTAGGATGCCATGGATGCTATTTGGTCCATTCGTCTCATACTCAACCAAACATATCTTAAAATCATTATTCAGGCAGCTTAAAAAAATATGTACTGAGTACATACTACACATCAAGACGTGGACTAGAGGGTCAGTGATGAACCAGGTAAATATGGGCCCTGCTCTCACAGAGCTTACAGTCTGTAAGAGATACATAATGAAACACATATTTATTTATTTATTTATTTTTTTTGTGGTACGTGGGCCTCTCACTGTTGTGGCCCCTCCCGTTGCGGAGCGCAGGCTCCGGACGCACAGGCTCAGCGGCCATGGCTCACGGGCCCAGCCGCTCCGCGGCATGTGGGATCTTCCCAGACCGGGGCACGAACCCGCGTCCCCTGCATCGGCAGGCGGATTCTCAACCACTGCGCCACCAGGGAAGCCCGAAACACATATTTAATGATACAGATGAACTTATTTACAAAACAGAAATAGACTCACAGACATAGAAAACAAACTTATAGTTACCAAAGGGGAAAGGGTTAAAGGTGGGAGGGATAAATTAGGAGTTGGGGATTAACATATACACACTAGTGTATATAAAATAGGCTACTCTAGGGCTTCCCTGGTGGTGCAGTGATTGAGAGTCCACCTGCCAATGCAGGGGACACGGGTTCGTGCCCCGGTCCGGGAAGATCCCACATGCCGCGGAGCAGCTGGGCCCGTGAGCCATGGCCGCTGAGCCTGCTCGTCCAGAGCCTGTGCTCTGCAACGGGAGAGGCCACAACAGTGAGAGGCCCGTGTACCACAAAAAAAAAAAAAAAGAAAAAAAAAGAAAATAGGCTACTCTATAGCACAGGGAACTATACTCGATATTTTGTAATAACCTATAATGGAAAAGAATCAGAAAAAGAATATATCTGAAAGAATATATCTGAAAATAATCTGAAAAAGAATATATATATTATATATATATATTGGTATATAACTGAGTCACTTTGCTATATACTTGAAATTAACACAACATTGTAAATTAACTATAACTCAATAAAAAAAAGAAGCGCAGATTTAAGATGCAGAGTTGTGATGCACTTATAGTGTAACTGGGATACAGTGAGATGTCACAGGTGTGTAGAGAAGAAACATCTAACCCAGATCTAGGATGTGGAGGACTGCCTGCAGCAAGCAATGTACCAATGATTATGTGCAGTGCTGTAGAAGACACAAACGTAAAAGACACGATTCCTGCTCTCTACTTGGTTCTTCATTCTAGTTGGTTGTTTAGCACCAACACAATAAGCCAGTGGTACGTGATAAGATACATTCCCTGATATAATTCATTATGTCATAGACTATAAATGATGTAGAAATTCAGGAAATAGGGAACCTTCCAGGAAAACTTCCATGGAAGAGGTGACACTTGAGTTGAATCATGAAAGGCAGGATCCATCCTTATAGGTGGCAATGAAAAAACCACATGCGAGGGCACAGAGGTAGGTGTGAGCATGGGATATTTGAGCACCAGTGATGAGCACTGCTGGGGAAGGGAGAAGCTGGATGGGAGAGGAGAAGGCCAATGCCAAGCTGAAAAGTATGAATTGATATAATAAGAAATAGCAACCAAAGCTTTCTGGGCAGGAGAGTGATATAATAATTGGATGTTGTATAGAACATTAATTTATCAACAGTTTAAAGCCCCCTTTCTTACCTTGGGGTGCACGTCAGTATCACTTGTGGAGTTTTTCAAAATTCCAATGCCCTCTACTCCAGATCCACTCTACCCAAGCACCCTTCTGAAGACCACTGTACATAGGTAAATTAGAATGAAGTTAAGAAGACCTAATAAAAAGCTATTGCTAAAACTCAGGGGAGAAGCAATAAGGATTGGGGTTGGGGTGGCCACAGCATGAGTAGAAATAAGAGAAATTTCAAACAGTGCACAAGGGAGAGATGAGTCAAGAGTCCATGAGGTTTCCAAAGTCTAGAGCCCCCTTGATTTGGGAAAATAATGCCATTGGCAAAGAGGGGATCTTTCACTACAGCTTTTAAATTATTTCAGGCAATTAATTATTTCTATCCTGTGATGATGCTTTATTTGTTTCCGTCACAGCCACACATTTCTAGAATAGATAGAAAATATTTAATTCTTGCCAAGTAAGTTATAAGCCCTTTTGCTTATATAAACCTTGCTTTATACAATAAAACTGGTACCACCCAGCTGTTTATTTTCAAATTCTAGATATCAAATCATTGGTAGGTTTTCTCTGCATTGTTATGGCAGTAAAGTGCCAGTCAGTTGTGATGTTCAGAGGCCAGGGAGAGCAGGGAAGGGGAAGAAGGGAAAGAGACCTGGGTTGGTCTGACCTAGGCCAAGGCCCTTAAATCTCCTTCTTGGCCTGCACTGGAGCCCTCCATAAAAATCTGCCAAGGCTTTTTCCACATCTTGGGGAATTTCTCCAACATCTCTCAACTCTTTCCTGCACTCCCATCCCTGCTTTGTGCTGGGATTCTTCCTCCTCTGCGTGTCCTTTTAGTTTGGCAGTTCTAATGGGTGGTTGATCTTGTTGGTTTCAGACAGCTATCTGGTCAGCTTCAGCTGCATGCTTTGCCACCTGTAGCCTTGGCGGGTCTCAACATGGCAGCTCCCAGCAAGACTCCAGAGGACCACCAGCCGGGAACCAGCACCACCAATAATCACTTATCCAGAAAAAGGCACTCACTTTTCTGGTTAATTAAAAACTCCATTCAGTTTCAAATCCATTTTCCTGCCTTAGTGATTCTGAAGATCAGTTGTCATTATCTAGTAAATGAAAATATGAAAACTGAATACTACTTACTGACCCCTAAAATTTTACCCGGCTCTGGACAGTCATGGGTTTTTTTTGTTATAACATTTGAATTTTTTAGCTGTTTAGTTATGCAGTAAATCTTCTGTATCGCACCTTATCTTGATGTCATCTAACTCTCCTAAATGTAGTGCATAAAAAACATAATCTTTTTTTTTTTTTTTTTTTTTTTTGCGGTACGCGGGCCTCTCACTGTTGTGGCCTCCCCCGCTGCGGAGCACAGGCTCCGGACGCGCAGGCTCAGCGGCCATGGCTCACGGGCCCAGCCGCTCTGCGGCATGTGGGATCTTCCCGGACCAGGGCACGAACCCGTGTCCCCTGCAGCGGCAGGCGGACTCTCAACCACTGCGCCACCAGGGAAGCAAAATCTGAATAAGAACCTGCTGTATAAAAAAATAAATAAAATTCTAAAATTCAAAACAAAAACAATAAAATCTGAGCCAACTGGGGTTTCCAATTATAGTAACATCTCACTTATCTCTTTACTGGAGAATATGGTTTTCCACATAGTATCCAGATCACTGAAACATCCCCATTAACATCAATATTCATTTATTTAACCACTTTAAGGGAAAATTTTCACCATGAACTTTAGGTAAATACTCTAAACAGCAGCTTTGAAATATGGCTTTACCTCTTCTTGATAACTTGGGCCTAGTATTGGGAATATCCGTGACTATATAGTTTTGTAGCAGTGTGTTCTCAGAGCATTAAAATGTATACAGCAATACAACTGTATTAAGCGGTCCCAGCTGCTAGGACTTTTAAAGTTCTTTGTCTCCTCCCTCTTTGTAAGCTATTAATCCCAGTCATCCCCAGTGCTTTTCATAATAAAGCTCAGTGCATAAATAAATAAACTGAGAGTGGGTCAAGGCCCTGTAAGTCCTGTCTTCAAATTTGCTTTACCACACACATATGCTTCACACGAGGATCTCGTCAAAATGCAGTCTGATCAAAAGATGGGGTGGACCTGCCTCTGCATTTCTTACGAGCCCCCAGGTGATGCTGATGCTATTGCTCCATTAACCACACTTTCAGCAGCAAGGGCTCGAAAACCAGAGGGCCAGACTTATTCGAATTATATGCAAAATAAGAGTCAGCACTGAGAGAGACCTTGGAGTGACCATCTTGGTTCATGGAGTTTGTGACATTCAGCATGGCTGCTGAGAGGCTTTTTAAAACTCACTTGAGGTTTCAGATAAGGGAGCTCTAGGTACAGCTGAAGTCCCTTTATTTAAGGTTGTATTTTAATTATAGAGGCGCTCGCACACATTTCACAAGAAAAGGAGCCCACTGCACCCTTTCCCATTCTAATGAATTCTGTGGGCACTGGAAGTAAAGACGTGCTCATGAAGCACGAAGGTACGTTCTCAGGGAATAAGCGACGTCCTCCGCAGAGCCCGTTGGGTCGCGCCACGATGCAAGAGCCCGGGGCTAAGGGGATGGTTTTGGTAGAAGTCAAGGTTGGTCAGAAAAGAAGAAAATGAACAGGGGCTGCACCACTCCCCCGCCTTTTTGTAACGCTCTGATTTCAACACTTTCAAAGTACTTCCATCTCCTTATTAAAACCATTTTAGTGAGGTCATAGGGACGAGAGTTACTACTCAAAACTGTGAGAAAGGGAGTCCTAGGAGATCGTTACTTGCCTAAAGCCGCTCAGCAAGTCAGTGCTATTGGGAGCCTGGGATCCCAGCGCTGTTTCCAGGCACCGGGAGAGCCCCCCGGGGCCTCCTGCCGTCCATCACCTAAAGATCAGCTCGTGCTCCCGAGCAATAGTTGGTAGCATGGCCTATCAGCATAAAAGGGGCCTCTCTCGTATTTTCTAGCTCTCCCTGAGGCTCCAGAGTGTCAGCGACCCCGGCGGGGTCGACGGCCCCCCTCGAGCCAGGCACCAGCGGGGTGACTCTAAGACAGGGCTCCAGCCACGGGCCTCAACACCGTGGGTCCCGCGTGTCTGAGCGCCAGCCTCACGCCAGAAGGCTGAGAGCGGCCAGGCACAGCCCCTGCCCTGCACACTCGTCTTCACAATCCGGCAACACCCTGCCAAGCTCGCAGCCAGGAGTCTCACCCGCAGCCCCGCGCTGGGGCCGCCGGGGGGACCGTGCGATGGGGCAGCCTGGTGCCAGGGAGCCGGTCACCTACCTCCTAAAGACGGAGTTCCGTGAGGAGAGTTTGGCAGGCAGCGGGCACACTCGCCTGAATACCAGCCATTCAGCTGAAGGGAACGGATCCAGCAGTTTTCACTTATGTTACCACAAACAGCAGATGCTAAAAATACACTGCGGTCTGGGCCTTCATTCCAACCGCGTGTCTCCATACATCATTTATAAAGCGATGTCCAGCTTTCCTTTTGTTCACGGTCTGGGAGACTGAAGCAGTCGGAGAGGTGATTCCAACTAATGCTGCCCTCTTTTGGTTTGTCCCTTTGAAGGGGCAAAGGAGGGGGCAGCTGAGAAAGAGGAAAGAAAGCGAAAGACAGCAAAGGCCCCTGGCCGGGGCTGAGGAGAAAAGAAAAGTGAGGCAGGCGGGGCCCCTGATATTGGTTTCCGAGGCCACAGGGCAGGTGTGGGTGCTGTGATCAGGTAGCCCCGGCTGGACATGAGGGGACAGAGGGGGCCTTAAGGAGGAAGGGCTGGCTGGCCCCAAAAGCTTGCGGGTTTTTTCCCACAACCTATAAACACATACACTTTTACAAAAAGTGCTGTCACTTCTCAGCTTGGAGGACAACAAGCGGGCCTTGGGGATGTGGCAGGTTCAGTTCCAGACCACCACAATCAAGCAAATATCACAATAAAGCCAGTCACACAAATGTGTGGGTTTCCCAGCGCATATAAAAATTATGTTCCCACTATACTGTAGTCTGTTAGGTGTGCAGTAGCATCATGCCTAAAAGAAAATGCACATACCTTCAGTAAAAAATACCGTCTTGCTAAAAAGTGCTAACCATCCTCCAAGGCTTCAGCAAGTCGTAGTAGTAACATCAAAGATCTCTGATCACAGACCACCATAACAAATACAATAATAATGAAAAAGTTTGACTTATTGCGAGAATTACCAAAATGTGACACAGACACAAAGTGAGCACATGCTGTTGGGAAAATGGCACCGATAGACTTGCTCGTCACAGGGTTGCCACAGACCTTCAATCTGTCAAAAACGCAACATCTGTGCAGTGCAATAAAATGAGATATGCCTGTAACCTGTCACCTCCTGTACAGCCATGGGTTTCTCCTTAGTGCAGCATTCAGGCAAGTTTCAGGCAAGCACACGACTGTCTGCACTGGAGCAAAGACAGAAGCAAGGAGAAAGGGCTGGAAAGAGACAAACAACTTAGCCCTTATTAATGGAGGAAAAACACCTGAAAGAAATAGCCAACTTAAGGGGTGAGATCTTTAAATTTTTGATGTCTGACATCTGTTTCTTCTTCCTTCAAGCCCAATAATTTAAGTGGGCTAAAAGGAAGAAATGAAAACAATTAAGAGTAGTTTCTGCAGATTCACAGACATAGAGAACAGACTTGTGGTTGCCAAGGAGGAGGTGGGGTGGGGGAAGGAAGGATTGGGAGTTTGGGGTTAGCAGATGCAAACTATTCTACATAGGATGGATAAACAACAAGGTCCTACTGTATAGCACAGGGAACCATATTCAATATCCTGTGATAAACCATAATGGAAAAGAATAGGAAAAAGAATATATATGTATATGTATAACTGAATCACTTTGCTGTACAGCAGAAATTAACACAACATAGTAAATCAACTATACTTCAATAAAATTTTTTTTTAAAGGAGCTTTCTGTACATGTCCATTCTCAAAACTAACTCTGTGCATTAAGGCCTTTTTTGCTTTGATTCCTGGTGAGAAATGAGAGTCCTAAAATTCAAACATAGTTATGAGGGCTTCCCTGGTGGTGCAGTGGTTGAGGGTTCGCCTGCCGATGCAGGGGACACGGGTTCGTGCCCCGGTCCGGGAAGATCCCACATGCCGTGGAGTGGCTAGGCCCGTGAGCCATGGCCGCTGAGCCTGCGTGTCCGGAGCCTGTGCTCCGCAATGGGAGAGACCACAAGAGTGAGAGGCCCGCGTACCGCAAAAAAAAAACCATAGTTATGAAAAGCAACTAATTTTCATTTACTGAAGCCCCACAGACAAGAGAGCACCTTTTATATAAAGAACCTTTATAGCCTCCCTTTGTTCGGGCCCTGGGTTCAAATCCACATGCTGTTGCACATCTGATGACATCCCAAACCCTTTTTCACTTGTGCATAATTTGCTACATGCATAGCTAAGCACCTGGAATGTAGTAAGAACTCAATAAATGTTAACTGCTTTCATTATCCAATCAATGTTTCCTAACAGCACAATTAACAGAGCCCAAATTCACGATCCTACATATTTTTCATTCTGATGCCCACAGTTCTGTATTTGGGGCAGTGAGAAACAGGGGCTCAAAAATAGTTGAACTTTTTATTTACAGCAGTGCCTCCTCATCCACTTAAAGCTAAAAAATTAATGCTTGAACTCATTCTACTCATGTTTTTCAGGGCAAGCACCCCCCTGCCTCAACCAGGCAGCATAATCTCTTTCTCAAGGCTTTGTCATCCACTTACAGGGGACAAAATACATCCACATAAACACATATAAGTGCCAATTTCATGGAACAGACCATGAGCACAGTGGGGGAAAAGAAATATGTATCCTAGAATGAGAAAATGAGCACCTGATCACGTACAATTAGAGATGGATGTTATGTCCTCAAATCTCCTCCCTAGTAACAGAATGTAGTTTAGGCTGTTTAGAACGGTGAGGACTTATGTTGCAACATTCACATTCTCTAAACTCATGACAAGTGACCCCAAAGCACACAACATTTGGTAATTGAGAAAAACAAAGGAATGATTCTATCTATGCTGAACTGGCTTATTCATCGATTTGCCCCAGGGCAGGGGGCTGGTCCAGGCAGCTTGCTAAAGCTATCCTAATGCTCTGAGTGCGAGCCTGGTCCCTCAACAGGGACTTACCCACGTAGCCTGCATCACTGGCAAATGCACCCTATTTCAGCGGCATCATCCTATACATGCCGGACAGATCTGAATTGAGTTGCGCCTGTTGGCAAGTAAGCAAAAATGAAACTCGCTGTGCAGATATTTTGTCTTGAAAGGCATTTGTTTTCATGACTTTTCTTTCTTCTTTTGCCTCCTCCCTCATCCTAGGATCTAAAAGACTCAGGCTCCTTTGGGACCAAAGGCAACATTATCAGCTTCTACTTGGAGGCACGGAAACAGTGAAGGCAGAAAGTCGGAGTTGAAGTGTACTGCGTTTGTAGCTTTCACATCTCCATATGGTCCCAATTTAGGATCACAAGCAGAGTTGTTTATTTTAGAAAAGCTTTTTAGTTCACTTTTAAGGTATTTTGCTTAGGCATTGCTTGCTTTTCAAAAGGAGAAAATGTGTATTTTTTTCCAAAGTGGTGTTTGTTTTGGCTGTTTACTCATTTGCAAAAGTTCAGATTCTATTCTGTGAATTTAACTCATTTTCCTGCAGCCACAAGCCCCGCCCCTGCCCAACACATACACCCAAAACTCCAAATTAAAGCAAAATACATTAATTTGAAAATGAGGCATTTTTAGGGTAGCTGTGAATTTTGAAAAAATCATTTTAACAGGTAATTTACAGTAGCATCTTCAGTCCCTTCATGAAATAAAATGAAGTCTGCCTGAAATGAAGTCTCTATTTGGCAATTTGTATGGAGGCCAGGTACGTTTTTGTACTGAGGTTAAAACCCATTTAGGGTCCTTTAAAACCTGTAGTCTATGATTCTTGCTGAAATGATATGACTTAACTGGGAGGCAGTGGAGCTTAAGTTGAGGTATCAACTAATGTTGAAAAAATGGAACATACAGACAAAATTGTGGGGGGATGGTATTAGGTGAGAATATTGGTAAAAAAGTCAAACTATGAACTTGGACCCTCTAGCACCTGGTTCCGTCCAGGAATCCTGCTGTCTCCAACGATTCAAAGCCCCCAACTGCATCTTCCTTTCTGAAACTTCACTTACTGATGACAGCCTCTGTCCAGAGCCTGGCTGTCATTCCTGACACAAATCCTGGGTGTCACTCCTCTACTAAGAAGTATGAATTAACATGTGGTACTCTGGTCCTGTATAATATATTTGCACCTTAGAGAATTCTTGGGATAATTATTTTAACTTAAAGTCATGACTTCACTAACAGGAGTTCCAGGCCCCCTGGTGTACCAGCTACAGAGACAAGCAGGCTATGTCAGGTTCTCAGGTCAGGAGAAAGGACAGTGGCGGTGACGATCCTGATAGGCAGGCAGAAATCAACGTAAGGAGGACATCAGAGGCCAAACCGGAGCCAAGGAAATGGCTGCAAGGTTCATGATTAGTGATCAAGCATCCAAGGAAATAGCTTCCAACACAAAGGAGAAAAAAGGAGGTCTGCAGAAGTATAGAAAATAGGGAAGCAATGACTGGGTGAGCCGACAGGTGACGTCAGCAACAAACCATTTGGGATCATGGAGGTGGTCCTCTGCTCCAGACTTAAAGCTCTTTGATAATTTCTTTCCCACCAGCTTGAGTGTTACAGGGGCAGCAGGTCACTAGGAACACAGGGCTGAGAAGGAGGCGTGAATAAGGGGTAGCAGAGGCCATGGCGGGTCCATTCTGGATGGGATGGAGATGGGAGGTGACAGGGCTTGGCAGTCCTATGCTTGGTGTCAAGAGTCTCCTTTCTGAGGTTCTGTACTGGCCAGAGGAACAGCAACCTAGCCCAGAAGGTACATGCCCAGGAATGCAATCATTTCCTATGGCAGTCCCCTTGTCTGTAGATTAAGACAAAGGGACTCAATTCCGGTCAGGGAAGGCCTCTGGGCCATGACAAAGAACGATCCCACCTGGTCTTACCAACTGGTATCTGCATTATCGATCCCCTATTTCCCTTTCTCCATCCAGAGCTGCTGTAAGTAACTAAGCATCTTATAAAGAGCTAGCATAAACATTTGTTTTGGACAAACAGTGATCTCCTTATAGGACACTCTTTTCTGAGTTTCTAGCAGTTATTACCTTTTTTCTTTCTTTCTTTTTTGTTTTTGAATTGCAGCCTCAGGAGGAGAGGGCAGGTGGTGTGTGTGTTGGAGGGTTGGTGGGCAGGGGGGACACTGGGACGAAATCCTCCGCAAACATTTGGTATAGTTTTTCTGGCCTGTAGTTTTCCCATGTCACACACATATTCCCAACTTCTTCCTTTTGTAGCCATGTAATCTCTGCCTGGCAACATTATTAAGAATAAAACAACATCCTCACACTGTGGATGGGAACGTACTAGGATACAGCTGCTTTGGGAAACAATCTGGCAGCTCTACAAACGGTTCAACAGAGCTATCATATGACCCAGCAATTCCAGGTCTAGGTATATACCCAAGAGATATTAAAACATACACCCACACAAAATTCGTACTCAATGTTCATAGCAACATTATCCATAATAGCCCAAAAATGGAAATAAATGAAGTGTCCATCAATTTTAAAAAGGAATAAGACAACGTCAAAACCAACAAAAAAATGCTTAGCTACTTACTGAGTATAAACTAAGTGCCGGGCACCATACCTGGAGCTAGGGGCCCATGGCATGCTGGAGGAGACACAAAGTTGGTTGTCACAAAGCTGTGTGGAAAGTGGAAGCAGCTCCCACCAGGGAGGACAGAAGAAGGGCATATGCCATGCAACATTGAAGTCATAACTCACGCGTTTCTTCTGAACCTTAAAAATGGCAATCTTTCTTACCCACAAATAGTAATGGGAGTGAAGAAAGCATAATTCAAATTCATTCATAAATCCAGACTTACATTTTAAAATAGCCTTAAAAAATAATTTTAAAAATTTTTAAATGGCTTCAGCCTCCCCACCCACCTTACCAACCAAAATTTTAACTAGAACTACTGATGAGAAACAATTAAATTTCATAGTCTCTCTTTACTTGCAATAGTAGATAGCAGCTCTGTCCTACAGAAATATAATGAAAGCTACATAGGTAATTTTAAATTGTCTAGTAGTCTCATTTCAAAAAAATAAAGAGGGGGCTTCCCTGGTGGCGCAGTGGTTGAGAGTCCGCCTGCCGATGCAGGGGACACGGGTTTGTGCCCCGGTCTGGGGAGATCCCACATGCCGCAGAGTGGCTGGGCCCGTGAGCCATGGCCGCTGAGCCTGTGCGTCCGGAGCCTGTGCTCCGCAATGGGAGGGGCCACAACAGTGAGAGGCCTGCGTACCAGAAAAAAAAATTAAAAAAAAATAAAATAAAATAAAATAAAAAATAAAGAGGAACAGATGAAGTTAAATTTAATAACTAGAAAAATTTATCCCAAACTATGCAAATTGCTATATGAACATGTAATCAATATAAAAAATGACTGATGAGATATTTTGCATTCTTTCTTTTTTTTTTTTTGGTACTGCCTTCCAAATCTGGTGTGTAGTTTATATTTAGAGTACATTGCAATTCCGACCAGCCATATGTCAAGTGTGTAGTAGTCACCCATGGCTGGGGTCTGTGTGGACAGCTCAAGCTCACAGAGGAGGTGAGGCATGGTGTGCAAAAGTGGAGGCTCTGCAGTCTGAATGCTTGAGTTTGAATCTTGGCTCCATCACACTACTGTATAACCTCATCTGTAAAATGAGAATACAAATAATGCCAATTTGAAGGGGTTGGTATGAGGATAAAATAAAAATAAAATAAATAATATAAATAAATCAATAAAATAAATTTTAAAATAATTTAACAAATTTAAGTTAAAAATAAAAAATTAAAAATAAAACAAATAATAAAATAAAAATATAAAAACTAAAAAACTAAAATAAAATAAAATAGACCTTGTGAGTTTTTTTGCATGGATCTTGGCAAATATTAAGTTGTTGTAATTTTACAATACATGTGCTCCATACTTAAAAACTTAATGTGATCCTGGACAAGTTATCTTACCCCTTTAAATATTCATTTTCCTTTTCTGTAAAACAGGGGTGATAATAATACTTCATTAAGAAGATTAACTTGTACAAACATAGCACTTAATAAATGTTCGTTTCTTTCCCCTTGGATTCAGGTGTCAACAAACAGAGAAATAGCCGAAGGGCCAGCAGAGTTGGAACAGAGGTAAATGGGCCTGGGTAATTGGCAAACTGGATCGTCACAAGGTAACTGTGCGACAGGCAAGCATCTAGATGGTTCCAACCTACCTCGGGCAGTTTGAGAGTGCCCACGGAATGTGCCTCTTTTGTAGTCCCTGTACTAGAAGCCATCTAACAACAAGCAGGCTCACTGTTTCATAGGCTGATGGAGGATGGATTTACATCTTATATGATACGTCCCTATGTATGCCCAATTCAATAGACAGCCGTTCGGTATTTTAAAGCTACAGCCATGACTTGATTCTCTTGGTGTTAATAAGTAGAAAAACAAATAAACTATTCATTTACTATATAATTCAAAATCTCTAATGGTAATGGCCTTGACTGCTTTCCTACTCCGAGGCTTGTTTTTTTCATATTTAAGGTCTTATACAAGATTTTGAGAAGGAAAACTTAAAAATTTTAATTAGAACCATATCCTAAATATCCTTCTGCTCCACTGCATATTTGTTTATTTTTTCTTAGGATTGATTTGTTAAGAGTTTTGGAATTACCGGAGAAGAGCTTTTGAGGATGTTTGAAATCCATGATTCAAAACAGGGAAGGTCACAAGAGTGATGGGATTGGTTATGACACTAGAAGGATCCAGCCATTCCTCAAACCAGGGGCTCAGAACACTCCACCCTGCACTTCAAGGAGATGTTGTAAACCCTCCCAAGGTTTTAATGCCCTTTCGTGCTTTAACGTTCCAGAAGGCTCATTTCTGAATAATAATAAAACTGCCACGAAAAAACAAAGTGAGCTTTAGATGATACCAAGGGCTCAGCCATTCCTCCCACCAATGGAAAGGGAAATTTCGATAAGACACGAACAGTACTTGATTTTACCTAAAGGGACTCACAGCTCTGACTCCTCACTTCTCCAAGGAATTCAATAAAACTAAGTGTAACAATAAAAAATGAAATAAAACAAACATCACGAAAACACCCTCCACTAAACTAGGTCCCCTCTTGACCCTAGATTTATCTCTGTAGCCATGTTATATCTTTCAGAAAGTGGCAAAAACCACTCTTTTTTTTTAAATATAGGAGTTAATGCTGATATGATCAACTAAATAAAACAGAATTGGGCACAGACAGATGCCTTACCAAAATGGAAATAAATATCCTGAGAATCTGCATAGAGATTATTCAGGATACTCATGTTATTCTAACTAATTCAGTGGCATCAGGCACAGTTTTAGGGAAAAGGGGCCCTGATGAATAAATGTACTTTTATTCATTTAAAGGCAGTGATTTGAAATTTAAGGGACTTTGGGGTGAGTTGGGGAGGGGTGTGCAACCACAGAAATGTCATTTAAACCATGAAAAGTTTTTCATCCAGGGCCTCCCTGGTGGCGCAGTGGTTGAGAGTCCGCCTGCCGATGCAGGGGGTGCGGGTTCGTGCCCCGGTCTGGGAGGATCCCATATGCCGCGGAGCGGCTGGGCCCGTGAGCCGTGGCCGCTGAGCCTGTGCGTCCGGAGCCTGTGCTCCGCAACGGGAGAGGCCACAACAGTGAGAGGCCCGCGTACAGCAAAAAAAAAAAAAAAAAAAAAAAAAAAGTTTTTCATCCAGAAATCCCAAGGGTTTTACTTATGTTGATGTCTATTCCCCACCTGATAGAGGGAGAAGAATGATTATGAGAGGAAGAAGGGTCTCTGAGACCAAAATTGGAGGCACAGATAGAGGTTGGGTTTCCTTAGGCATCCCTGGCCCAGCCCACAGTTGTGAAGAAATTATTATGGATTTATTATTATGCTTTGGAGCCTCATCTCCTAAGTGAGACTGTAGCCTCTTTACCTCTCTCTGTCCCCTTCAGTATATATATATATTTTTTGGCCGCACAGCTTGTGGGATCTCAGTTCCCTGACCAGGGGTTGAACCCAGGCCATGGCAGTGAAAGCCCAGAATCCTAACCACTAAGCCACCAGGGAACTCCCCCCTCAGTATTCTTTACATACAGCAGCTATTCAAGACATATTCATTGATGGAATGGCCTCCATTCTGTGAGACTGGAGGTAACTAAACGGTTCTCAGCAGGTTATGTGTTATTTATACAAACAAAAAATTCTAGCAGAACACACATGACTAGCTGCTATAACTGCTCCTAGAGGTGGATTTACAGTGAAGTGAATGAAGCTGAAGATCAAAACCTCTCATTTTCATAGACTGCTTCCAAGGCCCTGGACCTAATTTTGTAATTTGGTGTTATTTGCCTTAAAGAGGGTTTCCAAATTACATAAGCTTCAAGCCTCACAAAGCTTGGATCTGCTCTGGGCTGTTCTTAAAAGCCATCCATGAATGCCATCGTGGAGTTTTTATCTGCCATTATTTTAACTCCTACTTATCCAAAGCAAATATAAATCAATTAGCTCTGGAACCATGGACAAATTAGGCCTGGGTTTCCTCGCTTCTGAAAATGACAAGCAACTGCATAGGATTCCTCAAGTCCCAAAAGAGAGAGATGCGGAGACGATACAGTGGGAAAAGAAGGCAGCAAAGGACCTGAGCCCCCAGCCCCAGTCCTGGCTGTACTGCTAACAGCTGGTATGTGACCTTCAGTGAGGAACTTCGCCTCTCCAGACCACAATTTTCTCTACTGTGAAATGAGGCAGGTGGACAAGATGTTCTCTGAAGCCCCATCTCGTCCTGTGCTTCCAATACCCTAATTTATGCCATAGGCCACGCCTCTCACCTACTCTCACCAGATGCTCACAAGAGCCCCAGGGAGTATTCAGTGGGGTATTCTGGTGAGCTTCTGGTTTCTAATTCAGTGTTCTTTCTGCAGTACGCCACTGCAGACACTTGCCAGCCGAACAGTAAATAAGGCTGATGTCACTGGCTTTGATGGCCTTCAAAAAATGCGCTGTTGTCATGCCGAGTCAAAGATGACGCTCTGACATGAACCAGCCTTGTAGCGTGTGGACGTGGTGATCACAAGCGTGCAGCTCCCTTCCCACGAGAGGCAGTGGATTTGAAGCCGCAGCTGGTACAGCTGGTCTGCAGGGAAACGTCATTTTTTTCTCATGCCTCCATTCTAAACCAGGTTTCCTTTTCTCCATTACTTGACTGTCCATTGCTGACAGCTAGACAATCACTGGAATCACCTGGGGCACCAAAAAAAAAAAAAATCCTCAGCAGCCGCAACTCCCCAGAACTACCAAATTTACATTCCTGGAGATATTGGGGGCCAGGGATCTTTAATTCTAAAAGCTTCCCAGCTGATTCTGATTACCCAGTGGGTGAGAATATCGCTGTTCTCGGTAGTTTTCTCTATCTTAACAGGCCTGGAAATGCCACAGCACTTGAAACAGTCTATCCCGCTACTCTGATGCCTCTTGTTACAAAGTCAGCTGGGGCAGTGTTGGCTGGGACAAGTAATAACAGCCAGAGAACACCACCCCTATCACAAAAGACCGCGCATTGTACGATCCCGTTATATGAAGTGTCCAGAGTAGACAAATCCATAGAGTAGATGAGTGGTTGCCAGGGGTTGGGAAAGGGGCATAGGAAGTAAAGGGAGGGGACGAGGGGGCAGAGATGGAAGGAGTGGTGATGGCTAAGGGGAATGGGGTTTCTTCTGGGGATGATAAAAAAGGTCTAAAGTTGACTGTGGTGATGTGAATATGCTGAAAACCATTAAAATGTATGCCATAAATGGGTGAATTGTATGGTATGTGAATTATATCTCAATAAATATATAAGTAAATAACCAGCCCTAACCTTCCCTTCCTCCTCTGCACACACACATAAACACACACCCACACACGTACCATGCCAATTTGTGATCACTGGCAGGTTAATCACAAACACCCAACAAGTGAATGTCCTCCGTGTTTGGCATTCAGCCTCCTTATCACCTCACTCACCTGGGACCACTTGTTATGACCCTCCTCCCACCCTCCCAGACCAGATCCCAAATTGTCCCAGGCCAATGGCACCACCTGGTGGCCAACCAGGGAAATCTCTGACTAGGTATTTCTGCGCTACCTCCTCTCTCACCGTCTGAGGACCTCAGGCATAAGCCATTCTCTCCTGTTTTCTTCTGCCAACTTCAGGGTTCTGTTAATTCTCATTTAGGTAATCTCCAATTTATACACAAGCATTCCCTTACATCTCCTCTCCCAACCCCTTCCCAGACTCCCCTTCAACTGCTGCTAAAAAGCTTAAGGAACTTCAGTTATAAGCCTGCACTGTGAAGAAGGCAAAATCTGAAAGTGGTTAGTCACAATCCGATCTACTAAAGAACAACGCACCTTATTAACAAATATTTTGGAGAATATGAAAAGCAAATAGCTACATGATAGATGGAAAGATGGTCAGTTTTGCTGGTAATCAAATAAATACAAGC
Source organism: Mesoplodon mirus (assembly GCF_964341445.2). Classification (NCBI taxonomy): domain Eukaryota; kingdom Metazoa; phylum Chordata; class Mammalia; order Artiodactyla; family Ziphiidae; genus Mesoplodon; species Mesoplodon mirus. Next base: position 110,653,711 of record NC_138979.1, on the reverse strand, counting down.
TGAAACAATGAGTGTCATTTTTGCCTGTCAAAAGATTTAAAAAGGTAATACTAATAGTTAACAAGGGAGACAAGATTCCCACAAACAGAGGAAGAGAGAGCAGCCCTATTACTCCAACATTTACAGAAATCAATCTGACAGTAGGTAGGAAATGGAGCCTAAAAATATGCATGGAGCTTGACCCAATTTTTCTTTTCATAGAAATATATACCCTAGAGAATTTATCAGGAGTCTACACAAAGATTCATATGCAAATATGATCACTGAAGCAATGTTTTTGATGGGGACAAACTGGAACAACTCTAAATGTCCTGTATTTGGGGAATACTTAACTGAACGTGGGATAAACATATAATAGAATATAAGTCAGTTACTAAGAATAATTACAGTGATTTTTAAAAATGATAAACAAAAAGGCTCTTGATATCATATTAAGTATAAAAATCCAGATTAAAATATTTACAGTATGGGGGGAGGGATAAATTAGGAGGTTAGAATTAATGCATACACACTATTACGTATTAAATAGATAACCAACAAGTGCCTGCTGTATAGCACAGGGAACTATACTCAGTATTTTGTAATAACTTATAAGGGAAAAGAATCTGAAAAAAATATATATATGTATGTATAACTGAGTTGCTGTGCTGTACACCTGAAATTAACACGACATTGTAAATCAACTATACTTCAATAAAAAAAATATCTACAGTATGATTTTTTTAAATTACATATATATGCATAGAAAAAGAGACTGGAAAGAAGCACAATAAATGTTGAAAGTAGGTATCTCTCCGTGGTAAGACTGTAAATAATTTATTTTCCAAATCATCCACAGTAGCCTTTATTACTTTTATAATAAGAAAAATTACTATAAATATAAGTAGTCCATACCACCTAGAGAGTCTTTAAAAGTACCCCAAATTTCCTTCTGAAATGTGCTGCACCAGGAAAAATAAAGCCTGCAGAGAAGTGGTTCTCCACAGGGGGCGATGTTGATCCACAGATGACATTAGTTCTGGTTGTCACAAGTCAGGGAGTTCTGCTGGCATGCAGAGGGCGGGTGCCAGAGATGGAGCCCTCACAGCAGAGAAGTCTCTGGCCCAATGTCACGGGTGCTGAGAGTGAAAACCCTGCTCTCAAGTCAAACTCACACGATTTGAATCCAGACCTGTATCTGTATCCCCCTTAGCTGGTCAGTCCTGGCCAATTACTCACCAACTCTGCACATCAACTTGCCCTTGTGAGAGAGAAGCATCTGCATAGGATTCCTGAGGGCAAAAGTAACTATATATATATATATATGGTGTCTGGCACATAGTAGATGCAAAATAAACATTAGTTCTCTTCCCCTAGAACCACATTTAAAGGAAAAATACTATTACATATTCAATTTTGTGTTTCCTTTTGTTAGGTATTATAAAAAGAGAGCTTCTTAACCTTTTAACTAACCTCAATTACCCTTTTCAAACGTACATTTGGAGTCAAGTCAGCTTTGATGTGCTCTCCCCAGATTCTAGAGCTTTAATATCATGTTGATAGGATGAAAAAAAGTGAATTCTTGAATCTACTAAAAACTCATGGAGGCAAATGTTCTAAGTACTGGGGCTAATGTAGGTGAAAAGCTGATCTTCTGTCCTGACACTGCCCACTGGGTCCACCCTGGGGTCTGGAGGGGGACACAGGGCACCAAAGGACACACAGGTGTTGTGTGTGCATCTCTGCTTAAATCGGAGGGAGGCTGACGGTCATCACGTGCTCTCCTCGGTGCTGTAACTGGGGGTGAGGGATGAGATCTGACTCGTCTTGGACCACAGATGAAGGCACTGAAGCAGGGTGGGGAGGCCTGGGTGGGTAGGCGGGCCGCAGAGAGAGTTGCGTGGGTACTAGGTACCGATCACTTACTCTGCTCAAGGCCTGGATCTGGAGAGCTGGGAGGAGCTGACCACTCCCTGCCTGCAGGCATGTCTTGCACAGCCCAGACCCCTAGGCTCCACAACTCTGCCTGTAAAAAAAAGCCAGAGGCGCTGACCTGGCTCCAGCGTGCTGTATACAGACCCAGTTCAATGAGAACCAACTGCCAAAAATCCTCTTCACTGACCCCATGCGAAAAAAGAATCCTTCTGATATTAGTATAATGCATCATTTACCGTCAGAAGAACTGCTCTTTTACCCATCCCTTCGGAAATATTTTCAGGCAATAGCACCTGCACTGTTGCCATATTTTTGCACACTCCAGTGACCAAGGACTATTCAGAGTCTGGACAAACTCTACAAGTGGTCCTTCCCATCATCTGCTGAAGGATTAAAAAAAGAAGAAGGCAGGCAAGCAAGAGACAGGAGAAGCTACCCACTGGTTCAGTTCAGGAGACGGGTGTCTCCAGTAGTTTACAGCAAAGGGACTCCTCCCAGCAGGCCCATCCACTCTTGCTGCTCAGGTGGAAAACGTGAGTCACCCACATCTCGTCCAAACCGTGCTGGGCTTGTTGACACAGGCCTGCTGAGCTCTTGGACCAGAAAGGTCCCCTGGGCCTCTACAGGGCAGGCCACTCTACTGGACTGACCATCTCCTCAGCCACAATCTGTCTCATGCAAAGATAAACTCGGACAGGCCACCAGGGGAGATGGCCAGTAGTGCCCCGAGCCTGTCACGGATCCCTGCTGGAAGGGCCCGTCACTTTGGTTGTTTCCAGCCCTGAGGGGAGTATCACTCTGCCTTGCTCAGGCCAAACACCATGCCACACCCACTGGGCACCAGCGTCCTCTGAAGTGCTGGGAGGGGTCAGTCTCTGGCCCCCTGAGAGCTTATGATCCAGTGTGTCCAACACAGAACAGGTGGAGCAGCTAGAGGAAGGAGCTGGTCCACAGACCATCCAGCCCGTGCTGAGCATGGCGGGGGGCACGCTCCCTCGATTCTCTCTCTGACGTCCACACGCACTGAGTAACTGAAGCAACACCTACCTCCGCCCCCCCAAGATCCCAATGGTGTTGATGCCTAATGCGCACGTATCTGACTAAGACACAAAGAAATACCCCACCCACCTCCCACCTAAAACCACCACCGCTGCCGCTGCCAGCCAGGCTCGGGGCAGCCGTTTGTTTTTTTTTTTCGCGGTACGCGGGCCTCTCACTGTTGTGGCATCTCCCGTCGCGGAGCACAGGCTCCGGACGCGCAGGCTCAGCAGCCATGGCTCACGGGCCCAGCCGCTCCGCGGCATGTGGGATCTTCCTGGACCGGGGCACGAACCTGCGTCCCCTGCATCGGCAGGCGGACTCTCAACCACTGCGCCACCAGGGACGCCGTCGGGGCAGCCTTTTTATCTGCAAGGAGACAGAGGAGGGTGCAGGACACTCTGCAGACAAGGGGGACAGGCAGAGTCACATGCACCATGTACCCCTGTCCCCGGATGCTCTTAAGTAGAAAAACTCGGTGACAACCCTCAAAGTGACCAGCTTTCCTGCCACCTCCCCTCCACCCCTAATTACCCTGCACTCAACACATTCTGGATAAAACGTCTATTTCTTCCCGCCTCCTCCTGCCTAAACCTGAGTCCCCATGATCCACAAGATCCTTCCTCAAGGAAGCCCGGCTCAAGTTCAACTGACCTGCAGCGTTTTTTGTGTTTTTTTTGGGTGTGTGTGTGTGTGTAGGGCAACGCCTTACCTCCCCTCAGAGCTCCTGTCGTGGTGACTGTGAGAGCCACATTCTGGACTCTCAGCTCCTATCCCAGCGTGTGGAAAGTGTGCATTTCTATTTTTATGTCCCTTTTCCTCACCTAGACTTCAAGCTCCTCAGACAAGAGCTGCTATAATCACAGTAAGAGAACAGAGGCCCGGCTGCTCCCCTGCAGCTCCGCGGATACCGGTCTGTATCACACCCATTTAACTGACCCACTCCACTGGAGCGAGGGTGTGTATGAAAATACAGTTTATCATTCCTGATCTTGCATGTGTTTTCTCATTCTTACCCCTCTGGAGCACCGATGGAAAACGCATCCGGGGATGGGGTGAGGGGAAAGGTAGTCCAGTCCTGCTCCGTCCCCGATCCTCAGGAAAACTACCCAATTCCTCGGGTCGGAGTTTAACTTTTACTAACAGGTTCAGAGAAGATAATGACCGACTCTTATTTCACAAAGATCCTATGTAAAAAAATTAGATGTGTGTTGGTTGGTTTGAAAATGTATCAAGGTTACAGCGCCTGGCATGTGGTAGGCACTCAGTAATTACTTATGGAGTCAGTAAAAATGGAAATGTGTTAGATGATATTTTGATAGGATGCATGGTTCAGGGGAAGCATACTGATCATGGCCTGCCAGTCACGCCAGCACGTGGACAGTCTGCTCTCAAGCGACTGAGAACACGCTTTCCAACCCATCTGCACACCATTCTCACACCAGCGTCTCCTACATGCACATGAACATGCTTCGCTCTTGGCTCGGCAGCTGACTAAACAGTCAGTCTTCTTGACTTTTTTTTTTTTTTTGCGGTACGCGGGCCTCTCACTGTTGTGGCCTCTCTCATTGTGGAGCACAGGCTCCGGACGCGCAGGCTCAGCCACTCTGCGGCATGTGGGATCTTCCTGGACCGGGGCATGAACCCATGTCCCCTGCATCGGCAGGCGGACTCTCAACCACTGCGCCACCAGGGAAGCCCAGTCTTCTTGACTTTTAAGATGTTTCTATAACCCATGTCATGGCCAAACACAGGACATATAGTCATAAGGATAAGAAATAGAACAGAGCATGGTTGGGTATGTAAAAATAACTATTTACTCGTTTTCAGGAAGCATCTGTCTTCACTAGAGTCACATGTTCCTAACTCCTAAGGTCAATACTAGCTAGAGCACTTCATAAGACTGGGTGTGGGGGGATTGGGGGGGATGGGTACGGTACTGGTTCCTCCAAAGTCTAACATACAACTATGGTGGGCAGTTTCCCCAGGCCAAGCCTAGGAGGACGCAGGGAACATAGGATATGACCATAGCCATGACCATCTTCCAGCCCTGAAGCCATTTATACCTAGAAATATATATGGTAGAATGAAACAGGTAATGACCATGACAACAATACTTCCCATATGAGTAACATCTCATATTGTCCCAAACACTTTTATATGTATGATTTAACTTGACCGCTATATCAACCCTGTGAGATGGCCTAGGTAGCTGACCTCCATCTTCAGACTGGGAAACTAAACTTCATAGAGTTTAAGGGACTTGCTTAGTGCCACAATGGCGGGTCTGAGCCAGGACTCAAACCCCTGGGCTTCAAGCTTCGGTGCTTTTCCTGCTATGCCACATGATGATCACCTCCCCCACCATCCACACCACGTGCCCCTTCTGCCACTCCAGTCCCATGGCACACCACGGGTAAAAGTCACACTTAGTTTTAATCGTGGTGCCAAGCTGTGGTCTGCTAAACCCTCCCAGCCGGCTTCCACAGCTTTCTTTACAAACCGTGGTGCCCAAGGTATTTGCACCAATTTGTTCCAAGAGGGCAGTTTGTCAGAAAATTTGCTTTCTGAAGCTTCACGTCCCTGAAACACCATCTGCCCCAATCCGCCTGTGGTTTACCACGACTCCCAGCATCATTACAGCTTCTCAGCTAAATATCACAGGATTAGCCAAGTCTACGGGGATGGAAGACAGCTGGTTGGAGAAATTCAGTCCAACCTAACACAGCTGGCTCACCAACTAGATCGAAAAGCTCAAGCTGTGTGATTGTGGGCAACTTGACACTTTTTTTTCATTGTCAGAAAGGTTATATCAAACGAGACAGGGTTTGGGAAAGTAGTTTTGCAAACCATAAAGCATTATATAAGATTTTGTTACCACTATTCCATTTCCCATATGTGTGTGATCTGCTTTGTCCATTATCTGTGGAAATCGTGTCCTGTGGTGACTCAGAACGCTGCTATTGCCATGCCCTGTCTCCAGATGGCAAGTCTCAGGTGACGAGGTCCCAGCTTGAACCTGCTCTGGGCTTCAGATAGGACAGCTGTGTCTAGGAGGACACCAGCCAGAAGCTATTTGCACGAGGAACTGAGATGCCTCCTGGGGAAAAGCTCAAACCAAAGCAAGGAGGAGTCTGGTCAGCAGACCCTGAGGCAGGGATAAGTCCTGCCTTTCTGGTTAGGGGGTGGGGGAGGGATTGTTAACCCCTATGGTGCCTGATGCCTAGTTAGGTTTCTCTACCTGTGCAACCTCTCCTGTGATCTATGGAGAGCAAGGTGGGGGGCTGGGTGTTGCTGGGAACAGTGTGAAAGCTCTGTTTTCCTAAAACTCTCTAGGGTTTAGGGGCACAAGGTACACTGACGGGGCTCCCCCTGCCCTCGCCACCCAACACTTTATGACAGGCTCCCTGAGGTTGAACAGCTCAGTGGCTGGAGTCTGGAGGATGAGGTGTGGTGCACAGCTGAAGGGGACAAGGAGAGAAAGAAGGGAAACATGGGTAAGTGCTCCATGGTAGGGGCCAATGCACTGTGTTCAGACTCATACGTGGATTTAGGGCACTTTGCAGGAGCTGAGGTCCTAAGTGAGTAGGTGGGAGAAGAGCCACTGAATTTTGAATTATTAGGGTTAAAATGCTCGGAATAGGGAGTTCCTGGCGGTCCCGTGCATCCACTGCAGAGGGCAGGGGTTCAATCTCTGGCTGGGGAACTAAGATCCCACAAGCCGCGTGGTACAGCTAAAGAAATAAAAAATAAAAATAAAATAAAATGCTCGAAATATAGTTACAGGCTGGATGATCTTGACTGATCTAACACTAGTTTCACCTGCTGGCATCTCAGAGGTCAATGTTGTTTCCAAAGAGCAAATACAGTGAGAGGTTCTTTCAAAAGATATTTCGTGAGCATCTATTATGTGCCTGGCCCTGTCTAGGCCCTGCAGATACAAAAAGCAGGGCAGACATTGTGTCTGCTCCTGCAGATCTTACAGTCTGGCGAAGAAGGCAAGCAGCAACCTCATCATAAATGCCAATTCACAGGCAGTCTGTATAGAGCAGCAAATTCCAGAAAGATCAATAACGAGCCCAGGAACAGGGATCATCCTTAAAGATAAACCTATTTCCCCAGTTTGGTCCAAGATCAAGCCTGTCCTCAACCACACCATTAATCAACTAGCGTAAGCAGCAGCATGCTCTGTTGGACAGAACAGAAGAAGGGTACACAAGGGTCCAGCTCAGGCTCTGAAACACATTCAAATACCAGCTGCATCCCTGGACAAGTCTCTTCTCTGACCTTCTGCTTCCACATGTGTCAAATGTGGCAAAGAATACCTGCCCTCCTTGCCTGAATCAAGGAAGCAAGTGTGAGGGGCGAGCATGAACCTCACAGCATCCCGACATACTTCTGCCTCTTCCCTTTTTTCCCAGCTGAGGAAAGACCTAAATCCAGGCCTCCATCTGAGCTCCCGGTTTCATCTCCTCCCACCTCCCCAGGAATGTTCACCCCTCAGTCATCTGCTCTTCATCCCACATCTTTAACTCTCTATTGGGTCTTGCCAATTAGCACTTCAACAAGTGCAAATCTCTAAAACAACCACCTACACGAAAACCTTCCTCATCTCTACATCACCAGCCCCCCATCCTTCCACAACTGTTACTCAGTCTTCTCCCCACTACCCGACACTCTGGAACAGATGTTTACATCGTGTCTTCTCTCCTGTTTCCTGCACTGTGGTTTCTGGCCCCACTACTCCGCAGAACCTGTTCTGCCCAAAGACCCCCGGGAACTTCAGTGTTGCTAAACTCAGTGTCCACTCTACACCCAATGGTCCTTATTTCACACAACCTCTCTGCTGATTTTGACAAAGGTGACCACTGCCCCTTCCTGAAACACTCTTTCCTTGTTTACACCACACCTTTCTGGTTTCCTTAATGCCCAATCTTTCTTGGTTTCCTTCGCAGATCCTTCTACCTGGCCCTGCAGACTGAGTTGTCCAGGCCTTTTCTCAGGTGTCTGCTCTTCTTTTTTTTTTTTTTTTTGTGGTACGCAGGCCTCTCACTGTCGTGGCCTCTCCCGTTGCGGAGCACAGGCTCTGGACGCGCAGGCTCAGCGGCCATGGCTCACGGGCCCAGCCGCTCCGCGGCATGTGGGATCTTCCCGGACCGGGGCACGAACCCGTGTCCCCTGCATCGGCAGGCGGACTCTCAACCACTGCGCCACCAGGGAAGCCCCTGCTCTTCTTACTTGATACCCACCCAGGTAATCTCATCCATTTCTATGGCATCAGCTGCCACTAATATGGGGATGACTCCCAAACCCCTTCCTTTACCCAGACAGCTCTCCTGTGTCAGATACACCTGAGTGCCTTCTGGACACCTGCACCTGGATGTCCCAGGGCACCTTAAACACAACAAAGTCATCATTTTCATCTCCTTATCCTCCCCCCACACCAGAAAAAAAAAGCAGACTTCCCCCTATTCCTTTTCAATTTCTTATCACTATCCATGCAATTGCCTAAGACAAAAAACTGGAAATCATCCAGGGAAATTTTAAGTATTTGAGTTCAGTGTGGTCTCAACGGATCCCCAAAGGACATGGGCCAAACTGGAGGCCCTGGTCCACTCAAAGACAACCCTTCAAGCCCATTGCTCTCATTGGCTCTCCCAGGATGAGGATAACCTAGAAAGAGATTTTAGTCAGGATATCTGGGTCAAGAGTCAGCCCCACCCCTTCCTCCAAATGGCCCAGGTCGGTTGTTCAATGTTAACAACTCTTCCCTCCAACCTTCAAATGGGAAGCAACCATTGCCACCCTGTGGCCAAGTGGAGGCACTGCGGCTCCTTTACGAGGCCAAAGATTGGCCAAGTAGAGACTCCTTAGGATCTGCCCCTTCAAATAGACCTTATCTTACAAAGACTCTCCCCCTGATATTTATTAAGAAAATAATCTTGGTTCTCTTTATTTTAAAATAAGAAAGATGAAGCCCAAAATTTAGTGTTATAAAAAGGAATTTTGGTATTTTTAGGTTTGGCAATGCTGGTTTAAATTTAATCGGGATTCATCAAGTGCCAGTATTTATAAATTTCCCAGTGGCTTGGTATCTGGGGTTATCATGTGGTCTAGAATGGTGGGGAAAATGAACCAGTGGTATTGAGGAGACTCTTTTACCTGAGGCTGCTATTCTGAAGACTGAAGCACGTTTTCTGGTTGGATTCATCAAAAGCTAACATTAGTGTCCGCTGGCAGAGCCACTTCTGATTCCCACGCATCTCTATCCCATAGCTAATGGCTCTCTGAATCAATCCCTTGGACAGCTGGTGGCTATATTTGTTTCTGGGGATAATATAACAGCAGTAGCCATTTAGCTATGTCATAGGGACCAATGAGCCACTTTGAGCTTGGAGGGAGGTGGGCACTGCTGAGATACAAGGTGCACTGAAACACAGCTGAACTGTACTGCTAACTGGGTGAGTCATCCAAAATAATATCAGGGAAAGCCATTAAAGACTGGAAGCGTGTTCCTGATATCCACAAAGTAAGAGGAGGCAGGCCTACATTCAGTTACTAACAGAACCCACTTGTGAGAGCGGACTGAAGCCCCACTATGAGAAAACCAGGTTTCAGAACAGTCGCTGAGATCACACACAGCTAATACATAGTATGGTTAAAACTCAACCCGTGACCACTTAGGGGGTGGGGTAGGGAGGGTGGGAGGGAGACGCAAGAGGGAGGAGATATGAGGATATATGTATAGCTGATTCACTTTGTTATAAAGCAGAAACTAACACACCATTGTAAAGCAATTATACTCCAATAAAGATGTATTTTAAAAAAAAAAAGGACTCAACCCGGCTTTTCCTTACCATCAAAGCGTGTTTTCTTCTCTATAAAACAAGTTGGTGCCTGTTTGTCTTTACTTTGTATTTTTGTTTTGCTTTGGGTTAAGAATTTACACATTTGATGGCCATCCTTTAATAATATAGTCCTTTTTTTTTTTTTTTTTTTTTTTGTGGTACGCGGGCCTCTCACTGCTGTGGCCTCTCCCGTTGCGGAGCACAGGCTCCAGACGCGCAGGCTCAGCAGCCATGGCTCACGGGCCCAGCCACTCCGCGGCTTGTGGGATCTTCCCGGACCAGGGCACGAACCCGTGTCCCCTGCATCGGCAGGCAGACTCTCAACCACTGCACCACCAGGGAAGCCCTATAGTCTCTCTTTTTCCCCAGACAGAAGATGAGCACAAACCACAACTCTCCATTAATTACTTAATGGTTAGCAATTCTCATGCTAGAAGATGTTTCTCATACAAATTATTAAACCCCATGATTATTTTCTCTACACTATATGCAAGGCTATGTAAAATCAGTTAATTTGGGGGCAAAGTATGATTAATCCTCACAATGTTTATAACATCATAAAAAATCTTTACAATTGTAATTAAAGGAATACATTTATTTATGAAGTTTCAAAACAAGAAAAAAAAGAATTTACACATTTGAAAGATGCTCCTTACCGAGTCATGTTTAAGGTACCTACGGAGAAGTGAAAAATAACCTCCAACCTCTTAGGATGTTTTGGGCAAATGCTTCCTCCCTAGGGACCACTTAGAGCAGGTCAACAAGAAGGCTGGCTTAACAACGGGTGACTTAACAACCAGGAGGCTGGGTACCAGGTTTCAGGAATCCTCTATCTATTGCCTCAAGTCTAGTTGGCCCCCTGCTGGTTTCATTCCATAACTGCAAAAAGCCTTTCCCATTTCTCAATAGGCCCCTGTACAGAAGATTCAAACCTTGCACCCTGGTGATCAGTCGTAGTCAAAGTAAATAGACCTTTTGCCAAGCACATTATCGCTGAGTTCCTGGCAAAAACCTCTAGGTAGATTTTTTAAAACACAGAACAGAAATGGAATATTTTCCTTGAATTGAAAGGAATAAAGTCTCAAAAGATCCAGAAGTCAAATAGAATTTATATACTTATTGCTGCCAGATATACTTATTTTTTAAATATTTATTCAAATATACATTCATTCTTCAAATATTTACCAAGTGCCTGCTATGTGTCTGGGTATAAAGCAGTAAATAAAATAGATATTGCCTCATGGAACTGCCGTTCCAGTGGGGAGACAGATAATAAATAAGCAAGGAAACAAACATTCATTACAAACTTTTTAAATGCTATAGAGTTTTAAAAAAACAAAAGGGAGGGCTTCCCTGGTGGCGCAGTGGTTGAGAGTCTGCCTGCCGATGCAGGGGACACGGGTTCATGCCCTGGTCCAGGAAGATCCCACATGCTGCGGAGCGGCTGGGCCCGTGAGCCATGGCCGCTGGGCCTGCGCATCCGGAGCCTGTGCTCCGCAACGGGAGAGGCTGCAACAGTGAGAGGCCCACGTACCGCAAAAAAAAAAAAAAAAGGGCACTGTGGCAGAGAAGGGGGTCACTCAGAGAAGCCGGGTAGGCCTCTCTGAGCGGATGACTTTGAAGCTGAGCCCTGCAGAGGAGGACAGGTATACGCAGAGTGGAAAGAACAGGTGAGAGTCTGGAGGGGGGAAGACACTGGTGTGGGTGTGGGGCTGCAGGGAGGTTGGGAGGGATGAAGGCAGAGTACAGGTGAAACGGGCAAGGAAGTTGTTGGCCTTCACAAGCACAGCCTAAAAGGCATCTCAACATTAACACGTGCAGGGCTTCCCTGGTGGTGCAGTGGTTAAGAATCCACCTGCCAATTCAGGGGACACGGGTTCAACCCCTGGGCCGGGAAGATCCCACATGCCATGGAGCAACTAAGCCCATGCGCCACAACTACTGAGCCTTGTGCTCTAGAGCCCGCGAGCCACAACTACTGAGCCCACGTGCCACAACTACTGAAGCCCACACGCCTAGAGCCCGTGCTCCACAACAAGAGAAGCCACTGCAATGAGAAGCCCACGCACCGCAACGAAGAGTAGCCCTCACTCGCCGCAACTAGAGAAAGCCCGAGCACAGCAACAAAGATCCAACGCAGCCAAAAATCAGAAACAAAAAAAAACAAAGAAAGTTCCTTTCCAGGATATCATGCCAATATCCTGGCGTCACCCCTGGCTCCTCTCTGTTTTTCAGTTCCTACCTCTAACCCACCAGCAAATCCTATTGGCTCCAACTTCAAATATACCCATCCTCTGACCATGCCTCACCACTTCTCTAGCTGCCATGCTAGTATTCCCCTCACCTGGATTATTACCTTAGTCTCCTAACTCATCTCCCCCATTTCAGTGCTCCCTCCCTACAGAGTATTTTCAAGACAGCAGTTGGAGTGGTCCTTTTCAAAGGAAGGCTGAACACATCACTGTCCAAAGTCTCCAGCGGCTTCAGATACACGCTCAAAGGAAAAGCCAAAGTCGCTGTAGGACTGTAAGACCCTATGACACGATCTGTCCCCACACACCACCTCCCACCTCCCCTTCCTGCCCTTACCCCAGTCTTATCTCTTCCTGCGCTCCTGAGTCCTGGGCTACAGCCACACTAGCCTCCTCGCTCTAACCTTATGGCTTTCGCATTTGCAGCCCTCTCCATCTGGAAGGTCGTGGATCACACAGCTGACTCTCTCAACTCTTATTTTTGCCTGTCTTCCCAGTGAGGAGTCCCCTGCCCCTATTTTGTTTCCTCCATCCCCCTCTTCTGCTTTATATTTTTATAGCACTTATGACCATTTGACTTATTACATATTTTACTTATTTCTTTATGTAATGACTCTATCTACCCTGTCCTGCCAACCTTTCAGGTTCATGTTCATTTCTTCAGTACATAAAACAGTGCCTGGCATTCAAAAAATGCTTGTTGACTTGACAAATGAGTGGTGAGAACAGTGGACTACAATGGACTAGGAGAGGACAGGAGGTGAGGAAGTACATTAGCATGTGTGGAAAGGTTGCTGTGGAAGAAAAATGGTAGAGTAACTCGAAGGGATACGGGATCAAAGGAGGAAATAATTTCTTAGTGGGATATAGGACCCCAGTGACCTAATAGTAATTTACACTGATACTACATCCTATTTTAAAAGGACAGTTTATAATGCTATGTTTGAGAGCTTATATACATCTTCAATAGTGAGATTAATCTAAGGATTATACAATTAATTAATCAAAGTAGACACAATAAGAAGAAATTGGCTTCTATGTGCCACTTATTAGACAATGAACAGCCCTGCATGCAAAGAATTGAAGAGTCCAGTAATTGTCACCTAAAATGACAATGATGATTCATTTAGAAATGATTTCATGGTAGAATAGTTGGAGTATGCTAAAACTTTATTTTTGTTTCTCTGAACTGGAATATTACCTGCTTGCAGGTGAATGAATTTAAATCCTACCCCCAAGCTAAACGGAAGCTTCAAGAAGTAATTCACTCAAGGTCACGTTACTGATAAATGATGGAGTTGCCGGTTAAATCCAGATATCTTTGGGAACGGTTTATGTTAAATGTGCATTAAAATTCACACCAGAATATATGTATGTATGTGTATATGTATATATATATATATAATATTCTTTCTATAAAAATTAGAAAAACTTTCTAACTTGGTCCTTCATAACAAAATACTAAAATAAATGTTGAAGGGATATGGAAGATACCCCATGTATCTGTCAGACACCTGGGAATTAGCATGAATGAATGTCAGCAGAGACAACGCGAATAAACGGATGAGTTGAAACAATCCTACACTCACATGAGAAAATATTAGACCACCCAATAAATTAAATGCCAAAGTCCAGGACAGGGAAAAATCCCAGGCTGCTTATTTTGTTTCCCTGTTAGCTTGCACCCAAGCTGTCATAGGCAGAATTTTAAGATGACCCCCAAGATTCCCACCTACCGGCATACACGCCCTGCATAATCCTCTGCCTTTGAGTGTGCGTAGGACCTGTGGACTATCACTCCCTTGATAAATGACAAAAGTAATGAGATAGTCACTCCTATAATTATATTGTATTATGATTAGCAGACTAAAGGGATATTCTCCCTCTGGATTTGAGGAAGTAAGCTGCCATGTTGTGAGAGGGTCAGATGGCTTACAACCAACCTGAGAGTGGCCTCTGAGAGCTGAAAGGGACCCTGTTGACAGCCAGCAAGAGAAAGGGGACCTTGATCCCACAACAGCAAAAAACTGAATTCTGCCAACAACCTAGATGAGTTTGGAAGAGGACCCCAAGCTCCAGCCAAGACTGCATCTCCTGTCAACACTGTGATTTCAGCCTGACAAGACTGAGCAGAGGGCCCAGCTAACCCATGCCTGACTCCCGACCAAAGGAAACTGTGAGCTGATCAGTGGGTATTGTGTTAAGCTGCTAAATGTGTGGTAATAGAAAACCAAAACACAAGCCGATATTCATCCCTTCCACAGACACTGTTAGAGGAGACCCAGCATGGCTATGATGTCACATTACCCCAAGGGTAATAATGAAAGCAGAGTTTTTAATTCTGAATTGTTCTAATCCATGCTCTTTCACACCTCCAATACCTTTTCACTTGACATTCCTTGATGAATTCAAACTTCAAAACCCAGGTCAAATGTTGCTTCTTCAAAACAGCATTTCCTTACAGACACCCCCATCCACTCCCAAGCAGAATAAATTACCGTGTTCTTTACTTCCATGGCAGCAGCTTGCCTGTCCATCTATCAAAACACTGGCCATGATGCACTGTAATAACCTCTCCTGGCTCCCACCCCCCAGACTGAGAATCTTTTAGGGCAGAGCTGCCTCAGCCTCCTGCACGGTGGCCGGCACAGAGCGGGTGCTGAATAGCTGGCTACTGAGTGAAGGAAAGGAGGCTCTGGATATACATAGGCTGTTGATGCCCAGGGAGTTGCTGTTTCTTTTCCACACAGATGATCAGGCCTCCAGTATTAATGGAAACCTAGAAAGCCGTCTCCATGACAACAGCTGGGTGACTAATCAAGCACTTTTACTGGTTAAAAGGGCAGATATTTACTGTCTTGAAAGAGTTGGTCTGAAATGGGTAGGTGTACTTGAAGCCAGAGTTGGCAGCAGATGCTGAAAAGGATTTAGATTCACCCCAGAAGGGGTGGTGTGAAGCTCTGTCTGATTTGTTCTGCCTCAAGCCCTGTGCTAGATTTGCATGCTTCTGATTCAAATCATCTGTGTTAATCCATTCCTGAAATCAAATGTCAGCCTAAATAGACAACAACTCCACAGAGTTAGTTTTACTCAATGGTTTAAAACTATGGGTAACAAGACAGAAATGAGAATCATATATCAACAATATCCATGGCAATCCCAGGACCCCCAAAGCAGATAGCTGTTTTAGGAAATTATAGACTCAGGCAAAAATTATACAAAATCAATGCACAGGAAATAGTATTTGCTGGGTGTGTGTTTTGACAAAACTCAGAGAAAGAATTCATGTTTTTCCTTAGGACCCACTCCTGTGGGCAAACACTTGAAGTGCTCTTTTGTGTTCAGACTAAATTAACCATGCTACTGCTTTAGGGCTCCACCCTGGTGGAGAAAAAGAGCATTCAGAATCAGAGGGATACAAAGCAAGGCATGGAAATAAGGCACCTGCTCTTAAGAGCTGCTCATCACCACCTCATAAGAGCGAGATTCCAATTCTCTCTATAAGTAAATCACTAAACAAAAAAAGTATCACTTTCTAATAAAAGTATTACAATCATATTGCCAGAAACTTAGAAGAATTAAGGTGGGAAATGGTCTTATCACCCTAAAACAGTTAAATTAACATCTGTTATATTAAAAAAAATTTTTTTTTCAGTTATTGACATAAACTCTTAACATCAGTACCTCTTTTGGCTCCCTTGGGTTTATCTGACATCATCCCTAAGAATCAAATCAGATCCTTTAGGTCTTATATATATATATATATATATATATATATATATATATATATATTTTTTTTTTTTTTTTTTTTTTTTTTTTTTGTGGTACGTGGGCCTATCACTGTTGTGGCCTCTCGCGTTGTGGAGCACAGGCTCCGGACGCGCAGGCTCAGCGGCCATGGCTCACAGGCCCAGCCGCTCCGCAGCACGTGGGATCCTCCTGGACCGGGGCACGAACCCGTGTCCCCTGAATCGGCAGGCAGACTCTCAACCACTGCGCCACCAGGGAAGCCCTAGGTCCTATATTTTGAAGATCTTTTACAAACACTGGCTGGCAGTGGCTCAGAGGCAGCCAACTGGGACACAATTTCCCAAAGATCAGTTTGGGAGAAGACAAGGGGTCTGGGTTCTAATCTTTTTTTAGTGATAACGCTAGATGCTCCTTCATTCACTTACTAAGTATTAATGTACCAGATTTTGTGCTAGATGCTAGGGCTACAGCTGTGAATTAGATAAGGTCCCTGCCCTCACAGGACTTATATTCTCATGTGTATGTATGTATCTATAAACTGTGTAGTATAAGAAGAAAGGGAAAACAGAAGGAGGAAGTAGAGTTTCTTCAATATGCATTAATTATTTTACTGCTAATGGAAACTGCAAACTGGCAGAACACAGTAAATACCTTCGATGCTCTGTGGGCCCACAAGGTTCATGGCCTGGTGAGCTGGATACTCTACCCGTGGCCTGGCAATGCCCAGCTGCTCCATCACACCATGGAGCAGCCTCTGGATATCTGTTTCTGAGACCCGGTCAGGGGTTCTTGGGCTATAAGCAGCTGTAGCAGTCCATCCAAAAGTCAGCCAAAACACTAGGCCAGACAGCATGGTAGAAACCATCCTGGCAGCAATTTTTAACCTGCAGAAAAAAGACCAAACATATATCGATTGGCCACAGCTGGCAATTGTGATGATGCAATCATGTAATCACTCCAGGGAGTGATTCAAGGACCACCCAGGAAGGGACTGCAATGAAAAATTCTTAAGGATTTGCTTAGGCCTTATGTGTCCACCCTAGCCAGGACATCAGCTGTGAGAAGGTATTAAAGAAACAGAATAGTTTGTCTGAGATCGCCAATTCCCTCTGTCCTCACATTCTTGGGAAGACTAGACTATAATGGCACTTCTCACTCATTTCTTATTGTCCTTACAGCTCCCTGGAAGCTCTGCATTACGCCTACCCCACCATTCTCTCCCTCCCTTAAACAAACAAAAACAAACAACAACAAAAATTTGCCTCACTTTTGAGAAAGGGAGAGGGAGAGTGACATCTTGACTTTTCTAGTCCTGGTGAAGAAAAGGCTCAGGGGAAGGAGTTGGAAGACACAAATGGTAAAGAAGCATAGAAAGCTTAGGAGTGGTACAAGGGAACATCAATACACACAGCTCAGGCCTGCCCTCTAATCTGGGAAGGAAGATGAAGGATGCTTGCTGCACCACATGCTGGCAGGGCGAACTTGGGCGTATGTCTCAACTTCCTTCTCTGCAAAAAGGGATGAGAAAAGCATCCGTCTTATAGGGTTACTGTGAGGTAAGTGTGAGGGCACACGTAAGAGGACTGAAAACAATGCCAGACACAGAGCCCCCCAGATTGCTATTATTATGTTGGCAATACTGCCTTACTGTTCCGGAGGTTCGAATTTGGGGAATCGAAGGATGATGAGAGAGAAAACAGAACAGGTGAAGGAGGCTGGAGAAACCTTGTCTGGGGAGTCAACCTGTCCTGAATGTTGGCTTCCACGCAACCAGAAGCCTGCAGAACAAGAGAACAAATATTCACGCAAATTCCCTCTGCAGCTGCTGAACCTTAGGGCGGAGACTGCAGGCAGTAGCCATGCAAACCCTCTTTTGACCATCCTTCTATGGCAGCGCGCGGGGTGGGGGGGGAGGGCGGGGGGAGAAGGTGGTGGCGGCATGCATTTCTCCCCTGAAACTGAAATATTCATAATTCCCAATATCTACTTCTGTAAAGGAAAGGCTTTTTAAAAAGCCACTCAGATGTAAAACCCTGTACTACAAAGAGCTGAGACAGCAAAGCCCGCAAAATCTGACGAAAAAGGCCAGAGGCAGACACCAGCCTCTCCGGCCATCTTCCATCTTTCCTTCCTCCGCTCTGAATGCAGGATGTCTTTGTTTCATTTACACTCCCAGCCAACAGTGTTCGGATTTGATCTCCTTCCTCGGTACTCTTTCCCTCTTATTCAGAGCCGAACCTCCGGTTCCCACACCCATCCTTTGTCTGCCCCCCGCCTCCAGCTCAAGGATTTCAGCACGACGCCCTCCCCCACTCCCGATCGTGAAGAGCCCGTTGGTCTGGGTGGGCGTCAGGAGGTCGAGCCGGCCTCAGCGCAGCACTCACCGAGCGGCAGCCGGAGGAGCCTGCTGCGGTCTGGGCCTCGGTGGGGGTCGGGCGCGAAGCGGGGAGATCTGGGTCGCTGGTGCGTCACCTCCCTCCTCATCTTAGCCCCGCCCCGTCCCTCCTCCAGCAGGTGGAAGTCGCCTGGCCAGGACTCCCCACCCAGAACTCAACTCAGATGCTGGGGCCTTCTGCCCACGCATTCCACATGCACATCTCATAGAGACCCTCTTCCTCTATCGACCCCTGTGTAAGTAATTAACCTTTTCTCAAGTATCCAAACAATGTGCCAGATCGCCTCGCCATTTTTGTCTTTCGTTCTCAATAGCACACCTTCCAGCTTTTAAGAAGTCTTTTAGCTTGAAGAGAAAAGAAGCACTGGGGCAATAGAAGAGACAAACAAAAGTTGAAGAGGCTTTAAGAGCTTTTAATGATGGCAATGATTAGGTAAATCATGAGTGCCTTCAGAAGCCTTTTCATTGAGCAGGAAACCTATGGGGTATTTAATACAAGATGATAGAAATTTGTTACAGTGATAAACCAAAACCACATGAAAACCATTAGGAATATTAGTTCTGAGAGCTACTTCTAAACTTCCATACCAACTATCAAGTAAGATTTCTTTTGCTGGAAGAGAAACCATACTCCCTGCACATTGCGGAAATGTATCCAGGTAGATCCAGAATACCTTCTGTAAAAGATTTATAGGGGAACTTTGAACATTTGAATTTTGTTCAAACACAAGAATTGAAATGGAAGACCATACAATGAATATAAATATTTAAATTTCTTTCGTCAAGACTGGGGATTGAAGGAATTCCCTGGCGGTCCAGCGGTTAAGACTCCCCCTTCCAATGCAGGGGGTGCGGGTTCAATCCCTGGTTGGGGAGCTAAGATCCCACACGTCTCTGTGGCCAAAAAACCAAAACATAAAACAGAAGCAATATTGTAACAAATTCAATAAATATTTTTAAAATGGTCCACATCAAAGAAATAATCTTAAAAAAAAAAAAAAGACTGGGGATGAGTAAAGTACCTGGAGGTCCAAGAATAAGTACCTTGAGGAGGTTAGAATCCAGAACTCTGTACATACCCTAGCTCTGTTCCCCAAATCCATTATCATCTACAGCAATTTTATGCAATGAAGAGGGGGCCTGCCAAATTCATCCATGGTCTTTTGGTTTGAAGCCAACCTCCTTCCTAGCACCTTTTCTTCCACGGATGATCTTCGGTTTCCAGCTTTTTGTTTCAGTGCATGCTAAATCAACTGGACAAATATTGTCTATTGGTTCTAGGCTCAAAAGACCATGCTGGGGTTTAATATTTATTATTCACACATACTGAGGTTTTATTCAATTCTGAATTTTACATTAATGTTGTTTCACTGTTGTCTTCATTTTGTGCTTGGAAAGATGGAGAAGCCATTACAATTTACTGCCTTTCTGCTGAATGGAAATTTGACTGAAATAGACTAAATTGTTTATGCTTCATATGAAATTTGATTTTCTAAAAACAAAACATCTATTATATGTCCTGGGCTTGATGATTTTCAAAATCCTATATCAAATTTTTAGTGATTTTAGAATATTGCCAAGCAGTCTATTAAGTTCTATGTATAACTGTATTGTTTGTTGCTCATAATAATCAAATTAATATTATTAATTTATTTACTTGTAAGAACAAAGTGAAAATAGTTCTTGGAGTTACTACACATGTCCAGACACTTTAACTTTGTTAAGTATGTTTGTATACCATTTGATCAAATATCCCCATGAGATTGGTAACATCTCTATTTTTTATAAGAAAAAATGAAAGCAGGAATATTAAATCAAGTCTAAAACTCAGCTTTCCCGACTCTCCAATTACTGCATCTCCAAGGTTTGCACCTTCATAATCCTTTAATCTGTATTGCAGCTTTCAGCTAACAAAAAATGGGAGTGACATGTGGGTAGTTTTCTTTTTTAAATAAATATCTTTCATTATTGATTAATGATTAATCTCTCAGAATATCCACTAATTCAGGTGATTTGTATAGTTAATTTCCTATGACTTCTTACTGAATTAGTCTTCCAATTCAACATTTCACCTACCCCCGTGGATATAAAAGGACACTGATGTATTTTTAAAAGTGTAAAAGTAAAGTTTAAAAAAACTGCTTTGAACCAGACAACAAACATCTCAGAATTTATAAATATTTTCTATATCCACTTACTCTTAGAAATACCATAAACATCTGAAATGCATACCCAGTCTATATTAAAAACCTGTTTTGATGTTAGATAAACATGATGTTTATATCTACAGATTTTTGGTCTTTATATAAGTAAATACTTACTAATTCTGAGAAAGGGTCGATTCCTAGGTAGTGAATATAGAAACAGGAAATAGCTTTGAAATAAAACAGATGTACTGCTATTAGGGAGAACTTGGTAAAGCAAACCTCTGGTGACTTTAAATTTCTCACACAAATTCATGCTGCCTGGTTGCTCGGAATGGTGTGCAGTGTGGTTCTATTCTGCCCCAAGCTTGAATGTGGCACCCTAACAACTGACCTGCAAAACTGTCTTTAGTGGTTGAGTCTGCATGCATATTCCTTCCTCCAAAACTCAGAGAATACCCTCTACTGTTGATATTATTCTTTCCTTAAAGATTTGTTATTTCTAATCATTTAAAATATAAATTTAGATAGATTTGCTTGACAATTTGGGTCAAATTCTAAAAGGTTATTTTGAATTTCATTAGAGTCTCAGGCAAGTCATTTTCCAGAAAGTTATCTTTAATGTCTTTGCTAAATAAATAACATTTACACACACGACAAAACCATCACAGGCTCCTGTAGGAATCCAAAGTGTAAAAATCCAAGGTAAATGTACAGAGGTGCATCAACTATTTCAAAGTCTAAAATCAAGCATCTGAATATAAGCAATCACTTTGATTAAACTCTTCCAAACTTAATTACTCCCCCTTAAAACATTTTAAATTCTATATTGGACAAAACAGATATAAATGTACTTGTGCAAATTAACTTTAAAAAACATAGTATGGCTTTAAAGTCACAGTTACTTCTGCAGCATCATACTAAATGAGCACACTTGAGTCGTCATTCTGCATTAGCCATTATTCCTAGTTCAAGTGAACACACTGTCACATCTATAGACAATATATGTCTAATTACTCTGCACCCAAAAGGAATAAAGGATTAAGATGCTATTGAAACAAATTAATTTCTAGGGACTTTGATATAGACAATAAACATTAATGGAATTCGGGAAATAAGATTTGCAGGGCTTATCTCTCTCTCTCTCTCTCTCTGTGTTAGACATTTCTTAGAGAAACCTCATCTGACTTAGGAGTAACAGAAATAGGCACAACTCATTCCATTCTTCCTATCGCACGTTAAAAAATAAAATTCATGCAATTTTCAAAAATTAATTTCTTATAAACCCAGTCAACAATTTCTTTAAAAAAGTAAAGTGTAACCTCTGCTTTGAGAGATGACAATAAAATTAAGAAGTTTAAATATTGCCATAATTAAGAAAAACAAAGTCATCATTTATACAAGCTTAAGAATTCAAGTTGCTTGTGCAATGAAATTAAAATTGATCACATACCAATCATTCTGAGCTACAAACTAACATGTAGATTACCTTGCAAGTCATATCACCAACTGCTAATTTTATTTACATTAATGACAAGTAGTATAACACTTACCAATTACAAGTCTACAGGTCTACTTGTTGGTAGTAGTTGAGCTTTTCCAATAGGATTTTTTGGAGAACCTTTATACCAGACCCTCTCTTTTTCTGAAGGTCTTCTAAGGACCCTGTTATTTATGCCACGAGAAAAGCCCATATCATTATTTACAACAGATTTTACTATATCATGATTTGTCAGATCATCCAAGGGAACCTTAATTTGGCCATTAGATATCACTTCCTGCTTACAAACTCTGGTGGACCCAAGAGAAGCATTTCCAGAGTTTGGGTGCCTCTTCATTTGTGAGAAAGATGTAGAAGTTACCTCCATGCTTGATTTTGAAATCGTATCAACATTCGACTGTTTGCATGATGTAGACTTCTGTTCTTTAGGACTTGATCTGGTACATGGAATAGAGGAATCTTTTGACGTACATTCTCCACGAGAGGGAAGAGCACTATCACAGCTCACTGATTTAACCAGAGGAGAAGCAGCATCACCAAGACTTGCTAATTTATGCCTTGGAGGTTGTCCACCATACAACAACAAAGAATTAATTCTTCTGACAGATTGACGGACAGGCATACGCTGAAACTTAAGAGGTGACTTAACTTTTGTCCTATTTGGTTCATGTAAAGAAAGATTGTTAAACCACTGTATGTGGTCTGAAACCTTTCCATGCTCTGTCATTTGTAAATGTTCAGAAACCGTTTTATCACATGTTTCCACCAGTGACTGCTGTTTAACAATTCTCACAGACCTAGGTTTTGACAGGTTTGCGCTATTACACGTAATCTGCTCTGAGGAAGAGGCGCTGGCCACATCCTCTCTAGAAGCTGCACATTTCAGTAAGTTCTCTTCAATCATATTTTCATTCTCCTTTAATTTAGTATTTAGTATATCCCTTGGGGACTCTTGTTTCTTTATTTGTTCATCACTGGGCAATTCCTGCTTGCTTAAATAATCTTTTGGTATATTCGAATGAATGTTGTCTTCTAGTTCTATCTTCATCTGAGTTGAGTAACATTTTATAGTGGCTTTTCTACCCAATTTTTGAGTTTGATGTAGTGAGAAGTCTCTTTCTGAAAAACTATTTTCATCTTTACTATTGTGGTGTTCATTGGATTCTATCACAGTGAAATTATTAATTTCAAATAGATTTTTTTCTGGGCTACATTTGATAGAAGATGTTTCATTAAATTTTACTTCCCCTACATTAGTTAATGATGACCGCCTGTGATTTATCAATGCATGAAGATTACTTCCAGATTCAGAAAATGCTTTCTGAATTTTCACAACAGTCTCTGTGGTCAGGTTATTTTCATCCCCACTAAGAGAGCTGCCAGTTACGTTGTTATTATGCCTACTGTGTACATTAGAAGGGGTAAGCTCATATGACCTAACAAGTGACTTTTCAACCATCATATCAGGCTCTAAGGAAGAGTTTTCCACCTCAAGAATTGCATCTATTGGAGAAGCTTCATTTCCATCTATTTCTTGAAAACTTGAATTACTAGGTCCTGTCCAAGACATCCGGTAATTTCTTCCACCTAGTCGCTCTGGAGTTAATAAGTTTTCCTCAGACTTACTTATCTTTTTTGAACCTAAAATAAAGCAGTTCAGTGTTTTTAATCATTTATATCTGATCTAGTTTTGAAATATTATTCAAATACATGACAAATTAAATACTAAGCATTTAATTCCAATAAACTAGATTTGTGTTAAGAGATAATTTTTATCTATAAATATGTCAAACATCTTTATACTTACATTTGTAAAGATCGTCCAATTATTCATAGAAAAATACATTGCAATTCCAGTATTTTCACTATTCAAACACGAATTTTCAATTTCTAGAACAGTAAATTACTTAATATATTTTATCATTAAAAACAACTAAAGGTTATGTCAATTATATCTCACTAAAATGGGAAGAAAATTTTTTAAAAAACAACTAAAGTAGGCTTTTGGGGTAAAACTCTAACAATATCATGTAAATGTACCTTTTTTTGTTAATCTTTCATCAATATATGGGCTAAAAAGCAGACCTGTTTTTACAGATTCAATCCTATTTTTTAAACTTTGTTGATTTGCAAGTCGTCGACCAACATTTTCAGATCTATCGACACCAGAACACACATTCTGTACAGAACAAATTGAAAAAGTTTTGGTTAAGAAATAAAGCTAGTTAATTCAAAGCATTACTTTGTAGTTATCAAAATCCTCTACAGCTGATTTTAAAAGGCGTGTATATAATTGAGGAACAATATTATAGCAAACACAATATACTTGCATGCATGCTGATGAAAATTATAAGCATTTGACTTGGCTATTAGTGGATATTTTATGATCTAAAATAAAAACAGCCTCACACATTAACTTAAAAATTTTTTTGTGTGTGTGATGACTGTGCCAGTGCCTGTTCACAAGAATGAAAGAAAACAGAAAACAAAAAAACAGAACAAAATCTTACCTCATGGAATTTACATTCTTGATGGGCAGATTTAGACCAGAAGAAGACAGACAATAAACTATAAAGTATAATATACAATACATAAGGTGAAAAGTGCTAAGGACAAAGCAAAGCAGGGTAAGGAGGATATGGAGTGGTGAAGGGTGGGGTATAATTTTAAACACAGTGAACAGATTTGTGAGTAAAGAAAAATGAGAGCGACAGTCATGAAGGTATGAGGGGGAAGAACATTCCAGGAGAGGAAAATGCCAGTGCAGTCTCTCAGGCTGAAGCAAGGTCTGGCACATTTGAGAAACTGCAGGAGGCAAAAGTGAATGAAGCCAAGAGAGCAAGGGAGGGTGGCAGGAGGAGAGCTCCAAGAGGGAGGCCAGGAACAGATCATGCGGGGCACTGCAGATCAGTGTAAGAACTTTGGCTTTTCTTTTTTTCCCCTCAGAGTGAAGCAAGAAGTCACTGAAGAATTCTGAGCAGAGGAGTGACATGAGTGGCATGATTTAACTCTGGTTTTTAGAGGATAATTTTGGTTCTAGTACTGCAGCAAGGTAGAAGCAGGTAGACCTACTAGTAGGAAATTGCAGTAATCCAAGTTCCAGATGACATAACTTAGAGAAGGTTAGACATGTAGTACTGGTGAGAAATGGTCAGCCGGGATAGACTGAAAGCAGAAGTTAGACAGGATTCCCTAATGGTTTCGACAGTACATATGAGAGAAAGTGAGGGGTCAAGAATGTCTGCATGCTGTTGGTGGGAATGTAAATTGATACAGCCACTATGGATAACAGTATGGAGGTTCCTTAAAACACTAAAAATAGAACTACCATACGACCCAGCAATCCCACTACTGGGCATATACCCTGAGAAAACCATAATTCAAAAAGAGACAGGTACCACAATGTTCATTGGAGCACGATTTACAACAGCCAGGACATGGAAGCAACCTAAGTGTCCATCGACAGATGAATGGATAAAGAAGATGTAGCACATATATACGATGGAGTATTACTCAGCCATAAAAAGAAACGAAATTGAGTTATTCATAGTGAGGTGGATGAACCTAGAGTCTGTCATACAGAGTGAAGTAAGTCAGAAAGAGAAAAACAAATACCATATGCTAGCACATACATATGGAATCTAAAAAAAAAAATTGTTTTGAAGAACCTAGGGGCAAGGCAGGAATAAAGACGCAGATGTAGAGAATGGACTTGAGGACATGGGGAGGGGGAAGGGTAAGATGGGACGAAGTGAGGGAGTGGCACTGACATATATACACTACCAAATATAAAACAGATGGTTAGTGGGAAGCAGCCACATAGCACAAGGAGATCAGCTCGGTGCTTTGTGACCACCTAGAGGGGTGGGATAGGGAGGGTGGGAGGGAGATGCAAGAGGGAGGGGATATGGGGATATATGTATACATACAGCTGATTCACTTGGTTATATAGCAGCAACTAATACAACAATGTAAAGCAATTATACTCCAATAAAGATATTAAAAAAAAAAAAAGAATGCCTGCAGGGCTTTTGGCCTAAGTGATTAGAAGAATGAGTTGCCATAAGTGAGATGGTGAAGACTGTAGGTAGAATAGAAGTGTGGGTGGAGGAGACGGGGAGGAGTGGAGAAATAGCAACAGTGGAGAAATGCATCTTGGGAGCTCTATTTGGGGCAGGTTACACTTGAGATGTCAACACCTCCCTACTTGGGATCAACACCCAAGTAGGGAGGTCAAGTAGGTAGGTGTTAAGCAGTCAAGTTGTTCAGGAGAGCATTTTGGGCTAGAGATATAAACTTGAAGTCATAAGTATATACATGATGTTTAGGGCTGATGATCACCCTGAGTGAGTGGAGTGAGAAAAGAGAAACCCAAAGGCAAAGCTTTGGGCACTCCAATGTAAAGGAATTAGAAAATTAACTGACAAAGAAGGAAGAATGTCATGAGACTATATGTCCCTGAAGCAAGGAAAGAAAGTATGCCAGAGAGGAGCAAGTCATCAGCCAGGTTTACATGCTGCTGACATATCAAGGCTAACAAGGACTGGTCTGAGCAATGCTGAATTCATGAGTGATCTTATGACAGCTGTTTCACTGAGTGTTGGGGATGAAAGCTTCACTGGAATTGATTTCAGCAGAATAGAAAAGGAGGAACTGGAGATAACAACTCAAGTGTAAGGGCTGCTATAAAGAAGAGCAGAGAATGGGACAGTAGATGGAAGAGAGACAGGGTTGAGTCTTTTAGCATCAAGTCTTCAGCTTTATCCTAATATAAACTTCAATGAAATGGTGAAAGACACTTACTCCATCTTTGCTACTTTTCCCTAGATTAAATTTCAAACGAAGAGATCTTCGAACCTTTTCTTTACGGCTGATTTTAGGAGAGAAGCAGTCTGCTTTTCCTGATTCCACCCTAGAAAGAGTCAAATTAAAAACATCAGTTTATAGCATAAGAACTGGAATTCCTACAAAATAAAGTTTGAAAGTCCAGAGCAAATCACATTGTTAGTAATTGAATAGAGTAATAATTTTTTAGGTTTAAGATACCGTATATGAACACATTGTATTTGCATAAAAATACAAATATTTTATAAAATAAACTTTCCTGTTTATCACAAGAGTTTAGTCACTTATAAATCAGAATCATTAGGGTAGACTAGCTTTTTATATTAACAGGAAATTTAAAAATTACACACATCAACATAAAATAGGATTTTTTTTTTTTTTTTTTTTTTTTTGCTGTACGCGGGCCTCTCACTGTTGTGGCCTCTCCCGTTGCGGAGCACAGGCTCCGGACGCACAGGCTCAGCGGCCATGGCTCACGGGCCCAGCCGCTCCGCGGCATATGGGATCCTCCCAGACCGGGGCACGAACCCGTATCCCCTGCATCGGCAGGCGGACTCTCAACCACTGCGCCACCAGGGAGGCCCTAAAATAGGATTTTAAGCAAGCAAAATGGATTCAAATTAGGAATCTTTCTCTAGAGGATATGCACTTGATTAATAAGACTATAAAGGCAAAGGGGATTTTTAAAAATTATGATTCAATTATGATTCTCAGTAGAAAGACACAAAATATTTTATTAACTGTATATACCAAATTTTTATCCAACCTGGATAAATTACCTGCCAACTTTTTTGCTTGCAAGCCTTTTACTTCGCCTTAGCACACCTGAACTGATCAAATGGTTTCCATTCACGGTGACAGGAGAGAGTGAACTCTGAGATGACCCTTCTGGGCTTGTATCAAAGTGAACTACAAAAATAACCACACGTGATAGACCACACATACTCATTTTCTTTTCAAAGTATAAAATATTAATAGCAATTAGATTTAAAGTCTTAATTTCCACCCCTAAACAACCACAAAATCACATAATTTCTGGTTAGAATCTTCAGGGGTCAAATAACCCAAGTCAACTGAAAAAAAAATCTATTTCTTACTTTTTAGTTACCAATTAAAGGTTAGATTAAACATTATTTTTATATTAAGAGTTTTGCTTTAAACTCTTTTAATACTACAAGGGAGGGGTGGGCACTGTTGCAGATTGGAGAAAGAGCAAGCTTTCGAGACAGACTTGAGTTTGTCCACCACTTACTAAATGGCTTTAGGCTCTAAAACTGGACTTCTGTGGTGAATATAAATATTACTGTAACATATATAAGATGTCTAGCACAGTACCTGGTACATAAGATTAATTAATGCTGTTATCAAAAATAAACTACTGAAAAACAATTTAGTATCTGAGTATCCAGTATGCACCTTCTAGCCAACTTGCTGTCTACCTGACTCTGGAGTGCAATTTGTCCAAAATTTTTGGCAAACAAAAACTGATGATCTATAACATACACCTAAACACTTGGCTACTGCCATGTTCCATGATAACAACTGGAGGTTACAACAGCTCATTTTGATTAAGTTATTTAACACTATACCATGAAATCAACTATAATAAAAAATTAGGGAAAAGTATAATAGTTATAAGCAAAGGCTCCATATACATTTGATTTGTATTTGAATATTGCCCAGGATACACTCAACAAACATGAACCCTCTCAACTTATCATTGGTATCGATAAAGAATTCACACAGGTCCCCAAACAGAAATATCCATGTTTTTTCAATTACAAAAACAGAAAATAATACAACCATTACAGTGACTTTTTGGGTGCATTTGGCTAAAAAGAAAGCTTGGAGGCAATATGATATATCCAATGTGACATAGGTAGCCTTATTCTAGGGCTGCAGAAATGTATCAGTGGTGACAAGGAGGCACAGTCAGAATAGATGGAATAACACACAGTTACAACACATATTAGAAAAAAATTAAAAATAAGTACACTATGGATTATAGATTAATATCGTTGGTTACATATATTAACGAAAAGCATCATATCTGTTATAATCTAAACTTAGAAACCAACTCATTTTCAATTTTGCAGACGCAATTTATTGAATTGTGGCTGAGAAAGTAGGGTCAAAGAAAAATGCTGAGTTAAAATAATAGAATTACTGATGTTGAACTTGTTAATTTTTTTATAAAAGAAGTTTTGCTGGTTAAGCAGGCTCATACTAATGTTACAGTAACATAATGTTTAATCTGTTTTTTGGGAGCTTGGAGAGAAGGAATCTGCAGGTTCATTTCTTGAGGAAGATGATGTACTGCTAATAAACAAAGGCAGGTAGAACTATGATTCACATCTGTCATTTGGAAGTAGTCCTCCAAAGCAGAAAGCCTTTAAATACTAAAAACACACTAAGTTACTTTAAAGGAGTTTAAGTCTCCAGCCTGTGAATACAGATAGAACTACAGACATAGCTTCAGAGTTCTTATCATTACACTTTAATGAACCGCAGAGAACCTGAAGGACCATAGAGAACAAGTTGCTATTCTGTTCACCTTTTTAATAAAACAAACAAGGAAAATGTAAACCTTTCAGATAACAAAAGCGAAAAAGAGGCTTTTGGGAAGAAAACCTCATAACCCAGCTAACAAATTCAAATTGAAACTCTTAACATTGCCTGAAACCAAAGAAAATCTAAAAGAATCAGAGGCTACTCACATTTTGTCTAAATGTGACACAAATATGAGATGGAAGACTCTGGGCTTAGAGTTTCAATTCATTTTGGGTTGACCATAGGTTAATACGAGCCAACTTGTATTCTACACATGCTAAAGGAGCCAACTCAATCCAAGATCACACTAACAAAAATTAGGTATTCAAATTAGCATGATTATATTTTTCTCTGGAGGCTCTGGTTGGCCACATTAGGAACTTGTATTTCATTTGGAATAAAATGGCTGCGCTGGTAAGGGATGTGGAAACCATGCCATAAGGATGGCTTTTTATAAAAGCCACTTGAGTATAAAACTTTAAAAATACCGCCCCCCAAATTAACCCACAATGGTACTTCAATGGTAACACCCTTACTCTGCATTCAGAGATGCTCAAACGCTGGTGACCTCAACTCAACAAAAGACAGCAATCCAGCCACAGCTACAGATCCAGAAGTAACTAAAGTAGAATTTAGGATGTTCAATCACGTAAAACCTGAGCACAAGTGCTATCCTATCCACAGTGACCCATAATTTTCAATAGGCATGGCAGTAAAACACACACACACACAGACACACACAGACACACACACACACACACAAATTATACTGAACCACTGTCTATTTTAAAAGTTAGGGGACTTTATAAAATTCAGAGATTTGATAAAACAGAATAACACTCTGGCTCCTAAAGGGTCATATTAATATGAAATAGCACTTTGCCCAGAATAGGCACTCATGTTAATGTTTATAACCCAATTATATAAATTCCATTTGTTACCTGATACTGGTGTAGAACTGCTACTGAAGAGATTACCTGGCAACAACTCAAAGTTAAAATTGTGCTTGACGGACTTCCTTTTCTTACTTGAGAAACCATGGGAATCTACCGGCAGTTTACGCTTAGCATTTGGTGTAAGAATCATTGGTGAAATGGATAGCTGGGCTTAAAAAAAGAAAACTTTTTATTCTCCCACAAAGTTGATAAAATACAAACACTTTATATAATTTCTTCTTATAAAGCTATTTCTTAGAACCAAAAATGGGGGGGGATACATTTACATTAACATTATCAAATATATATTATAAAACTAAATTAACACTATGCAATTACTTAAAATAAAAACAGTGAAGTTGCAAAGAGGCCAGATTCTTAGTAACTTCAACACCAAACAGAATAAAAGATGCATATAATTCACATTAAAGAGTATTAAATAGGCAAGAAAAATTATAATCAAGGTGTTGAAACAAAAACTGATCTAAATATTTTTGATTTTCATCATAACTAAGTATTAACCAGTTAATGTCTTCAATCTAGAAAACAAAACAAGTAATCAAATTTTCTATTACTGGGTTGAATAATTTCAGCCACAAGCAAAACAAAAAACAATAATTGGAACAAATACTAATAAACTTCTGGTTCTAAAATAAAAATGAGATTATTTTCACATATTCAATATCATCCAACTTACAAATGGAAGAACGTGATTCAGAAGGTCAAAAATATAACAACAGACTAAAATAAATTCATACCTACAATTTTAGGTTCACTATATCCAACATAATTATATATTATGCATTACATATATATATATCCAATGTCATAATATTATAGTAAAATATCTCCACTGAAAATTACATTTGGAATTGATTAAACAAAATAAGTTAGGTAATCATTATCATAATTAATTTTTGTATAATATATATAAACATCCACTTAAATAAATATATATAATACCTACCAGTTCTTTCCTGTTGAGGTGTAATAGAGGGTGTCCTGTTAGATTTAAGTTTATTTAATGCTCCACTAACAAAATCTGAAATGCAAGGCATATTTATAATCATATAATCAATTATAACAACATTTACCTAACTTTTATCAATAATTCATATTGCTATTTGTGGTCTTTTAGCATCTAAGTTTGTATCAGCTTATATATTTTAAAGTCACTTAAGGTCATTTAAAAGGAATTATTTCAAAATAGGGGAAAAAAAACTAAAGGATATATTTGTATTCCATTCCCCTCTTATACACCCATATCTCTCAATAAACAAACAAACAAACAAACAAATAAATAAATAGGAAGACATTAAATACAGAATGAGGGACTTCCCTGGTGGTCCAGTGGTTAAGACTTTGCCTTCCAATGCAGGGTGTGTGGGTTTGATCCCAGGTCGGGGAGCTAAGAGCCCACATGTCTTGCAGTCAAAAAACTAAAACATAACTTTAAAAATGGTCCACATCAAAAAACAAAACAAAACAAAACAAAAAAAACATACAAATAAATAAATACAGAATGAATTGTAAAACAAGTATCTATAATGTATAGAAAGAGTATGGAAGAGGAAATCATTACCTTTTGAGGAAGGAAAGAAATGGCATTAAGAGAGGAAGCTTTGCAAGGGAAATAAAACCTGGACAGTGTTCTGAAGGATTTGTAGGTGTTGATTAGGGTGGAAGGTAGAATTCAGGCAAGGTGACTAGTATATGCAAAGGTATGTAAGAAAAAACAGAATTTACGTATACTAGAAACCAGGAGTTTGATACTGCTAGAGCAAATAGTGAACAGTGGATATGGTAAGAGATAAGTCTTGTGTATTAGGCAGAACAGGGCTGTGTATCATTTTGAAGAACCTGAACTTCTCCAAAGGCAAAAAGGAACAAAGTCATCATTTCTGCACTTTAGGAAAATCACTAAATCTGCAGCAGTATGACAGATTTATTGGGGGGTAAGCCTCCTTGGATGGAGACAGGCAAACTAGCTAAAGGTTCTTCTAAGTATGCTATTCAGTCATTCAACAAATATCTATTTTGTACCTATTATGTGTCAGACACAATGAAGATACAACAGTGGCCAAAATATGAAACAGTGACCTTTACAAAACTTATTCTATTGGAGGAAACAAACATTAAATATACTAAGGAAATAAATACCTATTGACAAATGGGTAAATAGTGTGAAGTACAAATATAACAATGGATTTAGATTGTGGAGTTAGAGGAGGTATCCTTGAGGAACTGGTATTTAAGCTGAGACCTGAAGGAAGAGTGGGAATTAGCCAGGCAAGAGAAGAAGGTCTGAACTGAGGTAGCAGCTGTGGAAATGGAGGCAGTATTAAAGGTATTTAAGAGATCAAAGTGATAAGACTTGGTAGACAGTGGGATTTGCGAATGAGGAAAGAGCAGATAAGGACATCTAGAATTCTGACTTTGATGACTGAATAGACAATGGTGCCATCCAAAGAAACTCAACAGGCCAAGAAAGAATGGAATGACATACTCAAAATATTTAAAGATAAAAACTGTCAGCAGTATCATTCAGATATGAAGGAGAAATAAAGGGTTTCCCAGATGAACAGAAGCTGAGAGACTTCATCAGTGCTAGACCTGCCTTACAAGAAATGCTGTAAGGAGCTCTTCTACCAGAAATAAAAAGGCAAAAGTAAACAAAATTTTGAGTAAGATGATAAACAGAATCAGAAAATTGCAACTCTATATCAAAATAAGTTGTCAAACAATTCTATAATAAAGGTTAAAGGGAAAAGAGCAGTAAAACTATAGCTACTTCAATTTGGTAGAGAACACAAAACATAAAGAGACAATTTGAGACAACAGAAACATAAAAGGTAAAAGGAAAAGGATGAAACTCGTATAGGCAAATGAAGGTAGTAAGATGCTATTGGCAGAAAAAGGACTTTTATCTTTAAGACAATTTACACAAACCTCATAGTAATCAGAAAATATAAATCTAGAGGGACTTCCCTGGTGGTGCAGTGGTTAAGAATCCGCCTGCCAATGAAGGGGACGTGGGGTCGAGCCCTGGGCTGGGAAGATCCCACATACTGCGGAGTAACTAAGCCTGTGCGCCATAACTACTGAGGCTGCACTCTAGAGCCCACATGCCACACTACTGAAGCCCGCATGCCTAGAGCCTGTGCTCCGCAACAAGAGAAGCCACCACAATGAGAAGCCCGTGCACCACAACGAAGAGTTGCCCCTGCTTGCTGCAACTAGAGAAAGCCCTCGTGCAACAATGAAGACCCAATGCAGCCAAAAATAAACAAACAAAATAAATTTATTAAAAAAAAATATATATATATATATCTAGAGCAGAGCCACATAATATAAAAGAGAAAACTGAGAAAAACATCACAGAAAACCACCCAACCAAAATGGCAGACAGAAACACAAAGAAAAAGAAACAATGGAGATACAGAACAAACAAAAGATAAAATGGCAGTACTAAGTCTTCATCTATCAATAATCATCCTAAATGTAAACGGACTGAATTCACTAATCGAAAGACAGAGTGGCTAGATGGATTAAAAAACAAGACCCGGGCTTCCCTGGTGGCGCAGTGGTTGAGAGTCCGCCTGCCGATGCAGGGGACATGGATTCGTGCCCCGGTCCGGGAAGATCCCACATGCCGCGGAGCGGCTGGGCCCGTGCGCCATGGCCGCTGAGCCTGCGCGTCCGGAGCCTGTGCTCCACAACGGGAGAGGCCACAACAGTGAGAGGCCCGCGTACCGCAAAAAAAAAAAAAAAAGACCCAACTATATGCTGCCTCCAGGAGACTTACTTCAGCTCTAAAGATAAACATAGGCTCAAAGTGAAGGGATGGAAGATGATACTCCAGGCAAATGGCAGCCAAACGAAAGTGGGTATAGCCATACTCATATTAGACAAAAATGACTTCAAGCTAAAAAAGTTAACAAGAGACAAAGGTGGACATTATATAACGATAAAGGGGATAATTCACCAAGAAGAAACAACAGTTAATATATATGCACCTAACATGTAAGTGCCCAAATATATAAAGCAAGTATTAACAGACCTAAAGGGAGAAACTGACAACACAGTAACAGTAGGGACTTTAACACCCCACTTACATCAATGGATAGTTCATTCAGAAAGAAAGTCAACAAGGAAGTAGCAGTTTTAAATGAAATATCAGACCAGATGAACTCAATAGATTTATACAGAACATCCCACCCAAATACAGCAGCACACACATTCTTCTCAAGAGCACACGGAACATTCTCGTGGATGGACCATAACTTGCGACACAAGTCTCAATAAGTTTAAGAAGACTGATATCATATCAAGCATCTTTTCCGATCATAATGGTATGAAACTAGAAATCAACTACAAGAAGAAAGCTTGAAAAATCAGAAATATGTGAAGACTAAACAACATGCTACTGAACTACTGGGTCAATCAAGAAATCAAAGGCAAAAAACAAAACAAAACAGGTGAATCCTACCAAACATTCAAAACAGATTTAATACCTATCCTTCTCGAATGCTTCCAAAAGACTGAAGAGGAGGGAGAACGTGCTAACTCATTTTATGAGGCCAAATTTCCCTGACACCAAAACCAGGCAAGACAATGCAAAAAAAGAAAATTATAGGCCAGTATCTCTGATGAACATAGATGCAAAAATCCTCAACAAAATATTGGCAAACTGAATACAACATTACATTAAAAGGATCAAATACCCGCAAATCAATCAACATGATACACCGCATTCATTAATAAAATGAAAGATAAAAATCGTATGATCATCTCAATAGATGTAAAAAGCATTTGACAAGATTCAACATCCACCTGTGACAAAAACTTTCAATAAAATGGGTATAAAAGGGAAGTACCTCAACATAATAAAGGCCATATATGATAAACCCACAATCAACCTTATACTCAATAGCAAAAAGGTGAAAGCTTTCCCTCTAATATCAGGAAGAAGATAAGGATGCCCACTCTCACCCCTCTTATTCAATGTAGTATGGAAAGTTCTAACCAGAGCAAATAGGAAAGGAAAAAATAAATAAATAAAAGATATCCAAATTGAAAGGAAGAAGTAAAACTGTCACTATTTGCAGAGGACATATTATATATATATATATATATATATATATATATATATATATATATATAAAACCCAAAGACTCCACTAAAAACCTATTTGAAATAAGAAAACAATCCCATTTTACAATCACAACAAAAGGAATAAAGTACCTAGAAGCAAATTTAACCAAGGAAGTAAAAGACCTGTACATTGAAAACGCTAAGACACTGTTGAAAGAAATGGAAGAAGACACAAAGAAATGGAAAGATACTCTGTGTTCATACATTAGAAGAATTAATACTATTAAAATGTCCATAGTACCTAAAGCAACCTAAAGACTCAATGCAATCCCTGTCAAAATCCCAATGACATTTTTCATGTCAACAGAATTAAAAATCCTAAACTTTATATGGAAACACAAATTCCTGAAAAGCCAAAGCAATCCTGAGAAAAAAGAACAAAGCTGAAGGTATCACACTCCCAGATTTCAAATTATATTACAAAGCTATATAGTATTCAAAACAGCCTGGTATTGGCAGAAAAACAGACACATATCAATGGAACAAAATTCAAAGCCCAGAAATAAATCCATACATATATGGACAATTAATTTATGACAAGGATGGCCAACAGGCACATGAAAAGATGTCCAACATTACTAATTATTAGGGAAATGCAAATCCAAACCACAATGAGATACCATCTTACACCTGTTAGAATGGCTATTATCAAAAAGGCAAGAAATAACAAGTGTTGGAGAGGGTGTGGAGAAAAGGGAACCCTCCATACACTGTTCGTGGGAATGTAAATTGGTGCAGCCACTGTGGAAAACATGGAGATTCCTCGAAAAATTAAGACTAGAACCACCTTATGATCCAACCATTCCATATGAGGGTATTTATCCAAAGAATATGGAAACACTAATTCAAGGAGACACATGCACCCCTATGTTCATCGCAGAATTATTTTCAATAGCCACGATAAGGATAACCTAAGTGCCCATCAATGGATGAATAGATAAAGAAGATGTGGTATATATATACACAATGAATACTACTCAGCCATAAAAAAGGACAAAATCTTGCCATTTGTGACAATATGGGTGGACCTTGAGGGTGTTATGCTAAGTGAAATAAGCCAGACGAAGACAGACAAACACCGTATGCTTCCACCGTATGCTTTCCAGATAAAAATCCCAAACAAACAAAAACAACCAAAATAAATAAATAAATAAACCAAACAAAATAAATAAATAAACCAAAACAAACACATAGATACAGAGAACTGAGTTATGGTTACCAGAGGGAAAGAGAGGTGTGGGAAGGGCGAAATAGTAAAGGGGGTCAACTATATGGTGATGGATGGAAATGAAACTTTTGGTGGTGAGCCCACCATAGTGTATATGTAAGTCGAAATTTAATGTCCACATGAAACTTACAATAATGTTATAGACCAACGTCAGATCAATAAAAATACATAAACAGTAAATTTTTAAAGGGAGGGGGGAAGCTTGCTGGATAAGACATTTAGGCTGGGTTTTGACAAGTGGATATTATTTGAACAGCAGAGGTAGATGGAAGTAAATTACATCAATAAAAAGTATAAGCAGGGCTTCCCTGGTGGCGCAGTGGTTGAGAGCCCGCCTGCTGATGCAGGGGACACGGGTTCGTGCCCAGGTCTGGGAAGATCCCACATGCCGCGGAGCGGCTGGGCCCGTGAGCCATGGCCGCTGAGCCTGCGCGTCCGGAGCCTGTGCTCCGCAACGGGAGAGGCCACAACAGCGCGAGGCCCACATACCGGAAAAAAAAAAAAAAAAAAAAAAGTATAAGCAAAAGAACAAAGCATCTAAAAAACAATGAATAAAGAAAGCAGTTTGACTAAGGTATAGACTGCATAAAGGAGAGACAGGATACAGTAGAAAGGCATGGTAAAGCAATCCTATGAAAGATCTTTAATGTCAGGCTCCAAATATCAGTATTAATGAAAGTTTCTGAAGGGTATGCATGTGAGATATGTGACTAGAGTTATATATTATCAGCCTTGCCAGCAATAAGCAGGGCAGATTCAAGGAGGAGGCACAAAGACCAAGAAGGAAATTCTTACAGTAAACATGCAGTAAACACTGCAGATAGAATCTTACAGAACCTGAAAACTGTATGAATATAGACGGTAAAGTAAGAGTTAGGCACCTATGGCTTAAAGCTGTGACTAGAGAATGGTGGTACCATTAATAGAAAAAAGAATTCGAGAAGAACCAGTTTAAAGAAGGTGAAGATGATCATTTCAAAATGCTGAGCCCAAGCACCAAGGAAAAGCAGAAGTGTGATGTCTGCCTAGTAGAGACTTTTACTAAAGTGGTTTGACATTTGTGAGATAACAGTGGTAGAGATTTAAGTGTTCATCTATTTAGATGCAATAAGTGAAACTTACAGGAGTGAATGAAATCACAAAGGGAAAAGGGTAATAAAGATGATCTGTATCCAAGAATATCTGAATTTGGGGTAGGAAGTTTTATGGGTTGAATTGTTGTGTGCTC